>NW_028126260.1:0-731152 GCF_965194825.1 Balaenoptera physalus | reverse complement strand
GTGGAAGGAAGTGGAGGTCCTTGTCAACAGAGCAGCCCTAAACTTTGGGGTGCTTGTGTCTTGCTGATTTTCAATTTTCCCACTTTATCCCCCCATGCGTGGAAGTACTCTCTGCTCTCTAAGCTGTGTTTTTTAGATGTTTCAGGACACACCGTACACTTCTCCAGAGTGGCTGTTGGCAATTTACATCCCGCCCATCAGTGTAGCAAGGCTCCCATTTCTCCATGGCCTGTCCTGCATTTCTGGTTTTGACAGTTTTTTCAGCATGGCCCTTTTGACCGATGGGAAGCGAGACTTCTTTGTAGCGCTGATTTGCCTTTCCAGGTTTCTTGGTTGGCCAAAAAGGGCGTATGCGTTTTTTCCTGAATATATTCAGGAAAAAACGCATACGCCCTTTTTGGCCAAGGGCATCATTGTCAACGTTTTGCCGCTTTTCATGTGCTTTAAAGGCGATTCGAATCTACCTCCTGAAATCTGTTTCCTGCAATTCTGCCTTGATTTCAAATCCTCTTCTTTGCCTTCCCTCAATATATTTGTGGACGAGAGTTATCATTTATAACTCTGCATGTTTGTGAATTGCAGTGCCCTGAAGCTCCATTTTACAAGTCGGTTTTTTGGGAGCTGGCCGCAAAAGCGCAGGATGGCTTCAGGCCCTGTTCTGGTTCAGGGGGGCAGGCTGAGCCTGTGGTTAATTCTTCTTCCTGATGGGAAAATAGAGTGGACTGTGCCTGTCCCAACACCAAGAGCTAGTCTCTCATTGGTTCCCCGTCTTCCCGTTCATCCTCAGGACAAATTGCAACCTGTACGGAACAGGAGGTTAAAGGTGCTGATGCTCCAAGTAGGGAGATTGCTAGTAAAGTGGCTGGAATGGCGAACCCGAGCACAAGGAGATGAGAAATGAGGTGCGTTTTAGAAACCTTTCCCCATCACACGGTGTACCATCTTCTGGGTTTCTCATGCATGTTTTCGATGTAGGAAGATGCCCTTGAACCTGGAGATTTGGGACCCATGCGATGGGTAGCACGCAGTATTACTTTAAAGGGTCTGCGTTTGCTCACCCAACCTCACCAAACCTCTCAGCCCCAAGAGTGTCCACCCTTATGTCTCATCCAGCTGTGGGTCTAGATATGGTCAATCCAGGTTGCATCACAGCCCCTGAACGAATTGTGTAAGAATTTCTCTCTCTTTCCCTGTCTTTGTTTCATGGGTTTTTAAAAGTAATTTATTTTTATAATGGGGTTTAGCTGCTTTTCACGGCTGTGTTTAGGCCGCTTTACACCCACTTGACACACTAACAGAGAGATATCAATACATAGGTTTTAAGATTATTACTAGTCAGATATATTCTTGTGCGGTGAATCGGGCGTGTTGAGTCCAGTTCTCTGAGCAAGGAGTAGGTCTTGTCTATTACATATTGGGTTTATGGAACGGTATCTGAGCTAATTTGAAACTCTTGTTTTATGTATCACCCTACCTCACCTTTCCCGTTAAGCAGCCATAGTGTGTTTTCTGCATGTGTGACTCTGTTCTGTTTTGTAATTCAGTTCAAGTGTAACGGTTTTTACATTCCCTCTATAAGTGACACCTTATGAGAAGTGTCCTTTTCTGTGTGACTTATTTCACTTAGAATCGTCTTACCTAAATCCACTCATCATGCTGCTACTAGCCTTATGACATTGATTTCATGGCTGAGTGATATTCCATTGTACATAAGGACCACAACTTTTTTATCCATTTTTCGCTCTCCTGGGATATTTAAGGTGGAATGAAGTGGAGGTCCTTGTCAACAGAGCAGCCCTAAACTTTGGGGTGCTTGTGTCTTGCTGATTTTCAATTTTCCCACTTTATCCCCCCATGCGTGGAAGTGCCCTATGCTCTCTAAGCTGTGTTTTTTAGATGTTTCAGGACACACCGTACACTTCTCCAGAGTGGCTGTTGGCAATTTACATCCCGCCCATCAGTGTAGCAAGGCTCCCATTTCTCCATGGCCTGTCCTGCATTTCTGGTCTTGACACTTTTTTCAGCATGGCCCTTTTGACCGATGGGAAGCGAGACTTCTTTGTAGCGCTGATTTGCCTTTCCAGGTTGCTTGGTTGGCCAAAAAGGGCGTATGCGTTTTTTCCTGAATATATTCAGGAAAAAACGCATACGCCCTTTTTGGCCAAGGGCATCATTGTCAACGTTTTGCCGCTTTTCATGTGCTTTAAAGGCGATTCGAATCTACCTCCTGAAATCTGTTTCCTGCAATTCTGCCTTGATTTCAAATCCTCTTCTTTGCCTTCCCTCAATATATTTGTGGACGAGAGTTATCATTTATAACTCTGCAGGTTTGTGAATTGCAGTGCCCTGAAGCTCCATTTTACAAGTCGCTTTTTTGGGAGCCGGCCGCAAAAGCGCCGGATGGCTTCAGGCCCTGTTCTAGTTCTGGGGGGCAGGCTGAGCCTGTGGTTAATTCTTCTTCCTGATGGGAAAATAGAGTGACCTGTGCCTGTCCCAACACCAAGAGCTAGTCTCTCATTGGTTCCCCATCTTCCCGTTCATCCTCAGGACAAATTGCAACCTGTACGGAACAGGAGGTTAAAGGTGCTGATGCTCCAAGTAGGGAGATTGCTAGTAAAGTGGCTGGAATGGCGAACCCGAGCACAAGGAGATGAGAAATGAGGTGCGTTTTAGAAACCTTTCCCCATCACACGGTGTACCATCTTCTGGGTTTCTCATGCATGTTTTCGATGTAGGAAGATGCCCTTGAACCTGGAGATTTGGGACCCATGCGATGGGTAGCACGCAGTATTACTTTAAATGGTCTGCGTTTGCTCACCCAACCTCACCAAACCTCTCAGCCCCAAGAGTGTCCACCCTTATGTGTCATCCAGCTGTGGGTCTAGATATGGTCAATCCAGGTTGCATCACAGCTCCTGAACGAATTGTGTAAGAATTTCTCTCTCTTTCCCTGTCTTTGTTTCATGGGTTTTTAAAAGTAATTTATTTTTATAATGGGGTTTAGCTGCTTTTCACGGCTGTGTTTATGCCGCTTTACACCCACTTGACACACTAACAGAGAGATATCAATACATAGGTTTTAAGATTATTACTAGTCAGATATATTCTTGTGCGGTGAATCGGGCGTGTTGAGTCCAGTTCTCTGAGCAAGGAGTAGGTCTTGTCTATTACATATTGGGTTTATGGAACGGTATCTGAGCTAATTTGAAACTCTTGTTTTATGTATCACCCCACCTCACCTTTCCCGTTAAGCAGCCATAGTGTGTTTTCTGCATGTGTGACTCTGTTCTGTATTGTAAGTCAGTTCAAGTGTAACGGTTTTTACATTCCCTCTATAAGTGACACCTTATGAGAAGTGTCCTTTTCTGTGTGACTTATTTCACTTAGAATCGTCTTACCTAAATCCACTCATCATGCTGCTACTAGCCTTATGACATTGATTTCATGGCTGAGTGATATTCCATTGTACATAAGGACCACAACTTTTTTATCCATTTTTCGCTCTCCTGGGATATTTAAGGTGGAATGAAGTGGAGGTCCTTGTCAACAGAGCAGCCCTAAACTTTGGGGTGCTTGTGTCTTGCTGATTTTCAATTTTCCCACTTTATCCCCCCATGCGTGGAAGTGCCCTATGCTCTCTAAGCTGTGTTTTTTAGATGTTTCAGGACACACCGTACACTTCTCCAGAGTGGCTGTTGGCAATTTACATCCCGCCCATCAGTGTAGCAAGGCTCCCATTTCTCCATGGCCTGTCCTGCATTTCTGGTCTTGACACTTTTTTCAGCATGGCCCTTTTGACCGATGGGAAGCGAGACTTCTTTGTAGCGCTGATTTGCCTTTCCAGGTTGCTTGGTTGGCCAAAAAGGGCGTATGCGTTTTTTCCTGAATATATTCAGGAAAAAACTCATACGCCCTTTTTGGCCAAGGGCATCATTGTCAACGTTTTGCCGCTTTTCATGTGCTTTAAAGGCGATTCGAATCTACCTCCTGAAATCTGTTTCCTGCAATTCTGCCTTGATTTCAAATCCTCTTCTTTGCCTTCCCTCAATATATTTGTGGACGAGAGTTATCATTTATAACTCTGCAGGTTTGTGAATTGCAGTGCCCTGAAGCTCCATTTTACAAGTCGCTTTTTTGGGAGCCTGCCGCAAAAGCGCCGGATGGCTTCAGGCCCTGTTCTGGTTCTGGGGGGCAGGCTGAGCCTGTGGTTAATTCTTCTTCCTGATGGGAAAATAGAGTGACCTGTGCCTGTCCCAACACCAAGAGCTAGTCTCTCATTGGTTCCCCATCTTCCCGTTCATCCTCAGGACAAATTGCAACCTGTACGGAACAGGAGGTTAAAGGTGCTGATGCTCCAAGTAGGGAGATTGCTAGTAAAGTGGCTGGAATGGCGAACCCGAGCACAAGGAGATGAGAAATGAGGTGCGTTTTAGAAACCTTTCCCCATCACACGGTGTACCATCTTCTGGGTTTCTCATGCATGTTTTCGATGTAGGAAGATGCCCTTGAACCTGGAGATTTGGGACCCATGCGATGGGTAGCACGCAGTATTACTTTAAATGGTCTGCGTTTGCTCACCCAACCTCACCAAACCTCTCAGCCCCAAGAGTGTCCACCCTTATGTGTCATCCAGCTGTGGGTCTAGATATGGTCAATCCAGGTTGCATCACAGCTCCTGAACGAATTGTGTAAGAATTTCTCTCTCTTTCCCTGTCTTTGTTTCATGGGTTTTTAAAAGTAATTTATTTTTATAATGGGGTTTAGCTGCTTTTCACGGCTGTGTTTAGGCCGCTTTACACCCACTTGACACACTAACAGAGAGATATCAATACATAGGTTTTAAGATTATTACTAGTCAGATATATTCTTGTGCGGTGAATCGGGCGTGTTGAGTCCAGTTCTCTGAGCAAGGAGTAGGTCTTGTCTATTACATATTGGGTTTATGGAACGGTATCTGAGCTAATTTGAAACTCTTGTTTTATGTATCACCCCACCTCACCTTTCCCGTTAAGCAGCCATAGTGTGTTTTCTGCATGTGTGACTCTGTTCTGTATTGTAAGTCAGTTCAAGTGTAACGGTTTTTACATTCCCTCTATAAGTGACACCTTATGAGAAGTGTCCTTTTCTGTGTGACTTATTTCACTTAGAATCGTCTTACCTAAATCCACTCATCATGCTGCTACTAGCCTTATGACATTGATTTCATGGCTGAGTGATATTCCATTGTACATAAGGACCACAACTTTTTTATCCATTTTTCGCTTTCCTGGGATATTTAAGGTGGAAGGAAGTGGAGGTCCTTGTCAACAGAGCAGCCCTAAACTTTGGGGTGCTTGTGTCTTGCTGATTTTCAATTTTCCCACTTTATCCCCCCATGCGTGGAAGTACCCTATGCTCTCTAAGCTGTGTTTTTTAGATGTTTCAGGACACACCGTACACTTCTCCAGAGTGGCTGTTGGCAATTTACATCCCGCCCATCAGTGTAGCAAGGCTCCCATTTCTCCATGGCCTGTCCTGCATTTCTGGTTTTGACAGTTTTTTCAGCATGGCCCTTTTGACCGATGGGAAGCGAGACTTCTTTGTAGCGCTGATTTGCCTTTCCAGGTTGCTTGGTTGGCCAAAAAGGGCGTATGCGTTTTTTCCTGAATATATTCAGGAAAAAACGCATACGCCCTTTTTGGCCAAGGGCATCATTGTCAACGTTTTGCCGCTTTTCATGTGCTTTAAAGGCGATTCGAATCTACCTCCTGAAATCTGTTTCCTGCAATTCTGCCTTGATTTCAAATCCTCTTCTTTGCCTTCCCTCAATATATTTGTGGACGAGAGTTATCATTTATAACTCTGCAGGTTTGTGAATTGCAGTGCCCTGAAGCTCCATTTTACAAGTCGCTTTTTTGGGAGCCTGCCGCAAAAGCGCAGGATGGCTTCAGGCCCTGTTCTGGTTCCGGGGGGCAGGCTGAGCCTGTGGTTAATTCTTCTTCCTGATGGGAAAATAGAGTGACCTGTGCCTGTCCCAACACCAAGAGCTAGTCTCTCATTGGTTCCCCGTCTTCCCGTTCATCCTCAGGACAAATTGCAACCTGTACGGAACAGGAGGTTAAAGGTGCTGATGCTCCAAGTAGGGAGATTGCTAGTAAAGTGGCTGGAATGGCGAACCCGAGCACAAGGAGATGAGAAATGAGGTGCGTTTTAGAAACCTTTCCCCATCACACGGTGTACCATCGTCTGGGTTTCTCATGCATGTTTTCGATGTAGGAAGATGCCCTTGAACCTGGAGATTTGGGATCCATGCGATGGGTAGCACGCAGTATTACTTTAAAGGGTCTGCGTTTGCTCACCCAACCTCACCAAACCTCTCAGCCCCAAGAGTGTCCACCCTTATGTCTCATCCAGCTGTGGGTCTAGATATGGTCAATCCAGGTTGCATCACAGCCCCTGAACGAATTGTGTAAGAATTTCTCTCTCTTTCCCTGTCTTTGTTTCATGGGTTTTTAAAATAATTTATTTTTATAATGGGGTTTAGCTGCTTTTCACGGCTGTGTTTAGGCCGCTTTACACCCACTTGACACACTAACAGAGAGATATCAATACATAGGTTTTAAGATTATTACTAGTCAGATATATTCTTGTGCGGTGAATCGGGCGTGTTGAGTCCAGTTCTCTGAGCAAGGAGTAGGTCTTGTCTATTCCATATTGGGTTTATGGAACGGTATCTGAGCTAATTTGAAACTCTTGTTTTATGTATCACCCCACCTCACCTTTCCCGTTAAGCAGCCATAGTGTGTTTTCTGCATGTGTGACTCTGTTCTGTTTTGTAATTCAGTTCAAGTGTAACGGTTTTTACATTCCCTCTATAAGTGACACCTTATGAGAAGTGTCCTTTTCTGTGTGACTTATTTCACTTAGAATCGTCTTACCTAAATCCACTCATCATGCTGCTACTAGCCTTATGACATTGATTTCATGGCTGAGTGATATTCCATTGTACATAAGGACCACAACTTTTTTATCCATTTTTCGCTTTCCTGGGATATTTAAGGTGGAAGGAAGTGGAGGTCCTTGTCAACAGAGCAGCCCTAAACTTTGGGGTGCTTGTGTCTTGCTGATTTTCAATTTTCCCACTTTATCCCCCCATGCGTGGAAGTGCCCTATGCTCTCTAAGCTGTGTTTTTTAGATGTTTCAGGACACACCGTACACTTCTCCAGAGTGGCTGTTGGCAATTTACATCCCGCCCATCAGTGTAGCAAGGCTCCCATTTCTCCATGGCCTGTCCTGCATTTCTGGTTTTGACACTTTTTTCAGCATGGCCCTTTTGACCGATGGGAAGCGAGACTTCTTTGTAGCGCTGATTTGCCTTTCCAGGTTGCTTGGTTGGCCAAAAAGGGCGTATGCGTTTTTTCCTGAATATATTCAGGAAAAAACGCATACGCCCTTTTTGGCCAAGGGCATCATTGTCAACGTTTTGCCGCTTTTCATGTGCTTTAAAGGCGATTCGAATCTACCTCCTGAAATCTGTTTCCTGCAATTCTGCCTTGATTTCAAATCCTCTTCTTTGCCTTCCCTCAATATATTTGTGGACGAGAGTTATGATTTATAACTCTGCATGTTTGTGAATTGCAGTGCCCTGAAGCTCCATTTTACAAGTCGGTTTTTTGGGAGCTGGCCGCAAAAGCGCAAGATGGCTTCAGGCCCTGTTCTGGTTCAGGGGGGCAGGCTGAGCCTGTGGTTAATTCTTCTTCCTGATGGGAAAATATAGTGGACTGTGCCTGTCCCAACACCAAGAGCTAGTCTCTCATTGGTTCCCCGTCTTCCCGTTCATCCTCAGGACAAATTGCAACCTGTACGGAACAGGAGGTTAAAGGTGCTGATGCTCCAAGTAGGGAGATTGCTAGTAAAGTGGCTGGAATGGCGAACCCGAGCACAAGGAGATGAGAAATGAGGTGCGTTTTAGAAACCTTTCCCCATCACACGGTGTACCATCTTCTGGGTTTCTCATGCATGTTTTCGATGTAGGAAGATGCCCTTGAACCTGGAGATTTGGGACCCATGCGATGGGTAGCACGCAGTATTACTTTAAAGGGTCTGCGTTTGCTCACCCAACCTCACCAAACCTCTCAGCCCCAAGAGTGTCCACCCTTATGTCTCATCCAGCTGTGGGTCTAGATATGGTCAATCCAGGTTGCATCACAGCCCCTGAACGAATTGTGTAAGAATTTCTCTCTCTTTCCCTGTCTTTGTTTCATGGGTTTTTAAAAGTAATTTATTTTTATAATGGGGTTTAGCTGCTTTTCACGGCTGTGTTTAGGCCGCTTTACACCCACTTGACACACTAACAGAGAGATATCAATACATAGGTTTTAAGATTATTACTAGTCAGATATATTCTTGTGCGGTGAATCGGGCGTGTTGAGTCCAGTTCTCTGAGCAAGGAGTAGGTCTTGTCTATTACATATTGGGTTTATGGAATGGTATCTGAGCTAATTTGAAACTCTTGTTTTATGTATCACCCCACCTCACCTTTCCCGTTAAGCAGCCATAGTGTGTTTTCTGCATGTGTGACTCTGTTCTGTTTTGTAATTCAGTTCAAGTGTAACGGTTTTTACATTCCCTCTATAAGTGACACCTTATGAGAAGTGTCCTTTTCTGTGTGACTTATTTCACTTAGAATCGTCTTACCTAAATCCACTCATCATGCTGCTACTAGCCTTATGACATTGATTTCATGGCTGAGTGATATTCCATTGTACATAAGGACCACAACTTTTTTATCCATTTTTCGCTCTCCTGGGATATTTAAGGTGGAAGGAAGTGGAGGTCCTTGTCAACAGAGCAGCCCTAAACTTTGGGGTGCTTGTGTCTTGCTGATTTTCAATTTTCCCACTTTATCCCCCCATGCGTGGAAGTGCCCTATGCTCTCTAAGCTGTGTTTTTTAGATGTTTCAGGACACACCGTACACTTCTCCAGAGTGGCTGTTGGCAATTTACATCCCGCCCATCAGTGTAGCAAGGCTCCCATTTCTCCATGGCCTGTCCTGCATTTCTGGTCTTGACACTTTTTTCAGCATGGCCCTTTTGACCGATGGGAAGCGAGACTTCTTTGTAGCGCTGATTTGCCTTTCCAGGTTGCTTGGTTGGCCAAAAAGGGCGTATGCGTTTTTTCCTGAATATATTCAGGAAAAAACGCATACGCCCTTTTTGGCCAAGGGCATCATTGTCAACGTTTTGCCGCTTTTCATGTGCTTTAAAGGCGATTCGAATCTACCTCCTGAAATCTGTTTCCTGCAATTCTGCCTTGATTTCAAATCCTCTTCTTTGCCTTCCCTCAATATATTTGTGGACGAGAGTTATCATTTATAACTCTGCAGGTTTGTGAATTGCAGTGCCCTGAAGCTCCATTTTACAAGTCGCTTTTTTGGGAGCCGGCCGCAAAAGCGCAGGATGGCTTCAGGCCCTGTTCTGGTTCCGGGGGGCAGGCTGAGCCTGTGGTTAATTCTTCTTCCTGATGGGAAAATAGAGTGACCTGTGCCTGTCCCAACACCAAGAGCTAGTCTCTCATTGGTTCCCCGTCTTCCCGTTCATCCTCAGGACAAATTGCAACCTGTACGGAACAGGAGGTTAAAGGTGCTGATGCTCCAAGTAGGGAGATTGCTAGTAAAGTGGCTGGAATGGCGAACCCGAGCACAAGGAGATGAGAAATGAGGTGCGTTTTAGAAACCTTTCCCCATCACACGGTGTACCATCGTCTGGGTTTCTCATGCATGTTTTCGATGTAGGAAGATGCCCTTGAACCTGGAGATTTGGGATCCATGCGATGGGTAGCACGCAGTATTACTTTAAAGGGTCTGCGTTTGCTCACCCAACCTCACCAAACCTCTCAGCCCCAAGAGTGTCCACCCTTATGTCTCATCCAGCTGTGGGTCTAGATATGGTCAATCCAGGTTGCATCACAGCCCCTGAACGAATTGTGTAAGAATTTCTCTCTCTTTCCCTGTCTTTGTTTCATGGGTTTTTAAAATAATTTATTTTTATAATGGGGTTTAGCTGCTTTTCACGGCTGTGTTTAGGCCGCTTTACACCCACTTGACACACTAACAGAGAGATATCAATACATAGGTTTTAAGATTATTACTAGTCAGATATATTCTTGTGCGGTGAATCGGGCGTGTTGAGTCCAGTTCTCTGAGCAAGGAGTAGGTCTTGTCTATTCCATATTGGGTTTATGGAATGGTATCTGAGCTAATTTGAAACTCTTGTTTTATGTATCACCCCACCTCACCTTTCCCGTTAAGCAGCCATAGTGTGTTTTCTGCATGTGTGACTCTGTTCTGTTTTGTAATTCAGTTCAAGTGTAACGGTTTTTACATTCCCTCTATAAGTGACACCTTATGAGAAGTGTCCTTTTCTGTGTGACTTATTTCACTTAGAATCGTCTTACCTAAATCCACTCATCATGCTGCTACTAGCCTTATGACATTGATTTCATGGCTGAGTGATATTCCATTGTACATAAGGACCACAACTTTTTTATCCATTTTTCGCTTTCCTGGGATATTTAAGGTGGAAGGAAGTGGAGGTCCTTGTCAACAGAGCAGCCCTAAACTTTGGGGTGCTTGTGTCTTGCTGATTTTCAATTTTCCCACTTTATCCCCCCATGCGTGGAAGTGCCCTATGCTCTCTAAGCTGTGTTTTTTAGATGTTTCAGGACACACCGTACACTTCTCCAGAGTGGCTGTTGGCAATTTACATCCCGCCCATCAGTGTAGCAAGGCTCCCATTTCTCCATGGCCTGTCCTGCATTTCTGGTTTTGACAGTTTTTTCAGCATGGCCCTTTTGACCGATGGGAAGCGAGACTTCTTTGTAGCGCTGATTTGCCTTTCCAGGTTGCTTGGTTGGCCAAAAAGGGCGTATGCGTTTTTTCCTGAATATATTCAGGAAAAAACGCATACGCCCTTTTTGGCCAAGGGCATCATTGTCAACGTTTTGCCGCTTTTCATGTGCTTTAAAGGCGATTCGAATCTACCTCCTGAAATCTGTTTCCTGCAATTCTGCCTTGATTTCAAATCCTCTTCTTTGCCTTCCCTCAATATATTTGTGGACGAGAGTTATGATTTATAACTCTGCATGTTTGTGAATTGCAGTGCCCTGAAGCTCCATTTTACAAGTCGGTTTTTTGGGAGCTGGCCGCAAAAGCGCAAGATGGCTTCAGGCCCTGTTCTGGTTCAGGGGGGCAGGCTGAGCCTGTGGTTAATTCTTCTTCCTGATGGGAAAATATAGTGGACTGTGCCTGTCCCAACACCAAGAGCTAGTCTCTCATTGGTTCCCCGTCTTCCCGTTCATCCTCAGGACAAATTGCAACCTGTACGGAACAGGAGGTTAAAGGTGCTGATGCTCCAAGTAGGGAGATTGCTAGTAAAGTGGCTGGAATGGCGAACCCGAGCACAAGGAGATGAGAAATGAGGTGCGTTTTAGAAACCTTTCCCCATCACACGGTGTACCATCGTCTGGGTTTCTCATGCATGTTTTCGATGTAGGAAGATGCCCTTGAACCTGGAGATTTGGGATCCATGCGATGGGTAGCACGCAGTATTACTTTAAAGGGTCTGCGTTTGCTCACCCAACCTCACCAAACCTCTCAGCCCCAAGAGTGTCCACCCTTATGTCTCATCCAGCTGTGGGTCTAGATATGGTCAATCCAGGTTGCATCACAGCCCCTGAACGAATTGTGTAAGAATTTCTCTCTCTTTCCCTGTCTTTGTTTCATGGGTTTTTAAAATAATTTATTTTTATAATGGGGTTTAGCTGCTTTTCACGGCTGTGTTTAGGCCGCTTTACACCCACTTGACACACTAACAGAGAGATATCAATACATAGGTTTTAAGATTATTACTAGTCAGATATATTCTTGTGCGGTGAATCGGGAGTGTTGAGTCCAGTTCTCTGAGCAAGGAGTAGGTCTTGTCTATTCCATATTGGGTTTATGGAATGGTATCTGAGCTAATTTGAAACTCTTGTTTTATGTATCACCCCACCTCACCTTTCCCGTTAAGCAGCCATAGTGTGTTTTCTGCATGTGTGACTCTGTTCTGTTTTGTAATTCAGTTCAAGTGTAACGGTTTTTACATTCCCTCTATAAGTGACACCTTATGAGAAGTGTCCTTTTCTGTGTGACTTATTTCACTTAGAATCGTCTTACCTAAATCCACTCATCATGCTGCTACTAGCCTTATGACATTGATTTCATGGCTGAGTGATATTCCATTGTACATAAGGACCACAACTTTTTTATCCATTTTTCGCTTTCCTGGGATATTTAAGGTGGAAGGAAGTGGAGGTCCTTGTCAACAGAGCAGCCCTAAACTTTGGGGTGCTTGTGTCTTGCTGATTTTCAATTTTCCCACTTTATCCCCCCATGCGTGGAAGTGCCCTATGCTCTCTAAGCTGTGTTTTTTAGATGTTTCAGGACACACCGTACACTTCTCCAGAGTGGCTGTTGGCAATTTACATCCCGCCCATCAGTGTAGCAAGGCTCCCATTTCTCCATGGCCTGTCCTGCATTTCTGGTTTTGACACTTTTTTCAGCATGGCCCTTTTGACCGATGGGAAGCGAGACTTCTTTGTAGCGCTGATTTGCCTTTCCAGGTTGCTTGGTTGGCCAAAAAGGGCGTATGCGTTTTTTCCTGAATATATTCAGGAAAAAACGCATACGCCCTTTTTGGCCAAGGGCATCATTGTCAACGTTTTGCCGCTTTTCATGTGCTTTAAAGGCGATTCGAATCTACCTCCTGAAATCTGTTTCCTGCAATTCTGCCTTGATTTCAAATCCTCTTCTTTGCCTTCCCTCAATATATTTGTGGACGAGAGTTATGATTTATAACTCTGCATGTTTGTGAATTGCAGTGCCCTGAAGCTCCATTTTACAAGTCGGTTTTTTGGGAGCTGGCCGCAAAAGCGCAAGATGGCTTCAGGCCCTGTTCTGGTTCAGGGGGGCAGGCTGAGCCTGTGGTTAATTCTTCTTCCTGATGGGAAAATATAGTGGACTGTGCCTGTCCCAACACCAAGAGCTAGTCTCTCATTGGTTCCCCGTCTTCCCGTTCATCCTCAGGACAAATTGCAACCTGTACGGAACAGGAGGTTAAAGGTGCTGATGCTCCAAGTAGGGAGATTGCTAGTAAAGTGGCTGGAATGGCGAACCCGAGCACAAGGAGATGAGAAATGAGGTGCGTTTTAGAAACCTTTCCCCATCACACGGTGTACCATCTTCTGGGTTTCTCATGCATGTTTTCGATGTAGGAAGATGCCCTTGAACCTGGAGATTTGGGACCCATGCGATGGGTAGCACGCAGTATTACTTTAAAGGGTCTGCGTTTGCTCACCCAACCTCACCAAACCTCTCAGCCCCAAGAGTGTCCACCCTTATGTCTCATCCAGCTGTGGGTCTAGATATGGTCAATCCAGGTTGCATCACAGCCCCTGAACGAATTGTGTAAGAATTTCTCTCTCTTTCCCTGTCTTTGTTTCATGGGTTTTTAAAAGTAATTTATTTTTATAATGGGGTTTAGCTGCTTTTCACGGCTGTGTTTAGGCCGCTTTACACCCACTTGACACACTAACAGAGAGATATCAATACATAGGTTTTAAGATTATTACTAGTCAGATATATTCTTGTGCGGTGAATCGGGCGTATTGAGTCCAGTTCTCTGAGCAAGGAGTAGGTCTTGTCTATTACATATTGGGTTTATGGAATGGTATCTGAGCTAATTTGAAACTCTTGTTTTATGTATCACCCCACCTCACCTTTCCCGTTAAGCAGCCATAGTGTGTTTTCTGCATGTGTGACTCTGTTCTGTTTTGTAATTCAGTTCAAGTGAAACGGTTTTTACATTCCCTCTATAAGTGACACCTTATGAGAAGTGTCCTTTTCTGTGTGACTTATTTCACTTAGAATCGTCTTACCTAAATCCACTCATCATGCTGCTACTAGCCTTATGACATTGATTTCATGGCTGAGTGATATTCCATTGTACATAAGGACCACAACTTTTTTATCCATTTTTCGCTCTCCTGGGATATTTAAGGTGGAAGGAAGTGGAGGTCCTTGTCAACAGAGCAGCCCTAAACTTTGGGGTGCTTGTGTCTTGCTGATTTTCAATTTTCCCACTTTATCCCCCCATGCGTGGAAGTGCCCTATGCTCTCTAAGCTGTGTTTTTTAGATGTTTCAGGACACACCGTACACTTCTCCAGAGTGGCTGTTGGCAATTTACATCCCGCCCATCAGTGTAGCAAGGCTCCCATTTCTCCATGGCCTGTCCTGCATTTCTGGTCTTGACACTTTTTTCAGCATGGCCCTTTTGACCGATGGGAAGCGAGACTTCTTTGTAGCGCTGATTTGCCTTTCCAGGTTGCTTGGTTGGCCAAAAAGGGCGTATGCGTTTTTTCCTGAATATATTCAGGAAAAAACGCATACGCCCTTTTTGGCCAAGGGCATCATTGTCAACGTTTTGCCGCTTTTCATGTGCTTTAAAGGCGATTCGAATCTACCTCCTGAAATCTGTTTCCTGCAATTCTGCCTTGATTTCAAATCCTCTTCTTTGCCTTCCCTCAATATATTTGTGGACGAGAGTTATCATTTATAACTCTGCAGGTTTGTGAATTGCAGTGCCCTGAAGCTCCATTTTACAAGTCGCTTTTTTGGGAGCCGGCCGCAAAAGCGCCGGATGGCTTCAGGCCCTGTTCTGGTTCAGGGGGGCAGGCTGAGCCTGTGGTTAATTCTTCTTCCTGATGGGAAAATAGAGTGACCTGTGCCTGTCCCAACACCAAGAGCTAGTCTCTCATTGGTTCCCCATCTTCCCGTTCATCCTCAGGACAAATTGCAACCTGTACGGAACAGGAGGTTAAAGGTGCTGATGCTCCAAGTAGGGAGATTGCTAGTAAAGTGGCTGGAATGGCGAACCCGAGCACAAGGAGATGAGAAATGAGGTGCGTTTTAGAAACCTTTCCCCATCACACGGTGTACCATCTTCTGGGTTTCTCATGCATGTTTTCGATGTAGGAAGATGCCCTTGAACCTTGAGATTTGGGACCCATGCGATGGGTAGCACGCAGTATTACTTTAAATGGTCTGCGTTTGCTCACCCAACCTCACCAAACCTCTCAGCCCCAAGAGTGTCCACCCTTATGTGTCATCCAGCTGTGGGTCTAAATATGGTCAATCCAGGTTGCATCACAGCTCCTGAACGAATTGTGTAAGAATTTCTCTCTCTTTCCCTGTCTTTGTTTCATGGGTTTTTAAAAGTAATTTATTTTTATAATGGGGTTTAGCTGCTTTTCACGGCTGTGTTTATGCCGCTTTACACCCACTTGACACACTAACAGAGAGATATCAATACATAGGTTTTAAGATTATTACTAGTCAGATATATTCTTGTGCGGTGAATCGGGCGTGTTGAGTCCAGTTCTCTGAGCAAGGAGTAGGTCTTGTCTATTCCATATTGGGTTTATGGAACGGTATCTGAGCTAATTTGAAACTCTTGTTTTATGTATCACCCCACCTCACCTTTCCCGTTAAGCAGCCATAGTGTGTTTTCTGCATGTGTGACTCTGTTCTGTTTTGTAATTCAGTTCAAGTGTAACGGTTTTTACATTCCCTCTATAAGTGACACCTTATGAGAAGTGTCCTTTTCTGTGTGACTTATTTCACTTAGAATCGTCTTACCTAAATCCACTCATCATGCTGCTACTAGCCTTATGACATTGATTTCATGGCTGAGTGATATTCCATTGTACATAAGGACCACAACTTTTTTATCCATTTTTCGCTTTCCTGGGATATTTAAGGTGGAAGGAAGTGGAGGTCCTTGTCAACAGAGCAGCCCTAAACTTTGGGGTGCTTGTGTCTTGCTGATTTTCAATTTTCCCACTTTATCCCCCCATGCGTGGAAGTGCCCTATGCTCTCTAAGCTGTGTTTTTTAGATGTTTCAAGACACACCGTACACTTCTCCAGAGTGGCTGTTGGCAATTTACATCCCGCCCATCAGTGTAGCAAGGCTCCCATTTCTCCATGGCCTGTCCTGCATTTCTGGTTTTGACACTTTTTTCAGCATGGCCCTTTTGACCGATGGGAAGCGAGACTTCTTTGTAGCGCTGATTTGCCTTTCCAGGTTGCTTGGTTGGCCAAAAAGGGCGTATGCGTTTTTTCCTGAATATATTCAGGAAAAAACGCATACGCCCTTTTTGGCCAAGGGCATCATTGTCAACGTTTTGCCGCTTTTCATGTGCTTTAAAGGCGATTCGAATCTACCTCCTGAAATCTGTTTTCTGCAATTCTGCCTTGATTTCAAATCCTCTTCTTTGCCTTCCCTCAATATATTTGTGGACGAGAGTTATGATTTATAACTCTGCATGTTTGTGAATTGCAGTGCCCTGAAGCTCCATTTTACAAGTCGGTTTTTTGGGAGCTGGCCGCAAAAGCGCAAGATGGCTTCAGGCCCTGTTCTGGTTCATGGGGGCAGGCTGAGCCTGTGGTTAATTCTTCTTCCTGATGGGAAAATATAGTGGACTGTGCCTGTCCCAACACCAAGAGCTAGTCTCTCATTGGTTCCCCGTCTTCCCGTTCATCCTCAGGACAAATTGCAACCTGTACGGAACAGGAGGTTAAAGGTGCTGATGCTCCAAGTAGGGAGATTGCTAGTAAAGTGGCTGGAATGGCGAACCCGAGCACAAGGAGATGAGAAATGAGGTGCGTTTTAGAAACCTTTCCCCATCACACGGTGTACCATCTTCTGGGTTTCTCATGCATGTTTTCGATGTAGGAAGATGCCCTTGAACCTGGAGATTTGGGACCCATGCGATGGGTAGCACGCAGTATTACTTTAAAGGGTCTGTGTTTGCTCACCCAACCTCACCAAACCTCTCAGCCCCAAGAGTGTCCACCCTTATGTCTCATCCAGCTGTGGGTCTAGATATGGTCAATCCAGGTTGCATCACAGCCCCTGAACGAATTGTGTAAGAATTTCTCTCTCTTTCCCTGTCTTTGTTTCATGGGTTTTTAAAAGTAATTTATTTTTATAATGGGGTTTAGCTGCTTTTCACGGCTGTGTTTAGGCCGCTTTACACCCACTTGACACACTAACAGAGAGATATCAATACATAGGTTTTAAGATTATTACTAGTCAGATATATTCTTGTGCGGTGAATCGGGCGTGTTGAGTCCAGTTCTCTGAGCAAGGAGTAGGTCTTGTCTATTACATATTGGGTTTATGGAATGGTATCTGAGCTAATTTGAAACTCTTGTTTTATGTATCACCCCACCTCACCTTTCCCGTTAAGCAGCCATAGTGTGTTTTCTGCATGTGTGACTCTGTTCTGTTTTGTAATTCAGTTCAAGTGTAACGGTTTTTACATTCCCTCTATAAGTGACACCTTATGAGAAGTGTCCTTTTCTGTGTGACTTATTTCACTTAGAATCGTCTTACCTAAATCCACTCATCATGCTGCTACTAGCCTTATGACATTGATTTCATGGCTGAGTGATATTCCATTGTACATAAGGACCACAACTTTTTTATCCATTTTTCGCTCTCCTGGGATATTTAAGGTGGAAGGAAGTGGAGGTCCTTGTCAACAGAGCAGCCCTAAACTTTGGGGTGCTTGTGTCTTGCTGATTTTCAATTTTCCCACTTTATCCCCCCATGCGTGGAAGTGCCCTATGCTCTCTAAGCTGTGTTTTTTAGATGTTTCAGGACACACCGTACACTTCTCCAGAGTGGCTGTTGGCAATTTACATCCCGCCCATCAGTGTAGCAAGGCTCCCATTTCTCCATGGCCTGTCCTGCATTTCTGGTTTTGACACTTTTTTCAGCATGGCCCTTTTGACCGATGGGAAGCGAGACTTCTTTGTAGCGCTGATTTGCCTTTCCAGGTTGCTTGGTTGGCCAAAAAGGGCGTATGCGTTTTTTCCTGAATATATTCAGGAAAAAACGCATACGCCCTTTTTGGCCAAGGGCATCATTGTCAACGTTTTGCCGCTTTTCATGTGCTTTAAAGGCGATTCGAATCTACCTCCTGAAATCTGTTTCCTGCAATTCTGCCTTGATTTCAAATCCTCTTCTTTGCCTTCCCTCAATATATTTGTGGACGAGAGTTATCATTTATAACTCTGCAGGTTTGTGAATTGCAGTGCCCTGAAGCTCCATTTTACAAGTCGCTTTTTTGGGAGCCGGCCGCAAAAGCGCAGGATGGCTTCAGGCCCTGTTCTGGTTCAGGGGGGCAGGCTGAGCCTGTGGTTAATTCTTCTTCCTGATGGGAAAATAGAGTGACCTGTGCCTGTCCCAACACCAAGAGCTAGTCTCTCATTGGTTCCCCGTCTTCCCGTTCATCCTCAGGACTAATTGCAACCTGTACGGAACAGGAGGTTAAAGGTGCTGATGTTCCAAGTAGGGAGATTGCTAGTAAAGTGGCTGGAATGGCGAACCCGAGCACAAGGAGATGAGAAATGAGGTGCGTTTTAGAAACCTTTCCCCATCACACGGTGTACCATCGTCTGGGTTTCTCATGCATGTTTTCGATGTAGGAAGATGCCCTTGAACCTGGAGATTTGGGATCCATGCGATGGGTAGCACGCAGTATTACTTTAAAGGGTCTGCGTTTGCTCACCCAACCTCACCAAACCTCTCAGCCCCAAGAGTGTCCACCCTTATGTCTCATCCAGCTGTGGGTCTAGATATGGTCAATCCAGGTTGCATCACAGCCCCTGAACGAATTGTGTAAGAATTTCTCTCTCTTTCCCTGTCTTTGTTTCATGGGTTTTTAAAATAATTTATTTTTATAATGGGGTTTAGCTGCTTTTCACGGCTGTGTTTAGGCCGCTTTACACCCACTTGACACACTAACAGAGAGATATCAATACATAGGTTTTAAGATTATTACTAGTCAGATATATTCTTGTGCGGTGAATCGGGCGTGTTGAGTCCAGTTCTCTGAGCAAGGAGTAGGTCTTGTCTATTCCATATTGGGTTTATGGAACGGTATCTGAGCTAATTTGAAACTCTTGTTTTATGTATCACCCCACCTCACCTTTCCCGTTAAGCAGCCATAGTGTGTTTTCTGCATGTGTGACTCTGTTCTGTTTTGTAATTCAGTTCAAGTGTAACGGTTTTTACATTCCCTCTATAAGTGACACCTTATGAGAAGTGTCCTTTTCTGTGTGACTTATTTCACTTAGAATCGTCTTACCTAAATCCACTCATCATGCTGCTACTAGCCTTATGACATTGATTTCATGGCTGAGTGATATTCCATTGTACATAAGGACCACAACTTTTTTATCCATTTTTCGCTCTCCTGGGATATTTAAGGTGGAAGGAAGTGGAGGTCCTTGTCAACAGAGCAGCCCTAAACTTTGGGGTGCTTGTGTCTTGCTGATTTTCAATTTTCCCACTTTATCCCCCCATGCGTGGAAGTGCCCTATGCTCTCTAAGCTGTGTTTTTTAGATGTTTCAGGACACACCGTACACTTCTCCAGAGTGGCTGTTGGCAATTTACATCCCGCCCATCAGTGTAGCAAGGCTCCCATTTCTCCATGGCCTGTCCTGCATTTCTGGTTTTGACACTTTTTTCAGCATGGCCCTTTTGACCGATGGGAAGCGAGACTTCTTTGTAGCGCTGATTTGCCTTTCCAGGTTGCTTGGTTGGCCAAAAAGGGCGTATGCGTTTTTTCCTGAATATATTCAGGAAAAAACGCATACGCCCTTTTTGGCCAAGGGCATCATTGTCAACGTTTTGCCGCTTTTCATGTGCTTTAAAGGCGATTCGAATCTACCTCCTGAAATCTGTTTCCTGCAATTCTGCCTTGATTTCAAATCCTCTTCTTTGCCTTCCCTCAATATATTTGTGGACGAGAGTTATGATTTATAACTCTGTATGTTTGTGAATTGCAGTGCCCTGAAGCTCCATTTTACAAGTCGGTTTTTTGGGAGCTGGCCGCAAAAGCGCAGGATGGCTTCAGGCCCTGTTCTGGTTCAGGGGGGCAGGCTGAGCCTGTGGTTAATTCTTCTTCCTGATGGGAAAATATAGTGGACTGTGCCTGTCCCAACACCAAGAGCTAGTCTCTCATTGGTTCCCCGTCTTCCCGTTCATCCTCAGGACAAATTGCAACCTGTACGGAACAGGAGGTTAAAGGTGCTGATGCTCCAAGTAGGGAGATTGCTAGTAAAGTGGCTGGAATGGCGAACCCGAGCACAAGGAGATGAGAAATGAGGTGCGTTTTAGAAACCTTTCCCCATCACACGGTGTACCATCTTCTGGGTTTCTCATGCATGTTTTCGATGTAGGAAGATGCCCTTGAACCTGGAGATTTGGGACCCATGCGATGGGTAGCACGCAGTATTACTTTAAAGGGTCTGCGTTTGCTCACCCAACCTCACCAAACCTCTCAGCCCCAAGAGTGTCCACCCTTATGTCTCATCCAGCTGTGGGTCTAGATATGGTCAATCCAGGTTGCATCACAGCCCCTGAACGAATTGTGTAAGAATTTCTCTCTCTTTCCCTGTCTTTGTTTCATGGGTTTTTAAAAGTAATTTATTTTTATAATGGGGTTTAGCTGCTTTTCACGGCTGTGTTTAGGCCGCTTTACACCCACTTGACACACTAACAGAGAGATATCAATACATAGGTTTTAAGATTATTACTAGTCAGATATATTCTTGTGCGGTGAATCGGGCGTATTGAGTCCAGTTCTCTGAGCAAGGAGTAGGTCTTGTCTATTACATATTGGGTTTATGGAACGGTATCTGAGCTAATTTGAAACTCTTGTTTTATGTATCACCCCACCTCACCTTTCCCGTTAAGCAGCCATAGTGTGTTTTCTGCATGTGTGACTCTGTTCTGTTTTGTAATTCAGTTCAAGTGTAACGGTTTTTACATTCCCTCTATAAGTGACACCTTATGAGAAGTGTCCTTTTCTGTGTGACTTATTTGACTTAGAATCGTCTTACCTAAATCCACTCATCATGCTGCTACTAGCCTTATGACATTGATTTCATGGCTGAGTGATATTCCATTGTACATAAGGACCACAACTTTTTTATCCATTTTTCGCTTTCCTGGGATATTTAAGGTGGAAGGAAGTGGAGGTCCTTGTCAACAGAGCAGCCCTAAACTTTGGGGTGCTTGTGTCTTGCTGATTTTCAATTTTCCCACTTTATCCCCCCATGCGTGGAAGTGCCCTATGCTCTCTAAGCTGTGTTTTTTAGATGTTTCAGGACACACCGTACACTTCTCCAGAGTGGCTGTTGGCAATTTACCTCCCGCCCATCAGTGTAGCAAGGCTCCCATTTCTCCATGGCCTGTCCTGCATTTCTGGTCTTGACACTTTTTTCAGCATGGCCCTTTTGACCGATGGGAAGCGAGACTTCTTTGTAGCGCTGATTTGCCTTTCCAGGTGGCTTGGTTGGCCAAAAAGGGCGTATGCGTTTTTTCCTGAATATATTCAGGAAAAAACGCATACGCCCTTTTTGGCCAAGGGCATCATTGTCAACGTTTTGCCGCTTTTCATGTGCTTTAAAGGCGATTCGAATCTACCTCCTGAAATCTGTTTCCTGCAATTCTGCCTTGATTTCAAATCCTCTTCTTTGCCTTCCCTCAATATATTTGTGGACGAGCGTTATCATTTATAACTCTGCAGGTTTGTGAATTGCAGTGCCCTGAAGCTCCATTTTACAAGTCGCTTTTTTGGGAGCCGGCCGCAAAAGCGCCGGATGGCTTCAGGCCCTGTTCTGGTTCAGGGGGGCAGGCTGAGCCTGTGGTTAATTCTTCTTCCTGATGGGAAAATAGAGTGACCTGTGCCTGTCCCAACACCAAGAGCTAGTCTCTCATTGGTTCCCCATCTTCCCGTTCATCCTCAGGACAAATTGCAACCTGTACGGAACAGGAGGTTAAAGGTGCTGATGCTCCAAGTAGGGAGATTGCTAGTAAAGTGGCTGGAATGGCGAACCCGAGCACAAGGAGATGAGAAATGAGGTGCGTTTTAGAAACCTTTCCCCATCACACGGTGTACCATCTTCTGGGTTTCTCATGCATGTTTTCGATGTAGGAAGATGCCCTTGAACCTGGAGATTTGGGACCCATGCGATGGGTAGCACGCAGTATTACTTTAAAGGGTCTGCGTTTGCTCACCCAACCTCACCAAACCTCTCAGCCCCAAGAGTGTCCACCCTTATGTCTCATCCAGCTGTGGGTCTAGATATGGTCAATCCAGGTTGCATCACAGCCCCTGAACGAATTGTGTAAGAATTTCTCTCTCTTTCCCTGTCTTTGTTTCATGGGTTTTTAAAAGTAATTTATTTTTATAATGGGGTTTAGCTGCTTTTCACGGCTGTGTTTAGGCCGCTTTACACCCACTTGACACACTAACAGAGAGATATCAATACATAGGTTTTAAGATTATTACTAGTCAGATATATTCTTGTGCGGTGAATCGGACGTGTTGAGTCCAGTTCTCTGAGCAAGGAGTAGGTCTTGTCTATTCCATATTGGGTTTATGGAACGGTATCTGAGCTAATTTGAAACTCTTGTTTTATGTATCACCCCACCTCACCTTTCCCGTTAAGCAGCCATAGTGTGTTTTCTGCATGTGTGACTCTGTTCTGTTTTGTAATTCAGTTCAAGTGTAACGGTTTTTACATTCCCTCTATAAGTGACACCTTATGAGAAGTGTCCTTTTCTGTGTGACTTATTTCACTTAGAATCGTCTTACCTAAATCCACTCATCATGCTGCTACTAGCCTTATGACATTGATTTCATGGCTGAGTGATATTCCATTGTACATAAGGACCACAACTTTTTTATCCATTTTTCGCTCTCCTGGGATATTTAAGGTGGAAGGAAGTGGAGGTCCTTGTCAACAGAGCAGCCCTAAACTTTGGGGTGCTTGTGTCTTGCTGATTTTCAATTTTCCCACTTTATCCCCCCATGCGTGGAAGTGCCCTATGCTCTCTAAGCTGTGTTTTTTAGATGTTTCAGGACACACCGTACACTTCTCCAGAGTGGCTGTTGGCAATTTACATCCCGCCCATCAGTGTAGCAAGGCTCCCATTTCTCCATGGCCTGTCCTGCATTTCTGGTCTTGACAGTTTTTTCAGCATGGCCCTTTTGACCGATGGGAAGCGAGACTTCTTTGTAGCGCTGATTTGCCTTTCCAGGTTGCTTGGTTGGCCAAAAAGGGCGTATGCGTTTTTTCCTGAATATATTCAGGAAAAAACGCATACGCCCTTTTTGGCCAAGGGCATCATTGTCAACGTTTTGCCGCTTTTCATGTGCTTTAAAGGCGATTCGAATCTACCTCCTGAAATCTGTTTCCTGCAATTCTGCCTTGATTTCAAATCCTCTTCTTTGCCTTCCCTCAATATATTTGTGGACGAGCGTTATCATTTATAACTCTGCAGGTTTGTGAATTGCAGTGCCCTGAAGCTCCATTTTACAAGTCGCTTTTTTGGGAGCCGGCCGCAAAAGCGCAGGATGGCTTCAGGCCCTGTTCTGGTTCAGGGGGGCAGGCTGAGCCTGTGGTTAATTCTTCTTCCTGATGGGAAAATAGAGTGACCTGTGCCTGTCCCAACACCAAGAGCTAGTCTCTCATTGGTTCCCCGTCTTCCCGTTCATCCTCAGGACAAATTGCAACCTGTACGGAACAGGAGGTTAAAGGTGCTGATGCTCCAAGTAGGGAGATTGCTAGTAAAGTGGCTGGAATGGCGAACCCGAGCACAAGGAGATGAGAAATGAGGTGCGTTTTAGAAACCTTTCCCCATCACACGGTGTACCATCGTCTGGGTTTCTCATGCATGTTTTCGATGTAGGAAGATGCCCTTGAACCTGGAGATTTGGGATCCATGCGATGGGTAGCACGCAGTATTACTTTAAAGGGTCTGCGTTTGCTCACCCAACCTCACCAAACCTCTCAGCCCCAAGAGTGTCCACCCTTATGTCTCATCCAGCTGTGGGTCTAGATATGGTCAATCCAGGTTGCATCACAGCCCCTGAACGAATTGTGTAAGAATTTCTCTCTCTTTCCCTGTCTTTGTTTCATGGGTTTTTAAAATAATTTATTTTTATAATGGGGTTTAGCTGCTTTTCACGGCTGTGTTTAGGCCGCTTTACACCCACTTGACACACTAACAGAGAGATATCAATACATAGGTTTTAAGATTATTACTAGTCAGATATATTCTTGTGCGGTGAATCGGACGTGTTGAGTCCAGTTCTCTGAGCAAGGAGTAGGTCTTGTCTATTCCATATTGGGTTTATGGAACGGTATCTGAGCTAATTTGAAACTCTTGTTTTATGTATCACCCCACCTCACCTTTCCCGTTAAGCAGCCATAGTGTGTTTTCTGCATGTGTGACTCTGTTCTGTTTTGTAATTCAGTTCAAGTGTAACGGTTTTTACATTCCCTCTATAAGTGACACCTTATGAGAAGTGTCCTTTTCTGTGTGACTTATTTCACTTAGAATCGTCTTACCTAAATCCACTCATCATGCTGCTACTAGCCTTATGACATTGATTTCATGGCTGAGTGATATTCCATTGTACATAAGGACCACAACTTTTTTATCCATTTTTCGCTCTCCTGGGATATTTAAGGTGGAAGGAAGTGGAGGTCCTTGTCAACAGAGCAGCCCTAAACTTTGGGGTGCTTGCGTCTTGCTGATTTTCAATTTTCCCACTTTATCCCCCCATGCGTGGAAGTGCCCTATGCTCTCTAAGCTGTGTTTTTTAGATGTTTCAGGACACACCGTACACTTCTCCAGAGTGGCTGTTGGCAATTTACATCCCGCCCATCAGTGTAGCAAGGCTCCCATTTCTCCATGGCCTGTCCTGCATTTCTGGTCTTGACACTTTTTTCAGCATGGCCCTTTTGACCGATGGGAAGCGAGACTTCTTTGTAGCGCTGATTTGCCTTTCCAGGTTGCTTGGTTGGCCAAAAAGGGCGTATGCGTTTTTTCCTGAATATATTCAGGAAAAAACGCATACGCCCTTTTTGGCCAAGGGCATCATTGTCAACGTTTTGCCGCTTTTCATGTGCTTTAAAGGCGATTCGAATCTACCTCCTGAAATCTGTTTCCTGCAATTCTGCCTTGATTTCAAATCCTCTTCTTTGCCTTCCCTCAATATATTTGTGGACGAGCGTTATCATTTATAACTCTGCAGGTTTGTGAATTGCAGTGCCCTGAAGCTCCATTTTACAAGTCGCTTTTTTGGGAGCCGGCCGCAAAAGCGCAGGATGGCTTCAGGCCCTGTTCTGGTTCAGGGGGGCAGGCTGAGCCTGTGGTTAATTCTTCTTCCTGATGGGAAAATAGAGTGACCTGTGCCTGTCCCAACACCAAGAGCTAGTCTCTCATTGGTTCCCCGTCTTCCCGTTCATCCTCAGGACAAATTGCAACCTGTACGGAACAGGAGGTTAAAGGTGCTGATGCTCCAAGTAGGGAGATTGCTAGTAAAGTGGCTGGAATGGCGAACCCGAGCACAAGGAGATGAGAAATGAGGTGCGTTTTAGAAACCTTTCCCCATCACACGGTGTACCATCGTCTGGGTTTCTCATGCATGTTTTCGATGTAGGAAGATGCCCTTGAACCTGGAGATTTGGGATCCATGCGATGGGTAGCACGCAGTATTACTTTAAAGGGTCTGCGTTTGCTCACCCAACCTCACCAAACCTCTCAGCCCCAAGAGTGTCCACCCTTATGTCTCATCCAGCTGTGGGTCTAGATATGGTCAATCCAGGTTGCATCACAGCCCCTGAACGAATTGTGTAAGAATTTCTCTCTCTTTCCCTGTCTTTGTTTCATGGGTTTTTAAAATAATTTATTTTTATAATGGGGTTTAGCTGCTTTTCACGGCTGTGTTTAGGCCGCTTTACACCCACTTGACACACTAACAGAGAGATATCAATACATAGGTTTTAAGATTATTACTAGTCAGATATATTCTTGTGCGGTGAATCGGACGTGTTGAGTCCAGTTCTCTGAGCAAGGAGTAGGTCTTGTCTATTCCATATTGGGTTTATGGAACGGTATCTGAGCTAATTTGAAACTCTTGTTTTATGTATCACCCCACCTCACCTTTCCCGTTAAGCAGCCATAGTGTGTTTTCTGCATGTGTGACTCTGTTCTGTTTTGTAATTCAGTTCAAGTGTAACGGTTTTTACATTCCCTCTATAAGTGACACCTTATGAGAAGTGTCCTTTTCTGTGTGACTTATTTCACTTAGAATCGTCTTACCTAAATCCACTCATCATGCTGCTACTAGCCTTATGACATTGATTTCATGGCTGAGTGATATTCCATTGTACATAAGGACCACAACTTTTTTATCCATTTTTCGCTCTCCTGGGATATTTAAGGTGGAAGGAAGTGGAGGTCCTTGTCAACAGAGCAGCCCTAAACTTTGGGGTGCTTGTGTCTTGCTGATTTTCAATTTTCCCACTTTATCCCCCCATGCGTGGAAGTGCCCTATGCTCTCTAAGCTGTGTTTTTTAGATGTTTCAGGACACACCGTACACTTCTCCAGAGTGGCTGTTGGCAATTTACATCCCGCCCATCAGTGTAGCAAGGCTCCCATTTCTCCATGGCCTGTCCTGCATTTCTGGTCTTGACACTTTTTTCAGCATGGCCCTTTTGACCGATGGGAAGCGAGACTTCTTTGTAGCGCTGATTTGCCTTTCCAGGTTGCTTGGTTGGCCAAAAAGGGCGTATGCGTTTTTTCCTGAATATATTCAGGAAAAAACGCATACGCCCTTTTTGGCCAAGGGCATCATTGTCAACGTTTTGCCGCTTTTCATGTGCTTTAAAGGCGATTCGAATCTACCTCCTGAAATCTGTTTCCTGCAATTCTGCCTTGATTTCAAATCCTCTTCTTTGCCTTCCCTCAATATATTTGTGGACGAGAGTTATCATTTATAACTCTGCAGGTTTGTGAATTGCAGTGCCCTGAAGCTCCATTTTACAAGTCGCTTTTTTGGGAGCCGGCCGCAAAAGCGCCGGATGGCTTCAGGCCCTGTTCTGGTTCAGGGGGGCAGGCTGAGCCTGTGGTTAATTCTTCTTCCTGATGGGAAAATAGAGTGACCTGTGCCTGTCCCAACACCAAGAGCTAGTCTCTCATTGGTTCCCCATCTTCCCGTTCATCCTCAGGACTAATTGCAACCTGTACGGAACAGGAGGTTAAAGGTGCTGATGCTCCAAGTAGGGAGATTGCTAGTAAAGTGGCTGGAATGGCGAACCCGAGCACAAGGAGATGAGAAATGAGGTGCGTTTTAGAAACCTTTCCCCATCACACGGTGTACCATCTTCTGGGTTTCTCATGCATGTTTTCGATGTAGGAAGATGCCCTTGAACCTGGAGATTTGGGACCCATGCGATGGGTAGCACGCAGTATTACTTTAAAGGGTCTGCGTTTGCTCACCCAACCTCACCAAACCTCTCAGCCCCAAGAGTGTCCACCCTTATGTGTCATTCAGCTGTGGGTCTAGATATGGTCAATCCAGGTTGCATCACAGCTCCTGAACGAATTGTGTAAGAATTTCTCTCTCTTTCCCTGTCTTTGTTTCATGGGTTTTTAAAAGTAATTTATTTTTATAATGGGGTTTAGCTGCTTTTCACGGCTGTGTTTAGGCCGCTTTACACCCACTTGACACACTAACAGAGAGATATCAATACATAGGTTTTAAGATTATTACTAGTCAGATATATTCTTGTGCGGTGAATCGGGCGTGTTGAGTCCAGTTCTCTGAGCAAGGAGTAGGTCTTGTCTATTACATATTGGGTTTATGGAACGGTATCTGAGCTAATTTGAAACTCTTGTTTTATGTATCACCCCACCTCACCTTTCCCGTTAAGCAGCCATAGTGTGTTTTCTGCATGTGTGACTCTGTTCTGTATTGTAAGTCAGTTCAAGTGTAACGGTTTTTACATTCCCTCTATAAGTGACACCTTATGAGAAGTGTCCTTTTCTGTGTGACTTATTTCACTTAGAATCGTCTTACCTAAATCCACTCATCATGCTGCTACTAGCCTTATGACATTGATTTCATGGCTGAGTGATATTCCATTGTACATAAGGACCACAACTTTTTTATCCATTTTTCGCTTTCCTGGGATATTTAAGGTGGAAGGACGTGGAGGTCCTTGTCAACAGAGCAGCCCTAAACTTTGGGGTGCTTGCGTCTTGCTGATTTTCAATTTTCCCACTTTATCCCCCCATGCGTGGAAGTGCCCTATGCTCTCTAAGCTGTGTTTTTTAGATGTTTCAGGACACACCGTACACTTCTCCAGAGTGGCTGTTGGCAATTTACATCCCGCCCATCAGTGTAGCAAGGCTCCCATTTCTCCATGGCCTGTCCTGCATTTCTGGTTTTGACACTTTTTTCAGCATGGCCCTTTTGACCGATGGGAAGCGAGACTTCTTTGTAGCGCTGATTTGCCTTTCCAGGTTGCTTGGTTGGCCAAAAAGGGCGTATGCGTTTTTTCCTGAATATATTCAGGAAAAAACGCATACGCCCTTTTTGGCCAAGGGCATCATTGTCAACGTTTTGCCGCTTTTCATGTGCTTTAAAGGCGATTCGAATCTACCTCCTGAAATCTGTTTCCTGCAATTCTGCCTTGATTTCAAATCCTCTTCTTTGCCTTCCCTCAATATATTTGTGGACGAGAGTTATCATTTATAACTCTGCAGGTTTGTGAATTGCAGTGCCCTGAAGCTCCATTTTACAAGTCGCTTTTTTGGGAGCCGGCCGCAAAAGCGCAGGATGGCTTCAGGCCCTGTTCTGGTTCAGGGGGGCAGGCTGAGCCTGTGGTTAATTCTTCTTCCTGATGGGAAAATAGAGTGACCTGTGCCTGTCCCAACACCAAGAGCTAGTCTCTCATTGGTTCCCCGTCTTCCCGTTCATCCTCAGGACTAATTGCAACCTGTACGGAACAGGAGGTTAAAGGTGCTGATGTTCCAAGTAGGGAGATTGCTAGTAAAGTGGCTGGAATGGCGAACCCGAGCACAAGGAGATGAGAAATGAGGTGCGTTTTAGAAACCTTTCCCCATCACACGGTGTACCATCGTCTGGGTTTCTCATGCATGTTTTCGATGTAGGAAGATGCCCTTGAACCTGGAGATTTGGGATCCATGCGATGGGTAGCACGCAGTATTACTTTAAAGGGTCTGCGTTTGCTCACCCAACCTCACCAAACCTCTCAGCCCCAAGAGTGTCCACCCTTATGTCTCATCCAGCTGTGGGTCTAGATATGGTCAATCCAGGTTGCATCACAGCCCCTGAACGAATTGTGTAAGAATTTCTCTCTCTTTCCCTGTCTTTGTTTCATGGGTTTTTAAAATAATTTATTTTTATAATGGGGTTTAGCTGCTTTTTACGGCTGTGTTTAGGCCGCTTTACACCACTTGACACACTAACAGAGAGATATCAATACATAGGTTTTAAGATTATTACTAGTCAGATATATTCTTGTGCGGTGAATCGGGCGTGTTGAGTCCAGTTCTCTGAGCAAGGAGTAGGTCTTGTCTATTCCATATTGGGTTTATGGAACGGTATCTGAGCTAATTTGAAACTCTTGTTTTATGTATCACCCCACCTCACCTTTCCCGTTAAGCAGCCATAGTGTGTTTTCTGCATGTGTGACTCTGTTCTGTTTTGTAATTCAGTTCAAGTGTAACGGTTTTTACATTCCCTCTATAAGTGACACCTTATGAGAAGTGTCCTTTTCTGTGTGACTTATTTCACTTAGAATCGTCTTACCTAAATCCACTCATCATGCTGCTACTAGCCTTATGACATTGATTTCATGGCTGAGTGATATTCCATTGTACATAAGGACCACAACTTTTTTATCCATTTTTCGCTCTCCTGGGATATTTAAGGTGGAAGGACGTGGAGGTCCTTGTCAACAGAGCAGCCCTAAACTTTGGGGTGCTTGTGTCTTGCTGATTTTCAATTTTCCCACTTTATCCCCCCATGCGTGGAAGTGCCCTATGCTCTCTAAGCTGTGTTTTTTAGATGTTTCAGGACACACCGTACACTTCTCCAGAGTGGCTGTTGGCAATTTACATCCCGCCCATCAGTGTAGCAAGGCTCCCATTTCTCCATGGCCTGTCCTGCATTTCTGGTTTTGACACTTTTTTCAGCATGGCCCTTTTGACCGATGGGAAGCGAGACTTCTTTGTAGCGCTGATTTGCCTTTCCAGGTTGCTTGGTTGGCCAAAAAGGGCGTATGCGTTTTTTCCTGAATATATTCAGGAAAAAACGCATACGCCCTTTTTGGCCAAGGGCATCATTGTCAACGTTTTGCCGCTTTTCATGTGCTTTAAAGGCGATTCGAATCTACCTCCTGAAATCTGTTTCCTGCAATTCTGCCTTGATTTCAAATCCTCTTCTTTGCCTTCCCTCAATATATTTGTGGACGAGAGTTATGATTTATAACTCTGCAGGTTTGTGAATTGCAGTGCCCTGAAGCTCCATTTTACAAGTCGGTTTTTTGGGAGCCGGCCGCAAAAGCGCAGGATGGCTTCAGGCCCTGTTCTGGTTCAGGGGGGCAGGCTGAGCCTGTGGTTAATTCTTCTTCCTGATGGGAAAATAGAGTGACCTGTGCCTGTCCCAACACCAAGAGCTAGTCTCTCATTGGTTTCCCGTCTTCCCGTTCATCCTCAGGACAAATTGCAACCTGTACGGAACAGGAGGTTAAAGGTGCTGATGCTCCAAGTAGGGAGATTGCTAGTAAAGTGGCTGGAATGGCGAACCCGAGCACAAGAGGATGAGAAATGAGGTGCGTTTTAGAAACCTTTCCCCATCACACGGTGTACCATCGTCTGGGTTTCTCATGCATGTTTTCGATGTAGGAAGATGCCCTTGAACCTGGAGATTTGGGACCCATGCGATGGGTAGCACGCAGTATTACTTTAAAGGGTCTGCGTTTGCTCACCCAACCTCACCAAACCTCTCAGCCCCAAGAGTGTCCACCCTTATGTCTCATCCAGCTGTGGGTCTAGATATGGTCAATCCAGGTTGCATCACAGCCCCTGAACGAATTGTGTAAGAATTTCTCTCTCTTTCCCTGTCTTTGTTTCATGGGTTTTTAAAAGTAATTTATTTTTATAATGGGGTTTAGCTGCTTTTCACGGCTGTGTTTAGGCCGCTTTACACCCACTTGACACACTAACAGAGAGATATCAATACATAGGTTTTAAGATTATTACTAGTCAGATATATTCTTGTGCGGTGAATCGGGCGTATTGAGTCCAGTTCTCTGAGCAAGGAGTAGGTCTTGTCTATTCCATATTGGGTTTATGGAACGGTATCTGAGCTAATTTGAAACTCTTGTTTTATGTATCACCCCACCTCACCTTTCCCGTTAAGCAGCCATAGTGTGTTTTCTGCATGTGTGACTCTGTTCTGTTTTGTAATTCAGTTCAAGTGTAACGGTTTTTACATTCCCTCTATAAGTGACACCTTATGAGAAGTGTCCTTTTCTGTGTGACTTATTTCACTTAGAATCGTCTTACCTAAATCCACTCATCATGCTGCTACTAGCCTTATGACATTGATTTCATGGCTGAGTGATATTCCATTGTACATAAGGACCACAACTTTTTTATCCATTTTTCGCTTTCCTGGGATATTTAAGGTGGAAGGAAGTGGAGGTCCTTGTCAACAGAGCAGCCCTAAACTTTGGGGTGCTTGTGTCTTGCTGATTTTCAATTTTCCCACTTTATCCCCCCATGCGTGGAAGTACTCTATGCTCTCTAAGCTGTGTTTTTTAGATGTTTCAGGACACACCGTACACTTCTCCAGAGTGGCTGTTGGCAATTTACATCCCGCCCATCAGTGTAGCAAGGCTCCCATTTCTCCATGGCCTGTCCTGCATTTCTGGTTTTGACAGTTTTTTCAGCATGGCCCTTTTGACCGATGGGAAGCGAGACTTCTTTGTAGCGCTGATTTGCCTTTCCAGGTTGCTTGGTTGGCCAAAAAGGGCGTATGCGTTTTTTCCTGAATATATTCAGGAAAAAACGCATACGCCCTTTTTGGCCAAGGGCATCATTGTCAACGTTTTGCCGCTTTTCATGTGCTTTAAAGGCGATTCGAATCTACCTCCTGAAATCTGTTTCCTGCAATTCTGCCTTGATTTCAAATCCTCTTCTTTGCCTTCCCTCAATATATTTGTGGACGAGAGTTATCATTTATAACTCTGCAGGTTTGTGAATTGCAGTGCCCTGAAGCTCCATTTTACAAGTCGCTTTTTTGGGAGCCGGCCGCAAAAGCGCAGGATGGCTTCAGGCCCTGTTCTGGTTCAGGGGGGCAGGCTGAGCCTGTGGTTAATTCTTCTTCCTGATGGGAAAATAGAGTGACCTGTGCCTGTCCCAACACCAAGAGCTAGTCTCTCATTGGTTCCCCGTCTTCCCGTTCATCCTCAGGACAAATTGCAACCTGTACGGAACAGGAGGTTAAAGGTGCTGATGCTCCAAGTAGGGAGATTGCTAGTAAAGTGGCTGGAATGGCGAACCCGAGCACAAGGAGATGAGAAATGAGGTGCGTTTTAGAAACCTTTCCCCATCACACGGTGTACCATCGTCTGGGTTTCTCATGCACGTTTTCGATGTAGGAAGATGCCCTTGAACCTGGAGATTTGGGACCCATGCGATGGGTAGCACGCAGTATTACTTTAAAGGGTCTGCGTTTGCTCACCCAACCTCACCAGACCTCTCAGCCCCAAGAGTGTCCACCCTTATGTCTCATCCAGCTGTGGGTCTAGATATGGTCAATCCAGGTTGCATCACAGCCCCTGAACGAATTGTGTAAGAATTTCTCTCTCTTTCCCTGTCTTTGTTTCATGGGTTTTTAAAATAATTTATTTTTATAATGGGGTTTAGCTGCTTTTCACGGCTGTGTTTAGGCCGCTTTACACCCACTTGACACACTAACAGAGAGATATCAATATATTGGTTTTAAGATTATTACTAGTCAGATATATTCTTGTGCGGTGAATCGGGCGTGTTGAGTCCAGTTCTCTGAGCAAGGAGTAGGTCTTGTCTATTCCATATTGGGTTTATGGAACGGTATCTGAGCTAATTTGAAACTCTTGTTTTATGTATCACCCCACCTCACCTTTCCCGTTAAGCAGCCATAGTGTGTTTTCTGCATGTGTGACTCTGTTCTGTTTTGTAATTCAGTTCAAGTGTAACGGTTTTTACATTCCCTCTATAAGTGACACCTTATGAGAAGTGTCCTTTTCTGTGTGACTTATTTCACTTAGAATCGTCTTACCTAAATCCACTCATCATGCTGCTACTAGCCTTATGACATTGATTTCATGGCTGAGTGATATTCCATTGTACATAAGGACCACAACTTTTTTATCCATTTTTCGCTTTCCTGGGATATTTAAGGTGGAAGGAAGTGGAGGTCCTTGTCAACAGAGCAGCCCTAAACTTTGGGGTGCTTGTGTCTTGCTGATTTTCAATTTTCCCACTTTATCCCCCCATGCGTGGAAGTACCCTATGCTCTCTAAGCTGTGTTTTTTAGATGTTTCAGGACACACCGTACACTTCTCCAGAGTGGCTGTTGGCAATTTACATCCCGCCCATCAGTGTAGCAAGGCTCCCATTTCTCCATGGCCTGTCCTGCATTTCTGGTTTTGACAGTTTTTTCAGCATGGCCCTTTTGACCGATGGGAAGCGAGACTTCTTTGTAGCGCTGATTTGCCTTTCCAGGTTGCTTGGTTGGCCAAAAAGGGCGTATGCGTTTTTTCCTGAATATATTCAGGAAAAAACGCATACACCCTTTTTGGCCAAGGGCATCATTGTCAACGTTTTGCCGCTTTTCATGTGCTTTAAAGGCGATTCGAATCTACCTCCTGAAATCTGTTTCCTGTAATTCTGCCTTGATTTCAAATCCTCTTCTTTGCCTTCCCTCAATATATTTGTGGACGAGAGTTATCATTTATAACTCTGCAGGTTTGTGAATTGCAGTGCCCTGAAGCTCCATTTTACAAGTCGCTTTTTTGGGAGCCGGCCGCAAAAGCGCAGGATGGCTTCAGGCCCTGTTCTGGTTCAGGGGGGCAGGCTGAGCCTGTGGTTAATTCTTCTTCCTGATGGGAAAATAGAGTGACCTGTGCCTGTCCCAACACCAAGAGCTAGTCTCTCATTGGTTCCCCGTCTTCCCGTTCATCCTCAGGACAAATTGCAACCTGTACGGAACAGGAGGTTAAAGGTGCTGATGCTCCAAGTAGGGAGATTGCTAGTAAAGTGGCTGGAATGGCGAACCCGAGCACAAGGAGATGAGAAATGAGGTGCGTTTTAGAAACCTTTCCCCATCACACGGTGTACCATCTTCTGGGTTTCTCATGCACGTTTTCGATGTAGGAAGATGCCCTTGAACCTGGAGATTTGGGACCCATGCGATGGGTAGCACGCAGTATTACTTTAAAGGGTCTGCGTTTGCTCACCCAACCTCACCAGACCTCTCAGCCCCACGAGTGTCCACCCTTATGTCTCATCCAGCTGTGGGTCTAGACATGGTCAATCCAGGTTGCATCACAGCCCCTGAACGAATTGTGTAAGAATTTCTCTCTCTTTCCCTGTCTTTGTTTCATGGGTTTTTAAAAGTAATTTATTTTTATAATGGGGTTTAGCTGCTTTTCACGGCTGTGTTTAGGCCGCTTTACACCCACTTGACACACTAACAGAGAGATATCAATACATAGGTTTTAAGATTATTACTAGTCAGATATATTCTTGTGCGGTGAATCGGGCGTGTTGAGTCCAGTTCTCTGAGCAAGGAGTAGGTCTTGTCTATTACATATTGGGTTTATGGAACGGTATCTGAGCTAATTTGAAACTCTTGTTTTATGTATCACCCCACCTCACCTTTCCCGTTAAGCAGCCATAGTGTGTTTTCTGCATGTGTGACTCTGTTCTGTTTTGTAATTCAGTTCAAGTGTAACGGTTTTTACATTCCCTCTATAAGTGACACCTTATGAGAAGTGTCCTTTTCTGTGTGACTTATTTCACTTAGAATCGTCTTACCTAAATCCACTCATCATGCTGCTACTAGCCTTATGACATTGATTTCATGGCTGAGTGATATTCCATTGTACATAAGGACCACAACTTTTTTATCCATTTTTCGCTCTCCTGGGATATTTAAGGTGGAAGGACGTGGAGGTCCTTGTCAACAGAGCAGCCCTAAACTTTGGGGTGCTTGTGTCTTGCTGATTTTCAATTTTCCCACTTTATCCCCCCATGCGTGGAAGTGCCCTATGCTCTCTAAGCTGTGTTTTTTAGATGTTTCAGGACACACCGTACACTTCTCCAGAGTGGCTGTTGGCAATTTACATCCCGCCCATCAGTGTAGCAAGGCTCCCATTTCTCCATGGCCTGTCCTGCATTTCTGGTCTTGACAGTTTTTTCAGCATGGCCCTTTTGACCGATGGGAAGCGAGACTTCTTTGTAGCGCTGATTTGCCTTTCCAGGTTGCTTGGTTGGCCAAAAAGGGCGTATGCGTTTTTTCCTGAATATATTCAGGAAAAAACGCATACGCCCTTTTTGGCCAAGGGCATCATTGTCAACGTTTTGCCGCTTTTCATGTGCTTTAAAGGCGATTTGAATCTACCTCCTGAAATCTGTTTCCTGCAATTCTGCCTTGATTTCAAATCCTCTTCTTTGCCTTCCCTCAATATATTTGTGGACGAGAGTTATGATTTATAACTCTGCATGTTTGTGAATTGCAGTGCCCTGAAGCTCCATTTTACAAGTCGGTTTTTTGGGAGCTGGCCGCAAAAGCGCCGGATGGCTTCAGGCCCTGTTCTGGTTCAGGGGGGCAGGCTGAGCCTGTGGTTAATTCTTCTTCCTGATGGGAAAATATAGTGGACTGTGCCTGTCCCAACACCAAGAGCTAGTCTCTCATTGGTTCCCCGTCTTCCCGTTCATCCTCAGGACAAATTGCAACCTGTACGGAACAGGAGGTTAAAGGTGCTGATGCTCCAAGTAGGGAGATTGCTAGTAAAGTGGCTGGAATGGCGAACCCGAGCACAAGGAGATGAGAAATGAGGTGCGTTTTAGAAACCTTTCCCCATCACACGGTGTACCATCTTCTGGGTTTCTCATGCATGTTTTCGATGTAGGAAGATGCCCTTGAACCTGGAGATTTGGGACCCATGCGATGGGTAGCACGCAGTATTACTTTAAAGGGTCTGCGTTTGCTCACCCAACCTCACCAAACCTCTCAGCCCCAAGAGTGTCCACCCTTATGTGTCATCCAGCTGTGAGTCTAGATATGGTCAATCCAGGTTGCATCACAGCTCCTGAACGAATTGTGTAAGAATTTCTCTCTCTTTCCCTGTCTTTGTTTCATGGGTTTTTAAAAGTAATTTATTTTTATAATGGGGTTTAGCTGCTTTTCACGGCTGTGTTTATGCCGCTTTACACCCACTTGACACACTAACAGAGAGATATCAATACATAGGTTTTAAGTTTATTACTAGTCAGATATATTCTTGTGCGGTGAATCGGGCGTGTTGAGTCCAGTTCTCTGAGCAAGGAGTAGGTCTTGTCTATTACATATTGGGTTTATGGAACGGTATCTGAGCTAATTTGAAACTCTTGTTTTATGTATCACCCCACCTCACCTTTCCCGTTAAGCAGCCATAGTGTGTTTTCTGCATGTGTGACTCTGTTCTGTTTTGTAATTCAGTTCATGTGTAACGGTTTTTACATTACCTCTATAAGTGACACCTTATGAGAAGTGTCCTTTTCTGTGTGACTTATTTCACTTAGAATCGTCTTACCTAAATCCACTCATCATGCTGCTACTAGCCTTATGACATTGATTTCATGGCTGAGTGATATTCCATTGTACATAAGGACCACAACTTTTTTATCCATTTTTCGCTTTCCTGGGATATTTAAGGTGGAAGGAAGTGGAGGTCCTTGTCAACAGAGCAGCCCTAAACTTTGGGGTGCTTGCGTCTTGCTGATTTTCAATTTTCCCACTTTATCCCCCCATGCGTGGAAGTACCCTATGCTCTCTAAGCTGTGTTTTTTAGATGTTTCAGGACACACCGTACACTTCTCCAGAGTGGCTGTTGGCAATTTACATCCCGCCCATCAGTGTAGCAAGGCTCCCATTTCTCCATGGCCTGTCCTGCATTTCTGGTTTTGACAGTTTTTTCAGCATGGCCCTTTTGACCGATGGGAAGCGAGACTTCTTTGTAGCGCTGATTTGCCTTTCCAGGTTGCTTGGTTGGCCAAAAAGGGCGTATGCGTTTTTTCCTGAATATATTCAGGAAAAAACGCATACGCCCTTTTTGGCCAAGGGCATCATTGTCAACGTTTTGCCGCTTTTCATGTGCTTTAAAGGCGATTCGAATCTACCTCCTGAAATCTGTTTCCTGCAATTCTGCCTTGATTTCAAATCCTCTTCTTTGCCTTCCCTCAATATATTTGTGGACGAGAGTTATCATTTATAACTCTGCAGGTTTGTGAATTGCAGTGCCCTGAAGCTCCATTTTACAAGTCGCTTTTTTGGGAGCCGGCCGCAAAAGCGCAGGATGGCTTCAGGCCCTGTTCTGGTTCAGGGGGGCAGGCTGAGCCTGTGGTTAATTCTTCTTCCTGATGGGAAAATAGAGTGACCTGTGCCTGTCCCAACACCAAGAGCTAGTCTCTCATTGGTTCCCCGTCTTCCCGTTCATCCTCAGGACTAATTGCAACCTGTACGGAACAGGAGGTTAAAGGTGCTGATGCTCCAAGTAGGGAGATTGCTAGTAAAGTGGCTGGAATGGCGAACCCGAGCACAAGGAGATGAGAAATGAGGTGCGTTTTAGAAACCTTTCCCCATCACACGGTGTACCATCGTCTGGGTTTCTCATGCATGTTTTCGATGTAGGAAGATGCCCTTGAACCTGGAGATTTGGGATCCATGCGATGGGTAGCACGCAGTATTACTTTAAAGGGTCTGCGTTTGCTCACCCAACCTCACCAAACCTCTCAGCCCCAAGAGTGTCCACCCTTATGTCTCATCCAGCTGTGGGTCTAGATATGGTCAATCCAGGTTGCATCACAGCCCCTGAACGAATTGTGTAAGAATTTCTCTCTCTTTCCCTGTCTTTGTTTCATGGGTTTTTAAAAGTAATTTATTTTTATAATGGGGTTTAGCTGCTTTTCACGGCTGTGTTTAGGCCGCTTTACACCCACTTGACACACTAACAGAGAGATATCAATACATAGGTTTTAAGATTATTACTAGTCAGATATATTCTTGTGCGGTGAATCGGGCGTGTTGAGTCCAGTTCTCTGAGCAAGGAGTAGGTCTTGTCTATTCCATATTGGGTTTATGGAACGGTATCTGAGCTAATTTGAAACTCTTGTTTTATGTATCACCCCACCTCACCTTTCCCGTTAAGCAGCCATAGTGTGTTTTCTGCATGTGTGACTCTGTTCTGTTTTGTAATTCAGTTCAAGTGTAACGGTTTTTACATTCCCTCTATAAGTGACACCTTATGAGAAGTGTCCTTTTCTGTGTGACTTATTTCACTTAGAATCGTCTTACCTAAATCCACTCATCATGCTGCTACTAGCCTTATGACATTGATTTCATGGCTGAGTGATATTCCATTGTACATAAGGACCACAACTTTTTTATCCATTTTTCGCTCTCCTGGGATATTTAAGGTGGAAGGACGTGGAGGTCCTTGTCAACAGAGCAGCCCTAAACTTTGGGGTGCTTGTGTCTTGCTGATTTTCAATTTTCCCACTTTATCCCCCCATGCGTGGAAGTGCCCTATGCTCTCTAAGCTGTGTTTTTTAGATGTTTCAGGACACACCGTACACTTCTCCAGAGTGGCTGTTGGCAATTTACATCCCGCCCATCAGTGTAGCAAGGCTCCCATTTCTCCATGGCCTGTCCTGCATTTCTGGTTTTGACACTTTTTTCAGCATGGCCCTTTTGACCGATGGGAAGCGAGACTTCTTTGTAGCGCTGATTTGCCTTTCCAGGTTGCTTGGTTGGCCAAAAAGGGCGTATGCGTTTTTTCCTGAATATATTCAGGAAAAAACGCATACGCCCTTTTTGGCCAAGGGCATCATTGTCAACGTTTTGCCGCTTTTCATGTGCTTTAAAGGCGATTCGAATCTACCTCCTGAAATCTGTTTCCTGCAATTCTGCCTTGATTTCAAATCCTCTTCTTTGCCTTCCCTCAATATATTTGTGGACGAGAGTTATCATTTATAACTCTGCAGGTTTGTGAATTGCAGTGCCCTGAAGCTCCATTTTACAAGTCGCTTTTTTGGGAGCCGGCCGCAAAAGCGCAGGATGGCTTCAGGCCCTGTTCTGGTTCAGGGGGGCAGGCTGAGCCTGTGGTTAATTCTTCTTCCTGATGGGAAAATAGAGTGACCTGTGCCTGTCCCAACACCAAGAGCTAGTCTCTCATTGGTTCCCCGTCTTCCCGTTCATCCTCAGGACAAATTGCAACCTGTACGGAACAGGAGGTTAAAGGTGCTGATGCTCCAAGTAGGGAGATTGCTAGTAAAGTGGCTGGAATGGCGAACCCGAGCACAAGGAGATGAGAAATGAGGTGCGTTTTAGAAACCTTTCCCCATCACACGGTGTACCATCGTCTGGGTTTCTCATGCATGTTTTCGATGTAGGAAGATGCCCTTGAACCTGGAGATTTGGGACCCATGCGATGGGTAGCACGCAGTATTACTTTAAAGGGTCTGCGTTTGCTCACCCTACCTCACCAAACCTCTCAGCCCCAAGAGTGTCCACCCTTATGTCTCATCCAGCTGTGGGTCTAGATATGGTCAATCCAGGTTGCATCACAGCCCCTGAACGAATTGTGTAAGAATTTCTCTCTCTTTCCCTGTCTTTGTTTCATGGGTTTTTAAAATAATTTATTTTTATAATGGGGTTTAGCTGCTTTTCACGGCTGTGTTTAGGCCGCTTTACACCCACTTGACACACTAACAGAGAGATATCAATATATAGGTTTTAAGATTATTACTAGTCAGATATATTCTTGTGCGGTGAATCGGGCGTGTTGAGTCCAGTTCTCTGAGCAAGGAGTAGGTCTTGTCTATTCCATATTGGGTTTATGGAACGGTATCTGAGCTAATTTGAAACTCTTGTTTTATGTATCACCCCACCTCACCTTTCCCGTTAAGCAGCCATAGTGTGTTTTCTGCATGTGTGACTCTGTTCTGTTTTGTAATTCAGTTCAAGTGTAACGGTTTTTACATTCCCTCTATAAGTGACACCTTATGAGAAGTGTCCTTTTCTGTGTGACTTATTTGACTTAGAATCGTCTTACCTAAATCCACTCATCATGCTGCTACTAGCCTTATGACATTGATTTCATGGCTGAGTGATATTCCATTGTACATAAGGACCACAACTTTTTTATCCATTTTTCGCTTTCCTGGGATATTTAAGGTGGAAGGAAGTGGAGGTCCTTGTCAACAGAGCAGCCCTAAACTTTGGGGTGCTTGTGTCTTGCTGATTTTCAATTTTCCCACTTTATCCCCCCATGCGTGGAAGTACTCTATGCTCTCTAAGCTGTGTTTTTTAGATGTTTCAGGACACACCGTACACTTCTCCAGAGTGGCTGTTGGCAATTTACATCCCGCCCATCAGTGTAGCAAGGCTCCCATTTCTCCATGGCCTGTCCTGCATTTCTGGTTTTGACAGTTTTTTCAGCATGGCCCTTTTGACCGATGGGAAGCGAGACTTCTTTGTAGCGCTGATTTGCCTTTCCAGGTTGCTTGGTTGGCCAAAAAGGGCGTATGCGTTTTTTCCTGAATATATTCAGGAAAAAACGCATACGCCCTTTTTGGCCAAGGGCATCATTGTCAACGTTTTGCCGCTTTTCATGTGCTTTAAAGGCGATTCGAATCTACCTCCTGAAATCTGTTTCCTGCAATTCTGCCTTGATTTCAAATCCTCTTCTTTGCCTTCCCTCAATATATTTGTGGACGAGAGTTATCATTTATAACTCTGCAGGTTTGTGAATTGCAGTGCCCTGAAGCTCCATTTTACAAGTCGCTTTTTTGGGAGCCGGCCGCAAAAGCGCAGGATGGCTTCAGGCCCTGTTCTGGTTCAGGGGGGCAGGCTGAGCCTGTGGTTAATTCTTCTTCCTGATGGGAAAATAGAGTGACCTGTGCCTGTCCCAACACCAAGAGCTAGTCTCTCATTGGTTCCCCGTCTTCCCGTTCATCCTCAGGACAAATTGCAACCTGTACGGAACAGGAGGTTAAAGGTGCTGATGCTCCAAGTAGGGAGATTGCTAGTAAAGTGGCTGGAATGGCGAACCCGAGCACAAGGAGATGAGAAATGAGGTGCGTTTTAGAAACCTTTCCCCATCACACGGTGTACCATCTTCTGGGTTTCTCATGCATGTTTTCGATGTAGGAAGATGCCCTTGAACCTGGAGATTTGGGATCCATGCGATGGGTAGCACGCAGTATTACTTTAAAGGGTCTGCGTTTGCTCACCCTACCTCACCAAACCTCTCAGCCCCACGAGTGTCCACCCTTATGTCTCATCCAGCTGTGGGTCTAGATATGGTCAATCCAGGTTGCATCACAGCCCCTGAACGAATTGTGTAAGAATTTCTCTCTCTTTCCCTGTCTTTGTTTCATGGGTTTTTAAAATAATTTATTTTTATAATGGGGTTTAGCTGCTTTTCACGGCTGTGTTTAGGCCGCTTTACACCCACTTGACACACTAACAGAGAGATATCAATATATAGGTTTTAAGATTATTACTAGTCAGATATATTCTTGTGCGGTGAATCGGGCGTGTTGAGTCCAGTTCTCTGAGCAAGGAGTAGGTCTTGTCTATTCCATATTGGGTTTATGGAACGGTATCTGAGCTAATTTGAAACTCTTGTTTTATGTATCACCCCACCTCACCTTTCCCGTTAAGCAGCCATAGTGTGTTTTCTGCATGTGTGACTCTGTTCTGTTTTGTAATTCAGTTCAAGTGTAACGGTTTTTACATTCCCTCTATAAGTGACACCTTATGAGAAGTGTCCTTTTCTGTGTGACTTATTTCACTTAGAATCGTCTTACCTAAATCCACTCATCATGCTGCTACTAGCCTTATGACATTGATTTCATGGCTGAGTGATATTCCATTGTACATAAGGACCACAACTTTTTTATCCATTTTTCGCTTTCCTGGGATATTTAAGGTGGAAGGAAGTGGAGGTCCTTGTCAACAGAGCAGCCCTAAACTTTGGGGTGCTTGTGTCTTGCTGATTTTCAATTTTCCCACTTTATCCCCTCATGCGTGGAAGTGCCCTATGCTCTCTAAGCTGTGTTTTTTAGATGTTTCAGGACACACCGTACACTTCTCCAGAGTGGCTGTTGGCAATTTACATCCCGCCCATCAGTGTAGCAAGGCTCCCATTTCTCCATGGCCTGTCCTGCATTTCTGGTTTTGACAGTTTTTTCAGCATGGCCCTTTTGACCGATGGGAAGCGAGACTTCTTTGTAGCGCTGATTTGCCTTTCCAGGTTGCTTGGTTGGCCAAAAAGGGCGTATGCGTTTTTTCCTGAATATATTCAGGAAAAAACGCATACGCCCTTTTTGGCCAAGGGCATCATTGTCAACGTTTTGCCGCTTTTCATGTGCTTTAAAGGCGATTCGAATCTACCTCCTGAAATCTGTTTCCTGCAATTCTGCCTTGATTTCAAATCCTCTTCTTTGCCTTCCCTCAATATATTTGTGGACGAGAGTTATCATTTATAACTCTGCAGGTTTGTGAATTGCAGTGCCCTGAAGCTCCATTTTACAAGTCGCTTTTTTGGGAGCCGGCCGCAAAAGCGCAGGATGGCTTCAGGCCCTGTTCTGGTTCAGGGGGGCAGGCTGAGCCTGTGGTTAATTCTTCTTCCTGATGGGAAAATAGAGTGACCTGTGCCTGTCCCAACACCAAGAGCTAGTCTCTCATTGGTTCCCCGTCTTCCCGTTCATCCTCAGGACAAATTGCAACCTGTACGGAACAGGAGGTTAAAGGTGCTGATGCTCCAAGTAGGGAGATTGCTAGTAAAGTGGCTGGAATGGCGAACCCGAGCACAAGGAGATGAGAAATGAGGTGCGTTTTAGAAACCTTTCCCCATCACACGGTGTACCATCTTCTGGGTTTCTCATGCACGTTTTCGATGTAGGAAGATGCCCTTGAACCTGGAGATTTGGGACCCATGCGATGGGTAGCACGCAGTATTACTTTAAAGGGTCTGCGTTTGCTCACCCAACCTCACCAAACCTCTCAGCCCCAAGAGTGTCCACCCTTATGTCTCATCCAGCTGTGGGTCTAGATATGGTCAATCCAGGTTGCATCACAGCCCCTGAACGAATTGTGTAAGAATTTCTCTCTCTTTCCCTGTCTTTGTTTCATGGGTTTTTAAAAGTAATTTATTTTTATAATGGGGTTTAGCTGCTTTTCACGGCTGTGTTTAGGCCGCTTTACACCCACTTGACACACTAACAGAGAGATATCAATACATAGGTTTTAAGATTATTACTAGTCAGATATATTCTTGTGCGGTGAATCGGGCGTGTTGAGTCCAGTTCTCTGAGCAAGGAGTAGGTCTTTTCTATTACATATTGGGTTTATGGAACGGTATCTGAGCTAATTTGAAACTCTTGTTTTATGTATCACCCCACCTCACCTTTCCCGTTAAGCAGCCATAGTGTGTTTTCTGCATGTGTGACTCTGTTCTGTTTTGTAATTCAGTTCAAGTGTAACGGTTTTTACATTCCCTCTATAAGTGACACCTTATGAGAAGTGTCCTTTTCTGTGTGACTTATTTCACTTAGAATCGTCTTACCTAAATCCACTCATCATGCTGCTACTAGCCTTATGACATTGATTTCATGGCTGAGTGATATTCCATTGTACATAAGGACCACAACTTTTTTATCCATTTTTCGCTCTCCTGGGATATTTAAGGTGGAAGGAAGTGGAGGTCCTTGTCAACAGAGCAGCCCTAAACTTTGGGGTGCTTGTGTCTTGCTGATTTTCAATTTTCCCACTTTATCCCCCCATGCGTGGAAGTGCCCTATGCTCTCTAAGCTGTGTTTTTTAGATGTTTCAGGACACACCGTACACTTCTCCAGAGTGGCTGTTGGCAATTTACATCCCGCCCATCAGTGTAGCAAGGCTCCCATTTCTCCATGGCCTGTCCTGCATTTCTGGTCTTGACACTTTTTTCAGCATGGCCCTTTTGACCGATGGGAAGCGAGACTTCTTTGTAGCGCTGATTTGCCTTTCCAGGTTGCTTGGTTGGCCAAAAAGGGCGTATGCGTTTTTTCCTGAATATATTCAGGAAAAAACGCATACGCCCTTTTTGGCCAAGGGCATCATTGTCAACGTTTTGCCGCTTTTCATGTGCTTTAAAGGCGATTCGAATCTACCTCCTGAAATCTGTTTCCTGCAATTCTGCCTTGATTTCAAATCCTCTTCTTTGCCTTCCCTCAATATATTTGTGGACGAGAGTTATCATTTATAAATCTGCAGGTTTGTGAATTGCAGTGCCCTGAAGCTCCATTTTACAAGTCGCTTTTTTGGGAGCCGGCCGCAAAAGCGCAGGATGGCTTCAGGCCCTGTTCTGGTTCCGGGGGGCAGGCTGAGCCTGTGGTTAATTCTTCTTCCTGATGGGAAAATAGAGTGACCTGTGCCTGTCCCAACACCAAGAGCTAGTCTCTCATTGGTTCCCCATCTTCCCGTTCATCCTCAGGACAAATTGCAACCTGTACGGAACAGGAGGTTAAAGGTGCTGATGCTCCAAGTAGGGAGATTGCTAGTAAAGTGGCTGGAATGGCGAACCCGAGCACAAGGAGATGAGAAATGAGGTGCGTTTTAGAAACCTTTCCCCATCACACGGTGTACCATCTTCTGGGTTTCTCATGCATGTTTTCGATGTAGGAAGATGCCCTTGAACCTGGAGATTTGGGACCCATGCGATGGGTAGCACGCAGTATTACTTTAAAGGGTCTGTGTTTGCTCACCCAACCTCACCAAACCTCTCAGCCCCAAGAGTGTCCACCCTTATGTCTCATCCAGCTGTGGGTCTAGATATGGTCAATCCAGGTTGCATCACAGCCCCTGAACGAATTGTGTAAGAATTTCTCTCTCTTTCCCTGTCTTTGTTTCATGGGTTTTTAAAAGTAATTTATTTTTATAATGGGGTTTAGCTGCTTTTCACGGCTGTGTTTAGGCCGCTTTACACCCACTTGACACACTAACAGAGAGATATCAATACATAGGTTTTAAGATTATTACTAGTCAGATATATTCTTGTGCGGTGAATCGGGCGTGTTGAGTCCAGTTCTCTGAGCAAGGAGTAGGTCTTCTCTATTACATATTGGGTTTATGGAATGGTATCTGAGCTAATTTGAAACTCTTGTTTTATGTATCACCCCACCTCACCTTTCCCGTTAAGCAGCCATAGTGTGTTTTCTGCATGTGTGACTCTGTTCTGTTTTGTAATTCAGTTCAAGTGTAACGGTTTTTACATTCCCTCTATAAGTGACACCTTATGAGAAGTGTCCTTTTCTGTGTGACTTATTTCACTTAGAATCGTCTTACCTAAATCCACTCATCATGCTGCTACTAGCCTTATGACATTGATTTCATGGCTGAGTGATATTCCATTGTACATAAGGACCACAACTTTTTTATCCATTTTTCGCTCTCCTGGGATATTTAAGGTGGAAGGAAGTGGAGGTCCTTGTCAACAGAGCAGCCCTAAACTTTGGGGTGCTTGTGTCTTGCTGATTTTCAATTTTCCCACTTTATCCCCCCATGCGTGGAAGTGCCCTATGCTCTCTAAGCTGTGTTTTTTAGATGTTTCAGGACACACCGTACACTTCTCCAGAGTGGCTGTTGGCAATTTACATCCCGCCCATCAGTGTAGCAAGGCTCCCATTTCTCCATGGCCTGTCCTGCATTTCTGGTCTTGACACTTTTTTCAGCATGGCCCTTTTGACCGATGGGAAGCGAGACTTCTTTGTAGCGCTGATTTGCCTTTCCAGGTTGCTTGGTTGGCCAAAAAGGGCGTATGCGTTTTTTCCTGAATATATTCAGGAAAAAACGCATACGCCCTTTTTGGCCAAGGGCATCATTGTCAACGTTTTGCCGCTTTTCATGTGCTTTAAAGGCGATTCGAATCTACCTCCTGAAATCTGTTTCCTGCAATTCTGCCTTGATTTCAAATCCTCTTCTTTGCCTTCCCTCAATATATTTGTGGACGAGAGTTATCATTTATAACTCTGCAGGTTTGTGAATTGCAGTGCCCTGAAGCTCCATTTTACAAGTCGCTTTTTTGGGAGCCGGCCGCAAAAGCGCCGGATGGCTTCAGGCCCTGTTCTGGTTCAGGGGGGCAGGCTGAGCCTGTGGTTAATTCTTCTTCCTGATGGGAAAATAGAGTGACCTGTGCCTGTCCCAACACCAAGAGCTAGTCTCTCATTGGTTCCCCATCTTCCCGTTCATCCTCAGGACAAATTGCAACCTGTACGGAACAGGAGGTTAAAGGTGCTGATGCTCCACGTAGGGAGATTGCTAGTAAAGTGGCTGGAATGGCGAACCCGAGCACAAGGAGATGAGAAATGAGGTGCGTTTTAGAAACCTTTCCCCATCACACGGTGTACCATCTTCTGGGTTTCTCATGCATGTTTTCGATGTAGGAAGATGCCCTTGAACCTGGAGATTTGGGACCCATGCGATGGGTAGCACGCAGTATTACTTTAAATGGTCTGCGTTTGCTCACCCAACCTCACCAAACCTCTCAGCCCCAAGAGTGTCCACCCTTATGTGTCATCCAGCTGTGGGTCTAGATATGGTCAATCCAGGTTGCATCACAGCTCCTGAACGAATTGTGTAAGAATTTCTCTCTCTTTCCCTGTCTTTGTTTCATGGGTTTTTAAAAGTAATTTATTTTTATAATGGGGTTTAGCTGCTTTTCACGGCTGTGTTTATGCCGCTTTACACCCACTTGACACACTAACAGAGAGATATCAATACATAGGTTTTAAGTTTATTACTAGTCAGATATATTCTTGTGCGGTGAATCGGGCGTGTTGAGTCCAGTTCTCTGAGCAAGGAGTAGGTCTTGTCTATTACATATTGGGTTTATGGAACGGTATCTGAGCTAATTTGAAACTCTTGTTTTATGTATCACCCCACCTCACCTTTCCCGTTAAGCAGCCATAGTGTGTTTTCTGCATGTGTGACTCTGTTCTGTTTTGTAATTCAGTTCAAGTGTAACGGTTTTTACATTCCCTCTATAAGTGACACCTTATGAGAAGTGTCCTTTTCTGTGTGACTTATTTCACTTAGAATCGTCTTACCTAAATCCACTCATCATGCTGCTACTAGCCTTATGACATTGATTTCATGGCTGAGTGATATTCCATTGTACATAAGGACCACAACTTTTTTATCCATTTTTCGCTTTCCTGGGATATTTAAGGTGGAAGGAAGTGGAGGTCCTTGTCAACAGAGCAGCCCTAAACTTTGGGGTGCTTGCGTCTTGCTGATTTTCAATTTTCCCACTTTATCCCCCCATGCGTGGAAGTACCCTATGCTCTCTAAGCTGTGTTTTTTAGATGTTTCAGGACACACCGTACACTTCTCCAGAGTGGCTGTTGGCAATTTACATCCCGCCCATCAGTGTAGCAAGGCTCCCATTTCTCCATGGCCTGTCCTGCATTTCTGGTTTTGACAGTTTTTTCAGCATGGCCCTTTTGACCGATGGGAAGCGAGACTTCTTTGTAGCGCTGATTTGCCTTTCCAGGTTGCTTGGTTGGCCAAAAAGGGCGTATGCGTTTTTTCCTGAATATATTCAGGAAAAAACGCATACGCCCTTTTTGGCCAAGGGCATCATTGTCAACGTTTTGCCGCTTTTCATGTGCTTTAAAGGCGATTCGAATCTACCTCCTGAAATCTGTTTCCTGCAATTCTGCCTTGATTTCAAATCCTCTTCTTTGCCTTCCCTCAATATATTTGTGGACGAGAGTTATCATTTATAACTCTGCAGGTTTGTGAATTGCAGTGCCCTGAAGCTCCATTTTACAAGTCGCTTTTTTGGGAGCCGGCCGCAAAAGCGCAGGATGGCTTCAGGCCCTGTTCTGGTTCAGGGGGGCAGGCTGAGCCTGTGGTTAATTCTTCTTCCTGATGGGAAAATAGAGTGACCTGTGCCTGTCCCAACACCAAGAGCTAGTCTCTCATTGGTTCCCCGTCTTCCCGTTCATCCTCAGGACTAATTGCAACCTGTACGGAACAGGAGGTTAAAGGTGCTGATGTTCCAAGTAGGGAGATTGCTAGTAAAGTGGCTGGAATGGCGAACCCGAGCACAAGGAGATGAGAAATGAGGTGCGTTTTAGAAACCTTTCCCCATCACACGGTGTACCATCGTCTGGGTTTCTCATGCATGTTTTCGATGTAGGAAGATGCCCTTGAACCTGGAGATTTGGGATCCATGCGATGGGTAGCACGCAGTATTACTTTAAAGGGTCTGCGTTTGCTCACCCAACCTCACCAAACCTCTCAGCCCCAAGAGTGTCCACCCTTATGTCTCATCCAGCTGTGGGTCTAGATATGGTCAATCCAGGTTGCATCACAGCCCCTGAACGAATTGTGTAAGAATTTCTCTCTCTTTCCCTGTCTTTGTTTCATGGGTTTTTAAAATAATTTATTTTTATAATGGGGTTTAGCTGCTTTTCACGGCTGTGTTTAGGCCGCTTTACACCCACTTGACACACTAACAGAGAGATATCAATACATAGGTTTTAAGATTATTACTAGTCAGATATATTCTTGTGCGGTGAATCGGGCGTGTTGAGTCCAGTTCTCTGAGCAAGGAGTAGGTCTTGTCTATTCCATATTGGGTTTATGGAACGGTATCTGAGCTAATTTGAAACTCTTGTTTTATGTATCACCCCACCTCACCTTTCCCGTTAAGCAGCCATAGTGTGTTTTCTGCATGTGTGACTCTGTTCTGTTTTGTAATTCAGTTCAAGTGTAACGGTTTTTACATTCCCTCTATAAGTGACACCTTATGAGAAGTGTCCTTTTCTGTGTGACTTATTTCACTTAGAATCGTCTTACCTAAATCCACTCATCATGCTGCTACTAGCCTTATGACATTGATTTCATGGCTGAGTGATATTCCATTGTACATAAGGACCACAACTTTTTTATCCATTTTTCGCTCTCCTGGGATATTTAAGGTGGAAGGACGTGGAGGTCCTTGTCAACAGAGCAGCCCTAAACTTTGGGGTGCTTGTGTCTTGCTGATTTTCAATTTTCCCAATTTATCCCCCCATGCGTGGAAGTGCCCTATGCTCTCTAAGCTGTGTTTTTTAGATGTTTCAGGACACACCGTACACTTCTCCAGAGTGGCTGTTGGCAATTTACATCCCGCCCATCAGTGTAGCAAGGCTCCCATTTCTCCATGGCCTGTCCTGCATTTCTGGTTTTGACACTTTTTTCAGCATGGCCCTTTTGACCGATGGGAAGCGAGACTTCTTTGTAGCGCTGATTTGCCTTTCCAGGTTGCTTGGTTGGCCAAAAAGGGCGTATGCGTTTTTTCCTGAATATATTCAGGAAAAAACGCATACGCCCTTTTTGGCCAAGGGCATCATTGTCAACGTTTTGCCGCTTTTCATGTGCTTTAAAGGCGATTCGAATCTACCTCCTGAAATCTGTTTCCTGCAATTCTGCCTTGATTTCAAATCCTCTTCTTTGCCTTCCCTCAATATATTTGTGGACGAGAGTTATGATTTATAACTCTGTATGTTTGTGAATTGCAGTGCCCTGAAGCTCCATTTTACAAGTCGGTTTTTTGGGAGCTGGCCGCAAAAGCGCAGGATGGCTTCAGGCCCTGTTCTGGTTCAGGGGGGCAGGCTGAGCCTGTGGTTAATTCTTCTTCCTGATGGGAAAATATAGTGCACTGTGCCTGTCCCAACACCAAGAGCTAGTCTCTCATTGGTTCCCCGTCTTCCCGTTCATCCTCAGGACAAATTGCAACCTGTACGGAACAGGAGGTTAAAGGTGCTGATGCTCCAAGTAGGGAGATTGCTAGTAAAGTGGCTGGAATGGCGAACCCGAGCACAAGGAGATGAGAAATGAGGTGCGTTTTAGAAACCTTTCCCCATCACACGGTGTACCATCTTCTGGGTTTCTCATGCATGTTTTCGATGTAGGAAGATGCCCTTGAACCTGGAGATTTGGGACCCATGCGATGGGTAGCACGCAGTATTACTTTAAAGGGTCTGCGTTTGCTCACCCTACCTCACCAAACCTCTCAGCCCCAAGAGTGTCCACCCTTATGTCTCATCCAGCTGTGGGTCTAGATATGGTCAATCCAGGTTGCATCACAGCCCCTGAACGAATTGTGTAAGAATTTCTCTCTCTTTCCCTGTCTTTGTTTCATGGGTTTTTAAAAGTAATTTATTTTTATAATGGGGTTTAGCTGCTTTTCACGGCTGTGTTTAGGCCGCTTTACACCCACTTGACACACTAACAGAGAGATATCAATACATAGGTTTTAAGATTATTACTAGTCAGATATATTCTTGTGCGGTGAATCGGGCGTATTGAGTCCAGTTCTCTGAGCAAGGAGTAGGTCTTGTCTATTACATATTGGGTTTATGGAACGGTATCTGAGCTAATTTGAAACTCTTGTTTTATGTATCACCCCACCTCACCTTTCCCGTTAAGCAGCCATAGTGTGTTTTCTGCATGTGTGACTCTGTTCTGTTTTGTAATTCAGTTCAAGTGTAACGGTTTTTACATTCCCTCTATAAGTGACACCTTATGAGAAGTGTCCTTTTCTGTGTGACTTATTTCACTTAGAATCGTCTTACCTAAATCCACTCATCATGCTGCTACTAGCCTTATGACATTGATTTCATGGCTGAGTGATATTCCATTGTACATAAGGACCACAACTTTTTTATCCATTTTTCGCTCTCCTGGGATATTTAAGGTGGAAGGAAGTGGAGGTCCTTGTCAACAGAGCAGCCCTAAACTTTGGGGTGCTTGTGTCATGCTGATTTTCAATTTTCCCACTTTATCCCCCCATGCGTGGAAGTACTCTATGCTCTCTAAGCTGTGTTTTTTAGATGTTTCAGGACACACCGTACACTTCTCCAGAGTGGCTGTTGGCAATTTACATCCCGCCCATCAGTGTAGCAAGGCTCCCATTTCTCCATGGCCTGTCCTGCATTTCTGGTTTTGACAGTTTTTTCAGCATGGCCCTTTTGACCGATGGGAAGCGAGACTTCTTTGTAGCGCTGATTTGCCTTTCCAGGTTGCTTGGTTGGCCAAAAAGGGCGTATGCGTTTTTTCCTGAATATATTCAGGAAAAAACGCATACGCCCTTTTTGGCCAAGGGCATCATTGTCAACGTTTTGCCGCTTTTCATGTGCTTTAAAGGCGATTCGAATCTACCTCCTGAAATCTGTTTCCTGCAATTCTGCCTTGATTTCAAATCCTCTTCTTTGCCTTCCCTCAATATATTTGTGGACGAGAGTTATCATTTATAACTCTGCAGGTTTGTGAATTGCAGTGCCCTGAAGCTCCATTTTACAAGTCGCTTTTTTGGGAGCCGGCCGCAAAAGCGCAGGATGGCTTCAGGCCCTGTTCTGGTTCAGGGGGGCAGGCTGAGCCTGTGGTTAATTCTTCTTCCTGATGGGAAAATAGAGTGACCTGTGCCTGTCCCAACACCAAGAGCTAGTCTCTCATTGGTTCCCCGTCTTCCCGTTCATCCTCAGGACAAATTGCAACCTGTACGGAACAGGAGGTTAAAGGTGCTGATGCTCCAAGTAGGGAGATTGCTAGTAAAGTGGCTGGAATGGCGAACCCGAGCACAAGGAGATGAGAAATGAGGTGCGTTTTAGAAACCTTTCCCCATCACACGGTGTACCATCGTCTGGGTTTCTCATGCATGTTTTCGATGTAGGAAGATGCCCTTGAACCTGGAGATTTGGGATCCATGCGATGGGTAGCACGCAGTATTACTTTAAAGGGTCTGCGTTTGCTCACCCAACCTCACCAAACCTCTCAGCCCCAAGAGTGTCCACCCTTATGTCTCATCCAGCTGTGGGTCTAGATATGGTCAATCCAGGTTGCATCACAGCCCCTGAACGAATTGTGTAAGAATTTCTCTCTCTTTCCCTGTCTTTGTTTCATGGGTTTTTAAAATAATTTATTTTTATAATGGGGTTTAGCTGCTTTTCACGGCTGTGTTTAGGCCGCTTTACACCCACTTGACACACTAACAGAGAGATATCAATATATAGGTTTTAAGATTATTACTAGTCAGATATATTCTTGTGCGGTGAATCGGGCGTGTTGAGTCCAGTTCTCTGAGCAAGGAGTAGGTCTTGTCTATTCCATATTGGGTTTATGGAACGGTATCTGAGCTAATTTGAAACTCTTGTTTTATGTATCACCCCACCTCACCTTTCCCGTTAAGCAGCCATAGTGTGTTTTCTGCATGTGTGACTCTGTTCTGTTTTGTAATTCAGTTCAAGTGTAACGGTTTTTACATTCCCTCTATAAGTGACACCTTATGAGAAGTGTCCTTTTCTGTGTGACTTATTTCACTTAGAATCGTCTTACCTAAATCCACTCATCATGCTGCTACTAGCCTTATGACATTGATTTCATGGCTGAGTGATATTCCATTGTACATAAGGACCACAACTTTTTTATCCATTTTTCGCTCTCCTGGGATATTTAAGGTGGAAGGACGTGGAGGTCCTTGTCAACAGAGCAGCCCTAAACTTTGGGGTGCTTGCGTCTTGCTGATTTTCAATTTTCCCACTTTATCCCCCCATGCGTGGAAGTGCCCTATGCTCTCTAAGCTGTGTTTTTTAGATGTTTCAGGACACACCGTACACTTCTCCAGAGTGGCTGTTGGCAATTTACATCCCGCCCATCAGTGTAGCAAGGCTCCCATTTCTCCATGGCCTGTCCTGCATTTCTGGTTTTGACATTTTTTTCAGCATGGCCCTTTTGACCGATGGGAAGCGAGACTTCTTTGTAGCGCTGATTTGCCTTTCCAGGTTGCTTGGTTGGCCAAAAAGGGCGTATGCGTTTTTTCCTGAATATATTCAGGAAAAAACGCATACGCCCTTTTTGGCCAAGGGCATCATTGTCAACGTTTTGCCGCTTTTCATGTGCTTTAAAGGCGATTCGAATCTACCTCCTGAAATCTGTTTCCTGCAATTCTGCCTTGATTTCAAATCCTCTTCTTTGCCTTCCCTCAATATATTTGTGGACGAGAGTTATCATTTATAACTCTGCAGGTTTGTGAATTGCAGTGCCCTGAAGCTCCATTTTACAAGTCGCTTTTTTGGGAGCCGTCCGCAAAAGCGCAGGATGGCTTCAGGCCCTGTTCTGGTTCAGGGGGGCAGGCTGAGCCTGTGGTTAATTCTTCTTCCTGATGGGAAAATAGAGTGACCTGTGCCTGTCCCAACACCAAGAGCTAGTCTCTCATTGGTTCCCCGTCTTCCCGTTCATCCTCAGGACTAATTGCAACCTGTACGGAACAGGAGGTTAAAGGTGCTGATGTTCCAAGTAGGGAGATTGCTAGTAAAGTGGCTGGAATGGCGAACCCGAGCACAAGGAGATGAGAAATGAGGTGCGTTTTAGAAACCTTTCCCCATCACACGGTGTACCATCGTCTGGGTTTCTCATGCATGTTTTCGATGTAGGAAGATGCCCTTGAACCTGGAGATTTGGGACCCATGCGATGGGTAGCACGCAGTATTACTTTAAAGGGTCTGCGTTTGCTCACCCAACCTCACCAAACCTCTCAGCCCCAAGAGTGTCCACCCTTATGTCTCATCCAGCTGTGGGTCTAGATATGGTCAATCCAGGTTGCATCACAGCCCCTGAACGAATTGTGTAAGAATTTCTCTCTCTTTCCCTGTCTTTGTTTCATGGGTTTTTAAAGTAATTTATTTTTATAATGGGGTTTAGCTGCTTTTCACGGCTGTGTTTAGGCCGCTTTACACCCACTTGACACACTAACAGAGAGATATCAATACATAGGTTTTAAGATTATTACTAGTCAGATATATTCTTGTGCGGTGAATCGGGCGTGTTGAGTCCAGTTCTCTGAGCAAGGAGTAGGTCTTGTCTATTCCATATTGGGTTTATGGAACGGTATCTGAGCTAATTTGAAACTCTTGTTTTATGTATCACCCCACCTCACCTTTCCCGTTAAGCAGCCATAGTGTGTTTTCTGCATGTGTGACTCTGTTCTGTTTTGTAATTCAGTTCAAGTGTAACGGTTTTTACATTCCCTCTATAAGTGACACCTTATGAGAAGTGTCCTTTTCTGTGTGACTTATTTGACTTAGAATCGTCTTACCTAAATCCACTCATCATGCTGCTACTAGCCTTATGACATTGATTTCATGGCTGAGTGATATTCCATTGTACATAAGGACCACAACTTTTTTATCCATTTTTCGCTCTCCTGGGATATTTAAGGTGGAAGGAAGTGGAGGTCCTTGTCAACAGAGCAGCCCTAAACTTTGGGGTGCTTGTGTCTTGCTGATTTTCAATTTTCCCACTTTATCCCCCCATGCGTGGAAGTGCCCTATGCTCTCTAAGCTGTGTTTTTTAGATGTTTCAGGACACACCGTACACTTCTCCAGAGTGGCTGTTGGCAATTTACATCCCGCCCATCAGTGTAGCAAGGCTCCCATTTCTCCATGGCCTGTCCTGCATTTCTGGTTTTGACAGTTTTTTCAGCATGGCCCTTTTGACCGATGGGAAGCGAGACTTCTTTGTAGCGCTGATTTGCCTTTCCAGGTTGCTTGGTTGGCCAAAAAGGGCGTATGCGTTTTTTCCTGAATATATTCAGGAAAAAACGCATACGCCCTTTTTGGCCAAGGGCATCATTGTCAACGTTTTGCCGCTTTTCATGTGCTTTAAAGGCGATTCGAATCTACCTCCTGAAATCTGTTTCCTGCAATTCTGCCTTGATTTCAAATCCTCTTCTTTGCCTTCCCTCAATATATTTGTGGACGAGAGTTATCATTTATAACTCTGCAGGTTTGTGAATTGCAGTGCCCTGAAGCTCCATTTTACAAGTCGCTTTTTTGGGAGCCGGCCGCAAAAGCGCAGGATGGCTTCAGGCCCTGTTCTGGTTCAGGGGGGCAGGCTGAGCCTGTGGTTAATTCTTCTTCCTGATGGGAAAATAGAGTGACCTGTGCCTGTCCCAACACCAAGAGCTAGTCTCTCATTGGTTCCCCGTCTTCCCGTTCATCCTCAGGACAAATTGCAACCTGTACGGAACAGGAGGTTAAAGGTGCTGATGCTCCAAGTAGGGAGATTGCTAGTAAAGTGGCTGGAATGGCGAACCCGAGCACAAGGAGATGAGAAATGAGGTGCGTTTTAGAAACCTTTCCCCATCACACGGTGTACCATCGTCTGGGTTTCTCATGCATGTTTTCGATGTAGGAAGATGCCCTTGAACCTGGAGATTTGGGATCCATGCGATGGGTAGCACGCAGTATTACTTTAAAGGGTCTGCGTTTGCTCACCCAACCTCACCAAACCTCTCAGCCCCAAGAGTGTCCACCCTTATGTCTCATCCAGCTGTGGGTCTAGATATGGTCAATCCAGGTTGCATCACAGCCCCTGAACGAATTGTGTAAGAATTTCTCTCTCTTTCCCTGTCTTTGTTTCATGGGTTTTTAAAATAATTTATTTTTATAATGGGGTTTAGCTGCTTTTCACGGCTGTGTTTAGGCCGCTTTACACCCACTTGACACACTAACAGAGAGATATCAATATATAGGTTTTAAGATTATTACTAGTCAGATATATTCTTGTGCGGTGAATCGGGCGTGTTGAGTCCAGTTCTCTGAGCAAGGAGTAGGTCTTGTCTATTCCATATTGGGTTTATGGAACGGTATCTGAGCTAATTTGAAACTCTTGTTTTATGTATCACCCCACCTCACCTTTCCCGTTAAGCAGCCATAGTGTGTTTTCTGCATGTGTGACTCTGTTCTGTTTTGTAATTCAGTTCAAGTGTAACGGTTTTTACATTCCCTCTCTAAGTGACACCTTATGAGAAGTGTCCTTTTCTGTGTGACTTATTTCACTTAGAATCGTCTTACCTAAATCCACTCATCATGCTGCTACTAGCCTTATGACATTGATTTCATGGCTGAGTGATATTCCATTGTACATAAGGACCACAACTTTTTTATCCATTTTTCGCTTTCCTGGGATATTTAAGGTGGAAGGAAGTGGAGGTCCTTGTCAACAGAGCAGCCCTAAACTTTGGGGTGCTTGTGTCTTGCTGATTTTCAATTTTCCCACTTTATCCCCCCATGCGTGGAAGTACCCTATGCTCTCTAAGCTGTGTTTTTGTTTCAGGACACACCGTACACTTCTCCAGAGTGGCTGTTGGCAATTTACATCCCGCCCATCAGTGTAGCAAGGCTCCCATTTCTCCATGGCCTGTCCTGCATTTCTGGTTTTGACATTTTTTTCAGCATGGCCCTTTTGACCGATGGGAAGCGAGACTTCTTTGTAGCGCTGATTTGCCTTTCCAGGTTGCTTGGTTGGCCAAAAAGGGCGTATGCGTTTTTTCCTGAATATATTCAGGAAAAAACGCATACGCCCTTTTTGGCCAAGGGCATCATTGTCAACGTTTTGCCGCTTTTCATGTGCTTTAAAGGCGATTCGAATCTACCTCCTGAAATCTGTTTCCTGCAATTCTGCCTTGATTTCAAATCCTCTTCTTTGCCTTCCCTCAATATATTTGTGGACGAGAGTTATCATTTATAACTCTGCAGGTTTGTGAATTGCAGTGCCCTGAAGCTCCATTTTACAAGTCGCTTTTTTGGGAGCCGGCCGCAAAAGCGCAGGATGGCTTCAGGCCCTGTTCTGGTTCAGGGGGGCAGGCTGAGCCTGTGGTTAATTCTTCTTCCTGATGGGAAAATAGAGTGACCTGTGCCTGTCCCAACACCAAGAGCTAGTCTCTCATTGGTTCCCCGTCTTCCCGTTCATCCTCAGGACAAATTGCAACCTGTACGGAACAGGAGGTTAAAGGTGCTGATGCTCCAAGTAGGGAGATTGCTAGTAAAGTGGCTGGAATGGCGAACCCGAGCACAAGGAGATGAGAAATGAGGTGCGTTTTAGAAACCTTTCCCCATCACACGGTGTACCATCTTCTGGGTTTCTCATGCACGTTTTCGATGTAGGAAGATGCCCTTGAACCTGGAGATTTGGGACCCATGCGATGGGTAGCACGCAGTATTACTTTAAAGGGTCTGCGTTTGCTCACCCAACCTCACCAGACCTCTCAGCCCCACGAGTGTCCACCCTTATGTCTCATCCAGCTGTGGGTCTAGACATGGTCAATCCAGGTTGCATCACAGCCCCTGAACGAATTGTGTAAGAATTTCTCTCTCTTTCCCTGTCTTTGTTTCATGGGTTTTTAAAAGTAATTTATTTTTATAATGGGGTTTAGCTGCTTTTCACGGCTGTGTTTAGGCCGCTTTACACCCACTTGACACACTAACAGAGAGATATCAATACATAGGTTTTAAGATTATTACTAGTCAGATATATTCTTGTGCGGTGAATCGGGCGTGTTAAGTCCAGTTCTCTGAGCAAGGAGTAGGTCTTGTCTATTACATATTGGGTTTATGGAACGGTATCTGAGCTAATTTGAAACTCTTGTTTTATGTATCACCCCACCTCACCTTTCCCGTTAAGCAGCCATAGTGTGTTTTCTGCATGTGTGACTCTGTTCTGTTTTGTAATTCAGTTCAAGTGTAACGGTTTTTACATTCCCTCTATAAGTGACACCTTATGAGAAGTGTCCTTTTCTGTGTGACTTATTTCACTTAGAATCGTCTTACCTAAATCCACTCATCATGCTGCTACTAGCCTTATGACATTGATTTCATGGCTGAGTGATATTCCATTGTACATAAGGACCACAACTTTTTTATCCATTTTTCGCTTTCCTGGGATATTTAAGGTGGAAGGAAGTGGAGGTCCTTGTCAACAGAGCAGCCCTAAACTTTGGGGTGCTTGTGTCTTGCTGATTTTCAATTTTCCCACTTTATCCCCCCATGCGTGGAAGTGCCCTATGCTCTCTAAGCTGTGTTTTTTAGATGTTTCAGGACACACCGTACACTTCTCCAGAGTGGCTGTTGGCAATTTACATCCCGCCCATCAGTGTAGCAAGGCTCCCATTTCTCCATGGCCTGTCCTGCATTTCTGGTTTTGACAGTTTTTTCAGCATGGCCCTTTTGACCGATGGGAAGCGAGACTTCTTTGTAGCGCTGATTTGCCTTTCCAGGTTGCTTGGTTGGCCAAAAAGGGCGTATGCGTTTTTTCCTGAATATATTCAGGAAAAAACGCATACGCCCTTTTTGGCCAAGGGCATCATTGTCAACGTTTTGCCGCTTTTCATGTGCTTTAAAGGCGATTCGAATCTACCTCCTGAAATCTGTTTCCTGCAATTCTGCCTTGATTTCAAATCCTCTTCTTTGCCTTCCCTCAATATATTTGTGGACGAGAGTTATCATTTATAACTCTGCAGGTTTGTGAATTGCAGTGCCCTGAAGCTCCATTTTACAAGTCGCTTTTTTGGGAGCCGGCCGCAAAAGCGCCGGATGGCTTCAGGCCCTGTTCTGGTTCCGGGGGGCAGGCTGAGCCTGTGGTTAATTCTTCTTCCTGATGGGAAAATAGAGTGACCTGTGCCTGTCCCAACACCAAGAGCTAGTCTCTCATTGGTTCCCCATCTTCCCGTTCATCCTCAGGACAAATTGCAACCTGTACGGAACAGGAGGTTAAAGGTGCTGATGCTCCAAGTAGGGAGATTGCTAGTAAAGTGGCTGGAATGGCGAACCCGAGCACAAGGAGATGAGAAATGAGGTGCGTTTTAGAAACCTTTCCCCATCACACGGTGTACCATCTTCTGGGTTTCTCATGCATGTTTTCGATGTAGGAAGATGCCCTTGAACCTGGAGATTTGGGACCCATGCGATGGGTAGCACGCAGTATTACTTTAAATGGTCTGCGTTTGCTCACCCAACCTCACCAAACCTCTCAGCCCCAAGAGTGTCCACCCTTATGTGTCATCCAGCTGTGGGTCTAGATATGGTCAATCCAGGTTGCATCACAGCTCCTGAACGAATTGTGTAAGAATTTCTCTCTCTTTCCCTGTCTTTGTTTCATGGGTTTTTAAAAGTAATTTATTTTTATAATGGGGTTTAGCTGCTTTTCACGGCTGTGTTTATGCCGCTTTACACCCACTTGACACACTAACAGAGAGATATCAATACATAGGTTTTAAGATTATTACTAGTCAGATATATTCTTGTGCGGTGAATCGGGCGTGTTGAGTCCAGTTCTCTGAGCAAGGAGTAGGTCTTGTCTATTACATATTGGGTTTATGGAACGGTATCTGAGCTAATTTGAAACTCTTGTTTTATGTATCACCCCACCTCACCTTTCCCGTTAAGCAGCCATAGTGTGTTTTCTGCATGTGTGACTCTGTTCTGTATTGTAAGTCAGTTCAAGTGTAACGGTTTTTACATTCCCTCTATAAGTGACACCTTATGAGAAGTGTCCTTTTCTGTGTGACTTATTTCACTTAGAATCGTCTTACCTAAATCCACTCATCATGCTGCTACTAGCCTTATGACATTGATTTCATGGCTGAGTGATATTCCATTGTACATAAGGACCACAACTTTTTTATCCATTTTTCGCTTTCCTGGGATATTTAAGGTGGAAGGAAGTGGAGGTCCTTGTCAACAGAGCAGCCCTAAACTTTGGGGTGCTTGCGTCTTGCTGATTTTCAATTTTCCCACTTTATCCCCCCATGCGTGGAAGTGCCCTATGCTCTCTAAGCTGTGTTTTTTAGATGTTTCAGGACACACCGTACACTTCTCCAGAGTGGCTGTTGGCAATTTACATCCCGCCCATCAGTGTAGCAAGGCTCCCATTTCTCCATGGCCTGTCCTGCATTTCTGGTTTTGACAGTTTTTTCAGCATGGCCCTTTTGACCGATGGGAAGCGAGACTTCTTTGTAGCGCTGATTTGCCTTTCCAGGTTGCTTGGTTGGCCAAAAAGGGCGTATGCGTTTTTTCCTGAATATATTCAGGAAAAAACGCATACGCCCTTTTTGGCCAAGGGCATCATTGTCAACGTTTTGCCGCTTTTCATGTGCTTTAAAGGCGATTCGAATCTACCTCCTGAAATCTGTTTCCTGCAATTCTGCCTTGATTTCAAATCCTCTTCTTTGCCTTCCCTCAATATATTTGTGGACGAGAGTTATCATTTATAACTCTGCAGGTTTGTGAATTGCAGTGCCCTGAAGCTCCATTTTACAAGTCGCTTTTTTGGGAGCCGGCCGCAAAAGCGCAGGATGGCTTCAGGCCCTGTTCTGGTTCAGGGGGGCAGGCTGAGCCTGTGGTTAATTCTTCTTCCTGATGGGAAAATAGAGTGACCTGTGCCTGTCCCAACACCAAGAGCTAGTCTCTCATTGGTTCCCCGTCTTCCCGTTCATCCTCAGGACTAATTGCAACCTGTACGGAACAGGAGGTTAAAGGTGCTGATGTTCCAAGTAGGGAGATTGCTAGTAAAGTGGCTGGAATGGCGAACCCGAGCACAAGGAGATGAGAAATGAGGTGCGTTTTAGAAACCTTTCCCCATCACACGGTGTACCATCGTCTGGGTTTCTCATGCATGTTTTAGATGTAGGAAGATGCCCTTGAACCTGGAGATTTGGGATCCATGCGATGGGTAGCACGCAGTATTACTTTAAAGGGTCTGCGTTTGCTCACCCAACCTCACCAAACCTCTCAGCCCCAAGAGTGTCCACCCTTATGTCTCATCCAGCTGTGGGTCTAGATATGGTCAATCCAGGTTGCATCACAGCCCCTGAACGAATTGTGTAAGAATTTCTCTCTCTTTCCCTGTCTTTGTTTCATGGGTTTTTAAAATAATTTATTTTTATAATGGGGTTTAGCTGCTTTTCACGGCTGTGTTTAGGCCGCTTTACACCCACTTGACACACTAACAGAGAGATATCAATACATAGGTTTTAAGATTATTACTAGTCAGATATATTATTGTGCGGTGAATCGGGCGTGTTGAGTCCAGTTCTCTGAGCAAGGAGTAGGTCTTGTCTATTCCATATTGGGTTTATGGAACGGTATCTGAGCTAATTTGAAACTCTTGTTTTATGTATCACCCCACCTCACCTTTCCCGTTAAGCAGCCATAGTGTGTTTTCTGCATGTGTGACTCTGTTCTGTTTTGTAATTCAGTTCAAGTGTAACGGTTTTTACATTCCCTCTATAAGTGACACCTTATGAGAAGTGTCCTTTTCTGTGTGACTTATTTCACTTAGAATCGTCTTACCTAAATCCACTCATCATGCTGCTACTAGCCTTATGACATTGATTTCATGGCTGAGTGATATTCCATTGTACATAAGGACCACAACTTTTTTATCCATTTTTCGCTTTCCTGGGATATTTAAGGTGGAAGGACGTGGAGGTCCTTGTCAACAGAGCAGCCCTAAACTTTGGGGTGCTTGTGTCTTGCTGATTTTCAATTTTCCCACTTTATCCCCCCATGCGTGGAAGTGCCCTATGCTCTCTAAGCTGTGTTTTTTAGATGTTTCAGGACACACCGTACACTTCTCCAGAGTGGCTGTTGGCAATTTACATCCCGCCCATCAGTGTAGCAAGGCTCCCATTTCTCCATGGCCTGTCCTGCATTTCTGGTTTTGACACTTTTTTCAGCATGGCCCTTTTGACCGATGGGAAGCGAGACTTCTTTGTAGCGCTGATTTGCCTTTCCAGGTTGCTTGGTTGGCCAAAAAGGGCGTATGCGTTTTTTCCTGAATATATTCAGGAAAAAACGCATACGCCCTTTTTGGCCAAGGGCATCATTGTCAACGTTTTGCCGCTTTTCATGTGCTTTAAAGGCGATTCGAATCTACCTCCTGAAATCTGTTTCCTGCAATTCTGCCTTGATTTCAAATCCTCTTCTTTGCCTTCCCTCAATATATTTGTGGACGAGAGTTATGATTTATAACTCTGTATGTTTGTGAATTGCAGTGCCCTGAAGCTCCATTTTACAAGTCGGTTTTTTGGGAGCTGGCCGCAAAAGCGCAGGATGGCTTCAGGCCCTGTTCTGGTTCAGGGGGGCAGGCTGAGCCTGTGGTTAATTCTTCTTCCTGATGGGAAAATATAGTGGACTGTGCCTGTCCCAACACCAAGAGCTAGTCTCTCATTGGTTCCCCGTCTTCCCGTTCATCCTCAGGACAAATTGCAACCTGTACGGAACAGGAGGTTAAAGGTGCTGATGCTCCAAGTAGGGAGATTGCTAGTAAAGTGGCTGGAATGGCGAACCCGAGCACAAGGAGATGAGAAATGAGGTGCGTTTTAGAAACCTTTCCCCATCACACGGTGTACCATCGTCTGGGTTTCTCATGCATGTTTTCGATGTAGGAAGATGCCCTTGAACCTGGAGATTTGGGATCCATGCGATGGGTAGCACGCAGTATTACTTTAAAGGGTCTGCGTTTGCTCACCCAACCTCACCAAACCTCTCAGCCCCAAGAGTGTCCACCCTTATGTCTCATCCAGCTGTGGGTCTAGATATGGTCAATCCAGGTTGCATCACAGCCCCTGAACGAATTGTGTAAGAATTTCTCTCTCTTTCCCTGTCTTTGTTTCATGGGTTTTTAAAATAATTTATTTTTATAATGGGGTTTAGCTGCTTTTCACGGCTGTGTTTAGGCCGCTTTACACCCACTTGACACACTAACAGAGAGATATCAATATATAGGTTTTAAGATTATTACTAGTCAGATATATTCTTGTGCGGTGAATCGGGCGTGTTGAGTCCAGTTCTCTGAGCAAGGAGTAGGTCTTGTCTATTCCATATTGGGTTTATGGAACGGTATCTGAGCTAATTTGAAACTCTTGTTTTATGTATCACCCCACCTCACCTTTCCCGTTAAGCAGCCATAGTGTGTTTTCTGCATGTGTGACTCTGTTCTGTTTTGTAATTCAGTTCAAGTGTAACGGTTTTTACATTCCCTCTATAAGTGACACCTTATGAGAAGTGTCCTTTTCTGTGTGACTTATTTCACTTAGAATCGTCTTACCTAAATCCACTCATCATGCTGCTACTAGCCTTATGACATTGATTTCATGGCTGAGTGATATTCCATTGTACATAAGGACCACAACTTTTTTATCCATTTTTCGCTTTCCTGGGATATTTAAGGTGGAAGGAAGTGGAGGTCCTTGTCAACAGAGCAGCCCTAAACTTTGGGGTGCTTGTGTCTTGCTGATTTTCAATTTTCCCACTTTATCCCCCCATGCGTGGAAGTACCCTATTCTCTCTAAGCTGTGTTTTTTAGATGTTTCAGGACACACCGTACACTTCTCCAGAGTGGCTGTTGGCAATTTACATCCCGCCCATCAGTGTAGCAAGGCTCCCATTTCTCCATGGCCTGTCCTGCATTTCTGGTTTTGACATTTTTTTCAGCATGGCCCTTTTGACCGATGGGAAGCGAGACTTCTTTGTAGCGCTGATTTGCCTTTCCAGGTTGCTTGGTTGGCCAAAAAGGGCGTATGCGTTTTTTCCTGAATATATTCAGGAAAAAACGCATACGCCCTTTTTGGCCAAGGGCATCATTGTCAACGTTTTGCCGCTTTTCATGTGCTTTAAAGGCGATTCGAATCTACCTCCTGAAATCTGTTTCCTGCAATTCTGCCTTGATTTCAAATCCTCTTCTTTGCCTTCCCTCAATATATTTGTGGACGAGAGTTATCATTTATAACTCTGCAGGTTTGTGAATTGCAGTGCCCTGAAGCTCCATTTTACAAGTCGCTTTTTTGGGAGCCGGCCGCAAAAGCGCAGGATGGCTTCAGGCCCTGTTCTGGTTCAGGGGGGCAGGCTGAGCCTGTGGTTAATTCTTCTTCCTGATGGGAAAATAGAGTGACCTGTGCCTGTCCCAACACCAAGAGCTAGTCTCTCATTGGTTCCCCGTCTTCCCGTTCATCCTCAGGACAAATTGCAACCTGTACGGAACAGGAGGTTAAAGGTGCTGATGCTCCAAGTAGGGAGATTGCTAGTAAAGTGGCTGGAATGGCGAACCCGAGCACAAGGAGATGAGAAATGAGGTGCGTTTTAGAAACCTTTCCCCATCACACGGTGTACCATCTTCTGGGTTTCTCATGCACGTTTTCGATGTAGGAAGATGCCCTTTAACCTGGAGATTTGGGACCCATGCGATGGGTAGCACGCAGTATTACTTTAAAGGGTCTGCGTTTGCTCACCCAACCTCACCAGACCTCTCAGCCCCACGAGTGTCCACCCTTATGTCTCATCCAGCTGTGGGTCTAGACATGGTCAATCCAGGTTGCATCACAGCCCCTGAACGAATTGTGTAAGAATTTCTCTCTCTTTCCCTGTCTTTGTTTCATGGGTTTTTAAAAGTAATTTATTTTTATAATGGGGTTTAGCTGCTTTTCACGGCTGTGTTTATGCCGCTTTACACCCACTTGACACACTAACAGAGAGATATCAATACATAGGTTTTAAGATTATTACTAGTCAGATATATTCTTGTGCGGTGAATCGGGCGTGTTGAGTCCAGTTCTCTGAGCAAGGAGTAGGTCTTGTCTATTCCATATTGGGTTTATGGAACGGTATCTGAGCTAATTTGAAACTCTTGTTTTATGTATCACCCCACCTCACCTTTCCCGTTAAGCAGCCATAGTGTGTTTTCTGCATGTGTGACTCTGTTCTGTTTTGTAATTCAGTTCAAGTGTAACGGTTTTTACATTCCCTCTATAAGTGACACCTTATGAGAAGTGTCCTTTTCTGTGTGACTTATTTCACTTAGAATCGTCTTACCTAAATCCACTCATCATGCTGCTACTAGCCTTATGACATTGATTTCATGGCTGAGTGATATTCCATTGTACATAAGGACCACAACTTTTTTATCCATTTTTCGCTTTCCTGGGATATTTAAGGTGGAAGGAAGTGGAGGTCCTTGTCAACAGAGCAGCCCTAAACTTTGGGGTGCTTGTGTCTTGCTGATTTTCAATTTTCCCACTTTATCCCCCCATGCGTGGAAGTGCCCTATGCTCTCTAAGCTGTGTTTTTTAGATGTTTCAGGACACACCGTACACTTCTCCAGAGTGGCTGTTGGCAATTTACATCCCGCCCATCAGTGTAGCAAGGCTCCCATTTCTCCATGGCCTGTCCTGCATTTCTGGTTTTGACAGTTTTTTCAGCATGGCCCTTTTGACCGATGGGAAGCGAGACTTCTTTGTAGCGCTGATTTGCCTTTCCAGGTTGCTTGGTTGGCCAAAAAGGGCGTATGCGTTTTTTCCTGAATATATTCAGGAAGAAACGCATACGCCCTTTTTGGCCAAGGGCATCATTGTCAACGTTTTGCCGCTTTTCATGTGCTTTAAAGGCGATTCGAATCTACCTCCTGAAATCTGTTTCCTGCAATTCTGCCTTGATTTCAAATCCTCTTCTTTGCCTTCCCTCAATATATTTGTGGACGAGAGTTATCATTTATAACTCTGCAGGTTTGTGAATTGCAGTGCCCTGAAGCTCCATTTTACAAGTCGCTTTTTTGGGAGCCGGCCGCAAAAGCGCAGGATGGCTTCAGGCCCTGTTCTGGTTCCGGGGGGCAGGCTGAGCCTGTGGTTAATTCTTCTTCCTGATGGGAAAATAGAGTGACCTGTGCCTCTCCCAACACCAAGAGCTAGTCTCTCATTGGTTCCCCGTCTTCCCGTTCATCCTCAGGACAAATTGCAACCTGTACGGAACAGGAGGTTAAAGGTGCTGATGCTCCAAGTAGGGAGATTGCTAGTAAAGTGGCTGGAATGGCGAACCCGAGCACAAGGAGATGAGAAATGAGGTGTGTTTTAGAAACCTTTCCCCATCACACGGTGTACCATCTTCTGGGTTTCTCATGCATGTTTTCGATGTAGGAAGATGCCCTTGAACCTGGAGATTTGGGACCCATGCGATGGGTAGCACGCAGTATTACTTTAAAGGGTCTGCGTTTGCTCACCCAACCTCACCAAACCTCTCAGCCCCAAGAGTGTCCACCCTTATGTCTCATCCAGCTGTGGGTCTAGATATGGTCAATCCAGGTTGCATCACAGCTCCTGAACGAATTGTGTAAGAATTTCTCTCTCTTTCCCTGTCTTTGTTTCATGGGTTTTTAAAAGTAATTTATTTTTATAATGGGGTTTAGCTGCTTTTCACGGCTGTGTTTATGCCGCTTTACACCCACTTGACACACTAACAGAGAGATATCAATACATAGGTTTTAAGATTATTACTAGTCAGATATATTCTTGTGCGGTGAATCGGGCGTGTTGAGTCCAGTTCTCTGAGCAAGGAGTAGGTCTTGTCTATTCCATATTGGGTTTATGGAACGGTATCTGAGCTAATTTGAAACTCTTGTTTTATGTATCACCCCACCTCACCTTTCCCGTTAAGCAGCCATAGTGTGTTTTCTGCATGTGTGATTCTGTTCTGTATTGTAAGTCAGTTCAAGTGTAACGGTTTTTACATTCCCTCTATAAGTGACACCTTATGAGAAGTGTCCTTTTCTGTGTGACTTATTTCACTTAGAATCGTCTTACCTAAATCCACTCATCATGCTGCTACTAGCCTTATGACATTGATTTCATGGCTGAGTGATATTCCATTGTACATAAGGACCACAACTTTTTTATCCATTTTTCGCTTTCCTGGGATATTTAAGGTGGAAGGAAGTGGAGGTCCTTGTCAACAGAGCAGCCCTAAACTTTGGGGTGCTTGTGTCTTGCTGATTTTCAATTTTCCCACTTTATCCCCCCATGCGTGGAAGTGCCCTATGCTCTCTAAGCTGTGTTTTTTAGATGTTTCAGGACACACCGTACACTTCTCCAGAGTGGCTGTTGGCAATTTACATCCCGCCCATCAGTGTAGCAAGGCTCCCATTTCTCCATGGCCTGTCCTGCATTTCTGGTTTTGACAGTTTTTTCAGCATGGCCCTTTTGACCGATGGGAAGCGAGACTTCTTTGTAGCGCTGATTTGCCTTTCCAGGTTGCTTGGTTGGCCAAAAAGGGCGTATGCGTTTTTTCCTGAATATATTCAGGAAGAAACGCATACGCCCTTTTTGGCCAAGGGCATCATTGTCAACGTTTTGCCGCTTTTCATGTGCTTTAAAGGCGATTCGAATCTACCTCCTGAAATCTGTTTCCTGCAATTCTGCCTTGATTTCAAATCCTCTTCTTTGCCTTCCCTCAATATATTTGTGGACGAGAGTTATCATTTATAACTCTGCAGGTTTGTGAATTGCAGTGCCCTGAAGCTCCATTTTACAAGTCGCTTTTTTGGGAGCCGGCCGCAAAAGCGCAGGATGGCTTCAGGCCCTGTTCTGGTTCAGGGGGGCAGGCTGAGCCTGTGGTTAATTCCTCTTCCTGATGGGAAAATATAGTGGACTGTGCCTGTCCCAACACCAAGAGCTAGTCTCTCATTGGTTCCCCGTCTTCCCGTTCATCCTCAGGACAAATTGCAACCTGTACGGAACAGGAGGTTAAAGGTGCTGATGCTCCAAGTAGGGAGATTGCTAGTAAAGTGGCTGGAATGGCGAACCCGAGCACAAGGAGATGAGAAATGAGGTGCGTTTTAGAAACCTTTCCCCATCACACGGTGTACCATCTTCTGGGTTTCTCATGCATGTTTTCGATGTAGGAAGATGCCCTTGAACCTGGAGATTTGGGACCCATGCGATGGGTAGCACGCAGTATTACTTTAAAGGGTCTGCGTTTGCTCACCCAACCACACCAAACCTCTCAGCCCCAAGAGTGTCCACCCTTATGTGTCATCCAGCTGTGGGTCTAGATATGGTCAATCCAGGTTGCATCACAGCTCCTGAACGAATTGTGTAAGAATTTCTCTCTCTTTCCCTGTCTTTGTTTCATGGGTTTTTAAAAGTAATTTATTTTTATAATGGGGTTTAGCTGCTTTTCACGGCTGTGTTTATGCCGCTTTACACCCACTTGACACACTAACAGAGAGATATCAATACATAGGTTTTAAGATTATTACTAGTCAGATATATTCTAGTGCGGTGAATCGGGCGTGTTGAGTCCAGTTCTCTGAGCAAGGAGTAGGTCTTGTCTATTACATATTGGGTTTATGGAACGGTATCTGAGCTAATTTGAAACTCTTGTTTTATGTATCACCCCACCTCACCTTTCCCGTTAAGCAGCCATAGTGTGTTTTCTGCATGTGTGACTCTGTTCTGTATTGTAAGTCAGTTCAAGTGTAACGGTTTTTACATTCCCTCTATAAGTGACACCTTATGAGAAGTGTCCTTTTCTGTGTGACTTATTTCACTTAGAATCGTCTTACCTAAATCCACTCATCATGCTGCTACTAGCCTTATGACATTGATTTCATGGCTGAGTGATATTCCATTGTACATAAGGACCACAACTTTTTTATCCATTTTTCGCTTTCCTGGGATATTTAAGGTGGAAGGAAGTGGAGGTCCTTGTCAACAGAGCAGCCCTAAACTTTGGGGTGCTTGCGTCTTGCTGATTTTCAATTTTCCCACTTTATCCCCCCATGCGTGGAAGTACCCTATGCTCTCTAAGCTGTGTTTTTTAGATGTTTCAGGACACACCGTACACTTCTCCAGAGTGGCTGTTGGCAATTTACATCCCGCCCATCAGTGTAGCAAGGCTCCCATTTCTCCATGGCCTGTCCTGCATTTCTGGTTTTGACAGTTTTTTCAGCATGGCCCTTTTGACCGATGGGAAGCGAGACTTCTTTGTAGCGCTGATTTGCCTTTCCAGGTTGCTTGGTTGGCCAAAAAGGGCGTATGCGTTTTTTCCTGAATATATTCAGGAAAAAACGCATACGCCCTTTTTGGCCAAGGGCATCATTGTCAACGTTTTGCCGCTTTTCATGTGCTTTAAAGGCGATTCGAATCTACCTCCTGAAATCTGTTTCCTGCAATTCTGCCTTGATTTCAAATCCTCTTCTTTGCCTTCCCTCAATATATTTGTGGACGAGAGTTAGCATTTATAACTCTGCAGGTTTGTGAATTGCAGTGCCCTGAAGCTCCATTTTACAAGTCGCTTTTTTGGGAGCCGGCCGCAAAAGCGCAGGATGGCTTCAGGCCCTGTTCTGGTTCAGGGGGGCAGGCTGAGCCTGTGGTTAATTCTTCTTCCTGATGGGAAAATAGAGTGACCTGTGCCTGTCCCAACACCAAGAGCTAGTCTCTCATTGGTTCCCCGTCTTCCCGTTCATCCTCAGGACTAATTGCAACCTGTACGGAACAGGAGGTTAAAGGTGCTGATGTTCCAAGTAGGGAGATTGCTAGTAAAGTGGCTGGAATGGCGAACCCGAGCACAAGGAGATGAGAAATGAGGTGCGTTTTAGAAACCTTTCCCCATCACATGGTGTACCATCGTCTGGGTTTCTCATGCATGTTTTCGATGTAGGAAGATGCCCTTGAACCTGGAGATTTGGGATCCATGCGATGGGTAGCACGCAGTATTACTTTAAAGGGTCTGCGTTTGCTCACCCAACCTCACCAAACCTCTCAGCCCCAAGAGTGTCCACCCTTATGTCTCATCCAGCTGTGGGTCTAGATATGGTCAATCCAGGTTGCATCACAGCCCCTGAACGAATTGTGTAAGAATTTCTCTCTCTTTCCCTGTCTTTGTTTCATGGGTTTTTAAAATAATTTATTTTTATAATGGGGTTTAGCTGCTTTTCACGGCTGTGTTTAGGCCGCTTTACACCCACTTGACACACTAACAGAGAGATATCAATACATAGGTTTTAAGATTATTACTAGTCAGATATATTCTTGTGCGGTGAATCGGGCGTGTTGAGTCCAGTTCTCTGAGCAAGGAGTAGGTCTTGTCTATTCCATATTGGGTTTATGGAACGGTATCTGAGCTAATTTGAAACTCTTGTTTTATGTATCACCCCACCTCACCTTTCCCGTTAAGCAGCCATAGTGTGTTTTCTGCATGTGTGACTCTGTTCTGTTTTGTAATTCAGTTCAAGTGTAACGGTTTTTACATTCCCTCTATAAGTGACACCTTATGAGAAGTGTCCTTTTCTGTGTGACTTATTTCACTTAGAATCGTCTTACCTAAATCCACTCATCATGCTGCTACTAGCCTTATGACATTGATTTCATGGCTGAGTGATATTCCATTGTACATAAGGACCACAACTTTTTTATCCATTTTTCGCTCTCCTGGGATATTTAAGGTGGAAGGACGTGGAGGTCCTTGTCAACAGAGCAGCCCTAAACTTTGGGGTGCTTGTGTCTTGCTGATTTTCAATTTTCCCACTTTATCCCCCCATGCGTGGAAGTGCCCTATGCTCTCTAAGCTGTGTTTTTTAGATGTTTCAGGACACACCGTACACTTCTCCAGAGTGGCTGTTGGCAATTTACATCCCGCCCATCAGTGTAGCAAGGCTCCCATTTCTCCATGGCCTGTCCTGCATTTCTGGTTTTGACACTTTTTTCAGCATGGCCCTTTTGACCGATGGGAAGCGAGACTTCTTTGTAGCGCTGATTTGCCTTTCCAGGTTGCTTGGTTGGCCAAAAAGGGCGTATGCGTTTTTTCCTGAATATATTCAGGAAAAAACGCATACGCCCTTTTTGGCCAAGGGCATCATTGTCAACGTTTTGCCGCTTTTCATGTGCTTTAAAGGCGATTCGAATCTAACTCCTGAAATCTGTTTCCTGCAATTCTGCCTTGATTTCAAATCCTCTTCTTTGCCTTCCCTCAATATATTTGTGGACGAGAGTTATGATTTATAACTCTGTATGTTTGTGAATTGCAGTGCCCTGAAGCTCCATTTTACAAGTCGGTTTTTTGGGAGCTGGCCGCAAAAGCGCAGGATGGCTTCAGGCCCTGTTCTGGTTCAGGGGGGCAGGCTGAGCCTGTGGTTAATTCTTCTTCCTGATGGGAAAATATAGTGGACTGTGCCTGTCCCAACACCAAGAGCTAGTCTCTCATTGGTTCCCCGTCTTCCCGTTCATCCTCAGGACAAATTGCAACCTGTACGGAACAGGAGGTTAAAGGTGCTGATGCTCCAAGTAGGGAGATTGCTAGTAAAGTGGCTGGAATGGCGAACCCGAGCACAAGGAGATGAGAAATGAGGTGCGTTTTAGAAACCTTTCCCCATCACACGGTGTACCATCTTCTGGGTTTCTCATGCATGTTTTCGATGTAGGAAGATGCCCTTGAACCTGGAGATTTGGGATCCATGCGATGGGTAGCACGCAGTATTACTTTAAAGGGTCTGCGTTTGCTCACCCAACCTCACCAAACCTCTCAGCCCCAAGAGTGTCCACCCTTATGTCTCATCCAGCTGTGGGTCTAGATATGGTCAATCCAGGTTGCATCACAGCCCCTGAACGAATTGTGTAAGAATTTCTCTCTCTTTCCCTGTCTTTGTTTCATGGGTTTTTAAAAGTAATTTATTTTTATAATGGGGTTTAGCTGCTTTTCACGGCTGTGTTTAGGCCGCTTTACACCCACTTGACACACTAACAGAGAGATATCAATACATAGGTTTTAAGATTATTACTAGTCAGATATATTCTTGTGCGGTGAATCGGGCGTATTGAGTCCAGTTCTCTGAGCAAGGAGTAGGTCTTGTCTATTACATATTGGGTTTATGGAACGGTATCTGAGCTAATTTGAAACTCTTGTTTTATGTATCACCCCACCTCACCTTTCCCGTTAAGCAGCCATAGTGTGATTTCTGCATGTGTGACTCTGTTCTGTTTTGTAATTCAGTTCAAGTGTAACGGTTTTTACATTCCCTCTATAAGTGACACCTTATGAGAAGTGTCCTTTTCTGTGTGACTTATTTGACTTAGAATCGTCTTACCTAAATCCACTCATCATGCTGCTACTAGCCTTATGACATTGATTTCATGGCTGAGTGATATTCCATTGTACATAAGGACCACAACTTTTTTATCCATTTTTCGCTTTCCTGGGATATTTAAGGTGGAAGGAAGTGGAGGTCCTTGTCAACAGAGCAGCCCTAAACTTTGGGGTGCTTGTGTCTTGCTGATTTTCAATTTTCCCACTTTATCCCCCCATGCGTGGAAGTGCCCTATGCTCTCTAAGCTGTGTTTTTTAGATGTTTCAGGACACACCGTACACTTCTCCAGAGTGGCTGTTGGCAATTTACATCCCGCCCATCAGTGTAGCAAGGCTCCCATTTCTCCATGGCCTGTCCTGCATTTCTGGTTTTGACACTTTTTTCAGCATGGCCCTTTTGACCGATGGGAAGCGAGACTTCTTTGTAGCGCTGATTTGCCTTTCCAGGTTGCTTGGTTGGCCAAAAAGGGCGTATGCGTTTTTTCCTGAATATATTCAGGAAAAAACGCATACGCCCTTTTTGGCCAAGGGCATCATTGTCAACGTTTTGCCGCTTTTCATGTGCTTTAAAGGCGATTCGAATCTACCTCCTGAAATCTGTTTCCTGCAATTCTGCCTTGATTTCAAATCCTCTTCTTTGCCTTCCCTCAATATATTTGTGGACGAGAGTTATCATTTATAACTCTGCAGGTTTGTGAATTGCAGTGCCCTGAAGCTCCATTTTACAAGTCGCTTTTTTGGGAGCCGGCCGCAAAAGCGCAGGATGGCTTCAGGCCCTGTTCTGGTTCAGGGGGGCAGGCTGAGCCTGTGGTTAATTCTTCTTCCTGATGGGAAAATAGAGTGACCTGTGCCTGTCCCAACACCAAGAGCTAGTCTCTCATTGGTTCCCCGTCTTCCCGTTCATCCTCAGGACAAATTGCAACCTGTACGGAACAGGAGGTTAAAGGTGCTGATGCTCCAAGTAGGGAGATTGCTAGTAAAGTGGCTGGAATGGCGAACCCGAGCACAAGGAGATGAGAAATGAGGTGCGTTTTAGAAACCTTTCCCCATCACACGGTGTACCATCGTCTGGGTTTCTCATGCATGTTTTCGATGTAGGAAGATGCCCTTGAACCTGGAGATTTGGGATCCATGCGATGGGTAGCACGCAGTATTACTTTAAAGGGTCTGCGTTTGCTCACCCAACCTCACCAAACCTCTCAGCCCCAAGAGTGTCCACCCTTATGTCTCATCCAGCTGTGGGTCTAGATATGGTCAATCCAGGTTGCATCACAGCCCCTGAACGAATTGTGTAAGAATTTCTCTCTCTTTCCCTGTCTTTGTTTCATGGGTTTTTAAAATAATTTATTTTTATAATGGGGTTTAGCTGCTTTTCACGGCTGTGTTTAGGCCGCTTTACACCCACTTGACACACTAACAGAGAGATATCAATATATAGGTTTTAAGATTATTACTAGTCAGATATATTCTTGTGCGGTGAATCGGGCGTGTTGAGTCCAGTTCTCTGAGCAAGGAGTAGGTCTTGTCTATTCCATATTGGGTTTATGGAACGGTATCTGAGCTAATTTGAAACTCTTGTTTTATGTATCACCCCACCTCACCTTTCCCGTTAAGCAGCCATAGTGTGTTTTCTGCATGTGTGACTCTGTTCTGTTTTGTAATTCAGTTCAAGTGTAACGGTTTTTACATTCCCTCTATAAGTGACACCTTATGAGAAGTGTCCTTTTCTGTGTGACTTATTTCACTTAGAATCGTCTTACCTAAATCCACTCATCATGCTGCTACTAGCCTTATGACATTGATTTCATGGCTGAGTGATATTCCATTGTACATAAGGACCACAACTTTTTTATCCATTTTTCGCTTTCCTGGGATATTTAAGGTGGAAGGAAGTGGAGGTCCTTGTCAACAGAGCAGCCCTAAACTTTGGGGTGCTTGTGTCTTGCTGATTTTCAATTTTCCCACTTTATCCCCCCATGCGTGGAAGTACCCTATTCTCTCTAAGCTGTGTTTTTTAGATGTTTCAGGACACACCGTACACTTCTCCAGAGTGGCTGTTGGCAATTTACATCCCGCCCATCAGTGTAGCAAGGCTCCCATTTCTCCATGGCCTGTCCTGCATTTCTGGTTTTGACATTTTTTTCAGCATGGCCCTTTTGACCGATGGGAAGCGAGACTTCTTTGTAGCGCTGATTTGCCTTTCCAGGTTGCTTGGTTGGCCAAAAAGGGCGTATGCGTTTTTTCCTGAATATATTCAGGAAAAAACGCATACGCCCTTTTTGGCCAAGGGCATCATTGTCAACGTTTTGCCGCTTTTCATGTGCTTTAAAGGCGATTCGAATCTACCTCCTGAAATCTGTTTCCTGCAATTCTGCCTTGATTTCAAATCCTCTTCTTTGCCTTCCCTCAATATATTTGTGGACGAGAGTTATCATTTATAACTCTGCAGGTTTGTGAATTGCAGTGCCCTGAAGCTCCATTTTACAAGTCGCTTTTTTGGGAGCCGGCCGCAAAAGCGCAGGATGGCTTCAGGCCCTGTTCTGGTTCCGGGGGGCAGGCTGAGCCTGTGGTTAATTCTTCTTCCTGATGGGAAAATAGAGTGACCTGTGCCTGTCCCAACACCAAGAGCTAGTCTCTCATTGGTTCCCCGTCTTCCCGTTCATCCTCAGGACAAATTGCAACCTGTACGGAACAGGAGGTTAAAGGTGCTGATGCTCCAAGTAGGGAGATTGCTAGTAAAGTGGCTGGAATGGCGAACCCGAGCACAAGGAGATGAGAAATGAGGTGCGTTTTAGAAACATTTCCCCATCACACGGTGTACCATCTTCTGGGTTTCTCATGCACGTTTTCGATGTAGGAAGATGCCCTTTAACCTGGAGATTTGGGACCCATGCGATGGGTAGCACGCAGTATTACTTTAAAGGGTCTGTGTTTGCTCACCCAACCTCACCAAACCTCTCAGCCCCAAGAGTGTCCACCCTTATGTCTCATCCAGCTGTGGGTCTAGATATGGTCAATCCAGGTTGCATCACAGCCCCTGAACGAATTGTGTAAGAATTTCTCTCTCTTTCCCTGTCTTTGTTTCATGGGTTTTTAAAATAATTTATTTTTATAATGGGGTTTAGCTGCTTTTCACGGCTGTGTTTAGGCCGCTTTACACCCACTTGACACACTAACAGAGAGATATCAATATATAGGTTTTAAGATTATTACTAGTCAGATATATTCTTGTGCGGTGAATCGGGCGTGTTGAGTCCAGTTCTCTGAGCAAGGAGTAGGTCTTGTCTATTCCATATTGGGTTTATGGAACGGTATCTGAGCTAATTTGAAACTCTTGTTTTATGTATCACCCCACCTCACCTTTCCCGTTAAGCAGCCATAGTGTGTTTTCTGCATGTGTGACTCTGTTCTGTTTTGTAATTCAGTTCAAGTGTAACGGTTTTTACATTCCCTCTCTAAGTGACACCTTATGAGAAGTGTCCTTTTCTGTGTGACTTATTTCACTTAGAATCGTCTTACCTAAATCCACTCATCATGCTGCTACTAGCCTTATGACATTGATTTCATGGCTGAGTGATATTCCATTGTACATAAGGACCACAACTTTTTTATCCATTTTTCGCTTTCCTGGGATATTTAAGGTGGAAGGAAGTGGAGGTCCTTGTCAACAGAGCAGCCCTAAACTTTGGGGTGCTTGTGTCTTGCTGATTTTCAATTTTCCCACTTTATCCCCCCATGCGTGGAAGTACCCTATTCTCTCTAAGCTGTGTTTTTTAGATGTTTCAGGACACACCGTACACTTCTCCAGAGTGGCTGTTGGCAATTTACATCCCGCCCATCAGTGTAGCAAGGCTCCCATTTCTCCATGGCCTGTCCTGCATTTCTGGTTTTGACAGTTTTTTCAGCATGGCCCTTTTGACCGATGGGAAGCGAGACTTCTTTGTAGCGCTGATTTGCCTTTCCAGGTTGCTTGGTTGGCCAAAAAGGGCGTATGCGTTTTTTCCTGAATATATTCAGGAAAAAACGCATACGCCCTTTTTGGCCAAGGGCATCATTGTCAACGTTTTGCCGCTTTTCATGTGCTTTAAAGGCGATTCGAATCTACCTCCTGAAATCTGTTTCCTGCAATTCTGCCTTGATTTCAAATCCTCTTCTTTGCCTTCCCTCAATATATTTGTGGACGAGAGTTATCATTTATAACTCTGCAGGTTTGTGAATTGCAGTGCCCTGAAGCTCCATTTTACAAGTCGCTTTTTTGGGAGCCGGCCGCAAAAGCGCAGGATGGCTTCAGGCCCTGTTCTGGTTCAGGGGGGCAGGCTGAGCCTGTGGTTAATTCTTCTTCCTGATGGGAAAATAGAGTGACCTGTGCCTGTCCCAACACCAAGAGCTAGTCTCTCATTGGTTCCCCGTCTTCCCGTTCATCCTCAGGACAAATTGCAACCTGTACGGAACAGGAGGTTAAAGGTGCTGATGCTCCAAGTAGGGAGATTGCTAGTAAAGTGGCTGGAATGGCGAACCCGAGCACAAGGAGATGAGAAATGAGGTGCGTTTTAGAAACATTTCCCCATCACACGGTGTACCATCTTCTGGGTTTCTCATGCACGTTTTCGATGTAGGAAGATGCCCTTTAACCTGGAGATTTGGGACCCATGCGATGGGTAGCACGCAGTATTACTTTAAAGGGTCTGTGTTTGCTCACCCAACCTCACCAAACCTCTCAGCCCCAAGAGTGTCCACCCTTATGTCTCATCCAGCTGTGGGTCTAGATATGGTCAATCCAGGTTGCATCACAGCCCCTGAACGAATTGTGTAAGAATTTCTCTCTCTTTCCCTGTCTTTGTTTCATGGGTTTTTAAAATAATTTATTTTTATAATGGGGTTTAGCTGCTTTTCACGGCTGTGTTTAGGCCGCTTTACACCCACTTGACACACTAACAGAGAGATATCAATATATAGGTTTTAAGATTATTACTAGTCAGATATATTCTTGTGCGGTGAATCGGGCGTGTTGAGTCCAGTTCTCTGAGCAAGGAGTAGGTCTTGTCTATTCCATATTGGGTTTATGGAACGGTATCTGAGCTAATTTGAAACTCTTGTTTTATGTATCACCCCACCTCACCTTTCCCGTTAAGCAGCCATAGTGTGTTTTCTGCATGTGTGACTCTGTTCTGTTTTGTAATTCAGTTCAAGTGTAACGGTTTTTACATTCCCTCTCTAAGTGACACCTTATGAGAAGTGTCCTTTTCTGTGTGACTTATTTCACTTAGAATCGTCTTACCTAAATCCACTCATCATGCTGCTACTAGCCTTATGACATTGATTTCATGGCTGAGTGATATTCCATTGTACATAAGGACCACAACTTTTTTATCCATTTTTCGCTTTCCTGGGATATTTAAGGTGGAAGGAAGTGGAGGTCCTTGTCAACAGAGCAGCCCTAAACTTTGGGGTGCTTGTGTCTTGCTGATTTTCAATTTTCCCACTTTATCCCCCCATGCGTGGAAGTACCCTATTCTCTCTAAGCTGTGTTTTTTAGATGTTTCAGGACACACCGTACACTTCTCCAGAGTGGCTGTTGGCAATTTACATCCCGCCCATCAGTGTAGCAAGGCTCCCATTTCTCCATGGCCTGTCCTGCATTTCTGGTTTTGACAGTTTTTTCAGCATGGCCCTTTTGACCGATGGGAAGCGAGACTTCTTTGTAGCGCTGATTTGCCTTTCCAGGTTGCTTGGTTGGCCAAAAAGGGCGTATGCGTTTTTTCCTGAATATATTCAGGAAAAAACGCATACGCCCTTTTTGGCCAAGGGCATCATTGTCAACGTTTTGCCGCTTTTCATGTGCTTTAAAGGCGATTCGAATCTACCTCCTGAAATCTGTTTCCTGCAATTCTGCCTTGATTTCAAATCCTCTTCTTTGCCTTCCCTCAATATATTTGTGGACGAGAGTTATCATTTATAACTCTGCAGGTTTGTGAATTGCAGTGCCCTGAAGCTCCATTTTACAAGTCGCTTTTTTGGGAGCCGGCCGCAAAAGCGCAGGATGGCTTCAGGCCCTGTTCTGGTTCAGGGGGGCAGGCTGAGCCTGTGGTTAATTCTTCTTCCTGATGGGAAAATAGAGTGACCTGTGCCTGTCCCAACACCAAGAGCTAGTCTCTCATTGGTTCCCCGTCTTCCCGTTCATCCTCAGGACAAATTGCAACCTGTACGGAACAGGAGGTTAAAGGTGCTGATGCTCCAAGTAGGGAGATTGCTAGTAAAGTGGCTGGAATGGCGAACCCGAGCACAAGGAGATGAGAAATGAGGTGCGTTTTAGAAACCTTTCCCCATCACACGGTGTACCATCTTCTGGGTTTCTCATGCACGTTTTCGATGTAGGAAGATGCCCTTTAACCTGGAGATTTGGGACCCATGCGATGGGTAGCACGCAGTATTACTTTAAAGGGTCTGCGTTTGCTCACCCAACCTCACCAGACCTCTCAGCCCCACGAGTGTCCACCCTTATGTCTCATCCAGCTGTGGGTCTAGACATGGTCAATCCAGGTTGCATCACAGCCCCTGAACGAATTGTGTAAGAATTTCTCTCTCTTTCCCTGTCTTTGTTTCATGGGTTTTTAAAAGTAATTTATTTTTATAATGGGGTTTAGCTGCTTTTCACGGCTGTGTTTATGCCGCTTTACACCCACTTGACACACTAACAGAGAGATATCAATACATAGGTTTTAAGATTATTACTAGTCAGATATATTCTTGTGCGGTGAATCGGGCGTGTTGAGTCCAGTTCTCTGAGCAAGGAGTAGGTCTTGTCTATTCCATATTGGGTTTATGGAACGGTATCTGAGCTAATTTGAAACTCTTGTTTTATGTATCACCCCACCTCACCTTTCCCGTTAAGCAGCCATAGTGTGTTTTCTGCATGTGTGACTCTGTTCTGTATTGTAAGTCAGTTCAAGTGTAACGGTTTTTACATTCCCTCTATAAGTGACACCTTATGAGAAGTGTCCTTTTCTGTGTGACTTATTTCACTTAGAATCGTCTTACCTAAATCCACTCATCATGCTGCTACTAGCCTTATGACATTGATTTCATGGCTGAGTGATATTCCATTGTACATAAGGACCACAACTTTTTTATCCATTTTTCGCTTTCCTGGGATATTTAAGGTGGAAGGAAGTGGAGGTCCTTGTCAACAGAGCAGCCCTAAACTTTGGGGTGCTTGTGTCTTGCTGATTTTCAATTTTCCCACTTTATCCACCCATGCGTGGAAGTGCCCTATGCTCTCTAAGCTGTGTTTTTTAGATGTTTCAGGACACACCGTACACTTCTCCAGAGTGGCTGTTGGCAATTTACATCCCGCCCATCAGTGTAGCAAGGCTCCCATTTCTCCATGGCCTGTCCTGCATTTCTGGTTTTGACAGTTTTTTCAGCATGGCCCTTTTGACCGATGGGAAGCGAGACTTCTTTGTAGCGCTGATTTGCCTTTCCAGGTTGCTTGGTTGGCCAAAAAGGGCGTATGCGTTTTTTCCTGAATATATTCAGGAAGAAACGCATACGCCCTTTTTGGCCAAGGGCATCATTGTCAACGTTTTGCCGCTTTTCATGTGCTTTAAAGGCGATTCGAATCTACCTCCTGAAATCTGTTTCCTGCAATTCTGCCTTGATTTCAAATCCTCTTCTTTGCCTTCCCTCAATATATTTGTGGACGAGAGTTATCATTTATAACTCTGCAGGTTTGTGAATTGCAGTGCCCTGAAGCTCCATTTTACAAGTCGCTTTTTTGGGAGCCGGCCGCAAAAGCGCAGGATGGCTTCAGGCCCTGTTCTGGTTCAGGGGGGCAGGCTGAGCCTGTGGTTAATTCTTCTTCCTGATGGGAAAATAGAGTGACCTGTGCCTGTCCCAACACCAAGAGCTAGTCTCTCATTGGTTCCCCGTCTTCCCGTTCATCCTCAGGACAAATTGCAACCTGTACGGAACAGGAGGTTAAAGGTGCTGATGCTCCAAGTAGGGAGATTGCTAGTAAAGTGGCTGGAATGGCGAACCCGAGCACAAGGAGATGAGAAATGAGGTGCGTTTTAGAAACCTTTCCCCATCACACGGTGTACCATCTTCTGGGTTTCTCATGCACGTTTTCGATGTAGGAAGATGCCCTTTAACCTGGAGATTTGGGACCCATGCGATGGGTAGCACGCAGTATTACTTTAAAGGGTCTGCGTTTGCTCACCCAACCTCACCAAACCTCTCAGCCCCAAGAGTGTCCACCCTTATGTCTCATCCAGCTGTGGGTCTAGATATGGTCAATCCAGGTTGCATCACAGCCCCTGAACGAATTGTGTAAGAATTTCTCTCTCTTTCCCTGTCTTTGTTTCATGGGTTTTTAAAATAATTTATTTTTATAATGGGGTTTAGCTGCTTTTCACGGCTGTGTTTAGGCCGCTTTACACCCACTTGACACACTAACAGAGAGATATCAATATATAGGTTTTAAGATTATTACTAGTCAGATATATTCTTGTGCGGTGAATCGGGCGTGTTGAGTCCAGTTCTCTGAGCAAGGAGTAGGTCTTGTCTATTCCATATTGGGTTTATGGAACGGTATCTGAGCTAATTTGAAACTCTTGTTTTATGTATCACCCCACCTCACCTTTCCCGTTAAGCAGCCATAGTGTGTTTTCTGCATGTGTGACTCTGTTCTGTTTTGTAATTCAGTTCAAGTGTAACGGTTTTTACATTCCCTCTATAAGTGACACCTTATGAGAAGTGTCCTTTTCTGTGTGACTTATTTCACTTAGAATCGTCTTACCTAAATCCACTCATCATGCTGCTACTAGCCTTATGACATTGATTTCATGGCTGAGTGATATTCCATTGTACATAAGGACCACAACTTTTTTATCCATTTTTCGCTTTCCTGGGATATTTAGGGTGGAAGGAAGTGGAGGTCCTTGTCAACAGAGCAGCCCTAAACTTTGGGGTGCTTGTGTCTTGCTGATTTTCAATTTTCCCACTTTATCCCCCCATGCGTGGAAGTGCCCTATGCTCTCTAAGCTGTGTTTTTTAGATGTTTCAGGACACACCGTACACTTCTCCAGAGTGGCTGTTGGCAATTTACATCCCGCCCATCAGTGTAGCAAGGCTCCCATTTCTCCATGGCCTGTCCTGCATTTCTGGTTTTGACAGTTTTTTCAGCATGGCCCTTTTGACCGATGGGAAGCGAGACTTCTTTGTAGCGCTGATTTGCCTTTCCAGGTTGCTTGGTTGGCCAAAAAGGGCGTATGCGTTTTTTCCTGAATATATTCAGGAAGAAACGCATACGCCCTTTTTGGCCAAGGGCATCATTGTCAACGTTTTGCCGCTTTTCATGTGCTTTAAAGGCGATTCGAATCTACCTCCTGAAATCTGTTTCCTGCAATTCTGCCTTGATTTCAAATCCTCTTCTTTGCCTTCCCTCAATATATTTGTGGACGAGAGTTATCATTTATAACTCTGCAGGTTTGTGAATTGCAGTGCCCTGAAGCTCCATTTTACAAGTCGCTTTTTTGGGAGCCGGCCGCAAAAGCGCAGGATGGCTTCAGGCCCTGTTCTGGTTCCGGGGGGCAGGCTGAGCCTGTGGTTAATTCTTCTTCCTGATGGGAAAATAGAGTGACCTGTGCCTCTCCCAACACCAAGAGCTAGTCTCTCATTGGTTTCCCGTCTTCCCGTTCATCCTCAGGACAAATTGCAACCTGTACGGAACAGGAGGTTAAAGGTGCTGATGCTCCAAGTAGGGAGATTGCTAGTAAAGTGGCTGGAATGGCGAACCCGAGCACAAGGAGATGAGAAATGAGGTGTGTTTTAGAAACCTTTCCCCATCACACGGTGTACCATCTTCTGGGTTTCTCATGCATGTTTTCGATGTAGGAAGATGCCCTTGAACCTGGAGATTTGGGACCCATGCGATGGGTAGCACGCAGTATTACTTTAAAGGGTCTGCGTTTGCTCACCCAACCTCACCAAACCTCTCAGCCCCAAGAGTGTCCACCCTTATGTCTCATCCAGCTGTGGGTCTAGATATGGTCAATCCAGGTTGCATCACAGCTCCTGAACGAATTGTGTAAGAATTTCTCTCTCTTTCCCTGTCTTTGTTTCATGGGTTTTTAAAAGTAATTTATTTTTATAATGGGGTTTAGCTGCTTTTCACGGCTGTGTTTATGCCGCTTTACACCCACTTGACACACTAACAGAGAGATATCAATACATAGGTTTTAAGATTATTACTAGTCAGATATATTCTTGTGCGGTGAATCGGGCGTGTTGAGTCCAGTTCTCTGAGCAAGGAGTAGGTCTTGTCTATTCCATATTGGGTTTATGGAACGGTATCTGAGCTAATTTGAAACTCTTGTTTTATGTATCACCCCACCTCACCTTTCCCGTTAAGCAGCCATAGTGTGTTTTCTGCATGTGTGACTCTGTTCTGTATTGTAAGTCAGTTCAAGTGTAACGGTTTTTACATTCCCTCTATAAGTGACACCTTATGAGAAGTGTCCTTTTCTGTGTGACTTATTTCACTTAGAATCGTCTTACCTAAATCCACTCATCATGCTGCTACTAGCCTTATGACATTGATTTCATGGCTGAGTGATATTCCATTGTACATAAGGACCACAACTTTTTTATCCATTTTTCGCTTTCCTGGGATATTTAAGGTGGAAGGAAGTGGAGGTCCTTGTCAACAGAGCAGCCCTAAACTTTGGGGTGCTTGTGTCTTGCTGATTTTCAATTTTCCCACTTTATCCCCCCATGCGTGGAAGTGCCCTATGCTCTCTAAGCTGTGTTTTTTAGATGTTTCAGGACACACCGTACACTTCTCCAGAGTGGCTGTTGGCAATTTACATCCCGCCCATCAGTGTAGCAAGGCTCCCATTTCTCCATGGCCTGTCCTGCATTTCTGGTTTTGACAGTTTTTTCAGCATGGCCCTTTTGACCGATGGGAAGCGAGACTTCTTTGTAGCGCTGATTTGCCTTTCCAGGTTGCTTGGTTGGACAAAAAGGGCGTATGCGTTTTTTCCTGAGTATATTCAGGAAAAAACGCATACGCCCTTTTTGGCCAAGGGCATCATTGTCAACGTTTTGCCGCTTTTCATGTGCTTTAAAGGCGATTCGAATCTACCTCCTGAAATCTGTTTCCTGCAATTCTGCCTTGATTTCAAATCCTCTTCTTTGCCTTCCCTCAATATATTTGTGGACGAGAGTTATGATTTATAACTCTGCAGGTTTGTGAATTGCAGTGCCCTGAAGCTCCATTTTACAAGTCGCTTTTTTGGGAGCCGGCCGCAAAAGCGCAGGATGGCTTCAGGCCCTGTTCTGGTTCCGGGGGGCAGGCTGAGCCTGTGGTTAATTCTTCTTCCTGATGGGAAAATAGAGTGACCTGTGCCTGTCCCAACACCAAGAGCTAGTCTCTCATTGGTTCCCCGTCTTCCCGTTCATCCTCAGGACAAATTGCAACCTGTACGGAACAGGAGGTTAAAGGTGCTGATGCTCCAAGTAGGGAGATTGCTAGTAAAGTGGCTGGAATGGCGAACCCGAGCACAAGGAGATGAGAAATGAGGTGCGTTTTAGAAACCTTTCCCCATCACACGGTGTACCATCTTCTGGGTTTCTCATGCACGTTTTCGATGTAGGAAGATGCCCTTGAACCTGGAGATTTGGGACCCATGCGATGGGTAGCACGCAGTATTACTTTAAAGGGTCTGCGTTTGCTCACCCAACCTCACCAAACCTCTCAGCCCCAAGAGTGTCCACCCTTATGTCTCATCCAGCTGTGGGTCTAGATATGGTCAATCCAGGTGGCATCACAGCCCCTGAACGAATTGTGTAAGAATTTCTCTCTCTTTCCCTGTCTTTGTTTCATGGGTTTTTAAAAGTAATTTATTTTTATAATGGGGTTTAGCTGCTTTTCACGGCTGTGTTTAGGCCGCTTTACACCCACTTGACACACTAACAGAGAGATATCAATACATAGGTTTTAAGATTATTTCTAGTCAGATATATTCTTGTGCGGTGAATCGGGCGTGTTGAGTCCAGTTCTCTGAGCAAGGAGTAGGTCTTGTCTATTCCATATTGGGTTTATGGAACGGTATCTGAGCTAATTTGAAACTCTTGTTTTATGTATCACCCCACCTCACCTTTCCCGTTAAGCAGCCATAGTGTGTTTTCTGCATGTGTGACTCTGTTCTGTATTGTAAGTCAGTTCAAGTGTAACGGTTTTTACATTCCCTCTATAAGTGACACCTTATGAGAAGTGTCCTTTTCTGTGTGACTTATTTCACTTAGAATCGTCTTACCTAAATCCACTCATCATGCTGCTACTAGCCTTATGACATTGATTTCATGGCTGAGTGATATTCCATTGTACATAAGGACCACAACTTTTTTATCCATTTTTCGCTTTCCTGGGATATTTAAGGTGGAAGGAAGTGGAGGTCCTTGTCAACAGAGCAGCCCTAAACTTTGGGGTGCTTGTGTCTTGCTGATTTTCAATTTTCCCACTTTATCCCCCCATGCGTGGAAGTGCCCTATGCTCTCTAAGCTGTGTTTTTTAGATGTTTCAGGACACACCGTACACTTCTCCAGAGTGGCTGTTGGCAATTTACATCCCGCCCATCAGTGTAGCAAGGCTCCCATTTCTCCATGGCCTGTCCTGCATTTCTGGTTTTGACACTTTTTTCAGCATGGCCCTTTTGACCGATGGGAAGCGAGACTTCTTTGTAGCGCTGATTTGCCTTTCCAGGTTGCTTGGTTGGCCAAAAAGGGCGTATGCGTTTTTTCCTGAGTATATTCAGGAAAAAACGCATACGCCCTTTTTGGCCAAGGGCATCATTGTCAACGTTTTGCCGCTTTTCATGTGCTTTAAAGGCGATTCGAATCTACCTCCTGAAATCTGTTTCCTGCAATTCTGCCTTGATTTCAAATCCTCTTCTTTGCCTTCCCTCAATATATTTGTGGACGAGAGTTATGATTTATAACTCTGCAGGTTTGTGAATTACAGTGCCCTGAAGCTCCATTTTACAAGTCGCTTTTTTGGGAGCCGGCCGCAAAAGCGCAGGATGGCTTCAGGCCCTGTTCTGGTTCCGGGGGGCAGGCTGAGCCTGTGGTTAATTCTTCTTCCTGATGGGAAAATAGAGTGACCTGTGCCTGTCCCAACACCAAGAGCTAGTCTCTCATTGGTTCCCCGTCTTCCCGTTCATCCTCAGGACAAATTGCAACCTGTACGGAACAGGAGGTTAAAGGTGCTGATGCTCCAAGTAGGGAGATTGCTAGTAAAGTGGCTGGAATGGCGAACCCGAGCACAAGGAGATGAGAAATGAGGTGCGTTTTAGAAACCTTTCCCCATCACACGGTGTACCATCTTCTGGGTTTCTCATGCACGTTTTCGATGTAGGAAGATGCCCTTGAACCTGGAGATTTGGGACCCATGCGATGGGTAGCACGCAGTATTACTTTAAAGGGTCTGCGTTTGCTCACCCAACCTCACCAAACCTCTCAGCCCCAAGAGTGTCCACCCTTATGTCTCATCCAGCTGTGGGTCTAGATATGGTCAATCCAGGTTGCATCACAGCCCCTGAACGAATTGTGTAAGAATTTCTCTCTCTTTCCCTGTCTTTGTTTCATGGGTTTTTAAAAGTAATTTATTTTTATAATGGGGTTTAGCTGCTTTTCACGGCTGTGTTTAGGCCGCTTTACACCCACTTGACACACTAACAGAGAGATATCAATACATAGGTTTTAAGATTATTTCTAGTCAGATATATTCTTGTGCGGTGAATCGGGCGTGTTGAGTCCAGTTCTCTGAGCAAGGAGTAGGTCTTGTCTATTCCATATTGGGTTTATGGAACGGTATCTGAGCTAATTTGAAACTCTTGTTTTATGTATCACCCCACCTCACCTTTCCCGTTAAGCAGCCATAGTGTGTTTTCTGCATGTGTGACTCTGTTCTGTATTGTAAGTCAGTTCAAGTGTAACGGTTTTTACATTCCCTCTATAAGTGACACCTTATGAGAAGTGTCCTTTTCTGTGTGACTTATTTCACTTAGAATCGTCTTACCTAAATCCACTCATCATGCTGCTACTAGCCTTATGACATTGATTTCATGGCTGAGTGATATTCCATTGTACATAAGGACCACAACTTTTTTATCCATTTTTCGCTTTCCTGGGATATTTAAGGTGGAAGGAAGTGGAGGTCCTTGTCAACAGAGCAGCCCTAAACTTTGGGGTGCTTGTGTCTTGCTGATTTTCAATTTTCCCACTTTATCCCCCCATGCGTGGAAGTGCCCTATGCTCTCTAAGCTGTGTTTTTTAGATGTTTCAGGACACACCGTACACTTCTCCAGAGTGGCTGTTGGCAATTTACATCCCGCCCATCAGTGTAGCAAGGCTCCCATTTCTCCATGGCCTGTCCTGCATTTCTGGTTTTGACAGTTTTTTCAGCATGGCCCTTTTGACCGATGGGAAGCGAGACTTCTTTGTAGCGCTGATTTGCCTTTCCAGGTTGCTTGGTTGGCCAAAAAGGGCGTATGCGTTTTTTCCTGAGTATATTCAGGAAAAAACGCATACGCCCTTTTTGGCCAAGGGCATCATTGTCAACGTTTTGCCGCTTTTCATGTGCTTTAAAGGCGATTCGAATCTACCTCCTGAAATCTGTTTCCTGCAATTCTGCCTTGATTTCAAATCCTCTTCTTTGCCTTCCCTCAATATATTTGTGGACGAGAGTTATGATTTATAACTCTGCAGGTTTGTGAATTGCAGTGCCCTGAAGCTCCATTTTACAAGTCGCTTTTTTGGGAGCCGGCCGCAAAAGCGCAGGATGGCTTCAGGCCCTGTTCTGGTTCCGGGGGGCAGGCTGAGCCTGTGGTTAATTCTTCTTCCTGATGGGAAAATAGAGTGACCTGTGCCTGTCCCAACACCAAGAGCTAGTCTCTCATTGGTTCCCCGTCTTCCCGTTCATCCTCAGGACAAATTGCAACCTGTACGGAACAGGAGGTTAAAGGTGCTGATGCTCCAAGTAGGGAGATTGCTAGTAAAGTGGCTGGAATGGCGAACCCGAGCACAAGGAGATGAGAAATGAGGTGCGTTTTAGAAACCTTTCCCCATCACACGGTGTACCATCTTCTGGGTTTCTCATGCACGTTTTCGATGTAGGAAGATGCCCTTGAACCTGGAGATTTGGGACCCATGCGATGGGTAGCACGCAGTATTACTTTAAAGGGTCTGCGTTTGCTCACCCAACCTCACCAAACCTCTCAGCCCCAAGAGTGTCCACCCTTATGTCTCATCCAGCTGTGGGTCTAGATATGGTCAATCCAGGTTGCATCACAGCTCCTGAACGAATTGTGTAAGAATTTCTCTCTCTTTCCCTGTCTTTGTTTCATGGGTTTTTAAAAGTAATTTATTTTTATAATGGGGTTTAGCTGCTTTTCACGGCTGTGTTTATGCCGCTTTACACCCACTTGACACACTAACAGAGAGATATCAATACATAGGTTTTAAGATTATTACTAGTCAGATATATTCTTGTGCGGTGAATCGGGCGTGTTGAGTCCAGTTCTCTGAGCAAGGAGTAGGTCTTGTCTATTCCATATTGGGTTTATGGAACGGTATCTGAGCTAATTTGAAACTCTTGTTTTATGTATCACCCCACCTCACCTTTCCCGTTAAGCAGCCATAGTGTGTTTTCTGCATGTGTGACTCTGTTCTGTATTGTAAGTCAGTTCAAGTGTAACGGTTTTTACATTCCCTCTATAAGTGACACCTTATGAGAAGTGTCCTTTTCTGTGTGACTTATTTCACTTAGAATCGTCTTACCTAAATCCACTCATCATGCTGCTACTAGCCTTATGACATTGATTTCATGGCTGAGTGATATTCCATTGTACATAAGGACCACAACTTTTTTATCCATTTTTCGCTTTCCTGGGATATTTAAGGTGGAAGGAAGTGGAGGTCCTTGTCAACAGAGCAGCCCTAAACTTTGGGGTGCTTGTGTCTTGCTGATTTTCAATTTTCCCACTTTATCCCCCCATGCGTGGAAGTGCCCTATGCTCTCTAAGCTGTGTTTTTTAGATGTTTCAGGACACACCGTACACTTCTCCAGAGTGGCTGTTGGCAATTTACCTCCCGCCCATCAGTGTAGCAAGGCTCCCATTTCTCCATGGCCTGTCCTGCATTTCTGGTTTTGACAGTTTTTTCAGCATGGCCCTTTTGACCGATGGGAAGCGAGACTTCTTTGTAGCGCTGATTTGCCTTTCCAGGTTGCTTGGTTGGCCAAAAAGGGCGTATGCGTTTTTTCCTGAGTATATTCAGGAAAAAACGCATACGCCCTTTTTGGCCAAGGGCATCATTGTCAACGTTTTGCCGCTTTTCATGTGCTTTAAAGGCGATTCGAATCTACCTCCTGAAATCTGTTTCCTGCAATTCTGCCTTGATTTCAAATCCTCTTCTTTGCCTTCCCTCAATATATTTGTGGACGAGAGTTATGATTTATAACTCTGCAGGTTTGTGAATTGCAGTGCCCTGAAGCTCCATTTTACAAGTCGCTTTTTTGGGAGCCGGCCGCAAAAGCGCAGGATGGCTTCAGGCCCTGTTCTGGTTCCGGGGGGCAGGCTGAGCCTGTGGTTAATTCTTCTTCCTGATGGGAAAATAGAGTGACCTGTGCCTGTCCCAACACCAAGAGCTAGTCTCTCATTGGTTCCCCGTCTTCCCGTTCATCCTCAGGACAAATTGCAACCTGTACGGAACAGGAGGTTAAAGGTGCTGATGCTCCAAGTAGGGAGATTGCTAGTAAAGTGGCTGGAATGGCGAACCCGAGCACAAGGAGATGAGAAATGAGGTGCGTTTTAGAAACCTTTCCCCATCACACGGTGTACCATCTTCTGGGTTTCTCATGCACGTTTTCGATGTAGGAAGATGCCCTTGAACCTGGAGATTTGGGACCCATGCGATGGGTAGCACGCAGTATTACTTTAAAGGGTCTGCGTTTGCTCACCCAACCTCACCAAACCTCTCAGCCCCAAGAGTGTCCACCCTTATGTCTCATCCAGCTGTGGGTCTAGATATGGTCAATCCAGGTTGCATCACAGCTCCTGAACGAATTGTGTAAGAATTTCTCTCTCTTTCCCTGTCTTTGTTTCATGGGTTTTTAAAAGTAATTTATTTTTATAATGGGGTTTAGCTGCTTTTCACGGCTGTGTTTATGCCGCTTTACACCCACTTGACACACTAACAGAGAGATATCAATACATAGGTTTTAAGATTATTACTAGTCAGATATATTCTTGTGCGGTGAATCGGGCGTGTTGAGTCCAGTTCTCTGAGCAAGGAGTAGGTCTTGTCTATTCCATATTGGGTTTATGGAACGGTATCTGAGCTAATTTGAAACTCTTGTTTTATGTATCACCCCACCTCACCTTTCCCGTTAAGCAGCCATAGTGTGTTTTCTGCATGTGTGACTCTGTTCTGTATTGTAAGTCAGTTCAAGTGTAACGGTTTTTACATTCCCTCTATAAGTGACACCTTATGAGAAGTGTCCTTTTCTGTGTGACTTATTTCACTTAGAATCGTCTTACCTAAATCCACTCATCATGCTGCTACTAGCCTTATGACATTGATTTCATGGCTGAGTGATATTCCATTGTACATAAGGACCACAACTTTTTTATCCATTTTTCGCTTTCCTGGGATATTTAAGGTGGAAGGAAGTGGAGGTCCTTGTCAACAGAGCAGCCCTAAACTTTGGGGTGCTTGTGTCTTGCTGATTTTCAATTTTCCCACTTTATCCCCCAATGCGTGGAAGTGCCCTATGCTCTCTAAGCTGTGTTTTTTAGATGTTTCAGGACACACCGTACACTTCTCCAGAGTGGCTGTTGGCAATTTACCTCCCGCCCATCAGTGTAGCAAGGCTCCCATTTCTCCATGGCCTGTCCTGCATTTCTGGTTTTGACAGTTTTTTCAGCATGGCCCTTTTGACCGATGGGAAGCGAGACTTCTTTGTAGCGCTGATTTGCCTTTCCAGGTTGCTTGGTTGGCCAAAAAGGGCGTATGCGTTTTTTCCTGAGTATATTCAGGAAAAAACGCATACGCCCTTTTTGGCCAAGGGCATCATTGTCAACGTTTTGCCGCTTTTCATGTGCTTTAAAGGCGATTCGAATCTACCTCCTGAAATCTGTTTCCTGCAATTCTGCCTTGATTTCAAATCCTCTTCTTTGCCTTCCCTCAATATATTTGTGGACGAGAGTTATGATTTATAACTCTGCAGGTTTGTGAATTGCAGTGCCCTGAAGCTCCATTTTACAAGTCGCTTTTTTGGGAGCCGGCCGCAAAAGCGCAGGATGGCTTCAGGCCCTGTTCTGGTTCCGGGGGGCAGGCTGAGCCTGTGGTTAATTCTTCTTCCTGATGGGAAAATAGAGTGACCTGTGCCTGTCCCAACACCAAGAGCTAGTCTCTCATTGGTTCCCCGTCTTCCCGTTCATCCTCAGGACAAATTGCAACCTGTACGGAACAGGAGGTTAAAGGTGCTGATGCTCCAAGTAGGGAGATTGCTAGTAAAGTGGCTGGAATGGCGAACCCGAGCACAAGGAGATGAGAAATGAGGTGCGTTTTAGAAACCTTTCCCCATCACACGGTGTACCATCTTCTGGGTTTCTCATGCACGTTTTCGATGTAGGAAGATGCCCTTGAACCTGGAGATTTGGGACCCATGCGATGGGTAGCACGCAGTATTACTTTAAAGGGTCTGCGTTTGCTCACCCAACCTCACCAAACCTCTCAGCCCCAAGAGTGTCCACCCTTATGTCTCATCCAGCTGTGGGTCTAGATATGGTCAATCCAGGTTGCATCACAGCCCCTGAACGAATTGTGTAAGAATTTCTCTCTCTTTCCCTGTCTTTGTTTCATGGGTTTTTAAAAGTAATTTATTTTTATAATGGGGTTTAGCTGCTTTTCACGGCTGTGTTTATGCCGCTTTACACCCACTTGACACACTAACAGAGAGATATCAATACATAGGTTTTAAGATTATTTCTAGTCAGATATATTCTTGTGCGGTGAATCGGGCGTGTTGAGTCCAGTTCTCTGAGCAAGGAGTAGGTCTTGTCTATTACATATTGGGTTTATGGAACGGTATCTGAGCTAATTTGAAACTCTTGTTTTATGTATCACCCCACCTCACCTTTCCCGTTAAGCAGCCATAGTGTGTTTTCTGCATGTGTGACTCTGTTCTGTATTGTAAGTCAGTTCAAGTGTAACGGTTTTTACATTCCCTCTATAAGTGACACCTTATGAGAAGTGTCCTTTTCTGTGTGACTTATTTCACTTAGAATCGTCTTACCTAAATCCACTCATCATGCTGCTACTAGCCTTATGACATTGATTTCATGGCTGAGTGATATTCCATTGTACATAAGGACCACAACTTTTTTATCCATTTTTCGCTTTCCTGGGATATTTAAGGTGGAAGGAAGTGGAGGTCCTTGTCAACAGAGCAGCCCTAAACTTTGGGGTGCTTGTGTCTTGCTGATTTTCAATTTTCCCACTTTATCCCCCCATGCGTGGAAGTGCCCTATGCTCTCTAAGCTGTGTTTTTTAGATGTTTCAGGACACACCGTACACTTCTCCAGAGTGGCTGTTGGCAATTTACATCCCGCCCATCAGTGTAGCAAGGCTCCCATTTCTCCATGGCCTGTCCTGCATTTCTGGTTTTGACAGTTTTTTCAGCATGGCCCTTTTGACCGATGGGAAGCGAGACTTCTTTGTAGCGCTGATTTGCCTTTCCAGGTTGCTTGGTTGGCCAAAAGGGGCGTATGCGTTTTTTCCTGAGTATATTCAGGAAAAAACGCATACGCCCTTTTTGGCCAAGGGCATCATTGTCAACGTTTTGCCGCTTTTCATGTGCTTTAAAGGCGATTCGAATCTACCTCCTGAAATCTGTTTCCTGCAATTCTGCCTTGATTTCAAATCCTCTTCTTTGCCTTCCCTCAATATATTTGTGGACGAGAGTTATGATTTATAACTCTGCAGGTTTGTGAATTGCAGTGCCCTGAAGCTCCATTTTACAAGTCGCTTTTTTGGGAGCCGGCCGCAAAAGCGCAGGATGGCTTCAGGCCCTGTTCTGGTTCCGGGGGGCAGGCTGAGCCTGTGGTTAATTCTTCTTCCTGATGGGAAAATAGAGTGACCTGTGCCTGTCCCAACACCAAGAGCTAGTCTCTCATTGGTTCCCCGTCTTCCCGTTCATCCTCAGGACAAATTGCAACCTGTACGGAACAGGAGGTTAAAGGTGCTGATGCTCCAAGTAGGGAGATTGCTAGTAAAGTGGCTGGAATGGCGAACCCGAGCACAAGGAGATGAGAAATGAGGTGCGTTTTAGAAACCTTTCCCCATCACACGGTGTACCATCTTCTGGGTTTCTCATGCACGTTTTCGATGTAGGAAGATGCCCTTGAACCTGGAGATTTGGGACCCATGCGATGGGTAGCACGCAGTATTACTTTAAAGGGTCTGCGTTTGCTCACCCAACCTCACCAAACCTCTCAGCCCCAAGAGTGTCCACCCTTATGTCTCATCCAGCTGTGGGTCTAGATATGGTCAATCCAGGTTGCATCACAGCCCCTGAACGAATTGTGTAAGAATTTCTCTCTCTTTCCCTGTCTTTGTTTCATGGGTTTTTAAAAGTAATTTATTTTTATAATGGGGTTTAGCTGCTTTTCACGGCTGTGTTTATGCCGCTTTACACCCACTTGACACACTAACAGAGAGATATCAATACATAGGTTTTAAGATTATTACTAGTCAGATATATTCTTGTGCGGTGAATCGGGCGTGTTGAGTCCAGTTCTCTGAGCAAGGAGTAGGTCTTGTCTATTCCATATTGGGTTTATGGAACGGTATCTGAGCTAATTTGAAACTCTTGTTTTATGTATCACCCCACCTCACCTTTCCCGTTAAGCAGCCATAGTGTGTTTTCTGCATGTGTGACTCTGTTCTGTATTGTAAGTCAGTTCAAGTGTAACGGTTTTTACATTCCCTCTATAAGTGACACCTTATGAGAAGTGTCCTTTTCTGTGTGACTTATTTCACTTAGAATCGTCTTACCTAAATCCACTCATCATGCTGCTACTAGCCTTATGACATTGATTTCATGGCTGAGTGATATTCCATTGTACATAAGGACCACAACTTTTTTATCCATTTTTCGCTTTCCTGGGATATTTAAGGTGGAAGGAAGTGGAGGTCCTTGTCAACAGAGCAGCCCTAAACTTTGGGGTGCTTGTGTCTTGCTGATTTTCAATTTTCCCACTTTATCCCCCCATGCGTGGAAGTGCCCTATGCTCTCTAAGCTGTGTTTTTTAGATGTTTCAGGACACACCGTACACTTCTCCAGAGTGGCTGTTGGCAATTTACATCCCGCCCATCAGTGTAGCAAGGCTCCCATTTCTCCATGGCCTGTCCTGCATTTCTGGTTTTGACAGTTTTTTCAGCATGGCCCTTTTGACCGATGGGAAGCGAGACTTCTTTGTAGCGCTGATTTGCCTTTCCAGGTTGCTTGGTTGGCCAAAAGGGGCGTATGCGTTTTTTCCTGAATATATTCAGGAAAAAACGCATACGCCCTTTTTGGCCAAGGGCATCATTGTCAACGTTTTGCCGCTTTTCATGTGCTTTAAAGGCGATTCGAATCTACCTCCTGAAATCTGTTTCCTGCAATTCTGCCTTGATTTCAAATCCTCTTCTTTGCCTTCCCTCAATATATTTGTGGACGAGAGTTATGATTTATAACTCTGCAGGTTTGTGAATTGCAGTGCCCTGAAGCTCCATTTTACAAGTCGCTTTTTTGGGAGCCGGCCGCAAAAGCGCAGGATGGCTTCAGGCCCTGTTCTGGTTCCGGGGGGCAGGCTGAGCCTGTGGTTAATTCTTCTTCCTGATGGGAAAATAGAGTGACCTGTGCCTGTCCCAACACCAAGAGCTAGTCTCTCATTGGTTCCCCGTCTTCCCGTTCATCCTCAGGACAAATTGCAACCTGTACGGAACAGGAGGTTAAAGGTGCTGATGCTCCAAGTAGGGAGATTGCTAGTAAAGTGGCTGGAATGGCGAACCCGAGCACAAGGAGATGAGAAATGAGGTGCGTTTTAGAAACCTTTCCCCATCACACGGTGTACCATCTTCTGGGTTTCTCATGCACGTTTTCGATGTAGGAAGATGCCCTTGAACCTGGAGATTTGGGACCCATGCGATGGGTAGCACGCAGTATTACTTTAAAGGGTCTGCGTTTGCTCACCCAACCTCACCAAACCTCTCAGCCCCAAGAGTGTCCACCCTTATGTCTCATCCAGCTGTGGGTCTAGATATGGTCAATCCAGGTTGCATCACAGCTCCTGAACGAATTGTGTAAGAATTTCTCTCTCTTTCCCTGTCTTTGTTTCATGGGTTTTTAAAAGTAATTTATTTTTATAATGGGGTTTAGCTGCTTTTCACGGCTGTGTTTATGCCGCTTTACACCCACTTGACACACTAACAGAGAGATATCAATACATAGGTTTTAAGATTATTACTAGTCAGATATATTCTTGTGCGGTGAATCGGGCGTGTTGAGTCCAGTTCTCTGAGCAAGGAGTAGGTCTTGTCTATTACATATTGGGTTTATGGAACGGTATATGAGCTAATTTGAAACTCTTGTTTTATGTATCACCCCACCTCACCTTTCCCGTTAAGCAGCCATAGTGTGTTTTCTGCATGTGTGACTCTGTTCTGTATTGTAAGTCAGTTCAAGTGTAACGGTTTTTACATTCCCTCTATAAGTGACACCTTATGAGAAGTGTCCTTTTCTGTGTGACTTATTTCACTTAGAATCGTCTTACCTAAATCCACTCATCATGCTGCTACTAGCCTTATGACATTGATTTCATGGCTGAGTGATATTCCATTGTACATAAGGACCACAACTTTTTTATCCATTTTTCGCTTTCCTGGGATATTTAAGGTGGAAGGAAGTGGAGGTCCTTGTCAACAGAGCAGCCCTAAACTTTGGGGTGCTTGTGTCTTGCTGATTTTCAATTTTCCCACTTTATCCCCCCATGCGTGGAAGTGCCCTATGCTCTCTAAGCTGTGTTTTTTAGATGTTTCAGGACACACCGTACACTTCTCCAGAGTGGCTGTTGGCAATTTACATCCCGCCCATCAGTGTAGCAAGGCTCCCATTTCTCCATGGCCTGTCCTGCATTTCTGGTTTTGACAGTTTTTTCAGCATGGCCCTTTTGACCGATGGGAAGCGAGACTTCTTTGTAGCGCTGATTTGCCTTTCCAGGTTGCTTGGTTGGCCAAAAAGGGCGTATGCGTTTTTTCCTGAGTATATTCAGGAAAAAACGCATACGCCCTTTTTGGCCAAGGGCATCATTGTCAACGTTTTGCCGCTTTTCATGTGCTTTAAAGGCGATTCGAATCTACCTCCTGAAATCTGTTTCCTGCAATTCTGCCTTGATTTCAAATCCTCTTCTTTGCCTTCCCTCAATATATTTGTGGACGAGAGTTATGATTTATAACTCTGCAGGTTTGTGAATTGCAGTGCCCTGAAGCTCCATTTTACAAGTCGCTTTTTTGGGAGCCGGCCGCAAAAGCGCAGGATGGCTTCAGGCCCTGTTCTGGTTCCGGGGGGCAGGCTGAGCCTGTGGTTAATTCTTCTTCCTGATGGGAAAATAGAGTGACCTGTGCCTGTCCCAACACCAAGAGCTAGTCTCTCATTGGTTCCCCGTCTTCCCGTTCATCCTCAGGACAAATTGCAACCTGTACGGAACAGGAGGTTAAAGGTGCTGATGCTCCAAGTAGGGAGATTGCTAGTAAAGTGGCTGGAATGGCGAACCCGAGCACAAGGAGATGAGAAATGAGGTGCGTTTTAGAAACCTTTCCCCATCACACGGTGTACCATCTTCTGGGTTTCTCATGCACGTTTTCGATGTAGGAAGATGCCCTTGAACCTGGAGATTTGGGACCCATGCGATGGGTAGCACGCAGTATTACTTTAAAGGGTCTGCGTTTGCTCACCCAACCTCACCAAACCTCTCAGCCCCAAGAGTGTCCACCCTTATGTCTCATCCAGCTGTGGGTCTAGATATGGTCAATCCATGTTGCATCACAGCTCCTGAACGAATTGTGTAAGAATTTCTCTCTCTTTCCCTGTCTTTGTTTCATGGGTTTTTAAAAGTAATTTATTTTTATAATGGGGTTTAGCTGCTTTTCACGGCTGTGTTTATGCCGCTTTACACCCACTTGACACACTAACAGAGAGATATCAATACATAGGTTTTAAGATTATTTCTAGTCAGATATATTCTTGTGCGGTGAATCGGGCGTGTTGAGTCCAGTTCTCTGAGCAAGGAGTAGGTCTTGTCTATTACATATTGGGTTTATGGAACGGTATCTGAGCTAATTTGAAACTCTTGTTTTATGTATCACCCCACCTCACCTTTCCCGTTAAGCAGCCATAGTGTGTTTTCTGCATGTGTGACTCTGTTCTGTATTGTAAGTCAGTTCAAGTGTAACGGTTTTTACATTCCCTCTATAAGTGACACCTTATGAGAAGTGTCCTTTTCTGTGTGACTTATTTCACTTAGAATCGTCTTACCTAAATCCACTCATCATGCTGCTACTAGCCTTATGACATTGATTTCATGGCTGAGTGATATTCCATTGTACATAAGGACCACAACTTTTTTATCCATTTTTCGCTTTCCTGGGATATTTAAGGTGGAAGGAAGTGGAGGTCCTTGTCAACAGAGCAGCCCTAAACTTTGGGGTGCTTGTGTCTTGCTGATTTTCAATTTTCCCACTTTATCCCCCCATGCGTGGAAGTGCCCTATGCTCTCTAAGCTGTGTTTTTTAGATGTTTCAGGACACACCGTACACTTCTCCAGAGTGGCTGTTGGCAATTTACATCCCGCCCATCAGTGTAGCAAGGCTCCCATTTCTCCATGGCCTGTCCTGCATTTCTGGTTTTGACAGTTTTTTCAGCATGGCCCTTTTGACCGATGGGAAGCGAGACTTCTTTGTAGCGCTGATTTGCCTTTCCAGGTTGCTTGGTTGGCCAAAAAGGGCGTATGCGTTTTTTCCTGAATATATTCAGGAAAAAACGCATACGCCCTTTTTGGCCAAGGGCATCATTGTCAACGTTTTGCCGCTTTTCATGTGCTTTAAAGGCGATTCGAATCTACCTCCTGAAATCTGTTTCCTGCAATTCTGCCTTGATTTCAAATCCTCTTCTTTGCCTTCCCTCAATATATTTGTGGACGAGAGTTATGATTTATAACTCTGCAGGTTTGTGAATTGCAGTGCCCTGAAGCTCCATTTTACAAGTCGCTTTTTTGGGAGCCGGCCGCAAAAGCGCAGGATGGCTTCAGGCCCTGTTCTGGTTCCGGGGGGCAGGCTGAGCCTGTGGTTAATTCTTCTTCCTGATGGGAAAATAGAGTGACCTGTGCCTGTCCCAACACCAAGAGCTAGTCTCTCATTGGTTCCCCATCTTCCCGTTCATCCTCAGGACAAATTGCAACCTGTACGGAACAGGAGGTTAAAGGTGCTGATGCTCCAAGTAGGGAGATTGCTAGTAAAGTGGCTGGAATGGCGAACCCGAGCACAAGGAGATGAGAAATGAGGTGCGTTTTAGAAACCTTTCCCCATCACACGGTGTACCATCTTCTGGGTTTCTCATGCATGTTTTCGATGTAGGAAGATGCCCTTGAACCTGGAGATTTGGGACCCATGCGATGGGTAGCACGCAGTATTACTTTAAAGGGTCTGCGTTTGCTCACCCAACCTCACCAAACCTCTCAGCCCCAAGAGTGTCCACCCTTATGTCTCATCCAGCTGTGGGTCTAGATATGGTCAATCCAGGTTGCATCACAGCTCCTGAACGAATTGTGTAAGAATTTCTCTCTCTTTCCCTGTCTTTGTTTCATGGGTTTTTAAAAGTAATTTATTTTTATAATGGGGTTTAGCTGCTTTTCACGGCTGTGTTTATGCCGCTTTACACCCACTTGACACACTAACAGAGAGATATCAATACATAGGTTTTAAGATTATTACTAGTCAGATATATTCTTGTGCGGTGAATCGGGCGTGTTGAGTCCAGTTCTCTGAGCAAGGAGTAGGTCTTGTCTATTCCATATTGGGTTTATGGAACGGTATCTGAGCTAATTTGAAACTCTTGTTTTATGTATCACCCCACCTCACCTTTCCCGTTAAGCAGCCATAGTGTGTTTTCTGCATGTGTGACTCTGTTCTGTATTGTAATTCAGTTCAAGTGTAACGGTTTTTACATTCCCTCTATAAGTGACACCTTATGAGAAGTGTCCTTTTCTGTGTGACTTATTTCACTTAGAATCGTCTTACCTAAATCCACTCATCATGCTGCTACTAGCCTTATGACATTGATTTCATGGCTGAGTGATATTCCATTGTACATAAGGACCACAACTTTTTTATCCATTTTTCGCTTTCCTGGGATATTTAAGGTGGAAGGAAGTGGAGGTCCTTGTCAACAGAGCAGCCCTAAACTTTGGGGTGCTTGTGTCTTGCTGATTTTCAATTTTCCCACTTTATCCCCCCATGCGTGGAAGTGCCCTATGCTCTCTAAGCTGTGTTTTTTAGATGTTTCAGGACACACCGTACACTTCTCCAGAGTGGCTGTTGGCAATTTACATCCCGCCCATCAGTGTAGCAAGGCTCCCATTTCTCCATGGCCTGTCCTGCATTTCTGGTTTTGACAGTTTTTTCAGCATGGCCCTTTTGACCGATGGGAAGCGAGACTTCTTTGTAGCGCTGATTTGCCTTTCCAGGTTGCTTGGTTGGCCAAAAGGGGCGTATGCGTTTTTTCCTGAATATATTCAGGAAAAAACGCATACGCCCTTTTTGGCCAAGGGCATCATTGTCAACGTTTTGCCGCTTTTCATGTGCTTTAAAGGCGATTTGAATCTACCTCCTGAAATCTGTTTCCTGCAATTCTGCCTTGATTTCAAATCCTCTTCTTTGCCTTCCCTCAATATATTTGTGGACGAGAGTTATCATTTATAACTCTGCAGGTTTGTGAATTGCAGTGCCCTGAAGCTCCATTTTACAAGTCGCTTTTTTGGGAGCCGGCCGCAAAAGCGCAGGATGGCTTCAGGCCCTGTTCTGGTTCCGGGGGGCAGGCTGAGCCTGTGGTTAATTCTTCTTCCTGATGGGAAAATAGAGTGACCTGTGCCTGTCCCAACACCAAGAGCTAGTCTCTCATTGGTTCCCCGTCTTCCCGTTCATCCTCAGGACAAATTGCAACCTGTACGGAACAGGAGGTTAAAGGTGCTGATGCTCCAAGTAGGGAGATTGCTAGTAAAGTGGCTGGAATGGCGAACCCGAGCACAAGGAGATGAGAAATGAGGTGCGTTTTAGAAACCTTTCCCCATCACACGGTGTACCATCTTCTGGGTTTCTCATGCACGTTTTCGATGTAGGAAGATGCCCTTGAACCTGGAGATTTGGGACCCATGCGATGGGTAGCACGCAGTATTACTTTAAAGGGTCTGCGTTTGCTCACCCAACCTCACCAAACCTCTCAGCCCCAAGAGTGTCCACCCTTATGTCTCATCCAGCTGTGGGTCTAGACATGGTCAATCCAGGTTGCATCACAGCTCCTGAACGAATTGTGTAAGAATTTCTCTCTCTTTCCCTGTCTTTGTTTCATGGGTTTTTAAAAGTAATTTATTTTTATAATGGGGTTTAGCTGCTTTTCACGGCTGTGTTTATGCCGCTTTACACCCACTTGACACACTAACAGAGAGATATCAATACATAGGTTTTAAGATTATTACTAGTCAGATATATTCTTGTGCGGTGAATCGGGCGTGTTGAGTCCAGTTCTCTGAGCAAGGAGTAGGTCTTGTCTATTCCATATTGGGTTTATGGAACGGTATCTGAGCTAATTTGAAACTCTTGTTTTATGTATCACCCCACCTCACCTTTCCCGTTAAGCAGCCATAGTGTGTTTTCTGCATGTGTGACTCTGTTCTGTATTGTAAGTCAGTTCAAGTGTAACGGTTTTTACATTCCCTCTATAAGTGACACCTTATGAGAAGTGTCCTTTTCTGTGTGACTTATTTCACTTAGAATCGTCTTACCTAAATCCACTCATCATGCTGCTACTAGCCTTATGACATTGATTTCATGGCTGAGTGATATTCCATTGTACATAAGGACCACAACTTTTTTATCCATTTTTCGCTTTCCTGGGATATTTAAGGTGGAAGGAAGTGGAGGTCCTTGTCAACAGAGCAGCCCTAAACTTTGGGGTGCTTGTGTCTTGCTGATTTTCAATTTTCCCACTTTATCCCCCCATGCGTGGAAGTGCCCTATGCTCTCTAAGCTGTGTTTTTTAGATGTTTCAGGACACACCGTACACTTCTCCAGAGTGGCTGTTGGCAATTTACATCCCGCCCATCAGTGTAGCAAGGCTCCCATTTCTCCATGGCCTGTCCTGCATTTCTGGTTTTGACAGTTTTTTCAGCATGGCCCTTTTGACCGATGGGAAGCGAGACTTCTTTGTAGCGCTGATTTGCCTTTCCAGGTTGCTTGGTTGGCCAAAAGGGGCGTATGCGTTTTTTCCTGAATATATTCAGGAAAAAACGCATACGCCCTTTTTGGCCAAGGGCATCATTGTCAACGTTTTGCCGCTTTTCATGTGCTTTAAAGGCGATTTGAATCTACCTCCTGAAATCTGTTTCCTGCAATTCTGCCTTGATTTCAAATCCTCTTCTTTGCCTTCCCTCAATATATTTGTGGACGAGAGTTATCATTTATAACTCTGCAGGTTTGTGAATTGCAGTGCCCTGAAGCTCCATTTTACAAGTCGCTTTTTTGGGAGCCGGCCGCAAAAGCGCAGGATGGCTTCAGGCCCTGTTCTGGTTCCGGGGGGCAGGCTGAGCCTGTGGTTAATTCTTCTTCCTGATGGGAAAATAGAGTGACCTGTGCCTCTCCCAACACCAAGAGCTAGTCTCTCATTGGTTCCCCGTCTTCCCGTTCATCCTCAGGACAAATTGCAACCTGTACGGAACAGGAGGTTAAAGGTGCTGATGCTCCAAGTAGGGAGATTGCTAGTAAAGTGGCTGGAATGGCGAACCCGAGCACAAGGAGATGAGAAATGAGGTGCGTTTTAGAAACCTTTCCCCATCACACGGTGTACCATCTTCTGGGTTTCTCATGCACGTTTTCGATGTAGGAAGATGCCCTTGAACCTGGAGATTTGGGACCCATGCGATGGGTAGCACGCAGTATTACTTTAAAGGGTCTGCGTTTGCTCACCCAACCTCACCAAACCTCTCAGCCCCAAGAGTGTCCACCCTTATGTCTCATCCAGCTGTGGGTCTAGACATGGTCAATCCAGGTTGCATCACAGCTCCTGAACGAATTGTGTAAGAATTTCTCTCTCTTTCCCTGTCTTTGTTTCATGGGTTTTTAAAAGTAATTTATTTTTATAATGGGGTTTAGCTGCTTTTCACGGCTGTGTTTATGCCGCTTTACACCCACTTGACACACTAACAGAGAGATATCAATACATAGGTTTTAAGATTATTACTAGTCAGATATATTCTTGTGCGGTGAATCGGGCGTGTTGAGTCCAGTTCTCTGAGCAAGGAGTAGGTCTTGTCTATTACATATTGGGTTTATGGAACGGTATCTGAGCTAATTTGAAACTCTTGTTTTATGTATCACCCCACCTCACCTTTCCCGTTAAGCAGCCATAGTGTGTTTTCTGCATGTGTGACTCTGTTCTGTATTGTAAGTCAGTTCAAGTGTAACGGTTTTTACATTCCCTCTATAAGTGACACCTTATGAGAAGTGTCCTTTTCTGTGTGACTTATTTCACTTAGAATCGTCTTACCTAAATCCACTCATCATGCTGCTACTAGCCTTATGACATTGATTTCATGGCTGAGTGATATTCCATTGTACATAAGGACCACAACTTTTTTATCCATTTTTCGCTTTCCTGGGATATTTAAGGTGGAAGGTAGTGGAGGTCCTTGTCAACAGAGCAGCCCTAAACTTTGGGGTGCTTGTGTCTTGCTGATTTTCAATTTTCCCACTTTATCCCCCCATGCGTGGAAGTGCCCTATGCTCTCTAAGCTGTGTTTTTTAGATGTTTCAGGACACACCGTACACTTCTCCAGAGTGGCTGTTGGCAATTTACATCCCGCCCATCAGTGTAGCAAGGCTCCCATTTCTCCATGGCCTGTCCTGCATTTCTGGTTTTGACAGTTTTTTCAGCATGGCCCTTTTGACCGATGGGAAGCGAGACTTCTTTGTAGCGCTGATTTGCCTTTCCAGGTTGCTTGGTTGGCCAAAAAGGGCGTATGCGTTTTTTCCTGAATATATTCAGGAAAAAACGCATACGCCCTTTTTGGCCAAGGGCATCATTGTCAACGTTTTGCCACTTTTCATGTGCTTTAAAGGCGATTCGAATCTACCTCCTGAAATCTGTTTCCTGCAATTCTGCCTTGATTTCAAATCCTCTTCTTTGCCTTCCCTCAATATATTTGTGGACGAGAGTTATGATTTATAACTCTGCAGGTTTGTGAATTGCAGTGCCCTGAAGCTCCATTTTACAAGTCGCTTTTTTGGGAGCCGGCCGCAAAAGCGCAGGATGGCTTCAGGCCCTGTTCTGGTTCCGGGGGGCAGGCTGAGCCTGTGGTTAATTCTTCTTCCTGATGGGAAAATAGAGTGGACTGTGCCTGTCCCAACACCAAGAGCTAGTCTCTCATTGGTTCCCCGTCTTCCCGTTCATCCTCAGGACAAATTGCAACCTTTACGGAACAGGAGGTTAAAGGTGCTGATGCTCCAAGTAGGGAGATTGCTAGTAAAGTGGCTGGAATGGCGAACCCGAGCACAAGGAGATGAGAAATGAGGTGCGTTTTAGAAACCTTTCCCCATCACACGGTGTACCATCTTCTGGGTTTCTCATGCATGTTTTCGATGTAGGAAGATGCCCTTGAACCTGGAGATTTGGGACCCATGCGATGGGTAGCACGCAGTATTACTTTAAAGGGTCTGCGTTTGCTCACCCAACCTCACCAGACCTCTCAGCCCCAAGAGTGTCCACCCTTATGTCTCATCCAGCTGTGGGTCTAGATATGTTCAATCCAGGTTGCATCACAGCCCCTGAACGAATTGTGTAAGAATTTCTCTCTCTTTCCCTGTCTTTGTTTCATGGGTTTTTAAAAGTAATTTATTTTTATAATGGGGTTTAGCTGCTTTTCACGGCTGTGTTTATGCCGCTTTACACCCACTTGACACACTAACAGAGAGATATCAATACATAGGTTTTAAGATTATTACTAGTCAGATATATTCTTGTGCGGTGAATCGGGCGTGTTGAGTCCAGTTCTCTGAGCAAGGAGTAGGTCTTGTCTATTCCATATTGGGTTTATGGAACGGTATCTGAGCTAATTTGAAACTCTTGTTTTATGTATCACCCCACCTCACCTTTCCCGTTAAGCAGCCATAGTGTGTTTTCTGCATGTGTGACTCTGTTCTGTTTTGTAATTCAGTTCAAGTGTAACGGTTTTTACATTCCCTCTATAAGTGACACCTTATGAGAAGTGTCCTTTTCTGTGTGACTTATTTCACTTAGAATCGTCTTACCTAAATCCACTCATCATGCTGCTACTAGCCTTATGACATTGATTTCATGGCTGAGTGATATTCCATTGTACATAAGGACCACAACTTTTTTATCCATTTTTCGCTTTCCTGGGATATTTAAGGTGGAAGGAAGTGGAGGTCCTTGTCAACAGAGCAGCCCTAAACTTTGGGGTGCTTGTGTCTTGCTGATTTTCAATTTTCCCACTTTATCCCCCCATGCGTGGAAGTACCCTATGCTCTCTAAGCTGTGTTTTTTAGATGTTTCAGGACACACCGTACACTTCTCCAGAGTGGCTGTTGGCAATTTACATCCCGCCCATCAGTGTAGCAAGGCTCCCATTTCTCCATGGCCTGTCCTGCATTTCTGGTTTTGACAGTTTTTTCAGCATGGCCCTTTTGACCGATGGGAAGCGAGACTTCTTTGTAGCGCTGATTTGCCTTTCCAGGTTGCTTGGTTGGCCAAAAAGGGCGTATGCGTTTTTGCCTGAATATATTCAGGAAAAAACGCATACGCCCTTTTTGGCCAAGGGCATCATTGTCAACGTTTTGCCGCTTTTCATGTGCTTTAAAGGCGATTCGAATCTACCTCCTGAAATCTGTTTCCTGCAATTCTGCCTTGATTTCAAATCCTCTTCTTTGCCTTCCCTCAATATATTTGTGGACGAGAGTTATCATTTATAACTCTGCAGGTTTGTGAATTGCAGTGCCCTGAAGCTCCATTTTACAAGTCGCTTTTTTGGGAGCCGGCCGCAAAAGCGCAGGATGGCTTCAGGCCCTGTTCTGGTTCAGGGGGGCAGGCTGAGCCTGTGGTTAATTCTTCTTCCTGATGGGAAAATAGAGTGACCTGTGCCTGTCCCAACACCAAGAGCTAGTCTCTCATTGGTTCCCCGTCTTCCCGTTCATCCTCAGGACAAATTGCAACCTGTACGGAACAGGAGGTTAAAGGTGCTGATGCTCCAAGTAGGGAGATTGCTAGTAAAGTGACTGGAATGGCGAACCCGAGCACAAGGAGATGAGAAATGAGGTGCGTTTTAGAAACCTTTCCCCATCACACGGTGTACCATCGTCTGGGTTTCTCATGCACGTTTTCGATGTAGGAAGATGCCCTTGAACCTGGAGATTTGGGACCCATGCGATGGGTAGCACGCAGTATTACTTTAAAGGGTCTGCGTTTGCTCACCCAACCTCACCAGACCTCTCAGCCCCACGAGTGTCCCCCCTTATGTCTCATCCAGCTGTGGGTCTAGACATGGTCAATCCAGGTTGCATCACAGCCCCTGAACGAATTGTGTAAGAATTTCTCTCTCTTTCCCTGTCTTTGTTTCATGGGTTTTTAAAAGTAATTTATTTTTATAATGGGGTTTAGCTGCTTTTCACGGCTGTGTTTAGGCCGCTTTACACCCACTTGACACACTAACAGAGAGATATCAATACATAGGTTTTAAGATTATTACTGGTCAGATATATTCTTGTGCGGTGAATCGGGCGTGTTGAGTCCAGTTCTCTGAGCAAGGAGTAGGTCTTGTCTATTCCATATTGGGTTTATGGAACGGTATCTGAGCTAATTTGAAACTCTTGTTTTATGTATCACCCCACCTCACCTTTCCCGTTAAGCAGCCATAGTGTGTTTTCTGCATGTGTGACTCTGTTCTGTTTTGTAATTCAGTTCAAGTGTAACGGTTTTTACATTCCCTCTATAAGTGACACCTTATGAGAAGTGTCCTTTTCTGTGTGACTTATTTCACTTAGAATCGTCTTACCTAAATCCACTCATCATGCTGCTACTAGCCTTATGACATTGATTTCATGGCTGAGTGATATTCCATTGTACATAAGGACCACAACTTTTTTATCCATTTTTCGCTTTCCTGGGATATTTAAGGTGGAAGGAAGTGGAGGTCCTTGTCAACAGAGCAGCCCTAAACTTTGGGGTGCTTGTGTCTTGCTGATTTTCAATTTTCCCACTTTATCCCCCCATGCGTGGAAGTGCCCTATGCTCTCTAAGCTGTGTTTTTTAGATGTTTCAGGACACACCGTACACTTCTCCAGAGTGGCTGTTGGCAATTTACATCCCGCCCATCAGTGTAGCAAGGCTCCCATTTCTCCATGGCCTGTCCTGCATTTCTGGTTTTGACAGTTTTTTCAGCATGGCCCTTTTGACCGATGGGAAGCGAGACTTCTTTGTAGCGCTGATTTGCCTTTCCAGGTTGCTTGGTTGGCCAAAAAGGGCGTATGCGTTTTTGCCTGAATATATTCAGGAAAAAACGCATACGCCCTTTTTGGCCAAGGGCATCATTGTCAACGTTTTGCCGCTTTTCATGTGCTTTAAAGGCGATTCGAATCTACCTCCTGAAATCTGTTTCCTGCAATTCTGCCTTGATTTCAAATCCTCTTCTTTGCCTTCCCTCAATATATTTGTGGACGAGAGTTATCATTTATAACTCTGCAGGTTTTTGAATTGCAGTGCCCTGAAGCTCCATTTTACAAGTCGCTTTTTTGGGAGCCGGCCGCAAAAGCGCAGGATGGCTTCAGGCCCTGTTCTGGTTCCGGGGGGCAGGCTGAGCCTGTGGTTAATTCTTCTTCCTGATGGGAAAATAGAGTGACCTGTGCCTCTCCCAACACCAAGAGCTAGTCTCTCATTGGTTCCCCGTCTTCCCGTTCATCCTCAGGACAAATTGCAACCTGTACGGAACAGGAGGTTAAAGGTGCTGATGCTCCAAGTAGGGAGATTGCTAGTAAAGTGGCTGGAATGGCGAACCCGAGCACAAGGAGATGAGAAATGAGGTGCGTTTTAGAAACCTTTCCCCATCACACGGTGTACCATCGTCTGGGTTTCTCATGCATGTTTTCGATGTAGGAAGATGCCCTTGAACCTGGAGATTTGGGATCCATGCGATGGGTAGCACGCAGTATTACTTTAAAGGGTCTGCGTTTGCTCACCCAACCTCACCAAACCTCTCAGCCCCAAGAGTGTCCACCCTTATGTCTCATCCAGCTGTGGGTCTAGATATGGTCAATCCAGGTTGCATCACAGCCCCTGAACGAATTGTGTAAGTATTTCTCTCTCTTTCCCTGTCTTTGTTTCATGGGTTTTTAAAAGTAATTTATTTTTATAATGGGGTTTAGCTGCTTTTCACGGCTGTGTTTAGGCCGCTTTACACCCACTTGACACACTAACAGAGAGATATCAATACATAGGTTTTAAGATTATTACTGGTCAGATATATTCTTGTGCGGTGAATCGGGCGTGTTGAGTCCAGTTCTCTGAGCAAGGAGTAGGTCTTGTCTATTACATATTGGGTTTATGGAACGGTATCTGAGCTAATTTGAAACTCTTGTTTTATGTATCACCCCACCTCACCTTTCCCGTTAAGCAGCCATAGTGTGTTTTCTGCATGTGTGACTCTGTTCTGTTTTGTAATTCAGTTCAAGTGTAACGGTTTTTACATTCCCTCTATAAGTGACACCTTATGAGAAGTGTCCTTTTCTGTGTGACTTATTTCACTTAGAATCGTCTTACCTAAATCCACTCATCATGCTGCTACTAGCCTTATGACATTGATTTCATGGCTGAGTGATATTCCATTGTACATAAGGACCACAACTTTTTTATCCATTTTTCGCTTTCCTGGGATATTTAAGGTGGAAGGAAATGGAGGTCCTTGTCAACAGAGCAGCCCTAAACTTTGGGGTGCTTGTGTCTTGCTGATTTTCAATTTTCCCACTTTATCCCCCCATGCGTGGAAGTGCCCTATGCTCTCTAAGCTGTGTTTTTTAGATGTTTCAGGACACACCGTACACTTCTCCAGAGTGGCTGTTGGCAATTTACATCCCGCCCATCAGTGTAGCAAGGCTCCCATTTCTCCATGGCCTGTCCTGCATTTCTGGTTTTGACAGTTTTTTCAGCATGGCCCTTTTGACCGATGGGAAGCGAGACTTCTTTGTAGCGCTGATTTGCCTTTCCAGGTTGCTTGGTTGGCCAAAAAGGGCGTATGCGTTTTTTCCTGAATATATTCAGGAAAAAACGCATACGCCCTTTTTGGCCAAGGGCATCATTGTCAACGTTTTGCCGCTTTTCATGTGCTTTAAAGGCGATTCGAATCTACCTCCTGAAATCTGTTTCCTGCAATTCTGCCTTGATTTCAAATCCTCTTCTTTGCCTTCCCTCAATATATTTGTGGACGAGAGTTATGATTTATAACTCTGCAGGTTTGTGAATTGCAGTGCCCTGAAGCTCCATTTTACAAGTCGCTTTTTTGGGAGCCGGCCGCAAAAGCGCAGGATGGCTTCAGGCCCTGTTCTGGTTCCGGGGGGCAGGCTGAGCCTGTGGTTAATTCTTCTTCCTGATGGGAAAATAGAGTGACCTGTGCCTGTCCCAACACCAAGAGCTAGTCTCTCATTGGTTCCCCGTCTTCCCGTTCATCCTCAGGACAAATTGCAACCTGTACGGAACAGGAGGTTAAAGGTGCTGATGCTCCAAGTAGGGAGATTGCTAGTAAAGTGGCTGGAATGGCGAACCCGAGCACAAGGAGATGAGAAATGAGGTGCGTTTTAGAAACCTTTCCCCATCACACGGTGTACCATCTTCTGGGTTTCTCATGCATGTTTTCGATGTAGGAAGATGCCCTTGAACCTGGAGATTTGGGACCCATGCGATGGGTAGCACGCAGTATTACTTTAAAGGGTCTGCGTTTGCTCACCCAACCTCACCAAACCTCTCAGCCCCAAGAGTGTCCACCCTTATGTCTCATCCAGCTGTGGGTCTAGATATGGTCAATCCAGGTTGCATCACAGCTCCTGAACGAATTGTGTAAGAATTTCTCTCTCTTTCCCTGTCTTTGTTTCATGGGTTTTTAAAAGTAATTTATTTTTATAATGGGGTTTAGCTGCTTTTCACGGCTGTGTTTATGCCGCTTTACACCCACTTGACACACTAACAGAGAGATATCAATACATAGGTTTTAAGATTATTACTAGTCAGATATATTCTTGTGCGGTGAATCGGGCGTGTTGAGTCCAGTTCTCTGAGCAAGGAGTAGGTCTTGTCTATTCCATATTGGGTTTATGGAACGGTATCTGAGCTAATTTGAAACTCTTGTTTTATGTATCACCCCACCTCACCTTTCCCGTTAAGCAGCCATAGTGTGTTTTCTGCATGTGTGACTCTGTTCTGTATTGTAAGTCAGTTCAAGTGTAACGGTTTTTACATTCCCTCTATAAGTGACACCTTATGAGAAGTGTCCTTTTCTGTGTGACTTATTTCACTTAGAATCGTCTTACCTAAATCCACTCATCATGCTGCTACTAGCCTTATGACATTGATTTCATGGCTGAGTGATATTCCATTGTACATAAGGACCACAACTTTTTTATCCATTTTTCGCTTTCCTGGGATATTTAAGGTGGAAGGAAGTGGAGGTCCTTGTCAACAGAGCAGCCCTAAACTTTGGGGTGCTTGTGTCTTGCTGATTTTCAATTTTCCCACTTTATCCCCCCATGCGTGGAAGTGCCCTATGCTCTCTAAGCTGTGTTTTTTAGATGTTTCAGGACACACCGTACACTTCTCCAGAGTGGCTGTTGGCAATTTACATCCCGCCCATCAGTGTAGCAAGGCTCCCATTTCTCCATGGCCTGTCCTGCATTTCTGGTTTTGACAGTTTTTTCAGCATGGCCCTTTTGACCGATGGGAAGCGAGACTTCTTTGTAGCGCTGATTTGCCTTTCCAGGTTGCTTGGTTGGCCAAAAGGGGCGTATGCGTTTTTTCCTGAATATATTCAGGAAAAAACGCATACGCCCTTTTTGGCCAAGGGCATCATTGTCAACGTTTTGCCGCTTTTCATGTGCTTTAAAGGCGATTTGAATCTACCTCCTGAAATCTGTTTCCTGCAATTCTGCCTTGATTTCAAATCCTCTTCTTTGCCTTCCCTCAATATATTTGTGGACGAGAGTTATCATTTATAACTCTGCAGGTTTGTGAATTGCAGTGCCCTGAAGCTCCATTTTACAAGTCGCTTTTTTGGGAGCCGGCCGCAAAAGCGCAGGATGGCTTCAGGCCCTGTTCTGGTTCCGGGGGGCAGGCTGAGCCTGTGGTTAATTCTTCTTCCTGATGGGAAAATAGAGTGACCTGTGCCTGTCCCAACACCAAGAGCTAGTCTCTCATTGGTTCCCCGTCTTCCCGTTCATCCTCAGGACAAATTGCAACCTGTACGGAACAGGAGGTTAAAGGTGCTGATGCTCCAAGTAGGGAGATTGCTAGTAAAGTGGCTGGAATGGCGAACCCGAGCACAAGGAGATGAGAAATGAGGTGCGTTTTAGAAACCTTTCCCCATCACACGGTGTACCATCTTCTGGGTTTCTCATGCACGTTTTCGATGTAGGAAGATGCCCTTGAACCTGGAGATTTGGGACCCATGCGATGGGTAGCACGCAGTATTACTTTAAAGGGTCTGCGTTTGCTCACCCAACCTCACCAAACCTCTCAGCCCCAAGAGTGTCCACCCTTATGTCTCATCCAGCTGTGGGTCTAGACATGGTCAATCCAGGTTGCATCACAGCTCCTGAACGAATTGTGTAAGAATTTCTCTCTCTTTCCCTGTCTTTGTTTCATGGGTTTTTAAAAGTAATTTATTTTTATAATGGGGTTTAGCTGCTTTTCACGGCTGTGTTTATGCCGCTTTACACCCACTTGACACACTAACAGAGAGATATCAATACATAGGTTTTAAGATTATTACTGGTCAGATATATTCTTGTGCGGTGAATCGGGCGTGTTGAGTCCAGTTCTCTGAGCAAGGAGTAGGTCTTGTCTATTCCATATTGGGTTTATGGAACGGTATCTGAGCTAATTTGAAACTCTTGTTTTATGTATCACCCCACCTCACCTTTCCCGTTAAGCAGCCATAGTGTGTTTTCTGCATGTGTGACTCTGTTCTGTTTTGTAATTCAGTTCAAGTGTAACGGTTTTTACATTCCCTCTATAAGTGACACCTTATGAGAAGTGTCCTTTTCTGTGTGACTTATTTCACTTAGAATCGTCTTACCTAAATCCACTCATCATGCTGCTACTAGCCTTATGACATTGATTTCATGGCTGAGTGATATTCCATTGTACATAAGGACCACAACTTTTTTATCCATTTTTCGCTTTCCTGGGATATTTAAGGTGGAAGGAAGTGGAGGTCCTTGTCAACAGAGCAGCCCTAAACTTTGGGGTGCTTGTGTCTTGCTGATTTTCAATTTTCCCACTTTATCCCCCCATGCGTGGAAGTGCCCTATGCTCTCTAAGCTGTGTTTTTTAGATGTTTCAGGACACACCGTACACTTCTCCAGAGTGGCTGTTGGCAATTTACATCCCGCCCATCAGTGTAGCAAGGCTCCCATTTCTCCATGGCCTGTCCTGCATTTCTGGTTTTGACAGTTTTTTCAGCATGGCCCTTTTGACCGATGGGAAGCGAGACTTCTTTGTAGCGCTGATTTGCCTTTCCAGGTTGCTTGGTTGGCCAAAAAGGGCGTATGCGTTTTTGCCTGAATATATTCAGGAAAAAACGCATACGCCCTTTTTGGCCAAGGGCATCATTGTCAACGTTTTGCCGCTTTTCATGTGCTTTAAAGGCGATTCGAATCTACCTCCTGAAATCTGTTTCCTGCAATTCTGCCTTGATTTCAAATCCTCTTCTTTGCCTTCCCTCAATATATTTGTGGACGAGAGTTATCATTTATAACTCTGCAGGTTTGTGAATTGCAGTGCCCTGAAGCTCCATTTTACAAGTCGCTTTTTTGGGAGCCGGCCGCAAAAGCGCAGGATGGCTTAGGCCCTGTTCTGGTTCCGGGGGGCAGGCTGAGCCTGTGGTTAATTCTTCTTCCTGATGGGAAAATAGAGTGACCTGTGCCTCTCCCAACACCAAGAGCTAGTCTCTCATTGGTTCCCCGTCTTCCCGTTCATCCTCAGGACAAATTGCAACCTGTACGGAACAGGAGGTTAAAGGTGCTGATGCTCCAAGTAGGGAGATTGCTAGTAAAGTGGCTGGAATGGCGAACCCGAGCACAAGGAGATGAGAAATGAGGTGCGTTTTAGAAACCTTTCCCCATCACACGGTGTACCATCGTCTGGGTTTCTCATGCATGTTTTCGATGTAGGAAGATGCCCTTGAACCTGGAGATTTGGGATCCATGCGATGGGTAGCACGCAGTATTACTTTAAAGGGTCTGCGTTTGCTCACCCAACCTCACGAAACCTCTCAGCCCCAAGAGTGTCCACCCTTATGTCTCATCCAGCTGTGGGTCTAGATATGGTCAATCCAGGTTGCATCACAGCCCCTGAACGAATTGTGTAAGTATTTCTCTCTCTTTCCCTGTCTTTGTTTCATGGGTTTTTAAAAGTAATTTATTTTTATAATGGGGTTTAGCTGCTTTTCACGGCTGTGTTTAGGCCGCTTTACACCCACTTGACACACTAACAGAGAGATATCAATACATAGGTTTTAAGATTATTACTGGTCAGATATATTCTTGTGCGGTGAATCGGGCGTGTTGAGTCCAGTTCTCTGAGCAAGGAGTAGGTCTTGTCTATTACATATTGGGTTTATGGAACGGTATCTGAGCTAATTTGAAACTCTTGTTTTATGTATCACCCCACCTCACCTTTCCCGTTAAGCAGCCATAGTGTGTTTTCTGCATGTGTGACTCTGTTCTGTTTTGTAATTCAGTTCAAGTGTAACGGTTTTTACATTCCCTCTATAAGTGACACCTTATGAGAAGTGTCCTTTTCTGTGTGACTTATTTCACTTAGAATCGTCTTACCTAAATCCACTCATCATGCTGCTACTAGCCTTATGACATTGATTTCATGGCTGAGTGATATTCCATTGTACATAAGGACCACAACTTTTTTATCCATTTTTCGCTTTCCTGGGATATTTAAGGTGGAAGGAAGTGGAGGTCCTTGTCAACAGAGCAGCCCTAAACTTTGGGGTGCTTGTGTCTTGCTGATTTTCAATTTTCCCACTTTATCCCCCCATGCGTGGAAGTGCCCTATGCTCTCTAAGCTGTGTTTTTTAGATGTTTCAGGACACACCGTACACTTCTCCAGAGTGGCTGTTGGCAATTTACATCCCGCCCATCAGTGTAGCAAGGCTCCCATTTCTCCATGGCCTGTCCTGCATTTCTGGTTTTGACAGTTTTTTCAGCATGGCCCTTTTGACCGATGGGAAGCGAGACTTCTTTGTAGCACTGATTTGCCTTTCCAGGTTGCTTGGTTGGCCAAAAAGGGCGTATGCGTTTTTTCCTGAATATATTCAGGAAGAAACGCATACGCCCTTTTTGGCCAAGGGCATCATTGTCAACGTTTTGCCGCTTTTCATGTGCTTTAAAGGCGATTCGAATCTACCTCCTGAAATCTGTTTCCTGCAATTCTGCCTTGATTTCAAATCCTCTTCTTTGCCTTCCCTCAATATATTTGTGGACGAGAGTTATCATTTATAACTCTGCAGGTTTGTGAATTGCAGTGCCCTGAAGCTCCATTTTACAAGTCGCTTTTTTGGGAGCCGGCCGCAAAAGCGCAGGATGGCTTCAGGCCCTGTTCTGGTTCCGGGGGGCAGGCTGAGCCTGTGGTTAATTCTTCTTCCTGATGGGAAAATAGAGTGACCTGTGCCTCTCCCAACACCAAGAGCTAGTCTCTCATTGGTTCCCCGTCTTCCCGTTCATCCTCAGGACAAATTGCAACCTGTACGGAACAGGAGGTTAAAGGTGCTGATGCTCCAAGTAGGGAGATTGCTAGTAAAGTGGCTGGAATGGCGAACCCGAGCACAAGGAGATGAGAAATGAGGTGCGTTTTAGAAACCTTTCCCCATCACACGGTGTACCATCGTCTGGGTTTCTCATGCATGTTTTCGATGTAGGAAGATGCCCTTGAACCTGGAGATTTGGGATCCATGCGATGGGTAGCACGCAGTATTACTTTAAAGGGTCTGCGTTTGCTCACCCAACCTCACCAAACCTCTCAGCCCCAAGAGTGTCCACCCTTATGTCTCATCCAGCTGTGGGTCTAGATATGGTCAATCCAGGTTGCATCACAGCCCCTGAACGAATTGTGTAAGTATTTCTCTCTCTTTCCCTGTCTTTGTTTCATGGGTTTTTAAAAGTAATTTATTTTTATAATGGGGTTTAGCTGCTTTTCACGGCTGTGTTTAGGCCGCTTTACACCCACTTGACACACTAACAGAGAGATATCAATACATAGGTTTTAAGATTATTACTGGTCAGATATATTCTTGTGCGGTGAATCGGGCGTGTTGAGTCCAGTTCTCTGAGCAAGGAGTAGGTCTTGTCTATTACATATTGGGTTTATGGAACGGTATCTGAGCTAATTTGAAACTCTTGTTTTATGTATCACCCCACCTCACCTTTCCCGTTAAGCAGCCATAGTGTGTTTTCTGCATGTGTGACTCTGTTCTGTTTTGTAATTCAGTTCAAGTGTAACGGTTTTTACATTCCCTCTATAAGTGACACCTTATGAGAAGTGTCCTTTTCTGTGTGACTTATTTCACTTAGAATCGTCTTACCTAAATCCACTCATCATGCTGCTACTAGCCTTATGACATTGATTTCATGGCTGAGTGATATTCCATTGTACATAAGGACCACAACTTTTTTATCCATTTTTCGCTTTCCTGGGATATTTAAGGTGGAAGGAAGTGGAGGTCCTTGTCAACAGAGCAGCCCTAAACTTTGGGGTGCTTGTGTCTTGCTGATTTTCAATTTTCCCACTTTATCCCCCCATGCGTGGAAGTGCCCTATGCTCTCTAAGCTGTGTTTTTTAGATGTTTCAGGACACACCGTACACTTCTCCAGAGTGGCTGTTGGCAATTTACATCCCGCCCATCAGTGTAGCAAGGCTCCCATTTCTCCATGGCCTGTCCTGCATTTCTGGTTTTGACAGTTTTTTCAGCATGGCCCTTTTGACCGATGGGAAGCGAGACTTCTTTGTAGTGCTGATTTGCCTTTCCAGGTTGCTTGGTTGGCCAAAAAGGGCGTATGCGTTTTTTCCTGAATATATTCAGGAAGAAACGCATACGCCCTTTTTGGCCAAGGGCATCATTGTCAACGTTTTGCCGCTTTTCATGTGCTTTAAAGGCGATTCGAATCTACCTCCTGAAATCTGTTTCCTGCAATTCTGCCTTGATTTCAAATCCTCTTCTTTGCCTTCCCTCAATATATTTGTGGACGAGAGTTATCATTTATAACTCTGCAGGTTTGTGAATTGCAGTGCCCTGAAGCTCCATTTTACAAGTCGCTTTTTTGGGAGCCGGCCGCAAAAGCGCAGGATGGCTTCAGGCCCTGTTCTGGTTCCGGGGGGCAGGCTGATCCTGTGGTTAATTCTTCTTCCTGATGGGAAAATAGAGTGACCTGTGCCTGTCCCAACACCAAGAGCTAGTCTCTCATTGGTTCCTCGTCTTCCCGTTCATCCTCAGGACAAATTGCAACCTGTACGGAACAGGAGGTTAAAGGTGCTGATGCTCCAAGTAGGGAGATTGCTAGTAAAGTGGCTGGAATGGCGAACCCGAGCACAAGGAGATGAGAAATGAGGTGCGTTTTAGAAACCTTTCCCCATCACACGGTGTACCATCTTCTGGGTTTCTCATGCATGTTTTCGATGTAGGAAGATGCCCTTGAACCTGGAGATTTGGGACCCATGCGATGGGTAGCACGCAGTATTACTTTAAAGGGTCTGCGTTTGCTCACCCAACCTCACCAAACCTCTCAGCCCCAAGAGTGTCCACCCTTATGTCTCATCCAGCTGTGGGTCTAGATATGGTCAATCCAGGTTGCATCACAGCTCCTGAACGAATTGTGTAAGAATTTCTCTCTCTTTCCCTGTCTTTGTTTCATGGGTTTTTAAAAGTAATTTATTTTTATAATGGGGTTTAGCTGCTTTTCACGGCTGTGTTTATGCCGCTTTACACCCACTTGACACACTAACAGAGAGATATCAATACATAGGTTTTAAGATTATTACTAGTCAGATATATTCTTGTGCGGTGAATCGGGCGTGTTGAGTCCAGTTCTCTGAGCAAGGAGTAGGTCTTGTCTATTACATATTGGGTTTATGGAACGGTATCTGAGCTAATTTGAAACTCTTGTTTTATGTATCACCCCACCTCACCTTTCCCGTTAAGCAGCCATAGTGTGTTTTCTGCATGTGTGACTCTGTTCTGTATTGTAAGTCAGTTCAAGTGTAACGGTTTTTACATTCCCTCTATAAGTGACACCTTATGAGAAGTGTCCTTTTCTGTGTGACTTATTTCACTTAGAATCGTCTTACCTAAATCCACTCATCATGCTGCTACTAGCCTTATGACATTGATTTCATGGCTGAGTGATATTCCATTGTACATAAGGACCACAACTTTTTTATCCATTTTTCGCTTTCCTGGGATATTTAAGGTGGAAGGAAGTGGAGGTCCTTGTCAACAGAGCAGCCCTAAACTTTGGGGTGCTTGTGTCTTGCTGATTTTCAATTTTCCCACTTTATCCCCCCATGCGTGGAAGTGCCCTATGCTCTCTAAGCTGTGTTTTTTAGATGTTTCAGGACACACCGTACACTTCTCCAGAGTGGCTGTTGACAATTTACATCCCGCCCATCAGTGTAGCAAGGCTCCCATTTCTCCATGGCCTGTCCTGCATTTCTGGTTTTGACAGTTTTTTCAGCATGGCCCTTTTGACCGATGGGAAGCGAGACTTCTTTGTAGCGCTGATTTGCCTTTCCAGGTTGCTTGGTTGGCCAAAAAGGGCGTATGCGTTTTTTCCTGAATATATTCAGGAAGAAACGCATACGCCCTTTTTGGCCAAGGGCATCATTGTCAACGTTTTGCCGCTTTTCATGTGCTTTAAAGGCGATTCGAATCTACCTCCTGAAATCTGTTTCCTGCAATTCTGCCTTGATTTCAAATCCTCTTCTTTGCCTTCCCTCAATATATTTGTGGACGAGAGTTATCATTTATAACTCTGCAGGTTTGTGAATTGCAGTGCCCTGAAGCTCCATTTTACAAGTCGCTTTTTTGGGAGCCGGCCGCAAAAGCGCAGGATGGCTTCAGGCCCTGTTCTGGTTCCGGGGGGCAGGCTGAGCCTGTGGTTAATTCTTCTTCCTGATGGGAAAATAGAGTGACCTGTGCCTCTCCCAACACCAAGAGCTAGTCTCTCATTGGTTCCCCGTCTTCCCGTTCATCCTCAGGACAAATTGCAACCTGTACGGAACAGGAGGTTAAAGGTGCTGATGCTCCAAGTAGGGAGATTGCTAGTAAAGTGGCTGGAATGGCGAACCCGAGCACAAGGAGATGAGAAATGAGGTGCGTTTTAGAAACCTTTCCCCATCACACGGTGTACCATCTTCTGGGTTTCTCATGCATGTTTTCGATGTAGGAAGATGCCCTTGAACCTGGAGATTTGGGACCCATGCGATGGGTAGCACGCAGTATTACTTTAAAGGGTCTGCGTTTGCTCACCCAACCTCACCAAACCTCTCAGCCCCAAGAGTGTCCACCCTTATGTCTCATCCAGCTGTGGGTCTAGATATGGTCAATCCAGGTTGCATCACAGCTCCTGAACGAATTGTGTAAGAATTTCTCTCTCTTTCCCTGTCTTTGTTTCATGGGTTTTTAAAAGTAATTTATTTTTATAATGGGGTTTAGCTGCTTTTCACGGCTGTGTTTATGCCGCTTTACACCCACTTGACACACTAACAGAGAGATATCAATACATAGGTTTTAAGATTATTACTAGTCAGATATATTCTTGTGCGGTGAATCGGGCGTGTTGAGTCCAGTTCTCTGAGCAAGGAGTAGGTCTTGTCTATTCCATATTGGGTTTATGGAACGGTATCTGAGCTAATTTGAAACTCTTGTTTTATGTATCACCCCACCTCACCTTTCCCGTTAAGCAGCCATAGTGTGTTTTCTGCATGTGTGACTCTGTTCTGTATTGTAAGTCAGTTCAAGTGTAACGGTTTTTACATTCCCTCTATAAGTGACACCTTATGAGAAGTGTCCTTTTCTGTGTGACTTATTTCACTTAGAATCGTCTTACCTAAATCCACTCATCATGCTGCTACTAGCCTTATGACATTGATTTCATGGCTGAGTGATATTCCATTGTACATAAGGACCACAACTTTTTTATCCATTTTTCGCTTTCCTGGGATATTTAAGGTGGAATTAAGTGGAGGTCCTTGTCAACAGAGCAGCCCTAAACTTTGGGGTGCTTGTGTCTTGCTGATTTTCAATTTTCCCACTTTATCCCCCCATGCGTGGAAGTGCCCTATGCTCTCTAAGCTGTGTTTTTTAGATGTTTCAGGACACACCGTACACTTCTCCAGAGTGGCTGTTGGCAATTTACATCCCGCCCATCAGTGTAGCAAGGCTCCCATTTCTCCATGGCCTGTCCTGCATTTCTGGTTTTGACAGTTTTTTCAGCATGGCCCTTTTGACCGATGGGAAGCGAGACTTCTTTGTAGCGCTGATTTGCCTTTCCAGGTTGCTTGGTTGGCCAAAAAGGGCGTATGCGTTTTTTCCTGAATATATTCAGGAAGAAACGCATACGCCCTTTTTGGCCAAGGGCATCATTGTCAACGTTTTGCCGCTTTTCATGTGCTTTAAAGGCGATTCGAATCTACCTCCTGAAATCTGTTTCCTGCAATTCTGCCTTGATTTCAAATCCTCTTCTTTGCCTTCCCTCAATATATTTGTGGACGAGAGTTATGATTTATAACTCTGCAGGTTTGTGAATTGCAGTGCCCTGAAGCTCCATTTTACAAGTCGCTTTTTTGGGAGCCGGCCGCAAAAGCGCAGGATGGCTTCAGGCCCTGTTCTGGTTCCGGGGGGCAGGCTGAGCCTGTGGTTAATTCTTCTTCCTGATGGGAAAATAGAGTGACCTGTGCCTGTCCCAACACCAAGAGCTAGTCTCTCATTGGTTCCCCATCTTCCCGTTCATCCTCAGGACAAATTGCAACCTGTACGGAACAGGAGGTTAAAGGTGCTGATGCTCCAAGTAGGGAGATTGCTAGTAAAGTGGCTGGAATGGCGAACCCGAGCACAAGGAGATGAGAAATGAGGTGCGTTTTAGAAACCTTTCCCCATCACACGGTGTACCATCTTCTGGGTTTCTCATGCATGTTTTCGATGTAGGAAGATGCCCTTGAACCTGGAGATTTGGGACCCATGCGATGGGTAGCACGCAGTATTACTTTAAAGGGTCTGCGTTTGCTCACCCAACCTCACCAAACCTCTCAGCCCCAAGAGTGTCCACCCTTATGTCTCATCCAGCTGTGGGTCTAGATATGGTCAATCCAGGTTGCATCACAGCTCCTGAACGAATTGTGTAAGAATTTCTCTCTCTTTCCCTGTCTTTGTTTCATGGGTTTTTAAAAGTAATTTATTTTTATAATGGGGTTTAGCTGCTTTTCACGGCTGTGTTTATGCCGCTTTACACCCACTTGACACACTAACAGAGAGATATCAATACATAGGTTTTAAGATTATTACTAGTCAGATATATTCTTGTGCGGTGAATCGGGCGTGTTGAGTCCAGTTCTCTGAGCAAGGAGTAGGTCTTGTCTATTCCATATTGGGTTTATGGAACGGTATCTGAGCTAATTTGAAACTCTTGTTTTATGTATCACCCCACCTCACCTTTCCCGTTAAGCAGCCATAGTGTGTTTTCTGCATGTGTGACTCTGTTCTGTATTGTAAGTCAGTTCAAGTGTAACGGTTTTTACATTCCCTCTATAAGTGACACCTTATGAGAAGTGTCCTTTTCTGTGTGACTTATTTCACTTAGAATCGTCTTACCTAAATCCACTCATCATGCTGCTACTAGCCTTATGACATTGATTTCATGGCTGAGTGATATTCCATTGTACATAAGGACCACAACTTTTTTATCCATTTTTCGCTTTCCTGGGATATTTAAGGTGGAAGGAAGTGGAGGTCCTTGTCAACAGAGCAGCCCTAAACTTTGGGGTGCTTGTGTCTTGCTGATTTTCAATTTTCCCACTTTATCCCCCCATGCGTGGAAGTGCCCTATGCTCTCTAAGCTGTGTTTTTTAGATGTTTCAGGACACACCGTACACTTCTCCAGAGTGGCTGTTGGCAATTTACATCCCGCCCATCAGTGTAGCAAGGCTCCCATTTCTCCATGGCCTGTCCTACATTTCTGGTTTTGACAGTTTTTTCAGCATGGCCCTTTTGACCGATGGGAAGCGAGACTTCTTTGTAGCGCTGATTTGCCTTTCCAGGTTGCTTGGTTGGCCAAAAGGGGCGTATGCGTTTTTTCCTGAATATATTCAGGAAAAAACGCATACGCCCTTTTTGGCCAAGGGCATCATTGTCAACGTTTTGCCGCTTTTCATGTGCTTTAAAGGCGATTTGAATCTACCTCCTGAAATCTGTTTCCTGCAATTCTGCCTTGATTTCAAATCCTCTTCTTTGCCTTCCCTCAATATATTTGTGGACGAGAGTTATCATTTATAACTCTGCAGGTTTGTGAATTGCAGTGCCCTGAAGCTCCATTTTACAAGTCGCTTTTTTGGGAGCCGGCCGCAAAAGCGCAGGATGGCTTCAGGCCCTGTTCTGGTTCCGGGGGGCAGGCTGAGCCTGTGGTTAATTCTTCTTCCTGATGGGAAAATAGAGTGACCTGTGCCTGTCCCAACACCAAGAGCTAGTCTCTCATTGGTTCCCCGTCTTCCCGTTCATCCTCAGGACAAATTGCAACCTGTACGGAACAGGAGGTTAAAGGTGCTGATGCTCCAAGTAGGGAGATTGCTAGTAAAGTGGCTGGAATGGCGAACCCGAGCACAAGGAGATGAGAAATGAGGTGCGTTTTAGAAACCTTTCCCCATCACACGGTGTACCATCTTCTGGGTTTCTCATGCACGTTTTCGATGTAGGAAGATGCCCTTGAACCTGGAGATTTGGGACCCATGCGATGGGTAGCACGCAGTATTACTTTAAAGGGTCTGCGTTTGCTCACCCAACCTCACCAAACCTCTCAGCCCCAAGAGTGTCCACCCTTATGTCTCATCCAGCTGTGGGTCTAGACATGGTCAATCCAGGTTGCATCACAGCTCCTGAACGAATTGTGTAAGAATTTCTCTCTCTTTCCCTGTCTTTGTTTCATGGGTTTTTAAAAGTAATTTATTTTTATAATGGGGTTTAGCTGCTTTTCACGGCTGTGTTTATGCCGCTTTACACCCACTTGACACACTAACAGAGAGATATCAATACATAGGTTTTAAGATTATTACTAGTCAGATATATTCTTGTGCGGTGAATCGGGCGTGTTGAGTCCAGTTCTCTGAGCAAGGAGTAGGTCTTGTCTATTCCATATTGGGTTTATGGAACGGTATCTGAGCTAATTTGAAACTCTTGTTTTATGTATCACCCCACCTCACCTTTCCCGTTAAGCAGCCATAGTGTGTTTTCTGCATGTGTGACTCTGTTCTGTTTTGTAATTCAGTTCAAGTGTAACGGTTTTTACATTCCCTCTATAAGTGACACCTTATGAGAAGTGTCCTTTTCTGTGTGACTTATTTCACTTAGAATCGTCTTACCTAAATCCACTCATCATGCTGCTACTAGCCTTATGACATTGATTTCATGGCTGAGTGATATTCCATTGTACATAAGGACCACAACTTTTTTATCCATTTTTCGCTTTCCTGGGATATTTAAGGTGGAAGGAAGTGGAGGTCCTTGTCAACAGAGCAGCCCTAAACTTTGGGGTGCTTGTGTCTTGCTGATTTTCAATTTTCCCACTTTATCCCCCCATGCGTGGAAGTGCCCTATGCTCTCTAAGCTGTGTTTTTTAGATGTTTCAGGACACACCGTACACTTCTCCAGAGTGGCTGTTGGCAATTTACATCCCGCCCATCAGTGTAGCAAGGCTCCCATTTCTCCATGGCCTGTCCTGCATTTCTGGTTTTGACAGTTTTTTCAGCATGGCCCTTTTGACCGATGGGAAGCGAGACTTCTTTGTAGCGCTGATTTGCCTTTCCAGGTTGCTTGGTTGGCCAAAAAGGGCGTATGCGTTTTTGCCTGAATATATTCAGGAAAAAACGCATACGCCCTTTTTGGCCAAGGGCATCATTGTCAACGTTTTGCCGCTTTTCATGTGCTTTAAAGGCGATTCGAATCTACCTCCTGAAATCTGTTTCCTGCAATTCTGCCTTGATTTCAAATCCTCTTCTTTGCCTTCCCTCAATATATTTGTGGACGAGAGTTATCATTTATAACTCTGCAGGTTTGTGAATTGCAGTGCCCTGAAGCTCCATTTTACAAGTCGCTTTTTTGGGAGCCGGCCGCAAAAGCGCAGGATGGCTTAGGCCCTGTTCTGGTTCCGGGGGGCAGGCTGAGCCTGTGGTTAATTCTTCTTCCTGATGGGAAAATAGAGTGACCTGTGCCTCTCCCAACACCAAGAGCTAGTCTCTCATTGGTTCCCCGTCTTCCCGTTCATCCTCAGGACAAATTGCAACCTGTACGGAACAGGAGGTTAAAGGTGCTGATGCTCCAAGTAGGGAGATTGCTAGTAAAGTGGCTGGAATGGCGAACCCGAGCACAAGGAGATGAGAAATGAGGTGCGTTTTAGAAACCTTTCCCCATCACACGGTGTACCATCGTCTGGGTTTCTCATGCATGTTTTCGATGTAGGAAGATGCCCTTGAACCTGGAGATTTGGGATCCATGCGATGGGTAGCACGCAGTATTACTTTAAAGGGTCTGCGTTTGCTCACCCAACCTCACGAAACCTCTCAGCCCCAAGAGTGTCCACCCTTATGTCTCATCCAGCTGTGGGTCTAGATATGGTCAATCCAGGTTGCATCACAGCCCCTGAACGAATTGTGTAAGTATTTCTCTCTCTTTCCCTGTCTTTGTTTCATGGGTTTTTAAAAGTAATTTATTTTTATAATGGGGTTTAGCTGCTTTTCACGGCTGTGTTTAGGCCGCTTTACACCCACTTGACACACTAACAGAGAGATATCAATACATAGGTTTTAAGATTATTACTGGTCAGATATATTCTTGTGCGGTGAATCGGGCGTGTTGAGTCCAGTTCTCTGAGCAAGGAGTAGGTCTTGTCTATTACATATTGGGTTTATGGAACGGTATCTGAGCTAATTTGAAACTCTTGTTTTATGTATCACCCCACCTCACCTTTCCCGTTAAGCAGCCATAGTGTGTTTTCTGCATGTGTGACTCTGTTCTGTTTTGTAATTCAGTTCAAGTGTAACGGTTTTTACATTCCCTCTATAAGTGACACCTTATGAGAAGTGTCCTTTTCTGTGTGACTTATTTCACTTAGAATCGTCTTACCTAAATCCACTCATCATGCTGCTACTAGCCTTATGACATTGATTTCATGGCTGAGTGATATTCCATTGTACATAAGGACCACAACTTTTTTATCCATTTTTCGCTTTCCTGGGATATTTAAGGTGGAAGGAAATGGAGGTCCTTGTCAACAGAGCAGCCCTAAACTTTGGGGTGCTTGTGTCTTGCTGATTTTCAATTTTCCCACTTTATCCCCCCATGCGTGGAAGTGCCCTATGCTCTCTAAGCTGTGTTTTTTAGATGTTTCAGGACACACCGTACACTTCTCCAGAGTGGCTGTTGGCAATTTACATCCCGCCCATCAGTGTAGCAAGGCTCCCATTTCTCCATGGCCTGTCCTGCATTTCTGGTTTTGACAGTTTTTTCAGCATGGCCCTTTTGACCGATGGGAAGCGAGACTTCTTTGTAGCACTGATTTGCCTTTCCAGGTTGCTTGGTTGGCCAAAAAGGGCGTATGCGTTTTTTCCTGAATATATTCAGGAAGAAACGCATACGCCCTTTTTGGCCAAGGGCATCATTGTCAACGTTTTGCCGCTTTTCATGTGCTTTAAAGGCGATTCGAATCTACCTCCTGAAATCTGTTTCCTGCAATTCTGCCTTGATTTCAAATCCTCTTCTTTGCCTTCCCTCAATATATTTGTGGACGAGAGTTATCATTTATAACTCTGCAGGTTTGTGAATTGCAGTGCCCTGAAGCTCCATTTTACAAGTCGCTTTTTTGGGAGCCGGCCGCAAAAGCGCAGGATGGCTTCAGGCCCTGTTCTGGTTCCGGGGGGCAGGCTGAGCCTGTGGTTAATTCTTCTTCCTGATGGGAAAATAGAGTGACCTGTGCCTCTCCCAACACCAAGAGCTAGTCTCTCATTGGTTCCCCGTCTTCCCGTTCATCCTCAGGACAAATTGCAACCTGTACGGAACAGGAGGTTAAAGGTGCTGATGCTCCAAGTAGGGAGATTGCTAGTAAAGTGGCTGGAATGGCGAACCCGAGCACAAGGAGATGAGAAATGAGGTGCGTTTTAGAAACCTTTCCCCATCACACGGTGTACCATCGTCTGGGTTTCTCATGCATGTTTTCGATGTAGGAAGATGCCCTTGAACCTGGAGATTTGGGATCCATGCGATGGGTAGCACGCAGTATTACTTTAAAGGGTCTGCGTTTGCTCACCCAACCTCACCAAACCTCTCAGCCCCAAGAGTGTCCACCCTTATGTCTCATCCAGCTGTGGGTCTAGATATGGTCAATCCAGGTTGCATCACAGCCCCTGAACGAATTGTGTAAGTATTTCTCTCTCTTTCCCTGTCTTTGTTTCATGGGTTTTTAAAAGTAATTTATTTTTATAATGGGGTTTAGCTGCTTTTCACGGCTGTGTTTAGGCCGCTTTACACCCACTTGACACACTAACAGAGAGATATCAATACATAGGTTTTAAGATTATTACTGGTCAGATATATTCTTGTGCGGTGAATCGGGCGTGTTGAGTCCAGTTCTCTGAGCAAGGAGTAGGTCTTGTCTATTACATATTGGGTTTATGGAACGGTATCTGAGCTAATTTGAAACTCTTGTTTTATGTATCACCCCACCTCACCTTTCCCGTTAAGCAGCCATAGTGTGTTTTCTGCATGTGTGACTCTGTTCTGTTTTGTAATTCAGTTCAAGTGTAACGGTTTTTACATTCCCTCTATAAGTGACACCTTATGAGAAGTGTCCTTTTCTGTGTGACTTATTTCACTTAGAATCGTCTTACCTAAATCCACTCATCATGCTGCTACTAGCCTTATGACATTGATTTCATGGCTGAGTGATATTCCATTGTACATAAGGACCACAACTTTTTTATCCATTTTTCGCTTTCCTGGGATATTTAAGGTGGAAGGAAGTGGAGGTCCTTGTCAACAGAGCAGCCCTAAACTTTGGGGTGCTTGTGTCTTGCTGATTTTCAATTTTCCCACTTTATCCCCCCATGCGTGGAAGTGCCCTATGCTCTCTAAGCTGTGTTTTTTAGATGTTTCAGGACACACCGTACACTTCTCCAGAGTGGCTGTTGGCAATTTACATCCCGCCCATCAGTGTAGCAAGGCTCCCATTTCTCCATGGCCTGTCCTGCATTTCTGGTTTTGACAGTTTTTTCAGCATGGCCCTTTTGACCGATGGGAAGCGAGACTTCTTTGTAGTGCTGATTTGCCTTTCCAGGTTGCTTGGTTGGCCAAAAAGGGCGTATGCGTTTTTTCCTGAATATATTCAGGAAGAAACGCATACGCCCTTTTTGGCCAAGGGCATCATTGTCAACGTTTTGCCGCTTTTCATGTGCTTTAAAGGCGATTCGAATCTACCTCCTGAAATCTGTTTCCTGCAATTCTGCCTTGATTTCAAATCCTCTTCTTTGCCTTCCCTCAATATATTTGTGGACGAGAGTTATCATTTATAACTCTGCAGGTTTGTGAATTGCAGTGCCCTGAAGCTCCATTTTACAAGTCGCTTTTTTGGGAGCCGGCCGCAAAAGCGCAGGATGGCTTCAGGCCCTGTTCTGGTTCCGGGGGGCAGGCTGATCCTGTGGTTAATTCTTCTTCCTGATGGGAAAATAGAGTGACCTGTGCCTGTCCCAACACCAAGAGCTAGTCTCTCATTGGTTCCTCGTCTTCCCGTTCATCCTCAGGACAAATTGCAACCTGTACGGAACAGGAGGTTAAAGGTGCTGATGCTCCAAGTAGGGAGATTGCTAGTAAAGTGGCTGGAATGGCGAACCCGAGCACAAGGAGATGAGAAATGAGGTGCGTTTTAGAAACCTTTCCCCATCACACGGTGTACCATCTTCTGGGTTTCTCATGCATGTTTTCGATGTAGGAAGATGCCCTTGAACCTGGAGATTTGGGACCCATGCGATGGGTAGCACGCAGTATTACTTTAAAGGGTCTGCGTTTGCTCACCCAACCTCACCAAACCTCTCAGCCCCAAGAGTGTCCACCCTTATGTCTCATCCAGCTGTGGGTCTAGATATGGTCAATCCAGGTTGCATCACAGCTCCTGAACGAATTGTGTAAGAATTTCTCTCTCTTTCCCTGTCTTTGTTTCATGGGTTTTTAAAAGTAATTTATTTTTATAATGGGGTTTAGCTGCTTTTCACGGCTGTGTTTATGCCGCTTTACACCCACTTGACACACTAACAGAGAGATATCAATACATAGGTTTTAAGATTATTACTAGTCAGATATATTCTTGTGCGGTGAATCGGGCGTGTTGAGTCCAGTTCTCTGAGCAAGGAGTAGGTCTTGTCTATTACATATTGGGTTTATGGAACGGTATCTGAGCTAATTTGAAACTCTTGTTTTATGTATCACCCCACCTCACCTTTCCCGTTAAGCAGCCATAGTGTGTTTTCTGCATGTGTGACTCTGTTCTGTATTGTAAGTCAGTTCAAGTGTAACGGTTTTTACATTCCCTCTATAAGTGACACCTTATGAGAAGTGTCCTTTTCTGTGTGACTTATTTCACTTAGAATCGTCTTACCTAAATCCACTCATCATGCTGCTACTAGCCTTATGACATTGATTTCATGGCTGAGTGATATTCCATTGTACATAAGGACCACAACTTTTTTATCCATTTTTCGCTTTCCTGGGATATTTAAGGTGGAAGGAAGTGGAGGTCCTTGTCAACAGAGCAGCCCTAAACTTTGGGGTGCTTGTGTCTTGCTGATTTTCAATTTTCCCACTTTATCCCCCCATGCGTGGAAGTGCCCTATGCTCTCTAAGCTGTGTTTTTTAGATGTTTCAGGACACACCGTACACTTCTCCAGAGTGGCTGTTGACAATTTACATCCCGCCCATCAGTGTAGCAAGGCTCCCATTTCTCCATGGCCTGTCCTGCATTTCTGGTTTTGACAGTTTTTTCAGCATGGCCCTTTTGACCGATGGGAAGCGAGACTTCTTTGTAGCGCTGATTTGCCTTTCCAGGTTGCTTGGTTGGCCAAAAAGGGCGTATGCGTTTTTTCCTGAATATATTCAGGAAGAAACGCATACGCCCTTTTTGGCCAAGGGCATCATTGTCAACGTTTTGCCGCTTTTCATGTGCTTTAAAGGCGATTCGAATCTACCTCCTGAAATCTGTTTCCTGCAATTCTGCCTTGATTTCAAATCCTCTTCTTTGCCTTCCCTCAATATATTTGTGGACGAGAGTTATCATTTATAACTCTGCAGGTTTGTGAATTGCAGTGCCCTGAAGCTCCATTTTACAAGTCGCTTTTTTGGGAGCCGGCCGCAAAAGCGCAGGATGGCTTCAGGCCCTGTTCTGGTTCCGGGGGGCAGGCTGAGCCTGTGGTTAATTCTTCTTCCTGATGGGAAAATAGAGTGACCTGTGCCTCTCCCAACACCAAGAGCTAGTCTCTCATTGGTTCCCCGTCTTCCCGTTCATCCTCAGGACAAATTGCAACCTGTACGGAACAGGAGGTTAAAGGTGCTGATGCTCCAAGTAGGGAGATTGCTAGTAAAGTGGCTGGAATGGCGAACCCGAGCACAAGGAGATGAGAAATGAGGTGCGTTTTAGAAACCTTTCCCCATCACACGGTGTACCATCTTCTGGGTTTCTCATGCATGTTTTCGATGTAGGAAGATGCCCTTGAACCTGGAGATTTGGGACCCATGCGATGGGTAGCACGCAGTATTACTTTAAAGGGTCTGCGTTTGCTCACCCAACCTCACCAAACCTCTCAGCCCCAAGAGTGTCCACCCTTATGTCTCATCCAGCTGTGGGTCTAGATATGGTCAATCCAGGTTGCATCACAGCTCCTGAACGAATTGTGTAAGAATTTCTCTCTCTTTCCCTGTCTTTGTTTCATGGGTTTTTAAAAGTAATTTATTTTTATAATGGGGTTTAGCTGCTTTTCACGGCTGTGTTTATGCCGCTTTACACCCACTTGACACACTAACAGAGAGATATCAATACATAGGTTTTAAGATTATTACTAGTCAGATATATTCTTGTGCGGTGAATCGGGCGTGTTGAGTCCAGTTCTCTGAGCAAGGAGTAGGTCTTGTCTATTCCATATTGGGTTTATGGAACGGTATCTGAGCTAATTTGAAACTCTTGTTTTATGTATCACCCCACCTCACCTTTCCCGTTAAGCAGCCATAGTGTGTTTTCTGCATGTGTGACTCTGTTCTGTATTGTAAGTCAGTTCAAGTGTAACGGTTTTTACATTCCCTCTATAAGTGACACCTTATGAGAAGTGTCCTTTTCTGTGTGACTTATTTCACTTAGAATCGTCTTACCTAAATCCACTCATCATGCTGCTACTAGCCTTATGACATTGATTTCATGGCTGAGTGATATTCCATTGTACATAAGGACCACAACTTTTTTATCCATTTTTCGCTTTCCTGGGATATTTAAGGTGGAATTAAGTGGAGGTCCTTGTCAACAGAGCAGCCCTAAACTTTGGGGTGCTTGTGTCTTGCTGATTTTCAATTTTCCCACTTTATCCCCCCATGCGTGGAAGTGCCCTATGCTCTCTAAGCTGTGTTTTTTAGATGTTTCAGGACACACCGTACACTTCTCCAGAGTGGCTGTTGGCAATTTACATCCCGCCCATCAGTGTAGCAAGGCTCCCATTTCTCCATGGCCTGTCCTGCATTTCTGGTTTTGACAGTTTTTTCAGCATGGCCCTTTTGACCGATGGGAAGCGAGACTTCTTTGTAGCGCTGATTTGCCTTTCCAGGTTGCTTGGTTGGCCAAAAAGGGCGTATGCGTTTTTTCCTGAATATATTCAGGAAGAAACGCATACGCCCTTTTTGGCCAAGGGCATCATTGTCAACGTTTTGCCGCTTTTCATGTGCTTTAAAGGCGATTCGAATCTACCTCCTGAAATCTGTTTCCTGCAATTCTGCCTTGATTTCAAATCCTCTTCTTTGCCTTCCCTCAATATATTTGTGGACGAGAGTTATCATTTATAACTCTGCAGGTTTGTGAATTGCAGTGCCCTGAAGCTCCATTTTACAAGTCGCTTTCTTGGGAGCCGGCCGCAAAAGCGCAGGATGGCTTCAGGCCCTGTTCTGGTTCCGGGGGGCAGGCTGAGCCTGTGGTTAATTCTTCTTCCTGATGGGAAAATAGAGTGACCTGTGCCTCTCCCAACACCAAGAGCTAGTCTCTCATTGGTTCCCCGTCTTCCCGTTCATCCTCAGGACAAATTGCAACCTGTACGGAACAGGAGGTTAAAGGTGCTGATGCTCCAAGTAGGGAGATTGCTAGTAAAGTGGCTGGAATGGCGAACCCGAGCACAAGGAGATGAGAAATGAGGTGTGTTTTAGAAACCTTTCCCCATCACACGGTGTACCATCTTCTGGGTTTCTCATGCATGTTTTCGATGTAGGAAGATGCCCTTGAACCTGGAGATTTGGGACCCATGCGATGGGTAGCACGCAGTATTACTTTAAAGGGTCTGCGTTTGCTCACCCAACCTCACCAAACCTCTCAGCCCCAAGAGTGTCCACCCTTATGTCTCATCCAGCTGTGGGTCTAGATATGGTCAATCCAGGTTGCATCACAGCTCCTGAACGAATTGTGTAAGAATTTCTCTCTCTTTCCCTGTCTTTGTTTCATGGGTTTTTAAAAGTAATTTATTTTTATAATGGGGTTTAGCTGCTTTTCACGGCTGTGTTTATGCCGCTTTACACCCACTTGACACACTAACAGAGAGATATCAATACATAGGTTTTAAGATTATTACTAGTCAGATATATTCTTGTGCGGTGAATCGGGCGTGTTGAGTCCAGTTCTCTGAGCAAGGAGTAGGTCTTGTCTATTCCATATTGGGTTTATGGAACGGTATCTGAGCTAATTTGAAACTCTTGTTTTATGTATCACCCCACCTCACCTTTCCCGTTAAGCAGCCATAGTGTGTTTTCTGCATGTGTGACTCTGTTCTGTATTGTAAGTCAGTTCAAGTGTAACGGTTTTTACATTCCCTCTATAAGTGACACCTTATGAGAAGTGTCCTTTTCTGTGTGACTTATTTCACTTAGAATCGTCTTACCTAAATCCACTCATCATGCTGCTACTAGCCTTATGACATTGATTTCATGGCTGAGTGATATTCCATTGTACATAAGGACCACAACTTTTTTATCCATTTTTCGCTTTCCTGGGATATTTAAGGTGGAAGGAAGTGGAGGTCCTTGTCAACAGAGCAGCCCTAAACTTTGGGGTGCTTGTGTCTTGCTGATTTTCAATTTTCCCACTTTATCCCCCCATGCGTGGAAGTGCCCTATGCTCTCTAAGCTGTGTTTTTTAGATGTTTCAGGACACACCGTACACTTCTCCAGAGTGGCTGTTGGCAATTTACATCCCGCCCATCAGTGTAGCAAGGCTCCCATTTCTCCATGGCCTGTCCTGCATTTCTGGTTTTGACAGTTTTTTCAGCATGGCCCTTTTGACCGATGGGAAGCGAGACTTCTTTGTAGTGCTGATTTGCCTTTCCAGGTTGCTTGGTTGGCCAAAAAGGGCGTATGCGTTTTTTCCTGAATATATTCAGGAAGAAACGCATACGCCCTTTTTGGCCAAGGGCATCATTGTCAACGTTTTGCCGCTTTTCATGTGCTTTAAAGGCGATTCGAATCTACCTCCTGAAATCTGTTTCCTGCAATTCTGCCTTGATTTCAAATCCTCTTCTTTGCCTTCCCTCAATATATTTGTGGACGAGAGTTATCATTTATAACTCTGCAGGTTTGTGAATTGCAGTGCCCTGAAGCTCCATTTTACAAGTCGCTTTTTTGGGAGCCGGCCGCAAAAGCGCAGGATGGCTTCAGGCCCTGTTCTGGTTCCGGGGGGCAGGCTGATCCTGTGGTTAATTCTTCTTCCTGATGGGAAAATAGAGTGACCTGTGCCTGTCCCAACACCAAGAGCTAGTCTCTCATTGGTTCCCCGTCTTCCCGTTCATCCTCAGGACAAATTGCAACCTGTACGGAACAGGAGGTTAAAGGTGCTGATGCTCCAAGTAGGGAGATTGCTAGTAAAGTGGCTGGAATGGCGAACCCGAGCACAAGGAGATGAGAAATGAGGTGCGTTTTAGAAACCTTTCCCCATCACACGGTGTACCATCTTCTGGGTTTCTCATGCATGTTTTCGATGTAGGAAGATGCCCTTGAACCTGGAGATTTGGGACCCATGCGATGGGTAGCACGCAGTATTACTTTAAAGGGTCTGCGTTTGCTCACCCAACCTCACCAAACCTCTCAGCCCCAAGAGTGTCCACCCTTATGTCTCATCCAGCTGTGGGTCTAGATATGGTCAATCCAGGTTGCATCACAGCTCCTGAACGAATTGTGTAAGAATTTCTCTCTCTTTCCCTGTCTTTGTTTCATGGGTTTTTAAAAGTAATTTATTTTTATAATGGGGTTTAGCTGCTTTTCACGGCTGTGTTTATGCCGCTTTACACCCACTTGACACACTAACAGAGAGATATCAATACATAGGTTTTAAGATTATTACTAGTCAGATATATTCTTGTGCGGTGAATCGGGCGTGTTGAGTCCAGTTCTCTGAGCAAGGAGTAGGTCTTGTCTATTACATATTGGGTTTATGGAACGGTATCTGAGCTAATTTGAAACTCTTGTTTTATGTATCACCCCACCTCACCTTTCCCGTTAAGCAGCCATAGTGTGTTTTCTGCATGTGTGACTCTGTTCTGTTTTGTAATTCAGTTCAAGTGTAACGGTTTTTACATTCCCTCTATAAGTGACACCTTATGAGAAGTGTCCTTTTCTGTGTGACTTATTTCACTTAGAATCGTCTTACCTAAATCCACTCATCATGCTGCTACTAGCCTTATGACATTGATTTCATGGCTGAGTGATATTCCATTGTACATAAGGACCACAACTTTTTTATCCATTTTTCGCTTTCCTGGGATATTTAAGGTGGAAGGAAGTGGAGGTCCTTGTCAACAGAGCAGCCCTAAACTTTGGGGTGCTTGTGTCTTGCTGATTTTCAATTTTCCCACTTTATCCCCCCATGCGTGGAAGTGCCCTATGCTCTCTAAGCTGTGTTTTTTAGATGTTTCAGGACACACCGTACACTTCTCCAGAGTGGCTGTTGGCAATTTACATCCCGCCCATCAGTGTAGCAAGGCTCCCATTTCTCCATGGCCTGTCCTGCATTTCTGGTTTTGACAGTTTTTTCAGCATGGCCCTTTTGACCGATGGGAAGCGAGACTTCTTTGTAGCGCTGATTTGCCTTTCCAGGTTGCTTGGTTGGCCAAAAAGGGCGTATGCGTTTTTTCCTGAATATATTCAGGAAAAAACGCATACGCCCTTTTTGGCCAAGGGCATCATTGTCAACGTTTTGCCGCTTTTCATGTGCTTTAAAGGCGATTCGAATCTACCTCCTGAAATCTGTTTCCTGCAATTCTGCCTTGATTTCAAATCCTCTTCTTTGCCTTCCCTCAATATATTTGTGGACGAGAGTTATCATTTATAACTCTGCAGGTTTGTGAATTGCAGTGCCCTGAAGCTCCATTTTACAAGTCGCTTTCTTGGGAGCCGGCCGCAAAAGCGCAGGATGGCTTCAGGCCCTGTTCTGGTTCCGGGGGGCAGGCTGAGCCTGTGGTTAATTCTTCTTCCTGATGGGAAAATAGAGTGACCTGTGCCTCTCCCAACACCAAGAGCTAGTCTCTCATTGGTTCCCCGTCTTCCCGTTCATCCTCAGGACAAATTGCAACCTGTACGGAACAGGAGGTTAAAGGTGCTGATGCTCCAAGTAGGGAGATTGCTAGTAAAGTGGCTGGAATGGCGAACCCGAGCACAAGGAGATGAGAAATGAGGTGTGTTTTAGAAACCTTTCCCCATCACACGGTGTACCATCTTCTGGGTTTCTCATGCATGTTTTCGATGTAGGAAGATGCCCTTGAACCTGGAGATTTGGGACCCATGCGATGGGTAGCACGCAGTATTACTTTAAAGGGTCTGCGTTTGCTCACCCAACCTCACCAAACCTCTCAGCCCCAAGAGTGTCCACCCTTATGTCTCATCCAGCTGTGGGTCTAGATATGGTCAATCCAGGTTGCATCACAGCTCCTGAACGAATTGTGTAAGAATTTCTCTCTCTTTCCCTGTCTTTGTTTCATGGGTTTTTAAAAGTAATTTATTTTTATAATGGGGTTTAGCTGCTTTTCACGGCTGTGTTTATGCCGCTTTACACCCACTTGACACACTAACAGAGAGATATCAATACATAGGTTTTAAGATTATTACTAGTCAGATATATTCTTGTGCGGTGAATCGGGCGTGTTGAGTCCAGTTCTCTGAGCAAGGAGTAGGTCTTGTCTATTCCATATTGGGTTTATGGAACGGTATCTGAGCTAATTTGAAACTCTTGTTTTATGTATCACCCCACCTCACCTTTCCCGTTAAGCAGCCATAGTGTGTTTTCTGCATGTGTGACTCTGTTCTGTATTGTAAGTCAGTTCAAGTGTAACGGTTTTTACATTCCCTCTATAAGTGACACCTTATGAGAAGTGTCCTTTTCTGTGTGACTTATTTCACTTAGAATCGTCTTACCTAAATCCACTCATCATGCTGCTACTAGCCTTATGACATTGATTTCATGGCTGAGTGATATTCCATTGTACATAAGGACCACAACTTTTTTATCCATTTTTCGCTTTCCTGGGATATTTAAGGTGGAAGGAAGTGGAGGTCCTTGTCAACAGAGCAGCCCTAAACTTTGGGGTGCTTGTGTCTTGCTGATTTTCAATTTTCCCACTTTATCCCCCCATGCGTGGAAGTGCCCTATGCTCTCTAAGCTGTGTTTTTTAGATGTTTCAGGACACACCGTACACTTCTCCAGAGTGGCTGTTGGCAATTTACATCCCGCCCATCAGTGTAGCAAGGCTCCCATTTCTCCATGGCCTGTCCTGCATTTCTGGTTTTGACAGTTTTTTCAGCATGGCCCTTTTGACCGATGGGAAGCGAGACTTCTTTGTAGTGCTGATTTGCCTTTCCAGGTTGCTTGGTTGGCCAAAAAGGGCGTATGCGTTTTTTCCTGAATATATTCAGGAAGAAACGCATACGCCCTTTTTGGCCAAGGGCATCATTGTCAACGTTTTGCCGCTTTTCATGTGCTTTAAAGGCGATTCGAATCTACCTCCTGAAATCTGTTTCCTGCAATTCTGCCTTGATTTCAAATCCTCTTCTTTGCCTTCCCTCAATATATTTGTGGACGAGAGTTATCATTTATAACTCTGCAGGTTTGTGAATTGCAGTGCCCTGAAGCTCCATTTTACAAGTCGCTTTTTTGGGAGCCGGCCGCAAAAGCGCAGGATGGCTTCAGGCCCTGTTCTGCTTCCGGGGGGCAGGCTGAGTCTGTGGTTAATTCTTCTTCCTGATGGGAAAATAGAGTGACCTGTGCCTGTCCCAACACCAAGAGCTAGTCTCTCATTGGTTCCCCGTCTTCCCGTTCATCCTCAGGACAAATTGCAACCTGTACGGAACAGGAGGTTAAAGGTGCTGATGCTCCAAGTAGGGAGATTGCTAGTAAAGTGGCTGGAATGGCGAACCCGAGCACAAGGAGATGAGAAATGAGGTGCGTTTTAGAAACCTTTCCCCATCACACGGTGTACCATCTTCTGGGTTTCTCATGCATGTTTTCGATGTAGGAAGATGCCCTTGAACCTGGAGATTTGGGACCCATGCGATGGGTAGCACGCAGTATTACTTTAAAGGGTCTGCGTTTGCTCACCCAACCTCACCAAACCTCTCAGCCCCAAGAGTGTCCACCCTTATGTCTCATCCAGCTGTGGGTCTAGATATGGTCAATCCAGGTTGCATCACAGCTCCTGAACGAATTGTGTAAGAATTTCTCTCTCTTTCCCTGTCTTTGTTTCATGGGTTTTTAAAAGTAATTTATTTTTATAATGGGGTTTAGCTGCTTTTCACGGCTGTGTTTATGCCGCTTTACACCCACTTGACACACTAACAGAGAGATATCAATACATAGGTTTTAAGATTATTACTAGTCAGATATATTCTTGTGCGGTGAATCGGGCGTGTTGAGTCCAGTTCTCTGAGCAAGGAGTAGGTCTTGTCTATTACATATTGGGTTTATGGAACGGTATCTGAGCTAATTTGAAACTCTTGTTTTATGTATCACCCCACCTCACCTTTCCCGTTAAGCAGCCATAGTGTGTTTTCTGCATGTGTGACTCTGTTCTGTTTTGTAATTCAGTTCAAGTGTAACGGTTTTTACATTCCCTCTATAAGTGACACCTTATGAGAAGTGTCCTTTTCTGTGTGACTTATTTCACTTAGAATCGTCTTACCTAAATCCACTCATCATGCTGCTACTAGCCTTATGACATTGATTTCATGGCTGAGTGATATTCCATTGTACATAAGGACCACAACTTTTTTATCCATTTTTCGCTTTCCTGGGATATTTAAGGTGGAAGGAAGTGGAGGTCCTTGTCAACAGAGCAGCCCTAAACTTTGGGGTGCTTGTGTCTTGCTGATTTTCAATTTTCCCACTTTATCCCCCCATGCGTGGAAGTGCCCTATGCTCTCTAAGCTGTGTTTTTTAGATGTTTCAGGACACACCGTACACTTCTCCAGAGTGGCTGTTGGCAATTTACATCCCGCCCATCAGTGTAGCAAGGCTCCCATTTCTCCATGGCCTGTCCTGCATTTCTGGTTTTGACAGTTTTTTCAGCATGGCCCTTTTGACCGATGGGAAGCGAGACTTCTTTGTAGCGCTGATTTGCCTTTCCAGGTTGCTTGGTTGGCCAAAAAGGGCGTATGCGTTTTTTCCTGAATATATTCAGGAAAAAACGCATACGCCCTTTTTGGCCAAGGGCATCATTGTCAACGTTTTGCCGCTTTTCATGTGCTTTAAAGGCGATTCGAATCTACCTCCTGAAATCTGTTTCCTGCAATTCTGCCTTGATTTCAAATCCTCTTCTTTGCCTTCCCTCAATATATTTGTGGACGAGAGTTATCATTTATAACTCTGCAGGTTTGTGAATTGCAGTGCCCTGAAGCTCCATTTTACAAGTCGCTTTTTTGGGAGCCGGCCGCAAAAGCGCAGGATGGCTTCAGGCCCTGTTCTGGTTCCGGGGGGCAGGCTGATCCTGTGGTTAATTCTTCTTCTTGATGGGAAAATAGAGTGACCTGTGCCTGTCCCAACACCAAGAGCTAGTCTCTCATTGGTTCCCCGTCTTCCCGTTCATCCTCAGGACAAATTGCAACCTGTACGGAACAGGAGGTTAAAGGTGCTGATGCTCCAAGTAGGGAGATTGCTAGTAAAGTGGCTGGAATGGCGAACCCGAGCACAAGGAGATGAGAAATGAGGTGCGTTTTAGAAACCTTTCCCCATCACACGGTGTACCATCTTCTGGGTTTCTCATGCATGTTTTCGATGTAGGAAGATGCCCTTGAACCTGGAGATTTGGGACCCATGCGATGGGTAGCACGCAGTATTACTTTAAAGGGTCTGCGTTTGCTCACCCAACCTCACCAAACCTCTCAGCCCCAAGAGTGTCCACCCTTATGTCTCATCCAGCTGTGGGTCTAGATATGGTCAATCCAGGTTGCATCACAGCCCCTGAACGAATTGTGTAAGTATTTCTCTCTCTTTCCCTGTCTTTGTTTCATGGGTTTTTAAAAGTAATTTATTTTTATAATGGGGTTTAGCTGCTTTTCACGGCTGTGTTTATGCCGCTTTACACCCACTTGACACACTAACAGAGAGATATCAATACATAGGTTTTAAGATTATTACTAGTCAGATATATTCTTGTGCGGTGAATCGGGCGTGTTGAGTCCAGTTCTCTGAGCAAGGAGTAGGTCTTGTCTATTACATATTGGGTTTATGGAACGGTATCTGAGCTAATTTGAAACTCTTGTTTTATGTATCACCCCACCTCACCTTTCCCGTTAAGCAGCCATAGTGTGTTTTCTGCATGTGTGACTCTGTTCTGTTTTGTAATTCAGTTCAAGTGTAACGGTTTTTACATTCCCTCTATAAGTGACACCTTATGAGAAGTGTCCTTTTCTGTGTGACTTATTTCACTTAGAATCGTCTTACCTAAATCCACTCATCATGCTGCTACTAGCCTTATGACATTGATTTCATGGCTGAGTGATATTCCATTGTACATAAGGACCACAACTTTTTTATCCATTTTTCGCTTTCCTGGGATATTTAAGGTGGAAGGAAGTGGAGGTCCTTGTCAACAGAGCAGCCCTAAACTTTGGGGTGCTTGTGTCTTGCTGATTTTCAATTTTCCCACTTTATCCCCCCATGCGTGGAAGTGCCCTATGCTCTCTAAGCTGTGTTTTTTAGATGTTTCAGGACACACCGTACACTTCTCCAGAGTGGCTGTTGGCAATTTACATCCCGCCCATCAGTGTAGCAAGGCTCCCATTTCTCCATGGCCTGTCCTGCATTTCTGGTTTTGACAGTTTTTTCAGCATGGCCCTTTTGACCGATGGGAAGCGAGACTTCTTTGTAGCGCTGATTTGCCTTTCCAGGTTGCTTGGTTGGCCAAAAAGGGCGTATGCGTTTTTTCCTGAATATATTCAGGAAGAAACGCATACGCCCTTTTTGGCCAAGGGCATCATTGTCAACGTTTTGCCGCTTTTCATGTGCTTTAAAGGCGATTCGAATCTACCTCCTGAAATCTGTTTCCTGCAATTCTGCCTTGATTTCAAATCCTCTTCTTTGCCTTCCCTCAATATATTTGTGGACGAGAGTTATCATTTATAACTCTGCAGGTTTGTGAATTGCAGTGCCCTGAAGCTCCATTTTACAAGTCGCTTTTTTGGGAGCCGGCCGCAAAAGCGCAGGATGGCTTCAGGCCCTGTTCTGGTTCCGGGGGGCAGGCTGAGCCTGTGGTTAATTCTTCTTCCTGATGGGAAAATAGAGTGACCTGTGCCTCTCCCAACACCAAGAGCTAGTCTCTCATTGGTTCCCCGTCTTCCCGTTCATCCTCAGGACAAATTGCAACCTGTACGGAACAGGAGGTTAAAGGTGCTGATGCTCCAAGTAGGGAGATTGCTAGTAAAGTGGCTGGAATGGCGAACCCGAGCACAAGGAGATGAGAAATGAGGTGCGTTTTAGAAACCTTTCCCCATCACACGGTGTACCATCTTCTGGGTTTCTCATGCATGTTTTCGATGTAGGAAGATGCCCTTGAACCTGGAGATTTGGGACCCATGCGATGGGTAGCACGCAGTATTACTTTAAAGGGTCTGCGTTTGCTCACCCAACCTCACCAAACCTCTCAGCCCCAAGAGTGTCCACCCTTATGTCTCATCCAGCTGTGGGTCTAGATATGGTCAATCCAGGTTGCATCACAGCTCCTGAACGAATTGTGTAAGAATTTCTCTCTCTTTCCCTGTCTTTGTTTCATGGGTTTTTAAAAGTAATTTATTTTTATAATGGGGTTTAGCTGCTTTTCACGGCTGTGTTTATGCCGCTTTACACCCACTTGACACACTAACAGAGAGATATCAATACATAGGTTTTAAGATTATTACTAGTCAGATATATTCTTGTGCGGTGAATCGGGCGTGTTGAGTCCAGTTCTCTGAGCAAGGAGTAGGTCTTGTCTATTCCATATTGGGTTTATGGAACGGTATCTGAGCTAATTTGAAACTCTTGTTTTATGTATCACCCCACCTCACCTTTCCCGTTAAGCAGCCATAGTGTGTTTTCTGCATGTGTGACTCTGTTCTGTATTGTAAGTCAGTTCAAGTGTAACGGTTTTTACATTCCCTCTATAAGTGACACCTTATGAGAAGTGTCCTTTTCTGTGTGACTTATTTCACTTAGAATCGTCTTACCTAAATCCACTCATCATGCTGCTACTAGCCTTATGACATTGATTTCATGGCTGAGTGATATTCCATTGTACATAAGGACCACAACTTTTTTATCCATTTTTCGCTTTCCTGGGATATTTAAGGTGGAAGGAAGTGGAGGTCCTTGTCAACAGAGCAGCCCTAAACTTTGGGGTGCTTGTGTCTTGCTGATTTTCAATTTTCCCACTTTATCCCCCCATGCGTGGAAGTGCCCTATGCTCTCTAAGCTGTGTTTTTTAGATGTTTCAGGACACACCGTACACTTCTCCAGAGTGGCTGTTGGCAATTTACATCCCGCCCATCAGTGTAGCAAGGCTCCCATTTCTCCATGGCCTGTCCTGCATTTCTGCTTTTGACAGTTTTTTCAGCATGGCCCTTTTGACCGATGGGAAGCGAGACTTCTTTGTAGCGCTGATTTGCCTTTCCAGGTTGCTTGGTTGGCCAAAAAGGGCGTATGCGTTTTTTCCTGAATATATTCAGGAAGAAACGCATACGCCCTTTTTGGCCAAGGGCATCATTGTCAACGTTTTGCCGCTTTTCATGTGCTTTAAAGGCGATTCGAATCTACCTCCTGAAATCTGTTTCCTGCAATTCTGCCTTGATTTCAAATCCTCTTCTTTGCCTTCCCTCAATATATTTGTGGACGAGAGTTATCATTTATAACTCTGCAGGTTTGTGAATTGCAGTGCCCTGAAGCTCCATTTTACAAGTCGCTTTTTTGGGAGCCGGCCGCAAAAGCGCAGGATGGCTTCAGGCCCTGTTCTGGTTCCGGGGGGCAGGCTGAGCCTGTGGTTAATTCTTCTTCCTGATGGGAAAATAGAGTGACCTGTGCCTCTCCCAACACCAAGAGCTAGTCTCTCATTGGTTCCCCGTCTTCCCGTTCATCCTCAGGACAAATTGCAACCTGTACGGAACAGGAGGTTAAAGGTGCTGATGCTCCAAGTAGGGAGATTGCTAGTAAAGTGGCTGGAATGGCGAACCCGAGCACAAGGAGATGAGAAATGAGGTGTGTTTTAGAAACCTTTCCCCATCACACGGTGTACCATCTTCTGGGTTTCTCATGCATGTTTTCGATGTAGGAAGATGCCCTTGAACCTGGAGATTTGGGACCCATGCGATGGGTAGCACGCAGTATTACTTTAAAGGGTCTGCGTTTGCTCACCCAACCTCACCAAACCTCTCAGCCCCAAGAGTGTCCACCCTTATGTCTCATCCAGCTGTGGGTCTAGATATGGTCAATCCAGGTTGCATCACAGCTCCTGAACGAATTGTGTAAGAATTTCTCTCTCTTTCCCTGTCTTTGTTTCATGGGTTTTTAAAAGTAATTTATTTTTATAATGGGGTTTAGCTGCTTTTCACGGCTGTGTTTATGCCGCTTTACACCCACTTGACACACTAACAGAGAGATATCAATACATAGGTTTTAAGATTATTACTAGTCAGATATATTCTTGTGCGGTGAATCGGGCGTGTTGAGTCCAGTTCTCTGAGCAAGGAGTAGGTCTTGTCTATTCCATATTGGGTTTATGGAACGGTATCTGAGCTAATTTGAAACTCTTGTTTTATGTATCACCCCACCTCACCTTTCCCGTTAAGCAGCCATAGTGTGTTTTCTGCATGTGTGACTCTGTTCTGTATTGTAAGTCAGTTCAAGTGTAACGGTTTTTACATTCCCTCTATAAGTGACACCTTATGAGAAGTGTCCTTTTCTGTGTGACTTATTTCACTTAGAATCGTCTTACCTAAATCCACTCATCATGCTGCTACTAGCCTTATGACATTGATTTCATGGCTGAGTGATATTCCATTGTACATAAGGACCACAACTTTTTTATCCATTTTTCGCTTTCCTGGGATATTTAAGGTGGAAGGAAGTGGAGGTCCTTGTCAACAGAGCAGCCCTAAACTTTGGGGTGCTTGTGTCTTGCTGATTTTCAATTTTCCCACTTTATCCCCCCATGCGTGGAAGTGCCCTATGCTCTCTAAGCTGTGTTTTTTAGATGTTTCAGGACACACCGTACACTTCTCCAGAGTGGCTGTTGGCAATTTACATCCCGCCCATCAGTGTAGCAAGGCTCCCATTTCTCCATGGCCTGTCCTGCATTTCTGGTTTTGACAGTTTTTTCAGCATGGCCCTTTTGACCGATGGGAAGCGAGACTTCTTTGTAGTGCTGATTTGCCTTTCCAGGTTGCTTGGTTGGCCAAAAAGGGCGTATGCGTTTTTTCCTGAATATATTCAGGAAGAAACGCATACGCCCTTTTTGGCCAAGGGCATCATTGTCAACGTTTTGCCGCTTTTCATGTGCTTTAAAGGCGATTCGAATCTACCTCCTGAAATCTGTTTCCTGCAATTCTGCCTTGATTTCAAATCCTCTTCTTTGCCTTCCCTCAATATATTTGTGGACGAGAGTTATCATTTATAACTCTGCAGGTTTGTGAATTGCAGTGCCCTGAAGCTCCATTTTACAAGTCGCTTTTTTGGGAGCCGGCCGCAAAAGCGCAGGATGGCTTCAGGCCCTGTTCTGGTTCCGGGGGGCAGGCTGATCCTGTGGTTAATTCTTCTTCCTGATGGGAAAATAGAGTGACCTGTGCCTGTCCCAACACCAAGAGCTAGTCTCTCATTGGTTCCCCGTCTTCCCGTTCATCCTCAGGACAAATTGCAACCTGTACGGAACAGGAGGTTAAAGGTGCTGATGCTCCAAGTAGGGAGATTGCTAGTAAAGTGGCTGGAATGGCGAACCCGAGCACAAGGAGATGAGAAATGAGGTGCGTTTTAGAAACCTTTCCCCATCACACGGTGTACCATCTTCTGGGTTTCTCATGCATGTTTTCGATGTAGGAAGATGCCCTTGAACCTGGAGATTTGGGACCCATGCGATGGGTAGCACGCAGTATTACTTTAAAGGGTCTGCGTTTGCTCACCCAACCTCACCAAACCTCTCAGCCCCAAGAGTGTCCACCCTTATGTCTCATCCAGCTGTGGGTCTAGATATGGTCAATCCAGGTTGCATCACAGCTCCTGAACGAATTGTGTAAGAATTTCTCTCTCTTTCCCTGTCTTTGTTTCATGGGTTTTTAAAAGTAATTTATTTTTATAATGGGGTTTAGCTGCTTTTCACGGCTGTGTTTATGCCGCTTTACACCCACTTGACACACTAACAGAGAGATATCAATACATAGGTTTTAAGATTATTACTAGTCAGATATATTCTTGTGCGGTGAATCGGGCGTGTTGAGTCCAGTTCTCTGAGCAAGGAGTAGGTCTTGTCTATTACATATTGGGTTTATGGAACGGTATCTGAGCTAATTTGAAACTCTTGTTTTATGTATCACCCCACCTCACCTTTCCCGTTAAGCAGCCATAGTGTGTTTTCTGCATGTGTGACTCTGTTCTGTATTGTAAGTCAGTTCAAGTGTAACGGTTTTTACATTCCCTCTATAAGTGACACCTTATGAGAAGTGTCCTTTTCTGTGTGACTTATTTCACTTAGAATCGTCTTACCTAAATCCACTCATCATGCTGCTACTAGCCTTATGACATTGATTTCATGGCTGAGTGATATTCCATTGTACATAAGGACCACAACTTTTTTATCCATTTTTCGCTTTCCTGGGATATTTAAGGTGGAAGGAAGTGGAGGTCCTTGTCAACAGAGCAGCCCTAAACTTTGGGGTGCTTGTGTCTTGCTGATTTTCAATTTTCCCACTTTATCCCCCCATGCGTGGAAGTGCCCTATGCTCTCTAAGCTGTGTTTTTTAGATGTTTCAGGACACACCATACACTTCTCCAGAGTGGCTGTTGGCAATTTACATCCCGCCCATCAGTGTAGCAAGGCTCCCATTTCTCCATGGCCTGTCCTGCATTTCTGGTTTTGACAGTTTTTTCAGCATGGCCCTTTTGACCGATGGGAAGCGAGACTTCTTTGTAGCGCTGATTTGCCTTTCCAGGTTGCTTGGTTGGCCAAAAAGGGCGTATGCGTTTTTTCCTGAATATATTCAGGAAAAAACGCATACGCCCTTTTTGGCCAAGGGCATCATTGTCAACGTTTTGCCGCTTTTCATGTGCTTTAAAGGCGATTCGAATCTACCTCCTGAAATCTGTTTCCTGCAATTCTGCCTTGATTTCAAATCCTCTTCTTTGCCTTCCCTCAATATATTTGTGGACGAGAGTTATCATTTATAACTCTGCAGGTTTGTGAATTGCAGTGCCCTGAAGCTCCATTTTACAAGTCGCTTTTTTGGGAGCCGGCCGCAAAAGCGCAGGATGGCTTCAGGCCCTGTTCTGGTTCCGGGGGGCAGGCTGATCCTGTGGTTAATTCTTCTTCTTGATGGGAAAATAGAGTGACCTGTGCCTGTCCCAACACCAAGAGCTAGTCTCTCATTGGTTCCCCGTCTTCCCGTTCATCCTCAGGACAAATTGCAACCTGTACGGAACAGGAGGTTAAAGGTGCTGATGCTCCAAGTAGGGAGATTGCTAGTAAAGTGGCTGGAATGGCGAACCCGAGCACAAGGAGATGAGAAATGAGGTGCGTTTTAGAAACCTTTCCCCATCACACGGTGTACCATCTTCTGGGTTCCTCATGCATGTTTTCGATGTAGGAAGATGCCCTTGAACCTGGAGATTTGGGACCCATGCGATGGGTAGCACGCAGTATTACTTTAAAGGGTCTGCGTTTGCTCACCCAACCTCACCAAACCTCTCAGCCCCAAGAGTGTCCACCCTTATGTCTCATCCAGCTGTGGGTCTAGATATGGTCAATCCAGGTTGCATCACAGCCCCTGAACGAATTGTGTAAGTATTTCTCTCTCTTTCCCTGTCTTTGTTTCATGGGTTTTTAAAAGTAATTTATTTTTATAATGGGGTTTAGCTGCTTTTCACGGCTGTGTTTATGCCGCTTTACACCCACTTGACACACTAACAGAGAGATATCAATACATAGGTTTTAAGATTATTACTAGTCAGATATATTCTTGTGCGGTGAATCGGGCGTGTTGAGTCCAGTTCTCTGAGCAAGGAGTAGGTCTTGTCTATTACATATTGGGTTTATGGAACGGTATCTGAGCTAATTTGAAACTCTTGTTTTATGTATCACCCCACCTCACCTTTCCCGTTAAGCAGCCATAGTGTGTTTTCTGCATGTGTGACTCTGTTCTGTTTTGTAATTCAGTTCAAGTGTAACGGTTTTTACATTCCCTCTATAAGTGACACCTTATGAGAAGTGTCCTTTTCTGTGTGACTTATTTCACTTAGAATCGTCTTACCTAAATCCACTCATCATGCTGCTACTAGCCTTATGACATTGATTTCATGGCTGAGTGATATTCCATTGTACATAAGGACCACAACTTTTTTATCCATTTTTCGCTTTCCTGGGATATTTAAGGTGGAAGGAAGTGGAGGTCCTTGTCAACAGAGCAGCCCTAAACTTTGGGGTGCTTGTGTCTTGCTGATTTTCAATTTTCCCACTTTATCCCCCCATGCGTGGAAGTGCCCTATGCTCTCTAAGCTGTGTTTTTTAGATGTTTCAGGACACACCGTACACTTCTCCAGAGTGGCTGTTGGCAATTTACATCCCGCCCATCAGTGTAGCAAGGCTCCCATTTCTCCATGGCCTGTCCTGCATTTCTGGTTTTGACAGTTTTTTCAGCATGGCCCTTTTGACCGATGGGAAGCGAGACTTCTTTGTAGCGCTGATTTGCCTTTCCAGGTTGCTTGGTTGGCCAAAAAGGGCGTATGCGTTTTTTCCTGAATATATTCAGGAAGAAACGCATACGCCCTTTTTGGCCAAGGGCATCATTGTCAACGTTTTGCCGCTTTTCATGTGCTTTAAAGGCGATTCGAATCTATCTCCTGAAATCTGTTTCCTGCAATTCTGCCTTGATTTCAAATCCTCTTCTTTGCCTTCCCTCAATATATTTGTGGACGAGAGTTATCATTTATAACTCTGCAGGTTTGTGAATTGCAGTGCCCTGAAGCTCCATTTTACAAGTCGCTTTTTTGGGAGCCGGCCGCAAAAGCGCAGGATGGCTTCAGGCCCTGTTCTGGTTCCGGGGGGCAGGCTGAGCCTGTGGTTAATTCTTCTTCCTGATGGGAAAATAGAGTGACCTGTGCCTCTCCCAACACCAAGAGCTAGTCTCTCATTGGTTCCCCGTCTTCCCGTTCATCCTCAGGACAAATTGCAACCTGTACGGAACAGGAGGTTAAAGGTGCTGATGCTCCAAGTAGGGAGATTGCTAGTAAAGTGGCTGGAATGGCGAACCCGAGCACAAGGAGATGAGAAATGAGGTGCGTTTTAGAAACCTTTCCCCATCACACGGTGTACCATCTTCTGGGTTTCTCATGCATGTTTTCGATGTAGGAAGATGCCCTTGAACCTGGAGATTTGGGACCCATGCGATGGGTAGCACGCAGTATTACTTTAAAGGGTCTGCGTTTGCTCACCCAACCTCACCAAACCTCTCAGCCCCAAGAGTGTCCACCCTTATGTCTCATCCAGCTGTGGGTCTAGATATGGTCAATCCAGGTTGCATCACAGCTCCTGAACGAATTGTGTAAGAATTTCTCTCTCTTTCCCTGTCTTTGTTTCATGGGTTTTTAAAAGTAATTTATTTTTATAATGGGGTTTAGCTGCTTTTCACGGCTGTGTTTATGCCGCTTTACACCCACTTGACACACTAACAGAGAGATATCAATACATAGGTTTTAAGATTATTACTAGTCAGATATATTCTTGTGCGGTGAATCGGGCGTGTTGAGTCCAGTTCTCTGAGCAAGGAGTAGGTCTTGTCTATTACATATTGGGTTTATGGAACGGTATCTGAGCTAATTTGAAACTCTTGTTTTATGTATCACCCCACCTCACCTTTCCCGTTAAGCAGCCATAGTGTGTTTTCTGCATGTGTGACTCTGTTCTGTATTGTAAGTCAGTTCAAGTGTAACGGTTTTTACATTCCCTCTATAAGTGACACCTTATGAGAAGTGTCCTTTTCTGTGTGACTTATTTCACTTAGAATCGTCTTACCTAAATCCACTCATCATGCTGCTACTAGCCTTATGACATTGATTTCATGGCTGAGTGATATTCCATTGTACATAAGGACCACAACTTTTTTATCCATTTTTCGCTTTCCTGGGATATTTAAGGTGGAAGGAAGTGGAGGTCCTTGTCAACAGAGCAGCCCTAAACTTTGGGGTGCTTGTGTCTTGCTGATTTTCAATTTTCCCACTTTATCCCCCCATGCGTGGAAGTGCCCTATGCTCTCTAAGCTGTGTTTTAGATGTTTCAGGACACACCGTACACTTCTCCAGAGTGGCTGTTGGCAATTTACATCCCGCCCATCAGTGTAGCAAGGCTCCCATTTCTCCATGGCCTGTCCTGCATTTCTGGTTTTGACAGTTTTTTCAGCATGGCCCTTTTGACCGATGGGAAGCGAGACTTCTTTGTAGCGCTGATTTGCCTTTCCAGGTTGCTTGGTTGGCCAAAAAGGGCGTATGCGTTTTTTCCTGAATATATTCAGGAAAAAACGCATACGCCCTTTTTGGCCAAGGGCATCATTGTCAACGTTTTGCCGCTTTTCATGTGCTTTAAAGGCGATTCGAATCTATCTCCTGAAATCTGTTTCCTGCAATTCTGCCTTGATTTCAAATCCTCTTCTTTGCCTTCCCTCAATATATTTGTGGACGAGAGTTATCATTTATAACTCTGCAGGTTTGTGAATTGCAGTGCCCTGAAGCTCCATTTTACAAGTCGCTTTTTTGGGAGCCGGCCGCAAAAGCGCAGGATGGCTTCAGGCCCTGTTCTGGTTCCGGGGGGCAGGCTGAGCCTGTGGTTAATTCTTCTTCCTGATGGGAAAATAGAGTGACCTGTGCCTCTCCCAACACCAAGAGCTAGTCTCTCATTGGTTCCCCGTCTTCCCGTTCATCCTCAGGACAAATTGCAACCTGTACGGAACAGGAGGTTAAAGGTGCTGATGCTCCAAGTAGGGAGATTGCTAGTAAAGTGGCTGGAATGGCGAACCCGAGCACAAGGAGATGAGAAATGAGGTGCGTTTTAGAAACCTTTCCCCATCACACGGTGTACCATCTTCTGGGTTTCTCATGCATGTTTTCGATGTAGGAAGATGCCCTTGAACCTGGAGATTTGGGACCCATGCGATGGGTAGCACGCAGTATTACTTTAAAGGGTCTGCGTTTGCTCACCCAACCTCACCAAACCTCTCAGCCCCAAGAGTGTCCACCCTTATGTCTCATCCAGCTGTGGGTCTAGATATGGTCAATCCAGGTTGCATCACAGCTCCTGAACGAATTGTGTAAGAATTTCTCTCTCTTTCCCTGTCTTTGTTTCATGGGTTTTTAAAAGTAATTTATTTTTATAATGGGGTTTAGCTGCTTTTCACGGCTGTGTTTATGCCGCTTTACACCCACTTGACACACTAACAGAGAGATATCAATACATAGGTTTTAAGATTATTACTAGTCAGATATATTCTTGTGCGGTGAATCGGGCGTGTTGAGTCCAGTTCTCTGAGCAAGGAGTAGGTCTTGTCTATTCCATATTGGGTTTATGGAACGGTATCTGAGCTAATTTGAAACTCTTGTTTTATGTATCACCCCACCTCACCTTTCCCGTTAAGCAGCCATAGTGTGTTTTCTGCATGTGTGACTCTGTTCTGTATTGTAAGTCAGTTCAAGTGTAACGGTTTTTACATTCCCTCTATAAGTGACACCTTATGAGAAGTGTCCTTTTCTGTGTGACTTATTTCACTTAGAATCGTCTTACCTAAATCCACTCATCATGCTGCTACTAGCCTTATGACATTGATTTCATGGCTGAGTGATATTCCATTGTACATAAGGACCACAACTTTTTTATCCATTTTTCGCTTTCCTGGGATATTTAAGGTGGAAGGAAGTGGAGGTCCTTGTCAACAGAGCAGCCCTAAACTTTGGGGTGCTTGTGTCTTGCTGATTTTCAATTTTCCCACTTTATCCCCCCATGCGTGGAAGTGCCCTATGCTCTCTAAGCTGTGTTTTTTAGATGTTTCAGGACACACCGTACACTTCTCCAGAGTGGCTGTTGGCAATTTACATCCCGCCCATCAGTGTAGCAAGGCTCCCATTTCTCCATGGCCTGTCCTGCATTTCTGGTTTTGACAGTTTTTTCAGCATGGCCCTTTTGACCGATGGGAAGCGAGACTTCTTTGTAGCGCTGATTTGCCTTTCCAGGTTGCTTGGTTGGCCAAAAAGGGCGTATGCGTTTTTTCCTGAATATATTCAGGAAGAAACGCATACGCCCTTTTTGGCCAAGGGCATCATTGTCAACGTTTTGCCGCTTTTCATGTGCTTTAAAGGCGATTCGAATCTATCTCCTGAAATCTGTTTCCTGCAATTCTGCCTTGATTTCAAATCCTCTTCTTTGCCTTCCCTCAATATATTTGTGGACGAGAGTTATCATTTATAACTCTGCAGGTTTGTGAATTGCAGTGCCCTGAAGCTCCATTTTACAAGTCGCTTTTTTGGGAGCCGGCCGCAAAAGCGCAGGATGGCTTCAGGCCCTGTTCTGGTTCCGGGGGGCAGGCTGAGCCTGTGGTTAATTCTTCTTCCTGATGGGAAAATAGAGTGACCTGTGCCTCTCCCAACACCAAGAGCTAGTCTCTCATTGGTTCCCCGTCTTCCCGTTCATCCTCAGGACAAATTGCAACCTGTACGGAACAGGAGGTTAAAGGTGCTGATGCTCCAAGTAGGGAGATTGCTAGTAAAGTGGCTGGAATGGCGAACCCGAGCACAAGGAGATGAGAAATGAGGTGCGTTTTAGAAACCTTTCCCCATCACACGGTGTACCATCTTCTGGGTTTCTCATGCATGTTTTCGATGTAGGAAGATGCCCTTGAACCTGGAGATTTGGGACCCATGCGATGGGTAGCACGCAGTATTACTTTAAAGGGTCTGCGTTTGCTCACCCAACCTCACCAAACCTCTCAGCCCCAAGAGTGTCCACCCTTATGTCTCATCCAGCTGTGGGTCTAGATATGGTCAATCCAGGTTGCATCACAGCTCCTGAACGAATTGTGTAAGAATTTCTCTCTCTTTCCCTGTCTTTGTTTCATGGGTTTTTAAAAGTAATTTATTTTTATAATGGGGTTTAGCTGCTTTTCACGGCTGTGTTTATGCCGCTTTACACCCACTTGACACACTAACAGAGAGATATCAATACATAGGTTTTAAGATTATTACTAGTCAGATATATTCTTGTGCGGTGAATCGGGCGTGTTGAGTCCAGTTCTCTGAGCAAGGAGTAGGTCTTGTCTATTACATATTGGGTTTATGGAACGGTATCTGAGCTAATTTGAAACTCTTGTTTTATGTATCACCCCACCTCACCTTTCCCGTTAAGCAGCCATAGTGTGTTTTCTGCATGTGTGACTCTGTTCTGTATTGTAAGTCAGTTCAAGTGTAACGGTTTTTACATTCCCTCTATAAGTGACACCTTATGAGAAGTGTCCTTTTCTGTGTGACTTATTTCACTTAGAATCGTCTTACCTAAATCCACTCATCATGCTGCTACTAGCCTTATGACATTGATTTCATGGCTGAGTGATATTCCATTGTACATAAGGACCACAACTTTTTTATCCATTTTTCGCTTTCCTGGGATATTTAAGGTGGAAGGAAGTGGAGGTCCTTGTCAACAGAGCAGCCCTAAACTTTGGGGTGCTTGTGTCTTGCTGATTTTCAATTTTCCCACTTTATCCCCCCATGCGTGGAAGTGCCCTATGCTCTCTAAGCTGTGTTTTTTAGATGTTTCAGGACACACCGTACACTTCTCCAGAGTGGCTGTTGACAATTTACATCCCGCCCATCAGTGTAGCAAGGCTCCCATTTCTCCATGGCCTGTCCTGCATTTCTGGTTTTGACAGTTTTTTCAGCATGGCCCTTTTGACCGATGGGAAGCGAGACTTCTTTGTAGCGCTGATTTGCCTTTCCAGGTTGCTTGGTTGGCCAAAAAGGGCGTATGCGTTTTTTCCTGAATATATTCAGGAAGAAACGCATACGCCCTTTTTGGCCAAGGGCATCATTGTCAACGTTTTGCCGCTTTTCATGTGCTTTAAAGGCGATTCGAATCTACCTCCTGAAATCTGTTTCCTGCAATTCTGCCTTGATTTCAAATCCTCTTCTTTGCCTTCCCTCAATATATTTGTGGACGAGAGTTATCATTTATAACTCTGCAGGTTTGTGAATTGCAGTGCCCTGAAGCTCCATTTTACAAGTCGCTTTTTTGGGAGCCGGCCGCAAAAGCGCAGGATGGCTTCAGGCCCTGTTCTGGTTCCGGGGGGCAGGCTGAGCCTGTGGTTAATTCTTCTTCCTGATGGGAAAATAGAGTGACCTGTGCCTCTCCCAACACCAAGAGCTAGTCTCTCATTGGTTCCCCGTCTTCCCGTTCATCCTCAGGACAAATTGCAACCTGTACGGAACAGGAGGTTAAAGGTGCTGATGCTCCAAGTAGGGAGATTGCTAGTAAAGTGGCTGGAATGGCGAACCCGAGCACAAGGAGATGAGAAATGAGGTGCGTTTTAGAAACCTTTCCCCATCACACGGTGTACCATCTTCTGGGTTTCTCATGCATGTTTTCGATGTAGGAAGATGCCCTTGAACCTGGAGATTTGGGACCCATGCGATGGGTAGCACGCAGTATTACTTTAAAGGGTCTGCGTTTGCTCACCCAACCTCACCAAACCTCTCAGCCCCAAGAGTGTCCACCCTTATGTCTCATCCAGCTGTGGGTCTAGATATGGTCAATCCAGGTTGCATCACAGCTCCTGAACGAATTGTGTAAGAATTTCTCTCTCTTTCCCTGTCTTTGTTTCATGGGTTTTTAAAAGTAATTTATTTTTATAATGGGGTTTAGCTGCTTTTCACGGCTGTGTTTATGCCGCTTTACACCCACTTGACACACTAACAGAGAGATATCAATACATAGGTTTTAAGATTATTACTAGTCAGATATATTCTTGTGCGGTGAATCGGGCGTGTTGAGTCCAGTTCTCTGAGCAAGGAGTAGGTCTTGTCTATTCCATATTGGGTTTATGGAACGGTATCTGAGCTAATTTGAAACTCTTGTTTTATGTATCACCCCACCTCACCTTTCCCGTTAAGCAGCCATAGTGTGTTTTCTGCATGTGTGACTCTGTTCTGTATTGTAAGTCAGTTCAAGTGTAACGGTTTTTACATTCCCTCTATAAGTGACACCTTATGAGAAGTGTCCTTTTCTGTGTGACTTATTTCACTTAGAATCGTCTTACCTAAATCCACTCATCATGCTGCTACTAGCCTTATGACATTGATTTCATGGCTGAGTGATATTCCATTGTACATAAGGACCACAACTTTTTTATCCATTTTTCGCTTTCCTGGGATATTTAAGGTGGAAGGAAGTGGAGGTCCTTGTCAACAGAGCAGCCCTAAACTTTGGGGTGCTTGTGTCTTGCTGATTTTCAATTTTCCCACTTTATCCCCCCATGCGTGGAAGTGCCCTATGCTCTCTAAGCTGTGTTTTTTAGATGTTTCAGGACACACCGTACACTTCTCCAGAGTGGCTGTTGGCAATTTACATCCCGCCCATCAGTGTAGCAAGGCTCCCATTTCTCCATGGCCTGTCCTGCATTTCTGGTTTTGACAGTTTTTTCAGCATGGCCCTTTTGACCGATGGGAAGCGAGACTTCTTTGTAGCGCTGATTTGCCTTTCCAGGTTGCTTGGTTGGCCAAAAAGGGCGTATGCGTTTTTTCCTGAATATATTCAGGAAGAAACGCATACGCCCTTTTTGGCCAAGGGCATCATTGTCAACGTTTTGCCGCTTTTCATGTGCTTTAAAGGCGATTCGAATCTACCTCCTGAAATCTGTTTCCTGCAATTCTGCCTTGATTTCAAATCCTCTTCTTTGCCTTCCCTCAATATATTTGTGGACGAGAGTTATCATTTATAACTCTGCAGGTTTGTGAATTGCAGTGCCCTGAAGCTCCATTTTACAAGTCGCTTTTTTGGGAGCCGGCCGCAAAAGCGCAGGATGGCTTCAGGCCCTGTTCTGGTTCCGGGGGGCAGGCTGAGCCTGTGGTTAATTCTTCTTCCTGATGGGAAAATAGAGTGACCTGTGCCTCTCCCAACACCAAGAGCTAGTCTCTCATTGGTTCCCCGTCTTCCCGTTCATCCTCAGGACAAATTGCAACCTGTACGGAACAGGAGGTTAAAGGTGCTGATGCTCCAAGTAGGGAGATTGCTAGTAAAGTGGCTGGAATGGCGAACCCGAGCACAAGGAGATGAGAAATGAGGTGTGTTTTAGAAACCTTTCCCCATCACACGGTGTACCATCTTCTGGGTTTCTCATGCATGTTTTCGATGTAGGAAGATGCCCTTGAACCTGGAGATTTGGGACCCATGCGATGGGTAGCACGCAGTATTACTTTAAAGGGTCTGCGTTTGCTCACCCAACCTCACCAAACCTCTCAGCCCCAAGAGTGTCCACCCTTATGTCTCATCCAGCTGTGGGTCTAGATATGGTCAATCCAGGTTGCATCACAGCTCCTGAACGAATTGTGTAAGAATTTCTCTCTCTTTCCCTGTCTTTGTTTCATGGGTTTTTAAAAGTAATTTATTTTTATAATGGGGTTTAGCTGCTTTTCACGGCTGTGTTTATGCCGCTTTACACCCACTTGACACACTAACAGAGAGATATCAATACATAGGTTTTAAGATTATTACTAGTCAGATATATTCTTGTGCGGTGAATCGGGCGTGTTGAGTCCAGTTCTCTGAGCAAGGAGTAGGTCTTGTCTATTCCATATTGGGTTTATGGAACGGTATCTGAGCTAATTTGAAACTCTTGTTTTATGTATCACCCCACCTCACCTTTCCCGTTAAGCAGCCATAGTGTGTTTTCTGCATGTGTGACTCTGTTCTGTATTGTAAGTCAGTTCAAGTGTAACGGTTTTTACATTCCCTCTATAAGTGACACCTTATGAGAAGTGTCCTTTTCTGTGTGACTTATTTCACTTAGAATCGTCTTACCTAAATCCACTCATCATGCTGCTACTAGCCTTATGACATTGATTTCATGGCTGAGTGATATTCCATTGTACATAAGGACCACAACTTTTTTATCCATTTTTCGCTTTCCTGGGATATTTAAGGTGGAAGGAAGTGGAGGTCCTTGTCAACAGAGCAGCCCTAAACTTTGGGGTGCTTGTGTCTTGCTGATTTTCAATTTTCCCACTTTATCCCCCCATGCGTGGAAGTGCCCTATGCTCTCTAAGCTGTGTTTTTTAGATGTTTCAGGACACACCGTACACTTCTCCAGAGTGGCTGTTGACAATTTACATCCCGCCCATCAGTGTAGCAAGGCTCCCATTTCTCCATGGCCTGTCCTGCATTTCTGGTTTTGACAGTTTTTTCAGCATGGCCCTTTTGACCGATGGGAAGCGAGACTTCTTTGTAGCGCTGATTTGCCTTTCCAGGTTGCTTGGTTGGCCAAAAAGGGCGTATGCGTTTTTTCCTGAATATATTCAGGAAGAAACGCATACGCCCTTTTTGGCCAAGGGCATCATTGTCAACGTTTTGCCGCTTTTCATGTGCTTTAAAGGCGATTCGAATCTACCTCCTGAAATCTGTTTCCTGCAATTCTGCCTTGATTTCAAATCCTCTTCTTTGCCTTCCCTCAATATATTTGTGGACGAGAGTTATCATTTATAACTCTGCAGGTTTGTGAATTGCAGTGCCCTGAAGCTCCATTTTACAAGTCGCTTTTTTGGGAGCCGGCCGCAAAAGCGCAGGATGGCTTCAGGCCCTGTTCTGGTTCCGGGGGGCAGGCTGAGCCTGTGGTTAATTCTTCTTCCTGATGGGAAAATAGAGTGACCTGTGCCTCTCCCAACACCAAGAGCTAGTCTCTCATTGGTTCCCCGTCTTCCCGTTCATCCTCAGGACAAATTGCAACCTGTACGGAACAGGAGGTTAAAGGTGCTGATGCTCCAAGTAGGGAGATTGCTAGTAAAGTGGCTGGAATGGCGAACCCGAGCACAAGGAGATGAGAAATGAGGTGCGTTTTAGAAACCTTTCCCCATCACACGGTGTACCATCTTCTGGGTTTCTCATGCATGTTTTCGATGTAGGAAGATGCCCTTGAACCTGGAGATTTGGGACCCATGCGATGGGTAGCACGCAGTATTACTTTAAAGGGTCTGCGTTTGCTAACCCAACCTCACCAAACCTCTCAGCCCCAAGAGTGTCCACCCTTATGTCTCATCCAGCTGTGGGTCTAGATATGGTCAATCCAGGTTGCATCACAGCTCCTGAACGAATTGTGTAAGAATTTCTCTCTCTTTCCCTGTCTTTGTTTCATGGGTTTTTAAAAGTAATTTATTTTTATAATGGGGTTTAGCTGCTTTTCACGGCTGTGTTTATGCCGCTTTACACCCACTTGACACACTAACAGAGAGATATCAATACATAGGTTTTAAGATTATTACTAGTCAGATATATTCTTGTGCGGTGAATCGGGCGTGTTGAGTCCAGTTCTCTGAGCAAGGAGTAGGTCTTGTCTATTCCATATTGGGTTTATGGAACGGTATCTGAGCTAATTTGAAACTCTTGTTTTATGTATCACCCCACCTCACCTTTCCCGTTAAGCAGCCATAGTGTGTTTTCTGCATGTGTGACTCTGTTCTGTATTGTAAGTCAGTTCAAGTGTAACGGTTTTTACATTCCCTCTATAAGTGACACCTTATGAGAAGTGTCCTTTTCTGTGTGACTTATTTCACTTAGAATCGTCTTACCTAAATCCACTCATCATGCTGCTACTAGCCTTATGACATTGATTTCATGGCTGAGTGATATTCCATTGTACATAAGGACCACAACTTTTTTATCCATTTTTCGCTTTCCTGGGATATTTAAGGTGGAAGGAAGTGGAGGTCCTTGTCAACAGAGCAGCCCTAAACTTTGGGGTGCTTGTGTCTTGCTGATTTTCAATTTTCCCACTTTATCCCCCCATGCGTGGAAGTGCCCTATGCTCTCTAAGCTGTGTTTTTTAGATGTTTCAGGACACACCGTACACTTCTCCAGAGTGGCTGTTGGCAATTTACATCCCGCCCATCAGTGTAGCAAGGCTCCCATTTCTCCATGGCCTGTCCTGCATTTCTGGTTTTGACAGTTTTTTCAGCATGGCCCTTTTGACCGATGGGAAGCGAGACTTCTTTGTAGCGCTGATTTGCCTTTCCAGGTTGCTTGGTTGGCCAAAAAGGGCGTATGCGTTTTTTCCTGAATATATTCAGGAAGAAACGCATACGCCCTTTTTGGCCAAGGGCATCATTGTCAACGTTTTGCCGCTTTTCATGTGCTTTAAAGGCGATTCGAATCTACCTCCTGAAATCTGTTTCCTGCAATTCTGCCTTGATTTCAAATCCTCTTCTTTGCCTTCCCTCAATATATTTGTGGACGAGAGTTATCATTTATAACTCTGCAGGTTTGTGAATTGCAGTGCCCTGAAGCTCCATTTTACAAGTCGCTTTTTTGGGAGCCGGCCGCAAAAGCGCAGGATGGCTTCAGGCCCTGTTCTGGTTCCGGGGGGCAGGCTGAGCCTGTGGTTAATTCTTCTTCCTGATGGGAAAATAGAGTGACCTGTGCCTCTCCCAACACCAAGAGCTAGTCTCTCATTGGTTCCCCGTCTTCCCGTTCATCCTCAGGACAAATTGCAACCTGTACGGAACAGGAGGTTAAAGGTGCTGATGCTCCAAGTAGGGAGATTGCTAGTAAAGTGGCTGGAATGGCGAACCCGAGCACAAGGAGATGAGAAATGAGGTGTGTTTTAGAAACCTTTCCCCATCACACGGTGTACCATCTTCTGGGTTTCTCATGCATGTTTTCGATGTAGGAAGATGCCCTTGAACCTGGAGATTTGGGACCCATGCGATGGGTAGCACGCAGTATTACTTTAAAGGGTCTGCGTTTGCTCACCCAACCTCACCAAACCTCTCAGCCCCAAGAGTGTCCACCCTTATGTCTCATCCAGCTGTGGGTCTAGATATGGTCAATCCAGGTTGCATCACAGCTCCTGAACGAATTGTGTAAGAATTTCTCTCTCTTTCCCTGTCTTTGTTTCATGGGTTTTTAAAAGTAATTTATTTTTATAATGGGGTTTAGCTGCTTTTCACGGCTGTGTTTATGCCGCTTTACACCCACTTGACACACTAACAGAGAGATATCAATACATAGGTTTTAAGATTATTACTAGTCAGATATATTCTTGTGCGGTGAATCGGGCGTGTTGAGTCCAGTTCTCTGAGCAAGGAGTAGGTCTTGTCTATTCCATATTGGGTTTATGGAACGGTATCTGAGCTAATTTGAAACTCTTGTTTTATGTATCACCCCACCTCACCTTTCCCGTTAAGCAGCCATAGTGTGTTTTCTGCATGTGTGACTCTGTTCTGTATTGTAAGTCAGTTCAAGTGTAACGGTTTTTACATTCCCTCTATAAGTGACACCTTATGAGAAGTGTCCTTTTCTGTGTGACTTATTTCACTTAGAATCGTCTTACCTAAATCCACTCATCATGCTGCTACTAGCCTTATGACATTGATTTCATGGCTGAGTGATATTCCATTGTACATAAGGACCACAACTTTTTTATCCATTTTTCGCTTTCCTGGGATATTTAAGGTGGAAGGAAGTGGAGGTCCTTGTCAACAGAGCAGCCCTAAACTTTGGGGTGCTTGTGTCTTGCTGATTTTCAATTTTCCCACTTTATCCCCCCATGCGTGGAAGTGCCCTATGCTCTCTAAGCTGTGTTTTTTAGATGTTTCAGGACACACCGTACACTTCTCCAGAGTGGCTGTTGACAATTTACTTCCCGCCCATCAGTGTAGCAAGGCTCCCATTTCTCCATGGCCTGTCCTGCATTTCTGGTTTTGACAGTTTTTTCAGCATGGCCCTTTTGACCGATGGGAAGCGAGACTTCTTTGTAGCGCTGATTTGCCTTTCCAGGTTGCTTGGTTGGCCAAAAAGGGCGTATGCGTTTTTTCCTGAATATATTCAGGAAGAAACGCATACGCCCTTTTTGGCCAAGGGCATCATTGTCAACGTTTTGCCGCTTTTCATGTGCTTTAAAGGCGATTCGAATCTACCTCCTGAAATCTGTTTCCTGCAATTCTGCCTTGATTTCAAATCCTCTTCTTTGCCTTCCCTCAATATATTTGTGGACGAGAGTTATCATTTATAACTCTGCAGGTTTGTGAATTGCAGTGCCCTGAAGCTCCATTTTACAAGTCGCTTTTTTGGGAGCCGGCCGCAAAAGCGCAGGATGGCTTCAGGCCCTGTTCTGGTTCCGGGGGGCAGGCTGAGCCTGTGGTTAATTCTTCTTCCTGATGGGAAAATAGAGTGACCTGTGCCTCTCCCAACACCAAGAGCTAGTCTCTCATTGGTTCCCCGTCTTCCCGTTCATCCTCAGGACAAATTGCAACCTGTACGGAACAGGAGGTTAAAGGTGCTGATGCTCCAAGTAGGGAGATTGCTAGTAAAGTGGCTGGAATGGCGAACCCGAGCACAAGGAGATGAGAAATGAGGTGCGTTTTAGAAACCTTTCCCCATCACACGGTGTACCATCTTCTGGGTTTCTCATGCATGTTTTCGATGTAGGAAGATGCCCTTGAACCTGGAGATTTGGGACCCATGCGATGGGTAGCACGCAGTATTACTTTAAAGGGTCTGCGTTTGCTCACCCAACCTCACCAAACCTCTCAGCCCCAAGAGTGTCCACCCTTATGTCTCATCCAGCTGTGGGTCTAGATATGGTCAATCCAGGTTGCATCACAGCTCCTGAACGAATTGTGTAAGAATTTCTCTCTCTTTCCCTGTCTTTGTTTCATGGGTTTTTAAAAGTAATTTATTTTTATAATGGGGTTTAGCTGCTTTTCACGGCTGTGTTTATGCCGCTTTACACCCACTTGACACACTAACAGAGAGATATCAATACATAGGTTTTAAGATTATTACTAGTCAGATATATTCTTGTGCGGTGAATCGGGCGTGTTGAGTCCAGTTCTCTGAGCAAGGAGTAGGTCTTGTCTATTCCATATTGGGTTTATGGAACGGTATCTGAGCTAATTTGAAACTCTTGTTTTATGTATCACCCCACCTCACCTTTCCCGTTAAGCAGCCATAGTGTGTTTTCTGCATGTGTGACTCTGTTCTGTATTGTAAGTCAGTTCAAGTGTAACGGTTTTTACATTCCCTCTATAAGTGACACCTTATGAGAAGTGTCCTTTTCTGTGTGACTTATTTCACTTAGAATCGTCTTACGTAAATCCACTCATCATGCTGCTACTAGCCTTATGACATTGATTTCATGGCTGAGTGATATTCCATTGTACATAAGGACCACAACTTTTTTATCCATTTTTCGCTTTCCTGGGATATTTAAGGTGGAAGGAAGTGGAGGTCCTTGTCAACAGAGCAGCCCTAAACTTTGGGGTGCTTGTGTCTTGCTGATTTTCAATTTTCCCACTTTATCCCCCCATGCGTGGAAGTGCCCTATGCTCTCTAAGCTGTGTTTTTTAGATGTTTCAGGACACACCGTACACTTCTCCAGAGTGGCTGTTGGCAATTTACATCCCGCCCATCAGTGTAGCAAGGCTCCCATTTCTCCATGGCCTGTCCTGCATTTCTGGTTTTGACAGTTTTTTCAGCATGGCCCTTTTGACCGATGGGAAGCGAGACTTCTTTGTAGCGCTGATTTGCCTTTCCAGGTTGCTTGGTTGGCCAAAAAGGGCGTATGCGTTTTTTCCTGAATATATTCAGGAAGAAACGCATACGCCCTTTTTGGCCAAGGGCATCATTGTCAACGTTTTGCCGCTTTTCATGTGCTTTAAAGGCGATTCGAATCTACCTCCTGAAATCTGTTTCCTGCAATTCTGCCTTGATTTCAAATCCTCTTCTTTGCCTTCCCTCAATATATTTGTGGACGAGAGTTATCATTTATAACTCTGCAGGTTTGTGAATTGCAGTGCCCTGAAGCTCCATTTTACAAGTCGCTTTTTTGGGAGCCGGCCGCAAAAGCGCAGGATGGCTTCAGGCCCTGTTCTGGTTCCGGGGGGCAGGCTGAGCCTGTGGTTAATTCTTCTTCCTGATGGGAAAATAGAGTGACCTGTGCCTCTCCCAACACCAAGAGCTAGTCTCTCATTGGTTCCCCGTCTTCCCGTTCATCCTCAGGACAAATTGCAACCTGTACGGAACAGGAGGTTAAAGGTGCTGATGCTCCAAGTAGGGAGATTGCTAGTAAAGTGGCTGGAATGACGAACCCGAGCACAAGGAGATGAGAAATGAGGTGTGTTTTAGAAACCTTTCCCCATCACACGGTGTACCATCTTCTGGGTTTCTCATGCATGTTTTCGATGTAGGAAGATGCCCTTGAACCTGGAGATTTGGGACCCATGCGATGGGTAGCACGCAGTATTACTTTAAAGGGTCTGCGTTTGCTCACCCAACCTCACCAAACCTCTCAGCCCCAAGAGTGTCCACCCTTATGTCTCATCCAGCTGTGGGTCTAGATATGGTCAATCCAGGTTGCATCACAGCTCCTGAACGAATTGTGTAAGAATTTCTCTCTCTTTCCCTGTCTTTGTTTCATGGGTTTTTAAAAGTAATTTATTTTTATAATGGGGTTTAGCTGCTTTTCACGGCTGTGTTTATGCCGCTTTACACCCACTTGACACACTAACAGAGAGATATCAATACATAGGTTTTAAGATTATTACTAGTCAGATATATTCTTGTGCGGTGAATCGGGCGTGTTGAGTCCAGTTCTCTGAGCAAGGAGTAGGTCTTGTCTATTCCATATTGGGTTTATGGAACGGTATCTGAGCTAATTTGAAACTCTTGTTTTATGTATCACCCCACCTCACCTTTCCCGTTAAGCAGCCATAGTGTGTTTTCTGCATGTGTGACTCTGTTCTGTATTGTAAGTCAGTTCAAGTGTAACGGTTTTTACATTCCCTCTATAAGTGACACCTTATGAGAAGTGTCCTTTTCTGTGTGACTTATTTCACTTAGAATCGTCTTACGTAAATCCACTCATCATGCTGCTACTAGCCTTATGACATTGATTTCATGGCTGAGTGATATTCCATTGTACATAAGGACCACAACTTTTTTATCCATTTTTCGCTTTCCTGGGATATTTAAGGTGGAAGGAAGTGGAGGTCCTTGTCAACAGAGCAGCCCTAAACTTTGGGGTGCTTGTGTCTTGCTGATTTTCAATTTTCCCACTTTATCCCCCCATGCGTGGAAGTGCCCTATGCTCTCTAAGCTGTGTTTTTTAGATGTTTCAGGACACACCGTACACTTCTCCAGAGTGGCTGTTGGCAATTTACATCCCGCCCATCAGTGTAGCAAGGCTCCCATTTCTCCATGGCCTGTCCTGCATTTCTGGTTTTGACAGTTTTTTCAGCATGGCCCTTTTGACCGATGGGAAGCGAGACTTCTTTGTAGCGCTGATTTGCCTTTCCAGGTTGCTTGGTTGGCCAAAAAGGGCGTATGCGTTTTTTCCTGAATATATTCAGGAAAAAACGCATACGCCCTTTTTGGCCAAGGGCATCATTGTCAACGTTTTGCCGCTTTTCATGTGCTTTAAAGGCGATTCGAATCTATCTCCTGAAATCTGTTTCCTGCAATTCTGCCTTGATTTCAAATCCTCTTCTTTGCCTTCCCTCAATATATTTGTGGACGAGAGTTATCATTTATAACTCTGCAGGTTTGTGAATTGCAGTGCCCTGAAGCTCCATTTTACAAGTCGCTTTTTTGGGAGCCGGCCGCAAAAGCGCAGGATGGCTTCAGGCCCTGTTCTGGTTCCGGGGGGCAGGCTGAGCCTGTGGTTAATTCTTCTTCCTGATGGGAAAATAGAGTGACCTGTGCCTCTCCCAACACCAAGAGCTAGTCTCTCATTGGTTCCCCGTCTTCCCGTTCATCCTCAGGACAAATTGCAACCTGTACGGAACAGGAGGTTAAAGGTGCTGATGCTCCAAGTAGGGAGATTGCTAGTAAAGTGGCTGGAATGGCGAACCCGAGCACAAGGAGATGAGAAATGAGGTGCGTTTTAGAAACCTTTCCCCATCACACGGTGTACCATCTTCTGGGTTTCTCATGCATGTTTTCGATGTAGGAAGATGCCCTTGAACCTGGAGATTTGGGACCCATGCGATGGGTAGCACGCAGTATTACTTTAAAGGGTCTGCGCTTGCTCACCCAACCTCACCAAACCTCTCAGCCCCAAGAGTGTCCACCCTTATGTCTCATCCAGCTGTGGGTCTAGATATGGTCAATCCAGGTTGCATCACAGCTCCTGAACGAATTGTGTAAGAATTTCTCTCTCTTTCCCTGTCTTTGTTTCATGGGTTTTTAAAAGTAATTTATTTTTATAATGGGGTTTAGCTGCTTTTCACGGCTGTGTTTATGCCGCTTTACACCCACTTGACACACTAACAGAGAGATATCAATACATAGGTTTTAAGATTATTACTAGTCAGATATATTCTTGTGCGGTGAATCGGGCGTGTTGAGTCCAGTTCTCTGAGCAAGGAGTAGGTCTTGTCTATTCCATATTGGGTTTATGGAACGGTATCTGAGCTAATTTGAAACTCTTGTTTTATGTATCACCCCACCTCACCTTTCCCGTTAAGCAGCCATAGTGTGTTTTCTGCATGTGTGACTCTGTTCTGTATTGTAAGTCAGTTCAAGTGTAACGGTTTTTACATTCCCTCTATAAGTGACACCTTATGAGAAGTGTCCTTTTCTGTGTGACTTATTTCACTTAGAATCGTCTTACCTAAATCCACTCATCATGCTGCTACTAGCCTTATGACATTGATTTCATGGCTGAGTGATATTCCATTGTACATAAGGACCACAACTTTTTTATCCATTTTTCGCTTTCCTGGGATATTTAAGGTGGAAGGAAGTGGAGGTCCTTGTCAACAGAGCAGCCCTAAACTTTGGGGTGCTTGTGTCTTGCTGATTTTCAATTTTCCCACTTTATCCCCCCATGCGTGGAAGTGCCCTATGCTCTCTAAGCTGTGTTTTTTAGATGTTTCAGGACACACCGTACACTTCTCCAGAGTGGCTGTTGGCAATTTACATCCCGCCCATCAGTGTAGCAAGGCTCCCATTTCTCCATGGCCTGTCCTGCATTTCTGGTTTTGACAGTTTTTTCAGCATGGCCCTTTTGACCGATGGGAAGCGAGACTTCTTTGTAGCGCTGATTTGCCTTTCCAGGTTGCTTGGTTGGCCAAAAAGGGCGTATGCGTTTTTTCCTGAATATATTCAGGAAGAAACGCATACGCCCTTTTTGGCCAAGGGCATCATTGTCAACGTTTTGCCGCTTTTCATGTGCTTTAAAGGCGATTCGAATCTACCTCCTGAAATCTGTTTCCTGCAATTCTGCCTTGATTTCAAATCCTCTTCTTTGCCTTCCCTCAATATATTTGTGGACGAGAGTTATCATTTATAACTCTGCAGGTTTGTGAATTGCAGTGCCCTGAAGCTCCATTTTACAAGTCGCTTTTTTGGGAGCCGGCCGCAAAAGCGCAGGATGGCTTCAGGCCCTGTTCTGGTTCCGGGGGGCAGGCTGAGCCTGTGGTTAATTCTTCTTCCTGATGGGAAAATAGAGTGACCTGTGCCTCTCCCAACACCAAGAGCTAGTCTCTCATTGGTTCCCCGTCTTCCCGTTCATCCTCAGGACAAATTGCAACCTGTACGGAACAGGAGGTTAAAGGTGCTGATGCTCCAAGTAGGGAGATTGCTAGTAAAGTGGCTGGAATGACGAACCCGAGCACAAGGAGATGAGAAATGAGGTGTGTTTTAGAAACCTTTCCCCATCACACGGTGTACCATCTTCTGGGTTTCTCATGCATGTTTTCGATGTAGGAAGATGCCCTTGAACCTGGAGATTTGGGACCCATGCGATGGGTAGCACGCAGTATTACTTTAAAGGGTCTGCGTTTGCTCACCCAACCTCACCAAACCTCTCAGCCCCAAGAGTGTCCACCCTTATGTCTCATCCAGCTGTGGGTCTAGATATGGTCAATCCAGGTTGCATCACAGCTCCTGAACGAATTGTGTAAGAATTTCTCTCTCTTTCCCTGTCTTTGTTTCATGGGTTTTTAAAAGTAATTTATTTTTATAATGGGGTTTAGCTGCTTTTCACGGCTGTGTTTATGCCGCTTTACACCCACTTGACACACTAACAGAGAGATATCAATACATAGGTTTTAAGATTATTACTAGTCAGATATATTCTTGTGCGGTGAATCGGGCGTGTTGAGTCCAGTTCTCTGAGCAAGGAGTAGGTCTTGTCTATTCCATATTGGGTTTATGGAACGGTATCTGAGCTAATTTGAAACTCTTGTTTTATGTATCACCCCACCTCACCTTTCCCGTTAAGCAGCCATAGTGTGTTTTCTGCATGTGTGACTCTGTTCTGTATTGTAAGTCAGTTCAAGTGTAACGGTTTTTACATTCCCTCTATAAGTGACACCTTATGAGAAGTGTCCTTTTCTGTGTGACTTATTTCACTTAGAATCGTCTTACGTAAATCCACTCATCATGCTGCTACTAGCCTTATGACATTGATTTCATGGCTGAGTGATATTCCATTGTACATAAGGACCACAACTTTTTTATCCATTTTTCGCTTTCCTGGGATATTTAAGGTGGAAGGAAGTGGAGGTCCTTGTCAACAGAGCAGCCCTAAACTTTGGGGTGCTTGTGTCTTGCTGATTTTCAATTTTCCCACTTTATCCCCCCATGCGTGGAAGTGCCCTATGCTCTCTAAGCTGTGTTTTTTAGATGTTTCAGGACACACCGTACACTTCTCCAGAGTGGCTGTTGGCAATTTACATCCCGCCCATCAGTGTAGCAAGGCTCCCATTTCTCCATGGCCTGTCCTGCATTTCTGGTTTTGACAGTTTTTTCAGCATGGCCCTTTTGACCGATGGGAAGCGAGACTTCTTTGTAGCGCTGATTTGCCTTTCCAGGTTGCTTGGTTGGCCAAAAAGGGCGTATGCGTTTTTTCCTGAATATATTCAGGAAAAAACGCATACGCCCTTTTTGGCCAAGGGCATCATTGTCAACGTTTTGCCGCTTTTCATGTGCTTTAAAGGCGATTCGAATCTACCTCCTGAAATCTGTTTCCTGCAATTCTGCCTTGATTTCAAATCCTCTTCTTTGCCTTCCCTCAATATATTTGTGGACGAGAGTTATCATTTATAACTCTGCAGGTTTGTGAATTGCAGTGCCCTGAAGCTCCATTTTACAAGTCGCTTTTTTGGGAGCCGGCCGCAAAAGCGCAGGATGGCTTCAGGCCCTGTTCTGGTTCCGGGGGGCAGGCTGATCCTGTGGTTAATTCTTCTTCTTGATGGGAAAATAGAGTGACCTGTGCCTGTCCCAACACCAAGAGCTAGTCTCTCATTGGTTCCCCGTCTTCCCGTTCATCCTCAGGACAAATTGCAACCTGTACGGAACAGGAGGTTAAAGGTGCTGATGCTCCAAGTAGGGAGATTGCTAGTAAAGTGGCTGGAATGGCGAACCCGAGCACAAGGAGATGAGAAATGAGGTGCGTTTTAGAAACCTTTCCCCATCACACGGTGTACCATCTTCTGGGTTCCTCATGCATGTTTTCGATGTAGGAAGATGCCCTTGAACCTGGAGATTTGGGACCCATGCGATGGGTAGCACGCAGTATTACTTTAAAGGGTCTGCGTTTGCTCACCCAACCTCACCAAACCTCTCAGCCCCAAGAGTGTCCACCCTTATGTCTCATCCAGCTGTGGGTCTAGATATGGTCAATCCAGGTTGCATCACAGCCCCTGAACGAATTGTGTAAGTATTTCTCTCTCTTTCCCTGTCTTTGTTTCATGGGTTTTTAAAAGTAATTTATTTTTATAATGGGGTTTAGCTGCTTTTCACGGCTGTGTTTATGCCGCTTTACACCCACTTGACACACTAACAGAGAGATATCAATACATAGGTTTTAAGATTATTACTAGTCAGATATATTCTTGTGCGGTGAATCGGGCGTGTTGAGTCCAGTTCTCTGAGCAAGGAGTAGGTCTTGTCTATTACATATTGGGTTTATGGAACGGTATCTGAGCTAATTTGAAACTCTTGTTTTATGTATCACCCCACCTCACCTTTCCCGTTAAGCAGCCATAGTGTGTTTTCTGCATGTGTGACTCTGTTCTGTTTTGTAATTCAGTTCAAGTGTAACGGTTTTTACATTCCCTCTATAAGTGACACCTTATGAGAAGTGTCCTTTTCTGTGTGACTTATTTCACTTAGAATCGTCTTACCTAAATCCACTCATCATGCTGCTACTAGCCTTATGACATTGATTTCATGGCTGAGTGATATTCCATTGTACATAAGGACCACAACTTTTTTATCCATTTTTCGCTTTCCTGGGATATTTAAGGTGGAAGGAAGTGGAGGTCCTTGTCAACAGAGCAGCCCTAAACTTTGGGGTGCTTGTGTCTTGCTGATTTTCAATTTTCCCACTTTATCCCCCCATGCGTGGAAGTGCCCTATGCTCTCTAAGCTGTGTTTTTTAGATGTTTCAGGACACACCGTACACTTCTCCAGAGTGGCTGTTGGCAATTTACATCCCGCCCATCAGTGTAGCAAGGCTCCCATTTCTCCATGGCCTGTCCTGCATTTCTGGTTTTGACAGTTTTTTCAGCATGGCCCTTTTGACCGATGGGAAGCGAGACTTCTTTGTAGCGCTGATTTGCCTTTCCAGGTTGCTTGGTTGGCCAAAAAGGGCGTATGCGTTTTTTCCTGAATATATTCAGGAAGAAACGCATACGCCCTTTTTGGCCAAGGGCATCATTGTCAACGTTTTGCCGCTTTTCATGTGCTTTAAAGGCGATTCGAATCTATCTCCTGAAATCTGTTTCCTGCAATTCTGCCTTGATTTCAAATCCTCTTCTTTGCCTTCCCTCAATATATTTGTGGACGAGAGTTATCATTTATAACTCTGCAGGTTTGTGAATTGCAGTGCCCTGAAGCTCCATTTTACAAGTCGCTTTTTTGGGAGCCGGCCGCAAAAGCGCAGGATGGCTTCAGGCCCTGTTCTGGTTCCGGGGGGCAGGCTGAGCCTGTGGTTAATTCTTCTTCCTGATGGGAAAATAGAGTGACCTGTGCCTCTCCCAACACCAAGAGCTAGTCTCTCATTGGTTCCCCGTCTTCCCGTTCATCCTCAGGACAAATTGCAACCTGTACGGAACAGGAGGTTAAAGGTGCTGATGCTCCAAGTAGGGAGATTGCTAGTAAAGTGGCTGGAATGGCGAACCCGAGCACAAGGAGATGAGAAATGAGGTGCGTTTTAGAAACCTTTCCCCATCACACGGTGTACCATCTTCTGGGTTTCTCATGCATGTTTTCGATGTAGGAAGATGCCCTTGAACCTGGAGATTTGGGACCCATGCGATGGGTAGCACGCAGTATTACTTTAAAGGGTCTGCGTTTGCTCACCCAACCTCACCAAACCTCTCAGCCCCAAGAGTGTCCACCCTTATGTCTCATCCAGCTGTGGGTCTAGATATGGTCAATCCAGGTTGCATCACAGCTCCTGAACGAATTGTGTAAGAATTTCTCTCTCTTTCCCTGTCTTTGTTTCATGGGTTTTTAAAAGTAATTTATTTTTATAATGGGGTTTAGCTGCTTTTCACGGCTGTGTTTATGCCGCTTTACACCCACTTGACACACTAACAGAGAGATATCAATACATAGGTTTTAAGATTATTACTAGTCAGATATATTCTTGTGCGGTGAATCGGGCGTGTTGAGTCCAGTTCTCTGAGCAAGGAGTAGGTCTTGTCTATTACATATTGGGTTTATGGAACGGTATCTGAGCTAATTTGAAACTCTTGTTTTATGTATCACCCCACCTCACCTTTCCCGTTAAGCAGCCATAGTGTGTTTTCTGCATGTGTGACTCTGTTCTGTATTGTAAGTCAGTTCAAGTGTAACGGTTTTTACATTCCCTCTATAAGTGACACCTTATGAGAAGTGTCCTTTTCTGTGTGACTTATTTCACTTAGAATCGTCTTACCTAAATCCACTCATCATGCTGCTACTAGCCTTATGACATTGATTTCATGGCTGAGTGATATTCCATTGTACATAAGGACCACAACTTTTTTATCCATTTTTCGCTTTCCTGGGATATTTAAGGTGGAAGGAAGTGGAGGTCCTTGTCAACAGAGCAGCCCTAAACTTTGGGGTGCTTGTGTCTTGCTGATTTTCAATTTTCCCACTTTATCCCCCCATGCGTGGAAGTGCCCTATGCTCTCTAAGCTGTGTTTTTTAGATGTTTCAGGACACACCGTACACTTCTCCAGAGTGGCTGTTGGCAATTTACATCCCGCCCATCAGTGTAGCAAGGCTCCCATTTCTCCATGGCCTGTCCTGCATTTCTGGTTTTGACAGTTTTTTCAGCATGGCCCTTTTGACCGATGGGAAGCGAGACTTCTTTGTAGCGCTGATTTGCCTTTCCAGGTTGCTTGGTTGGCCAAAAAGGGCGTATGCGTTTTTTCCTGAATATATTCAGGAAAAAACGCATACGCCCTTTTTGGCCAAGGGCATCATTGTCAACGTTTTGCCGCTTTTCATGTGCTTTAAAGGCGATTCGAATCTATCTCCTGAAATCTGTTTCCTGCAATTCTGCCTTGATTTCAAATCCTCTTCTTTGCCTTCCCTCAATATATTTGTGGACGAGAGTTATCATTTATAACTCTGCAGGTTTGTGAATTGCAGTGCCCTGAAGCTCCATTTTACAAGTCGCTTTTTTGGGAGCCGGCCGCAAAAGCGCAGGATGGCTTCAGGCCCTGTTCTGGTTCCGGGGGGCAGGCTGAGCCTGTGGTTAATTCTTCTTCCTGATGGGAAAATAGAGTGACCTGTGCCTCTCCCAACACCAAGAGCTAGTCTCTCATTGGTTCCCCGTCTTCCCGTTCATCCTCAGGACAAATTGCAACCTGTACGGAACAGGAGGTTAAAGGTGCTGATGCTCCAAGTAGGGAGATTGCTAGTAAAGTGGCTGGAATGGCGAACCCGAGCACAAGGAGATGAGAAATGAGGTGCGTTTTAGAAACCTTTCCCCATCACACGGTGTACCATCTTCTGGGTTTCTCATGCATGTTTTCGATGTAGGAAGATGCCCTTGAACCTGGAGATTTGGGACCCATGCGATGGGTAGCACGCAGTATTACTTTAAAGGGTCTGCGTTTGCTCACCCAACCTCACCAAACCTCTCAGCCCCAAGAGTGTCCACCCTTATGTCTCATCCAGCTGTGGGTCTAGATATGGTCAATCCAGGTTGCATCACAGCTCCTGAACGAATTGTGTAAGAATTTCTCTCTCTTTCCCTGTCTTTGTTTCATGGGTTTTTAAAAGTAATTTATTTTTATAATGGGGTTTAGCTGCTTTTCACGGCTGTGTTTATGCCGCTTTACACCCACTTGACACACTAACAGAGAGATATCAATACATAGGTTTTAAGATTATTACTAGTCAGATATATTCTTGTGCGGTGAATCGGGCGTGTTGAGTCCAGTTCTCTGAGCAAGGAGTAGGTCTTGTCTATTCCATATTGGGTTTATGGAACGGTATCTGAGCTAATTTGAAACTCTTGTTTTATGTATCACCCCACCTCACCTTTCCCGTTAAGCAGCCATAGTGTGTTTTCTGCATGTGTGACTCTGTTCTGTATTGTAAGTCAGTTCAAGTGTAACGGTTTTTACATTCCCTCTATAAGTGACACCTTATGAGAAGTGTCCTTTTCTGTGTGACTTATTTCACTTAGAATCGTCTTACCTAAATCCACTCATCATGCTGCTACTAGCCTTATGACATTGATTTCATGGCTGAGTGATATTCCATTGTACATAAGGACCACAACTTTTTTATCCATTTTTCGCTTTCCTGGGATATTTAAGGTGGAAGGAAGTGGAGGTCCTTGTCAACAGAGCAGCCCTAAACTTTGGGGTGCTTGTGTCTTGCTGATTTTCAATTTTCCCACTTTATCCCCCCATGCGTGGAAGTGCCCTATGCTCTCTAAGCTGTGTTTTTTAGATGTTTCAGGACACACCGTACACTTCTCCAGAGTGGCTGTTGGCAATTTACATCCCGCCCATCAGTGTAGCAAGGCTCCCATTTCTCCATGGCCTGTCCTGCATTTCTGGTTTTGACAGTTTTTTCAGCATGGCCCTTTTGACCGATGGGAAGCGAGACTTCTTTGTAGCGCTGATTTGCCTTTCCAGGTTGCTTGGTTGGCCAAAAAGGGCGTATGCGTTTTTTCCTGAATATATTCAGGAAGAAACGCATACGCCCTTTTTGGCCAAGGGCATCATTGTCAACGTTTTGCCGCTTTTCATGTGCTTTAAAGGCGATTCGAATCTATCTCCTGAAATCTGTTTCCTGCAATTCTGCCTTGATTTCAAATCCTCTTCTTTGCCTTCCCTCAATATATTTGTGGACGAGAGTTATCATTTATAACTCTGCAGGTTTGTGAATTGCAGTGCCCTGAAGCTCCATTTTACAAGTCGCTTTTTTGGGAGCCGGCCGCAAAAGCGCAGGATGGCTTCAGGCCCTGTTCTGGTTCCGGGGGGCAGGCTGAGCCTGTGGTTAATTCTTCTTCCTGATGGGAAAATAGAGTGACCTGTGCCTCTCCCAACACCAAGAGCTAGTCTCTCATTGGTTCCCCGTCTTCCCGTTCATCCTCAGGACAAATTGCAACCTGTACGGAACAGGAGGTTAAAGGTGCTGATGCTCCAAGTAGGGAGATTGCTAGTAAAGTGGCTGGAATGGCGAACCCGAGCACAAGGAGATGAGAAATGAGGTGCGTTTTAGAAACCTTTCCCCATCACACGGTGTACCATCTTCTGGGTTTCTCATGCATGTTTTCGATGTAGGAAGATGCCCTTGAACCTGGAGATTTGGGACCCATGCGATGGGTAGCACGCAGTATTACTTTAAAGGGTCTGCGTTTGCTCACCCAACCTCACCAAACCTCTCAGCCCCAAGAGTGTCCACCCTTATGTCTCATCCAGCTGTGGGTCTAGATATGGTCAATCCAGGTTGCATCACAGCTCCTGAACGAATTGTGTAAGAATTTCTCTCTCTTTCCCTGTCTTTGTTTCATGGGTTTTTAAAAGTAATTTATTTTTATAATGGGGTTTAGCTGCTTTTCACGGCTGTGTTTATGCCGCTTTACACCCACTTGACACACTAACAGAGAGATATCAATACATAGGTTTTAAGATTATTACTAGTCAGATATATTCTTGTGCGGTGAATCGGGCGTGTTGAGTCCAGTTCTCTGAGCAAGGAGTAGGTCTTGTCTATTACATATTGGGTTTATGGAACGGTATCTGAGCTAATTTGAAACTCTTGTTTTATGTATCACCCCACCTCACCTTTCCCGTTAAGCAGCCATAGTGTGTTTTCTGCATGTGTGACTCTGTTCTGTATTGTAAGTCAGTTCAAGTGTAACGGTTTTTACATTCCCTCTATAAGTGACACCTTATGAGAAGTGTCCTTTTCTGTGTGACTTATTTCACTTAGAATCGTCTTACCTAAATCCACTCATCATGCTGCTACTAGCCTTATGACATTGATTTCATGGCTGAGTGATATTCCATTGTACATAAGGACCACAACTTTTTTATCCATTTTTCGCTTTCCTGGGATATTTAAGGTGGAAGGAAGTGGAGGTCCTTGTCAACAGAGCAGCCCTAAACTTTGGGGTGCTTGTGTCTTGCTGATTTTCAATTTTCCCACTTTATCCCCCCATGCGTGGAAGTGCCCTATGCTCTCTAAGCTGTGTTTTTTAGATGTTTCAGGACACACCGTACACTTCTCCAGAGTGGCTGTTGACAATTTACATCCCGCCCATCAGTGTAGCAAGGCTCCCATTTCTCCATGGCCTGTCCTGCATTTCTGGTTTTGACAGTTTTTTCAGCATGGCCCTTTTGACCGATGGGAAGCGAGACTTCTTTGTAGCGCTGATTTGCCTTTCCAGGTTGCTTGGTTGGCCAAAAAGGGCGTATGCGTTTTTTCCTGAATATATTCAGGAAGAAACGCATACGCCCTTTTTGGCCAAGGGCATCATTGTCAACGTTTTGCCGCTTTTCATGTGCTTTAAAGGCGATTCGAATCTACCTCCTGAAATCTGTTTCCTGCAATTCTGCCTTGATTTCAAATCCTCTTCTTTGCCTTCCCTCAATATATTTGTGGACGAGAGTTATCATTTATAACTCTGCAGGTTTGTGAATTGCAGTGCCCTGAAGCTCCATTTTACAAGTCGCTTTTTTGGGAGCCGGCCGCAAAAGCGCAGGATGGCTTCAGGCCCTGTTCTGGTTCCGGGGGGCAGGCTGAGCCTGTGGTTAATTCTTCTTCCTGATGGGAAAATAGAGTGACCTGTGCCTCTCCCAACACCAAGAGCTAGTCTCTCATTGGTTCCCCGTCTTCCCGTTCATCCTCAGGACAAATTGCAACCTGTACGGAACAGGAGGTTAAAGGTGCTGATGCTCCAAGTAGGGAGATTGCTAGTAAAGTGGCTGGAATGGCGAACCCGAGCACAAGGAGATGAGAAATGAGGTGCGTTTTAGAAACCTTTCCCCATCACACGGTGTACCATCTTCTGGGTTTCTCATGCATGTTTTCGATGTAGGAAGATGCCCTTGAACCTGGAGATTTGGGACCCATGCGATGGGTAGCACGCAGTATTACTTTAAAGGGTCTGCGTTTGCTCACCCAACCTCACCAAACCTCTCAGCCCCAAGAGTGTCCACCCTTATGTCTCATCCAGCTGTGGGTCTAGATATGGTCAATCCAGGTTGCATCACAGCTCCTGAACGAATTGTGTAAGAATTTCTCTCTCTTTCCCTGTCTTTGTTTCATGGGTTTTTAAAAGTAATTTATTTTTATAATGGGGTTTAGCTGCTTTTCACGGCTGTGTTTATGCCGCTTTACACCCACTTGACACACTAACAGAGAGATATCAATACATAGGTTTTAAGATTATTACTAGTCAGATATATTCTTGTGCGGTGAATCGGGCGTGTTGAGTCCAGTTCTCTGAGCAAGGAGTAGGTCTTGTCTATTCCATATTGGGTTTATGGAACGGTATCTGAGCTAATTTGAAACTCTTGTTTTATGTATCACCCCACCTCACCTTTCCCGTTAAGCAGCCATAGTGTGTTTTCTGCATGTGTGACTCTGTTCTGTATTGTAAGTCAGTTCAAGTGTAACGGTTTTTACATTCCCTCTATAAGTGACACCTTATGAGAAGTGTCCTTTTCTGTGTGACTTATTTCACTTAGAATCGTCTTACCTAAATCCACTCATCATGCTGCTACTAGCCTTATGACATTGATTTCATGGCTGAGTGATATTCCATTGTACATAAGGACCACAACTTTTTTATCCATTTTTCGCTTTCCTGGGATATTTAAGGTGGAAGGAAGTGGAGGTCCTTGTCAACAGAGCAGCCCTAAACTTTGGGGTGCTTGTGTCTTGCTGATTTTCAATTTTCCCACTTTATCCCCCCATGCGTGGAAGTGCCCTATGCTCTCTAAGCTGTGTTTTTTAGATGTTTCAGGACACACCGTACACTTCTCCAGAGTGGCTGTTGGCAATTTACATCCCGCCCATCAGTGTAGCAAGGCTCCCATTTCTCCATGGCCTGTCCTGCATTTCTGGTTTTGACAGTTTTTTCAGCATGGCCCTTTTGACCGATGGGAAGCGAGACTTCTTTGTAGCGCTGATTTGCCTTTCCAGGTTGCTTGGTTGGCCAAAAAGGGCGTATGCGTTTTTTCCTGAATATATTCAGGAAGAAACGCATACGCCCTTTTTGGCCAAGGGCATCATTGTCAACGTTTTGCCGCTTTTCATGTGCTTTAAAGGCGATTCGAATCTACCTCCTGAAATCTGTTTCCTGCAATTCTGCCTTGATTTCAAATCCTCTTCTTTGCCTTCCCTCAATATATTTGTGGACGAGAGTTATCATTTATAACTCTGCAGGTTTGTGAATTGCAGTGCCCTGAAGCTCCATTTTACAAGTCGCTTTTTTGGGAGCCGGCCGCAAAAGCGCAGGATGGCTTCAGGCCCTGTTCTGGTTCCGGGGGGCAGGCTGAGCCTGTGGTTAATTCTTCTTCCTGATGGGAAAATAGAGTGACCTGTGCCTCTCCCAACACCAAGAGCTAGTCTCTCATTGGTTCCCCGTCTTCCCGTTCATCCTCAGGACAAATTGCAACCTGTACGGAACAGGAGGTTAAAGGTGCTGATGCTCCAAGTAGGGAGATTGCTAGTAAAGTGGCTGGAATGGCGAACCCGAGCACAAGGAGATGAGAAATGAGGTGTGTTTTAGAAACCTTTCCCCATCACACGGTGTACCATCTTCTGGGTTTCTCATGCATGTTTTCGATGTAGGAAGATGCCCTTGAACCTGGAGATTTGGGACCCATGCGATGGGTAGCACGCAGTATTACTTTAAAGGGTCTGCGTTTGCTCACCCAACCTCACCAAACCTCTCAGCCCCAAGAGTGTCCACCCTTATGTCTCATCCAGCTGTGGGTCTAGATATGGTCAATCCAGGTTGCATCACAGCTCCTGAACGAATTGTGTAAGAATTTCTCTCTCTTTCCCTGTCTTTGTTTCATGGGTTTTTAAAAGTAATTTATTTTTATAATGGGGTTTAGCTGCTTTTCACGGCTGTGTTTATGCCGCTTTACACCCACTTGACACACTAACAGAGAGATATCAATACATAGGTTTTAAGATTATTACTAGTCAGATATATTCTTGTGCGGTGAATCGGGCGTGTTGAGTCCAGTTCTCTGAGCAAGGAGTAGGTCTTGTCTATTCCATATTGGGTTTATGGAACGGTATCTGAGCTAATTTGAAACTCTTGTTTTATGTATCACCCCACCTCACCTTTCCCGTTAAGCAGCCATAGTGTGTTTTCTGCATGTGTGACTCTGTTCTGTATTGTAAGTCAGTTCAAGTGTAACGGTTTTTACATTCCCTCTATAAGTGACACCTTATGAGAAGTGTCCTTTTCTGTGTGACTTATTTCACTTAGAATCGTCTTACCTAAATCCACTCATCATGCTGCTACTAGCCTTATGACATTGATTTCATGGCTGAGTGATATTCCATTGTACATAAGGACCACAACTTTTTTATCCATTTTTCGCTTTCCTGGGATATTTAAGGTGGAAGGAAGTGGAGGTCCTTGTCAACAGAGCAGCCCTAAACTTTGGGGTGCTTGTGTCTTGCTGATTTTCAATTTTCCCACTTTATCCCCCCATGCGTGGAAGTGCCCTATGCTCTCTAAGCTGTGTTTTTTAGATGTTTCAGGACACACCGTACACTTCTCCAGAGTGGCTGTTGACAATTTACATCCCGCCTATCAGTGTAGCAAGGCTCCCATTTCTCCATGGCCTGTCCTGCATTTCTGGTTTTGACAGTTTTTTCAGCATGGCCCTTTTGACCGATGGGAAGCGAGACTTCTTTGTAGCGCTGATTTGCCTTTCCAGGTTGCTTGGTTGGCCAAAAAGGGCGTATGCGTTTTTTCCTGAATATATTCAGGAAGAAACGCATACGCCCTTTTTGGCCAAGGGCATCATTGTCAACGTTTTGCCGCTTTTCATGTGCTTTAAAGGCGATTCGAATCTACCTCCTGAAATCTGTTTCCTGCAATTCTGCCTTGATTTCAAATCCTCTTCTTTGCCTTCCCTCAATATATTTGTGGACGAGAGTTATCATTTATAACTCTGCAGGTTTGTGAATTGCAGTGCCCTGAAGCTCCATTTTACAAGTCGCTTTTTTGGGAGCCGGCCGCAAAAGCGCAGGATGGCTTCAGGCCCTGTTCTGGTTCCGGGGGGCAGGCTGAGCCTGTGGTTAATTCTTCTTCCTGATGGGAAAATAGAGTGACCTGTGCCTCTCCCAACACCAAGAGCTAGTCTCTCATTGGTTCCCCGTCTTCCCGTTCATCCTCAGGACAAATTGCAACCTGTACGGAACAGGAGGTTAAAGGTGCTGATGCTCCAAGTAGGGAGATTGCTAGTAAAGTGGCTGGAATGGCGAACCCGAGCACAAGGAGATGAGAAATGAGGTGCGTTTTAGAAACCTTTCCCCATCACACGGTGTACCATCTTCTGGGTTTCTCATGCATGTTTTCGATGTAGGAAGATGCCCTTGAACCTGGAGATTTGGGACCCATGCGATGGGTAGCACGCAGTATTACTTTAAAGGGTCTGCGTTTGCTCACCCAACCTCACCAAACCTCTCAGCCCCAAGAGTGTCCACCCTTATGTCTCATCCAGCTGTGGGTCTAGATATGGTCAATCCAGGTTGCATCACAGCTCCTGAACGAATTGTGTAAGAATTTCTCTCTCTTTCCCTGTCTTTGTTTCATGGGTTTTTAAAAGTAATTTATTTTTATAATGGGGTTTAGCTGCTTTTCACGGCTGTGTTTATGCCGCTTTACACCCACTTGACACACTAACAGAGAGATATCAATACATAGGTTTTAAGATTATTACTAGTCAGATATATTCTTGTGTGGTGAATCGGGCGTGTTGAGTCCAGTTCTCTGAGCAAGGAGTAGGTCTTGTCTATTCCATATTGGGTTTATGGAACGGTATCTGAGCTAATTTGAAACTCTTGTTTTATGTATCACCCCACCTCACCTTTCCCGTTAAGCAGCCATAGTGTGTTTTCTGCATGTGTGACTCTGTTCTGTATTGTAAGTCAGTTCAAGTGTAACGGTTTTTACATTCCCTCTATAAGTGACACCTTATGAGAAGTGTCCTTTTCTGTGTGACTTATTTCACTTAGAATCGTCTTACGTAAATCCACTCATCATGCTGCTACTAGCCTTATGACATTGATTTCATGGCTGAGTGATATTCCATTGTACATAAGGACCACAACTTTTTTATCCATTTTTCGCTTTCCTGGGATATTTAAGGTGGAAGGAAGTGGAGGTCCTTGTCAACAGAGCAGCCCTAAACTTTGGGGTGCTTGTGTCTTGCTGATTTTCAATTTTCCCACTTTATCCCCCCATGCGTGGAAGTGCCCTATGCTCTCTAAGCTGTGTTTTTTAGATGTTTCAGGACACACCGTACACTTCTCCAGAGTGGCTGTTGGCAATTTACATCCCGCCCATCAGTGTAGCAAGGCTCCCATTTCTCCATGGCCTGTCCTGCATTTCTGGTTTTGACAGTTTTTTCAGCATGGCCCTTTTGACCGATGGGAAGCGAGACTTCTTTGTAGCGCTGATTTGCCTTTCCAGGTTGCTTGGTTGGCCAAAAAGGGCGTATGCGTTTTTTCCTGAATATATTCAGGAAGAAACGCATACGCCCTTTTTGGCCAAGGGCATCATTGTCAACGTTTTGCCGCTTTTCATGTGCTTTAAAGGCGATTCGAATCTACCTCCTGAAATCTGTTTCCTGCAATTCTGCCTTGATTTCAAATCCTCTTCTTTGCCTTCCCTCAATATATTTGTGGACGAGAGTTATCATTTATAACTCTGCAGGTTTGTGAATTGCAGTGCCCTGAAGCTCCATTTTACAAGTCGCTTTTTTGGGAGCCGGCCGCAAAAGCGCAGGATGGCTTCAGGCCCTGTTCTGGTTCCGGGGGGCAGGCTGAGCCTGTGGTTAATTCTTCTTCCTGATGGGAAAATAGAGTGACCTGTGCCTCTCCCAACACCAAGAGCTAGTCTCTCATTGGTTCCCCGTCTTCCCGTTCATCCTCAGGACAAATTGCAACCTGTACGGAACAGGAGGTTAAAGGTGCTGATGCTCCAAGTAGGGAGATTGCTAGTAAAGTGGCTGGAATGACGAACCCGAGCACAAGGAGATGAGAAATGAGGTGTGTTTTAGAAACCTTTCCCCATCACACGGTGTACCATCTTCTGGGTTTCTCATGCATGTTTTCGATGTAGGAAGATGCCCTTGAACCTGGAGATTTGGGACCCATGCGATGGGTAGCACGCAGTATTACTTTAAAGGGTCTGCGTTTGCTCACCCAACCTCACCAAACCTCTCAGCCCCAAGAGTGTCCACCCTTATGTCTCATCCAGCTGTGGGTCTAGATATGGTCAATCCAGGTTGCATCACAGCTCCTGAACGAATTGTGTAAGAATTTCTCTCTCTTTCCCTGTCTTTGTTTCATGGGTTTTTAAAAGTAATTTATTTTTATAATGGGGTTTAGCTGCTTTTCACGGCTGTGTTTATGCCGCTTTACACCCACTTGACACACTAACAGAGAGATATCAATACATAGGTTTTAAGATTATTACTAGTCAGATATATTCTTGTGCGGTGAATCGGGCGTGTTGAGTCCAGTTCTCTGAGCAAGGAGTAGGTCTTGTCTATTCCATATTGGGTTTATGGAACGGTATCTGAGCTAATTTGAAACTCTTGTTTTATGTATCACCCCACCTCACCTTTCCCGTTAAGCAGCCATAGTGTGTTTTCTGCATGTGTGACTCTGTTCTGTATTGTAAGTCAGTTCAAGTGTAACGGTTTTTACATTCCCTCTATAAGTGACACCTTATGAGAAGTGTCCTTTTCTGTGTGACTTATTTCACTTAGAATCGTCTTACGTAAATCCACTCATCATGCTGCTACTAGCCTTATGACATTGATTTCATGGCTGAGTGATATTCCATTGTACATAAGGACCACAACTTTTTTATCCATTTTTCGCTTTCCTGGGATATTTAAGGTGGAAGGAAGTGGAGGTCCTTGTCAACAGAGCAGCCCTAAACTTTGGGGTGCTTGTGTCTTGCTGATTTTCAATTTTCCCACTTTATCCCCCCATGCGTGGAAGTGCCCTATGCTCTCTAAGCTGTGTTTTTTAGATGTTTCAGGACACACCGTACACTTCTCCAGAGTGGCTGTTGGCAATTTACATCCCGCCCATCAGTGTAGCAAGGCTCCCATTTCTCCATGGCCTGTCCTGCATTTCTGGTTTTGACAGTTTTTTCAGCATGGCCCTTTTGACCGATGGGAAGCGAGACTTCTTTGTAGCGCTGATTTGCCTTTCCAGGTTGCTTGGTTGGCCAAAAAGGGCGTATGCGTTTTTTCCTGAATATATTCAGGAAAAAACGCATACGCCCTTTTTGGCCAAGGGCATCATTGTCAACGTTTTGCCGCTTTTCATGTGCTTTAAAGGCGATTCGAATCTATCTCCTGAAATCTGTTTCCTGCAATTCTGCCTTGATTTCAAATCCTCTTCTTTGCCTTCCCTCAATATATTTGTGGACGAGAGTTATCATTTATAACTCTGCAGGTTTGTGAATTGCAGTGCCCTGAAGCTCCATTTTACAAGTCGCTTTTTTGGGAGCCTGCCGCAAAAGCGCAGGATGGCTTCAGGCCCTGTTCTGGTTCCGGGGGGCAGGCTGAGCCTGTGGTTAATTCTTCTTCCTGATGGGAAAATAGAGTGACCTGTGCCTGTCCCAACACCAAGAGCTAGTCTCTCATTGGTTCCCCGTCTTCCCGTTCATCCTCAGGACAAATTGCAACCTGTACGGAACAGGAGGTTAAAGGTGCTGATGCTCCAAGTAGGGAGATTGCTAGTAAAGTGGCTGGAATGGCGAACCCGAGCACAAGGAGATGAGAAATGAGGTGCGTTTTAGAAACCTTTCCCCATCACACGGTGTACCATCTTCTGGGTTTCTCATGCATGTTTTCGATGTAGGAAGATGCCCTTGAACCTGGAGATTTGGGACCCATGCGATGGGTAGCACGCAGTATTACTTTAAAGGGTCTGCGTTTGCTCACCCAACCTCACCAAACCTCTCAGCCCCAAGAGTGTCCACCCTTATGTCTCATCCAGCTGTGGGTCTAGATATGGTCAATCCAGGTTGCATCACAGCTCCTGAACGAATTGTGTAAGAATTTCTCTCTCTTTCCCTGTCTTTGTTTCATGGGTTTTTAAAAGTAATTTATTTTTATAATGGGGTTTAGCTGCTTTTCACGGCTGTGTTTATGCCGCTTTACACCCACTTGACACACTAACAGAGAGATATCAATACATAGGTTTTAAGATTATTACTAGTCAGATATATTCTTGTGCGGTGAATCGGGCGTGTTGAGTCCAGTTCTCTGAGCAAGGAGTAGGTCTTGTCTATTCCATATTGGGTTTATGGAACGGTATCTGAGCTAATTTGAAACTCTTGTTTTATGTATCACCCCACCTCACCTTTCCCGTTAAGCAGCCATAGTGTGTTTTCTGCATGTGTGACTCTGTTCTGTATTGTAAGTCAGTTCAAGTGTAACGGTTTTTACATTCCCTCTATAAGTGACACCTTATGAGAAGTGTCCTTTTCTGTGTGACTTATTTCACTTAGAATCGTCTTACCTAAATCCACTCATCATGCTGCTACTAGCCTTATGACATTGATTTCATGGCTGAGTGATATTCCATTGTACATAAGGACCACAACTTTTTTATCCATTTTTCGCTTTCCTGGGATATTTAAGGTGGAAGGAAGTGGAGGTCCTTGTCAACAGAGCAGCCCTAAACTTTGGGGTGCTTGTGTCTTGCTGATTTTCAATTTTCCCACTTTATCCCCCCATGCGTGGAAGTGCCCTATGCTCTCTAAGCTGTGTTTTTTAGATGTTTCAGGACACACCGTACACTTCTCCAGAGTGGCTGTTGGCAATTTACATCCCGCCCATCAGTGTAGCAAGGCTCCCATTTCTCCATGGCCTGTCCTGCATTTCTGGTTTTGACAGTTTTTTCAGCATGGCCCTTTTGACCGATGGGAAGCGAGACTTCTTTGTAGCGCTGATTTGCCTTTCCAGGTTGCTTGGTTGGCCAAAAAGGGCGTATGCGTTTTTTCCTGAATATATTCAGGAAGAAACGCATACGCCCTTTTTGGCCAAGGGCATCATTGTCAACGTTTTGCCGCTTTTCATGTGCTTTAAAGGCGATTCGAATCTACCTCCTGAAATCTGTTTCCTGCAATTCTGCCTTGATTTCAAATCCTCTTCTTTGCCTTCCCTCAATATATTTGTGGACGAGAGTTATCATTTATAACTCTGCAGGTTTGTGAATTGCAGTGCCCTGAAGCTCCATTTTACAAGTCGCTTTTTTGGGAGCCGGCCGCAAAAGCGCAGGATGGCTTCAGGCCCTGTTCTGGTTCCGGGGGGCAGGCTGAGCCTGTGGTTAATTCTTCTTCCTGATGGGAAAATAGAGTGACCTGTGCCTCTCCCAACACCAAGAGCTAGTCTCTCATTGGTTCCCCGTCTTCCCGTTCATCCTCAGGACAAATTGCAACCTGTACGGAACAGGAGGTTAAAGGTGCTGATGCTCCAAGTAGGGAGATTGCTAGTAAAGTGGCTGGAATGACGAACCCGAGCACAAGGAGATGAGAAATGAGGTGTGTTTTAGAAACCTTTCCCCATCACACGGTGTACCATCTTCTGGGTTTCTCATGCATGTTTTCGATGTAGGAAGATGCCCTTGAACCTGGAGATTTGGGACCCATGCGATGGGTAGCACGCAGTATTACTTTAAAGGGTCTGCGTTTGCTCACCCAACCTCACCAAACCTCTCAGCCCCAAGAGTGTCCACCCTTATGTCTCATCCAGCTGTGGGTCTAGATATGGTCAATCCAGGTTGCATCACAGCTCCTGAACGAATTGTGTAAGAATTTCTCTCTCTTTCCCTGTCTTTGTTTCATGGGTTTTTAAAAGTAATTTATTTTTATAATGGGGTTTAGCTGCTTTTCACGGCTGTGTTTATGCCGCTTTACACCCACTTGACACACTAACAGAGAGATATCAATACATAGGTTTTAAGATTATTACTAGTCAGATATATTCTTGTGCGGTGAATCGGGCGTGTTGAGTCCAGTTCTCTGAGCAAGGAGTAGGTCTTGTCTATTCCATATTGGGTTTATGGAACGGTATCTGAGCTAATTTGAAACTCTTGTTTTATGTATCACCCCACCTCACCTTTCCCGTTAAGCAGCCATAGTGTGTTTTCTGCATGTGTGACTCTGTTCTGTATTGTAAGTCAGTTCAAGTGTAACGGTTTTTACATTCCCTCTATAAGTGACACCTTATGAGAAGTGTCCTTTTCTGTGTGACTTATTTCACTTAGAATCGTCTTACGTAAATCCACTCATCATGCTGCTACTAGCCTTATGACATTGATTTCATGGCTGAGTGATATTCCATTGTACATAAGGACCACAACTTTTTTATCCATTTTTCGCTTTCCTGGGATATTTAAGGTGGAAGGAAGTGGAGGTCCTTGTCAACAGAGCAGCCCTAAACTTTGGGGTGCTTGTGTCTTGCTGATTTTCAATTTTCCCACTTTATCCCCCCATGCGTGGAAGTGCCCTATGCTCTCTAAGCTGTGTTTTTTAGATGTTTCAGGACACACCGTACACTTCTCCAGAGTGGCTGTTGGCAATTTACATCCCGCCCATCAGTGTAGCAAGGCTCCCATTTCTCCATGGCCTGTCCTGCATTTCTGGTTTTGACAGTTTTTTCAGCATGGCCCTTTTGACCGATGGGAAGCGAGACTTCTTTGTAGTGCTGATTTGCCTTTCCAGGTTGCTTGGTTGGCCAAAAAGTGCGTATGCGTTTTTTCCTGAATATATTCAGGAAGAAACGCATACGCCCTTTTTGGCCAAGGGCATCATTGTCAACGTTTTGCCGCTTTTCATGTGCTTTAAAGGCGATTCGAATCTACCTCCTGAAATCTGTTTCCTGCAATTCTGCCTTGATTTCAAATCCTCTTCTTTGCCTTCCCTCAATATATTTGTGGACGAGAGTTATCATTTATAACTCTGCAGGTTTGTGAATTGCAGTGCCCTGAAGCTCCATTTTACAAGTCGCTTTTTTGGGAGCCGGCCGCAAAAGCGCAGGATGGCTTCAGGCCCTGTTCTGGTTCCGGGGGGCAGGCTGATCCTGTGGTTAATTCTTCTTCCTGATGGGAAAATAGAGTGACCTGTGCCTGTCCCAACACCAAGAGCTAGTCTCTCATTGGTTCCCCGTCTTCCCGTTCATCCTCAGGACAAATTGCAACCTGTATGGAACAGGAGGTTAAAGGTGCTGATGCTCCAAGTAGGGAGATTGCTAGTAAAGTGGCTGGAATGGCGAACCCGAGCACAAGGAGATGAGAAATGAGGTGCGTTTTAGAAACCTTTCCCCATCACACGGTGTACCATCTTCTGGGTTTCTCATGCATGTTTTCGATGTAGGAAGATGCCCTTGAACCTGGAGATTTGGGACCCATGCGATGGGTAGCACGCAGTATTACTTTAAAGGGTCTGCGTTTGCTCACCCAACCTCACCAAACCTCTCAGCCCCAAGAGTGTCCACCCTTATGTCTCATCCAGCTGTGGGTCTAGATATGGTCAATCCAGGTTGCATCACAGCTCCTGAACGAATTGTGTAAGAATTTCTCTCTCTTTCCCTGTCTTTGTTTCATGGGTTTTTAAAAGTAATTTATTTTTATAATGGGGTTTAGCTGCTTTTCACGGCTGTGTTTATGCCGCTTTACACCCACTTGACACACTAACAGAGAGATATCAATACATAGGTTTTAAGATTATTACTAGTCAGATATATTCTTGTGCGGTGAATCGGGCGTGTTGAGTCCAGTTCTCTGAGCAAGGAGTAGGTCTTGTCTATTCCATATTGGGTTTATGGAACGGTATCTGAGCTAATTTGAAACTCTTGTTTTATGTATCACCCCACCTCACCTTTCCCGTTAAGCAGCCATAGTGTGTTTTCTGCATGTGTGACTCTGTTCTGTATTGTAAGTCAGTTCAAGTGTAACGGTTTTTACATTCCCTCTATAAGTGACACCTTATGAGAAGTGTCCTTTTCTGTGTGACTTATTTCACTTAGAATCGTCTTACCTAAATCCACTCATCATGCTGCTACTAGCCTTATGACATTGATTTCATGGCTGAGTGATATTCCATTGTACATAAGGACCACAACTTTTTTATCCATTTTTCGCTTTCCTGGGATATTTAAGGTGGAAGGAAGTGGAGGTCCTTGTCAACAGAGCAGCCCTAAACTTTGGGGTGCTTGTGTCTTGCTGATTTTCAATTTTCCCACTTTATCCCCCCATGCGTGGAAGTGCCCTATGCTCTCTAAGCTGTGTTTTTTAGATGTTTCAGGACACACCGTACACTTCTCCAGAGTGGCTGTTGGCAATTTACATCCCGCCCATCAGTGTAGCAAGGCTCCCATTTCTCCATGGCCTGTCCTGCATTTCTGGTTTTGACAGTTTTTTCAGCATGGCCCTTTTGACCGATGGGAAGCGAGACTTCTTTGTAGCGCTGATTTGCCTTTCCAGGTTGCTTGGTTGGCCAAAAAGGGCGTATGCGTTTTTTCCTGAATATATTCAGGAAAAAACGCATACGCCCTTTTTGGCCAAGGGCATCATTGTCAACGTTTTGCCGCTTTTCATGTGCTTTAAAGGCGATTCGAATCTACCTCCTGAAATCTGTTTCCTGCAATTCTGCCTTGATTTCAAATCCTCTTCTTTGCCTTCCCTCAATATATTTGTGGACGAGAGTTATCATTTATAACTCTGCAGGTTTGTGAATTGCAGTGCCCTGAAGCTCCATTTTACAAGTCGCTTTTTTGGGAGCCGGCCGCAAAAGCGCAGGATGGCTTCAGGCCCTGTTCTGGTTCCGGGGGGCAGGCTGATCCTGTGGTTAATTCTTCTTCTTGATGGGAAAATAGAGTGACCTGTGCCTGTCCCAACACCAAGAGCTAGTCTCTCATTGGTTCCCCGTCTTCCCGTTCATCCTCAGGACAAATTGCAACCTGTACGGAACAGGAGGTTAAAGGTGCTGATGCTCCAAGTAGGGAGATTGCTAGTAAAGTGGCTGGAATGGCGAACCCGAGCACAAGGAGATGAGAAATGAGGTGCGTTTTAGAAACCTTTCCCCATCACACGGTGTACCATCTTCTGGGTTTCTCATGCATGTTTTCGATGTAGGAAGATGCCCTTGAACCTGGAGATTTGGGACCCATGCGATGGGTAGCACGCAGTATTACTTTAAAGGGTCTGCGTTTGCTCACCCAACCTCACCAAACCTCTCAGCCCCAAGAGTGTCCACCCTTATGTCTCATCCAGCTGTGGGTCTAGATATGGTCAATCCAGGTTGCATCACAGCCCCTGAACGAATTGTGTAAGTATTTCTCTCTCTTTCCCTGTCTTTGTTTCATGGGTTTTTAAAAGTAATTTATTTTTATAATGGGGTTTAGCTGCTTTTCACGGCTGTGTTTATGCCGCTTTACACCCACTTGACACACTAACAGAGAGATATCAATACATAGGTTTTAAGATTATTACTAGTCAGATATATTCTTGTGCGGTGAATCGGGCGTGTTGAGTCCAGTTCTCTGAGCAAGGAGTAGGTCTTGTCTATTACATATTGGGTTTATGGAACGGTATCTGAGCTAATTTGAAACTCTTGTTTTATGTATCACCCCACCTCACCTTTCCCGTTAAGCAGCCATAGTGTGTTTTCTGCATGTGTGACTCTGTTCTGTTTTGTAATTCAGTTCAAGTGTAACGGTTTTTACATTCCCTCTATAAGTGACACCTTATGAGAAGTGTCCTTTTCTGTGTGACTTATTTCACTTAGAATCGTCTTACCTAAATCCACTCATCATGCTGCTACTAGCCTTATGACATTGATTTCATGGCTGAGTGATATTCCATTGTACATAAGGACCACAACTTTTTTATCCATTTTTCGCTTTCCTGGGATATTTAAGGTGGAAGGAAGTGGAGGTCCTTGTCAACAGAGCAGCCCTAAACTTTGGGGTGCTTGTGTCTTGCTGATTTTCAATTTTCCCACTTTATCCCCCCATGCGTGGAAGTGCCCTATGCTCTCTAAGCTGTGTTTTTTAGATGTTTCAGGACACACCGTACACTTCTCCAGAGTGGCTGTTGGCAATTTACATCCCGCCCATCAGTGTAGCAAGGCTCCCATTTCTCCATGGCCTGTCCTGCATTTCTGGTTTTGACAGTTTTTTCAGCATGGCCCTTTTGACCGATGGGAAGCGAGACTTCTTTGTAGCGCTGATTTGCCTTTCCAGGTTGCTTGGTTGGCCAAAAAGGGCGTATGCGTTTTTTCCTGAATATATTCAGGAAAAAACGCATACGCCCTTTTTGGCCAAGGGCATCATTGTCAACGTTTTGCCGCTTTTCATGTGCTTTAAAGGCGATTCGAATCTATCTCCTGAAATCTGTTTCCTGCAATTCTGCCTTGATTTCAAATCCTCTTCTTTGCCTTCCCTCAATATATTTGTGGACGAGAGTTATCATTTATAACTCTGCAGGTTTGTGAATTGCAGTGCCCTGAAGCTCCATTTTACAAGTCGCTTTTTTGGGAGCCGGCCGCAAAAGCGCAGGATGGCTTCAGGCCCTGTTCTGGTTCCGGGGGGCAGGCTGAGCCTGTGGTTAATTCTTCTTCCTGATGGGAAAATAGAGTGACCTGTGCCTCTCCCAACACCAAGAGCTAGTCTCTCATTGGTTCCCCGTCTTCCCGTTCATCCTCAGGACAAATTGCAACCTGTACGGAACAGGAGGTTAAAGGTGCTGATGCTCCAAGTAGGGAGATTGCTAGTAAAGTGGCTGGAATGGCGAACCCGAGCACAAGGAGATGAGAAATGAGGTGCGTTTTAGAAACCTTTCCCCATCACACGGTGTACCATCTTCTGGGTTTCTCATGCATGTTTTCGATGTAGGAAGATGCCCTTGAACCTGGAGATTTGGGACCCATGCGATGGGTAGCACGCAGTATTACTTTAAAGGGTCTGCGTTTGCTCACCCAACTTCACCAAACCTCTCAGCCCCAAGAGTGTCCACCCTTATGTCTCATCCAGCTGTGGGTCTAGATATGGTCAATCCAGGTTGCATCACAGCTCCTGAACGAATTGTGTAAGAATTTCTCTCTCTTTCCCTGTCTTTGTTTCATGGGTTTTTAAAAGTAATTTATTTTTATAATGGGGTTTAGCTGCTTTTCACGGCTGTGTTTATGCCGCTTTACACCCACTTGACACACTAACAGAGAGATATCAATACATAGGTTTTAAGATTATTACTAGTCAGATATATTCTTGTGCGGTGAATCGGGCGTGTTGAGTCCAGTTCTCTGAGCAAGGAGTAGGTCTTGTCTATTCCATATTGGGTTTATGGAACGGTATCTGAGCTAATTTGAAACTCTTGTTTTATGTATCACCCCACCTCACCTTTCCCGTTAAGCAGCCATAGTGTGTTTTCTGCATGTGTGACTCTGTTCTGTATTGTAAGTCAGTTCAAGTGTAACGGTTTTTACATTCCCTCTATAAGTGACACCTTATGAGAAGTGTCCTTTTCTGTGTGACTTATTTCACTTAGAATCGTCTTACCTAAATCCACTCATCATGCTGCTACTAGCCTTATGACATTGATTTCATGGCTGAGTGATATTCCATTGTACATAAGGACCACAACTTTTTTATCCATTTTTCGCTTTCCTGGGATATTTAAGGTGGAAGGAAGTGGAGGTCCTTGTCAACAGAGCAGCCCTAAACTTTGGGGTGCTTGTGTCTTGCTGATTTTCAATTTTCCCACTTTATCCCCCCATGCGTGGAAGTGCCCTATGCTCTCTAAGCTGTGTTTTTTAGATGTTTCAGGACACACCGTACACTTCTCCAGAGTGGCTGTTGGCAATTTACATCCCGCCCATCAGTGTAGCAAGGCTCCCATTTCTCCATGGCCTGTCCTGCATTTCTGGTTTTGACAGTTTTTTCAGCATGGCCCTTTTGACCGATGGGAAGCGAGACTTCTTTGTAGCGCTGATTTGCCTTTCCAGGTTGCTTGGTTGGCCAAAAAGGGCGTATGCGTTTTTTCCTGAATATATTCAGGAAGAAACGCATACGCCCTTTTTGGCCAAGGGCATCATTGTCAACGTTTTGCCGCTTTTCATGTGCTTTAAAGGCGATTCGAATCTACCTCCTGAAATCTGTTTCCTGCAATTCTGCCTTGATTTCAAATCCTCTTCTTTGCCTTCCCTCAATATATTTGTGGACGAGAGTTATCATTTATAACTCTGCAGGTTTGTGAATTGCAGTGCCCTGAAGCTCCATTTTACAAGTCGCTTTTTTGGGAGCCGGCCGCAAAAGCGCAGGATGGCTTCAGGCCCTGTTCTGGTTCCGGGGGGCAGGCTGATCCTGTGGTTAATTCTTCTTCTTGATGGGAAAATAGAGTGACCTGTGCCTGTCCCAACACCAAGAGCTAGTCTCTCATTGGTTCCCCGTCTTCCCGTTCATCCTCAGGACAAATTGCAACCTGTACGGAACAGGAGGTTAAAGGTGCTGATGCTCCAAGTAGGGAGATTGCTAGTAAAGTGGCTGGAATGGCGAACCCGAGCACAAGGAGATGAGAAATGAGGTGCGTTTTAGAAACCTTTCCCCATCACACGGTGTACCATCTTCTGGGTTTCTCATGCATGTTTTCGATGTAGGAAGATGCCCTTGAACCTGGAGATTTGGGACCCATGCGATGGGTAGCACGCAGTATTACTTTAAAGGGTCTGCGTTTGCTCACCCAACCTCACCAAACCTCTCAGCCCCAAGAGTGTCCACCCTTATGTCTCATCCAGCTGTGGGTCTAGATATGGTCAATCCAGGTTGCATCACAGCCCCTGAACGAATTGTGTAAGTATTTCTCTCTCTTTCCCTGTCTTTGTTTCATGGGTTTTTAAAAGTAATTTATTTTTATAATGGGGTTTAGCTGCTTTTCACGGCTGTGTTTATGCCGCTTTACACCCACTTGACACACTAACAGAGAGATATCAATACATAGGTTTTAAGATTATTACTAGTCAGATATATTCTTGTGCGGTGAATCGGGCGTGTTGAGTCCAGTTCTCTGAGCAAGGAGTAGGTCTTGTCTATTCCATATTGGGTTTATGGAACGGTATCTGAGCTAATTTGAAACTCTTGTTTTATGTATCACCCCACCTCACCTTTCCCGTTAAGCAGCCATAGTGTGTTTTCTGCATGTGTGACTCTGTTCTGTATTGTAAGTCAGTTCAAGTGTAACGGTTTTTACATTCCCTCTATAAGTGACACCTTATGAGAAGTGTCCTTTTCTGTGTGACTTATTTCACTTAGAATCGTCTTACCTAAATCCACTCATCATGCTGCTACTAGCCTTATGACATTGATTTCATGGCTGAGTGATATTCCATTGTACATAAGGACCACAACTTTTTTATCCATTTTTCGCTTTCCTGGGATATTTAAGGTGGAAGGAAGTGGAGGTCCTTGTCAACAGAGCAGCCCTAAACTTTGGGGTGCTTGTGTCTTGCTGATTTTCAATTTTCCCACTTTATCCCCCCATGCGTGGAAGTGCCCTATGCTCTCTAAGCTGTGTTTTTTAGATGTTTCAGGACACACCGTACACTTCTCCAGAGTGGCTGTTGGCAATTTACATCCCGCCCATCAGTGTAGCAAGGCTCCCATTTCTCCATGGCCTGTCCTGCATTTCTGGTTTTGACAGTTTTTTCAGCATGGCCCTTTTGACCGATGGGAAGCGAGACTTCTTTGTAGTGCTGATTTGCCTTTCCAGGTTGCTTGGTTGGCCAAAAAGGGCGTATGCGTTTTTTCCTGAATATATTCAGGAAGAAACGCATACGCCCTTTTTGGCCAAGGGCATCATTGTCAACGTTTTGCCGCTTTTCATGTGCTTTAAAGGCGATTCGAATCTACCTCCTGAAATCTGTTTCCTGCAATTCTGCCTTGATTTCAAATCCTCTTCTTTGCCTTCCCTCAATATATTTGTGGACGAGAGTTATCATTTATAACTCTGCAGGTTTGTGAATTGCAGTGCCCTGAAGCTCCATTTTACAAGTCGCTTTTTTGGGAGCCGGCCGCAAAAGCGCAGGATGGCTTCAGGCCCTGTTCTGGTTCCGGGGGGCAGGCTGATCCTGTGGTTAATTCTTCTTCTTGATGGGAAAATAGAGTGACCTGTGCCTGTCCCAACACCAAGAGCTAGTCTCTCATTGGTTCCCCGTCTTCCCGTTCATCCTCAGGACAAATTGCAACCTGTACGGAACAGGAGGTTAAAGGTGCTGATGCTCCAAGTAGGGAGATTGCTAGTAAAGTGGCTGGAATGGCGAACCCGAGCACAAGGAGATGAGAAATGAGGTGCGTTTTAGAAACCTTTCCCCATCACACGGTGTACCATCTTCTGGGTTTCTCATGCATGTTTTCGATGTAGGAAGATGCCCTTGAACCTGGAGATTTGGGACCCATGCGATGGGTAGCACGCAGTATTACTTTAAAGGGTCTGCGTTTGCTCACCCAACCTCACCAAACCTCTCAGCCCCAAGAGTGTCCACCCTTATGTCTCATCCAGCTGTGGGTCTAGATATGGTCAATCCAGGTTGCATCACAGCCCCTGAACGAATTGTGTAAGTATTTCTCTCTCTTTCCCTGTCTTTGTTTCATGGGTTTTTAAAAGTAATTTATTTTTATAATGGGGTTTAGCTGCTTTTCACGGCTGTGTTTATGCCGCTTTACACCCACTTGACACACTAACAGAGAGATATCAATACATAGGTTTTAAGATTATTACTAGTCAGATATATTCTTGTGCGGTGAATCGGGCGTGTTGAGTCCAGTTCTCTGAGCAAGGAGTAGGTCTTGTCTATTCCATATTGGGTTTATGGAACGGTATCTGAGCTAATTTGAAACTCTTGTTTTATGTATCACCCCACCTCACCTTTCCCGTTAAGCAGCCATAGTGTGTTTTCTGCATGTGTGACTCTGTTCTGTATTGTAAGTCAGTTCAAGTGTAACGGTTTTTACATTCCCTCTATAAGTGACACCTTATGAGAAGTGTCCTTTTCTGTGTGACTTATTTCACTTAGAATCGTCTTACCTAAATCCACTCATCATGCTGCTACTAGCCTTATGACATTGATTTCATGGCTGAGTGATATTCCATTGTACATAAGGACCACAACTTTTTTATCCATTTTTCGCTTTCCTGGGATATTTAAGGTGGAAGGAAGTGGAGGTCCTTGTCAACAGAGCAGCCCTAAACTTTGGGGTGCTTGTGTCTTGCTGATTTTCAATTTTCCCACTTTATCCCCCCATGCGTGGAAGTGCCCTATGCTCTCTAAGCTGTGTTTTTTAGATGTTTCAGGACACACCGTACACTTCTCCAGAGTGGCTGTTGGCAATTTACATCCCGCCCATCAGTGTAGCAAGGCTCCCATTTCTCCATGGCCTGTCCTGCATTTCTGGTTTTGACAGTTTTTTCAGCATGGCCCTTTTGACCGATGGGAAGCGAGACTTCTTTGTAGTGCTGATTTGCCTTTCCAGGTTGCTTGGTTGGCCAAAAAGGGCGTATGCGTTTTTTCCTGAATATATTCAGGAAGAAACGCATACGCCCTTTTTGGCCAAGGGCATCATTGTCAACGTTTTGCCGCTTTTCATGTGCTTTAAAGGCGATTCGAATCTACCTCCTGAAATCTGTTTCCTGCAATTCTGCCTTGATTTCAAATCCTCTTCTTTGCCTTCCCTCAATATATTTGTGGACGAGAGTTATCATTTATAACTCTGCAGGTTTGTGAATTGCAGTGCCCTGAAGCTCCATTTTACAAGTCGCTTTTTTGGGAGCCGGCCGCAAAAGCGCAGGATGGCTTCAGGCCCTGTTCTGGTTCCGGGGGGCAGGCTGATCCTGTGGTTAATTCTTCTTCCTGATGGGAAAATAGAGTGACCTGTGCCTGTCCCAACACCAAGAGCTAGTCTCTCATTGGTTCCCCGTCTTCCCGTTCATCCTCAGGACAAATTGCAACCTGTACGGAACAGGAGGTTAAAGGTGCTGATGCTCCAAGTAGGGAGATTGCTAGTAAAGTGGCTGGAATGGCGAACCCGAGCACAAGGAGATGAGAAATGAGGTGCGTTTTAGAAACCTTTCCCCATCACACGGTGTACCATCTTCTGGGTTTCTCATGCATGTTTTCGATGTAGGAAGATGCCCTTGAACCTGGAGATTTGGGACCCATGCGATGGGTAGCACGCAGTATTACTTTAAAGGGTCTGCGTTTGCTCACCCAACCTCACCAAACCTCTCAGCCCCAAGAGTGTCCACCCTTATGTCTCATTCAGCTGTGGGTCTAGATATGGTCAATCCAGGTTGCATCACAGCTCCTGAACGAATTGTGTAAGAATTTCTCTCTCTTTCCCTGTCTTTGTTTCATGGGTTTTTAAAAGTAATTTATTTTTATAATGGGGTTTAGCTGCTTTTCACGGCTGTGTTTATGCCGCTTTACACCCACTTGACACACTAACAGAGAGATATCAATACATAGGTTTTAAGATTATTACTAGTCAGATATATTCTTGTGCGGTGAATCGGGCGTGTTGAATCCAGTTCTCTGAGCAAGGAGTAGGTCTTGTCTATTACATATTGGGTTTATGGAACGGTATCTGAGCTAATTTGAAACTCTTGTTTTATGTATCACCCCACCTCACCTTTCCCGTTAAGCAGCCATAGTGTGTTTTCTGCATGTGTGACTCTGTTCTGTTTTGTAATTCAGTTCAAGTGTAACGGTTTTTACATTCCCTCTATAAGTGACACCTTATGAGAAGTGTCCTTTTCTGTGTGACTTATTTCACTTAGAATCGTCTTACCTAAATCCACTCATCATGCTGCTACTAGCCTTATGACATTGATTTCATGGCTGAGTGATATTCCATTGTACATAAGGACCACAACTTTTTTATCCATTTTTCGCTTTCCTGGGATATTTAAGGTGGAAGGAAGTGGAGGTCCTTGTCAACAGAGCAGCCCTAAACTTTGGGGTGCTTGTGTCTTGCTGATTTTCAATTTTCCCACTTTATCCCCCCATGCGTGGAAGTGCCCTATGCTCTCTAAGCTGTGTTTTTTAGATGTTTCAGGACACACCGTACACTTCTCCAGAGTGGCTGTTGGCAATTTACATCCCGCCCATCAGTGTAGCAAGGCTCCCATTTCTCCATGGCCTGTCCTGCATTTCTGGTTTTGACACTTTTTTCAGCATGGCCCTTTTGACCGATGGGAAGCGAGACTTCTTTGTAGCGCTGATTTGCCTTTCCAGGTTGCTTGGTTGGCCAAAAAGGGCGTATGCGTTTTTTCCTGAATATATTCAGGAAAAAACGCATACGCCCTTTTTGGCCAAGGGCATCATTGTCAACGTTTTGCCGCTTTTCATGTGCTTTAAAGGCGATTCGAATCTATCTCCTGAAATCTGTTTCCTGCAATTCTGCCTTGATTTCAAATCCTCTTCTTTGCCTTCCCTCAATATATTTGTGGACGAGAGTTATCATTTATAACTCTGCAGGTTTGTGAATTGCAGTGCCCTGAAGCTCCATTTTACAAGTCGCTTTTTTGGGAGCCGGCCGCAAAAGCGCAGGATGGCTTCAGGCCCTGTTCTGGTTCCGGGGGGCAGGCTGAGCCTGTGGTTAATTCTTCTTCCTGATGGGAAAATAGAGTGACCTGTGCCTCTCCCAACACCAAGAGCTAGTCTCTCATTGGTTCCCCGTCTTCCCGTTCATCCTCAGGACAAATTGCAACCTGTACGGAACAGGAGGTTAAAGGTGCTGATGCTCCAAGTAGGGAGATTGCTAGTAAAGTGGCTGGAATGGCGAACCCGAGCACAAGGAGATGAGAAATGAGGTGCGTTTTAGAAACCTTTCCCCATCACACGGTGTACCATCTTCTGGGTTTCTCATGCATGTTTTCGATGTAGGAAGATGCCCTTGAACCTGGAGATTTGGGACCCATGCGATGGGTAGCACGCAGTATTACTTTAAAGGGTCTGCGTTTGCTCACCCAACCTCACCAAACCTCTCAGCCCCAAGAGTGTCCACCCTTATGTCTCATCCAGCTGTGGGTCTAGATATGGTCAATCCAGGTTGCATCACAGCTCCTGAACGAATTGTGTAAGAATTTCTCTCTCTTTCCCTGTCTTTGTTTCATGGGTTTTTAAAAGTAATTTATTTTTATAATGGGGTTTAGCTGCTTTTCACGGCTGTGTTTATGCCGCTTTACACCCACTTGACACACTAACAGAGAGATATCAATACATAGGTTTTAAGATTATTACTAGTCAGATATATTCTTGTGCGGTGAATCGGGCGTGTTGAGTCCAGTTCTCTGAGCAAGGAGTAGGTCTTGTCTATTACATATTGGGTTTATGGAACGGTATCTGAGCTAATTTGAAACTCTTGTTTTATGTATCACCCCACCTCACCTTTCCCGTTAAGCAGCCATAGTGTGTTTTCTGCATGTGTGACTCTGTTCTGTATTGTAAGTCAGTTCAAGTGTAACGGTTTTTACATTCCCTCTATAAGTGACACCTTATGAGAAGTGTCCTTTTCTGTGTGACTTATTTCACTTAGAATCGTCTTACCTAAATCCACTCATCATGCTGCTACTAGCCTTATGACATTGATTTCATGGCTGAGTGATATTCCATTGTACATAAGGACCACAACTTTTTTATCCATTTTTCGCTTTCCTGGGATATTTAAGGTGGAAGGAAGTGGAGGTCCTTGTCAACAGAGCAGCCCTAAACTTTGGGGTGCTTGTGTCTTGCTGATTTTCAATTTTCCCACTTTATCCCCCCATGCGTGGAAGTGCCCTATGCTCTCTAAGCTGTGTTTTTTAGATGTTTCAGGACACACCGTACACTTCTCCAGAGTGGCTGTTGGCAATTTACATCCCGCCCATCAGTGTAGCAAGGCTCCCATTTCTCCATGGCCTGTCCTGCATTTCTGGTTTTGACAGTTTTTTCAGCATGGCCCTTTTGACCGATGGGAAGCGAGACTTCTTTGTAGCGCTGATTTGCCTTTCCAGGTTGCTTGGTTGGCCAAAAAGGGCGTATGCGTTTTTTCCTGAATATATTCAGGAAGAAACGCATACGCCCTTTTTGGCCAAGGGCATCATTGTCAACGTTTTGCCGCTTTTCATGTGCTTTAAAGGCGATTCGAATCTACCTCCTGAAATCTGTTTCCTGCAATTCTGCCTTGATTTCAAATCCTCTTCTTTGCCTTCCCTCAATATATTTGTGGACGAGAGTTATCATTTATAACTCTGCAGGTTTGTGAATTGCAGTGCCCTGAAGCTCCATTTTACAAGTCGCTTTTTTGGGAGCCGGCCGCAAAAGCGCAGGATGGCTTCAGGCCCTGTTCTTGTTCCGGGGGGCAGGCTGATCCTGTGGTTAATTCTTCTTCTTGATGGGAAAATAGAGTGACCTGTGCCTGTCCCAACACCAAGAGCTAGTCTCTCATTGGTTCCCCGTCTTCCCGTTCATCCTCAGGACAAATTGCAACCTGTACGGAACAGGAGGTTAAAGGTGCTGATGCTCCAAGTAGGGAGATTGCTAGTAAAGTGGCTGGAATGGCGAACCCGAGCACAAGGAGATGAGAAATGAGGTGCGTTTTAGAAACCTTTCCCCATCACACGGTGTACCATCTTCTGGGTTTCTCATGCATGTTTTCGATGTAGGAAGATGCCCTTGAACCTGGAGATTTGGGACCCATGCGATGGGTAGCACGCAGTATTACTTTAAAGGGTCTGCGTTTGCTCACCCAACCTCACCAAACCTCTCAGCCCCAAGAGTGTCCACCCTTATGTCTCATCCAGCTGTGGGTCTAGATATGGTCAATCCAGGTTGCATCACAGCCCCTGAACGAATTGTGTAAGTATTTCTCTCTCTTTCCCTGTCTTTGTTTCATGGGTTTTTAAAAGTAATTTATTTTTATAATGGGGTTTAGCTGCTTTTCACGGCTGTGTTTATGCCGCTTTACACCCACTTGACACACTAACAGAGAGATATCAATACATAGGTTTTAAGATTATTACTAGTCAGATATATTCTTGTGCGGTGAATCGGGCGTGTTGAGTCCAGTTCTCTGAGCAAGGAGTAGGTCTTGTCTATTCCATATTGGGTTTATGGAACGGTATCTGAGCTAATTTGAAACTCTTGTTTTATGTATCACCCCACCTCACCTTTCCCGTTAAGCAGCCATAGTGTGTTTTCTGCATGTGTGACTCTGTTCTGTTTTGTAATTCAGTTCAAGTGTAACGGTTTTTACATTCCCTCTATAAGTGACACCTTATGAGAAGTGTCCTTTTCTGTGTGACTTATTTCACTTAGAATCGTCTTACCTAAATCCACTCATCATGCTGCTACTAGCCTTATGACATTGATTTCATGGCTGAGTGATATTCCATTGTACATAAGGACCACAACTTTTTTATCCATTTTTCGCTTTCCTGGGATATTTAAGGTGGAAGGAAGTGGAGGTCCTTGTCAACAGAGCAGCCCTAAACTTTGGGGTGCTTGTGTCTTGCTGATTTTCAATTTTCCCACTTTATCCCCCCATGCGTGGAAGTGCCCTATGCTCTCTAAGCTGTGTTTTTTAGATGTTTCAGGACACACCGTACACTTCTCCAGAGTGGCTGTTGGCAATTTACATCCCGCCCATCAGTGTAGCAAGGCTCCCATTTCTCCATGGCCTGTCCTGCATTTCTGGTTTTGACAGTTTTTTCAGCATGGCCCTTTTGACCGATGGGAAGCGAGACTTCTTTGTAGCGCTGATTTGCCTTTCCAGGTTGCTTGGTTGGCCAAAAAGGGCGTATGCGTTTTTTCCTGAATATATTCAGGAAAAAACGCATACGCCCTTTTTGGCCAAGGGCATCATTGTCAACGTTTTGCCGCTTTTCATGTGCTTTAAAGGCGATTCGAATCTATCTCCTGAAATCTGTTTCCTGCAATTCTGCCTTGATTTCAAATCCTCTTCTTTGCCTTCCCTCAATATATTTGTGGACGAGAGTTATCATTTATAACTCTGCAGGTTTGTGAATTGCAGTGCCCTGAAGCTCCATTTTACAAGTCGCTTTTTTGGGAGCCGGCCGCAAAAGCGCAGGATGGCTTCAGGCCCTGTTCTGGTTCCGGGGGGCAGGCTGAGCCTGTGGTTAATTCTTCTTCCTGATGGGAAAATAGAGTGACCTGTGCCTCTCCCAACACCAAGAGCTAGTCTCTCATTGGTTCCCCGTCTTCCCGTTCATCCTCAGGACAAATTGCAACCTGTACGGAACAGGAGGTTAAAGGTGCTGATGCTCCAAGTAGGGAGATTGCTAGTAAAGTGGCTGGAATGGCGAACCCGAGCACAAGGAGATGAGAAATGAGGTGCGTTTTAGAAACCTTTCCCCATCACACGGTGTACCATCTTCTGGGTTTCTCATGCATGTTTTCGATGTAGGAAGATGCCCTTGAACCTGGAGATTTGGGACCCATGCGATGGGTAGCACGCAGTATTACTTTAAAGGGTCTGCGTTTGCTCACCCAACCTCACCAAACCTCTCAGCCCCAAGAGTGTCCACCCTTATGTCTCATCCAGCTGTGGGTCTAGATATGGTCAATCCAGGTTGCATCACAGCTCCTGAACGAATTGTGTAAGAATTTCTCTCTCTTTCCCTGTCTTTGTTTCATGGGTTTTTAAAAGTAATTTATTTTTATAATGGGGTTTAGCTGCTTTTCACGGCTGTGTTTATGCCGCTTTACACCCACTTGACACACTAACAGAGAGATATCAATACATAGGTTTTAAGATTATTACTAGTCAGATATATTCTTGTGCGGTGAATCGGGCGTGTTGAGTCCAGTTCTCTGAGCAAGGAGTAGGTCTTGTCTATTACATATTGGGTTTATGGAACGGTATCTGAGCTAATTTGAAACTCTTGTTTTATGTATCACCCCACCTCACCTTTCCCGTTAAGCAGCCATAGTGTGTTTTCTGCATGTGTGACTCTGTTCTGTATTGTAAGTCAGTTCAAGTGTAACGGTTTTTACATTCCCTCTATAAGTGACACCTTATGAGAAGTGTCCTTTTCTGTGTGACTTATTTCACTTAGAATCGTCTTACCTAAATCCACTCATCATGCTGCTACTAGCCTTATGACATTGATTTCATGGCTGAGTGATATTCCATTGTACATAAGGACCACAACTTTTTTATCCATTTTTCGCTTTCCTGGGATATTTAAGGTGGAAGGAAGTGGAGGTCCTTGTCAACAGAGCAGCCCTAAACTTTGGGGTGCTTGTGTCTTGCTGATTTTCAATTTTCCCACTTTATCCCCCCATGCGTGGAAGTGCCCTATGCTCTCTAAGCTGTGTTTTTTAGATGTTTCAGGACACACCGTACACTTCTCCAGAGTGGCTGTTGGCAATTTACATCCCGCCCATCAGTGTAGCAAGGCTCCCATTTCTCCATGGCCTGTCCTGCATTTCTGGTTTTGACAGTTTTTTCAGCATGGCCCTTTTGACCGATGGGAAGCGAGACTTCTTTGTAGCGCTGATTTGCCTTTCCAGGTTGCTTGGTTGGCCAAAAAGGGCGTATGCGTTTTTTCCTGAATATATTCAGGAAGAAACGCATACGCCCTTTTTGGCCAAGGGCATCATTGTCAACGTTTTGCCGCTTTTCATGTGCTTTAAAGGCGATTCGAATCTACCTCCTGAAATCTGTTTCCTGCAATTCTGCCTTGATTTCAAATCCTCTTCTTTGCCTTCCCTCAATATATTTGTGGACGAGAGTTATCATTTATAACTCTGCAGGTTTGTGAATTGCAGTGCCCTGAAGCTCCATTTTACAAGTCGCTTTTTTGGGAGCCGGCCGCAAAAGCGCAGGATGGCTTCAGGCCCTGTTCTGGTTCCGGGGGGCAGGCTGATCCTGTGGTTAATTCTTCTTCTTGATGGGAAAATAGAGTGACCTGTGCCTGTCCCAACACCAAGAGCTAGTCTCTCATTGGTTCCCCGTCTTCCCGTTCATCCTCAGGACAAATTGCAACCTGTACGGAACAGGAGGTTAAAGGTGCTGATGCTCCAAGTAGGGAGATTGCTAGTAAAGTGGCTGGAATGGCGAACCCGAGCACAAGGAGATGAGAAATGAGGTGCGTTTTAGAAACCTTTCCCCATCACACGGTGTACCATCTTCTGGGTTTCTCATGCATGTTTTCGATGTAGGAAGATGCCCTTGAACCTGGAGATTTGGGACCCATGCGATGGGTAGCACGCAGTATTACTTTAAAGGGTCTGCGTTTGCTCACCCAACCTCACCAAACCTCTCAGCCCCAAGAGTGTCCACCCTTATGTCTCATCCAGCTGTGGGTCTAGATATGGTCAATCCAGGTTGCATCACAGCCCCTGAACGAATTGTGTAAGTATTTCTCTCTCTTTCCCTGTCTTTGTTTCATGGGTTTTTAAAAGTAATTTATTTTTATAATGGGGTTTAGCTGCTTTTCACGGCTGTGTTTATGCCGCTTTACACCCACTTGACACACTAACAGAGAGATATCAATACATAGGTTTTAAGATTATTACTAGTCAGATATATTCTTGTGCGGTGAATCGGGCGTGTTGAGTCCAGTTCTCTGAGCAAGGAGTAGGTCTTGTCTATTCCATATTGGGTTTATGGAACGGTATCTGAGCTAATTTGAAACTCTTGTTTTATGTATCACCCCACCTCACCTTTCCCGTTAAGCAGCCATAGTGTGTTTTCTGCATGTGTGACTCTGTTCTGTATTGTAAGTCAGTTCAAGTGTAACGGTTTTTACATTCCCTCTATAAGTGACACCTTATGAGAAGTGTCCTTTTCTGTGTGACTTATTTCACTTAGAATCGTCTTACCTAAATCCACTCATCATGCTGCTACTAGCCTTATGACATTGATTTCATGGCTGAGTGATATTCCATTGTACATAAGGACCACAACTTTTTTATCCATTTTTCGCTTTCCTGGGATATTTAAGGTGGAAGGAAGTGGAGGTCCTTGTCAACAGAGCAGCCCTAAACTTTGGGGTGCTTGTGTCTTGCTGATTTTCAATTTTCCCACTTTATCCCCCCATGCGTGGAAGTGCCCTATGCTCTCTAAGCTGTGTTTTTTAGATGTTTCAGGACACACCGTACACTTCTCCAGAGTGGCTGTTGGCAATTTACATCCCGCCCATCAGTGTAGCAAGGCTCCCATTTCTCCATGGCCTGTCCTGCATTTCTGGTTTTGACAGTTTTTTCAGCATGGCCCTTTTGACCGATGGGAAGCGAGACTTCTTTGTAGCGCTGATTTGCCTTTCCAGGTTGCTTGGTTGGCCAAAAAGGGCGTATGCGTTTTTTCCTGAATATATTCAGGAAGAAACGCATACGCCCTTTTTGGCCAAGGGCATCATTGTCAACGTTTTGCCGCTTTTCATGTGCTTTAAAGGCGATTCGAATCTACCTCCTGAAATCTGTTTCCTGCAATTCTGCCTTGATTTCAAATCCTCTTCTTTGCCTTCCCTCAATATATTTGTGGACGAGAGTTATCATTTATAACTCTGCAGGTTTGTGAATTGCAGTGCCCTGAAGCTCCATTTTACAAGTCGCTTTTTTGGGAGCCGGCCGCAAAAGCGCAGGATGGCTTCAGGCCCTGTTCTGGTTCCGGGGGGCAGGCTGATCCTGTGGTTAATTCTTCTTCTTGATGGGAAAATAGAGTGACCTGTGCCTGTCCCAACACCAAGAGCTAGTCTCTCATTGGTTCCCCGTCTTCCCGTTCATCCTCAGGACAAATTGCAACCTGTACGGAACAGGAGGTTAAAGGTGCTGATGCTCCAAGTAGGGAGATTGCTAGTAAAGTGGCTGGAATGGCGAACCCGAGCACAAGGAGATGAGAAATGAGGTGCGTTTTAGAAACCTTTCCCCATCACACGGTGTACCATCTTCTGGGTTTCTCATGCATGTTTTCGATGTAGGAAGATGCCCTTGAACCTGGAGATTTGGGACCCATGCGATGGGTAGCACGCAGTATTACTTTAAAGGGTCTGCGTTTGCTCACCCAACCTCACCAAACCTCTCAGCCCCAAGAGTGTCCACCCTTATGTCTCATCCAGCTGTGGGTCTAGATATGGTCAATCCAGGTTGCATCACAGCCCCTGAACGAATTGTGTAAGTATTTCTCTCTCTTTCCCTGTCTTTGTTTCATGGGTTTTTAAAAGTAATTTATTTTTATAATGGGGTTTAGCTGCTTTTCACGGCTGTGTTTATGCCGCTTTACACCCACTTGACACACTAACAGAGAGATATCAATACATAGGTTTTAAGATTATTACTAGTCAGATATATTCTTGTGCGGTGAATCGGGCGTGTTGAGTCCAGTTCTCTGAGCAAGGAGTAGGTCTTGTGTATTCCATATTGGGTTTATGGAACGGTATCTGAGCTAATTTGAAACTCTTGTTTTATGTATCACCCCACCTCACCTTTCCCGTTAAGCAGCCATAGTGTGTTTTCTGCATGTGTGACTCTGTTCTGTATTGTAAGTCAGTTCAAGTGTAACGGTTTTTACATTCCCTCTATAAGTGACACCTTATGAGAAGTGTCCTTTTCTGTGTGACTTATTTCACTTAGAATCGTCTTACCTAAATCCACTCATCATGCTGCTACTAGCCTTATGACATTGATTTCATGGCTGAGTGATATTCCATTGTACATAAGGACCACAACTTTTTTATCCATTTTTCGCTTTCCTGGGATATTTAAGGTGGAAGGAAGTGGAGGTCCTTGTCAACAGAGCAGCCCTAAACTTTGGGGTGCTTGTGTCTTGCTGATTTTCAATTTTCCCACTTTATCCCCCCATGCGTGGAAGTGCCCTATGCTCTCTAAGCTGTGTTTTTTAGATGTTTCAGGACACACCGTACACTTCTCCAGAGTGGCTGTTGGCAATTTACATCCCGCCCATCAGTGTAGCAAGGCTCCCATTTCTCCATGGCCTGTCCTGCATTTCTGGTTTTGACAGTTTTTTCAGCATGGCCCTTTTGACCGATGGGAAGCGAGACTTCTTTGTAGCGCTGATTTGCCTTTCCAGGTTGCTTGGTTGGCCAAAAAGGGCGTATGCGTTTTTTCCTGAATATATTCAGGAAGAAACGCATACGCCCTTTTTGGCCAAGGGCATCATTGTCAACGTTTTGCCGCTTTTCATGTGCTTTAAAGGCGATTCGAATCTACCTCCTGAAATCTGTTTCCTGCAATTCTGCCTTGATTTCAAATCCTCTTCTTTGCCTTCCCTCAATATATTTGTGGACGAGAGTTATCATTTATAACTCTGCAGGTTTGTGAATTGCAGTGCCCTGAAGCTCCATTTTACAAGTCGCTTTTTTGGGAGCCGGCCGCAAAAGCGCAGGATGGCTTCAGGCCCTGTTCTGGTTCCGGGGGGCAGGCTGATCCTGTGGTTAATTCTTCTTCCTGATGGGAAAATAGAGTGACCTGTGCCTGTCCCAACACCAAGAGCTAGTCTCTCATTGGTTCCCCGTCTTCCCGTTCATCCTCAGGACAAATTGCAACCTGTACGGAACAGGAGGTTAAAGGTGCTGATGCTCCAAGTAGGGAGATTGCTAGTAAAGTGGCTGGAATGGCGAACCCGAGCACAAGGAGATGAGAAATGAGGTGCGTTTTAGAAACCTTTCCCCATCACACGGTGTACCATCTTCTGGGTTTCTCATGCATGTTTTCGATGTAGGAAGATGCCCTTGAACCTGGAGATTTGGGACCCATGCGATGGGTAGCACGCAGTATTACTTTAAAGGGTCTGCGTTTGCTCACCCAACCTCACCAAACCTCTCAGCCCCAAGAGTGTCCACCCTTATGTCTCATTCAGCTGTGGGTCTAGATATGGTCAATCCAGGTTGCATCACAGCTCCTGAACGAATTGTGTAAGAATTTCTCTCTCTTTCCCTGTCTTTGTTTCATGGGTTTTTAAAAGTAATTTATTTTTATAATGGGGTTTAGCTGCTTTTCACGGCTGTGTTTATGCCGCTTTACACCCACTTGACACACTAACAGAGAGATATCAATACATAGGTTTTAAGATTATTACTAGTCAGATATATTCTTGTGCGGTGAATCGGGCGTGTTGAATCCAGTTCTCTGAGCAAGGAGTAGGTCTTGTCTATTACATATTGGGTTTATGGAACGGTATCTGAGCTAATTTGAAACTCTTGTTTTATGTATCACCCCACCTCACCTTTCCCGTTAAGCAGCCATAGTGTGTTTTCTGCATGTGTGACTCTGTTCTGTTTTGTAATTCAGTTCAAGTGTAACGGTTTTTACATTCCCTCTATAAGTGACACCTTATGAGAAGTGTCCTTTTCTGTGTGACTTATTTCACTTAGAATCGACTTACCTAAATCCACTCATCATGCTGCTACTAGCCTTATGACATTGATTTCATGGCTGAGTGATATTCCATTGTACATAAGGACCACAACTTTTTTATCCATTTTTCGCTTTCCTGGGATATTTAAGGTGGAAGGAAGTGGAGGTCCTTGTCAACAGAGCAGCCCTAAACATTCGGGTGCTTGTGTCTTGCTGATTTTCAATTTTCCCACTTTATCCCCCCATGCGTGGAAGTGCCCTATGCTCTCTAAGCTGTGTTTTTTAGATGTTTCAGGACACACCGTACACTTCTCCAGAGTGGCTGTTGGCAATTTACATCCCGCCCATCAGTGTAGCAAGGCTCCCATTTCTCCATGGCCTGTCCTGCATTTCTGGTTTTGACAACTTTTTCAGCATGTCCCTTTTGACCGATGGGAAGCGAGACTTCTTTGTAGCGCTGATTTGCCTTTCCAGGTTGCTTGGTTGGCCAAAAAGGGCGTATGCGTTTTTTCCTGAATATATTCAGGAAAAAACGCATACGCCCTTTTTGGCCAAGGGCATCATTGTCAACGTTTTGCCGCTTTTCATGTGCTTTAAAGGCGATTCGAATCTACCTCCTGAAATCTGTTTCCTGCAATTCTGCCTTGATTTCAAATCCTCTTCTTTGCCTTCCCTCAATATATTTGTGGACGAGAGTTATCATTTATAACTCTGCAGGTTTGTGAATTGCAGTGCCCTGAAGCTCCATTTTACAAGTCGGTTTTTTGGGAGCCGGCCGCAAAAGCGCAGGATGGCTTCAGGCCCTGTTCTGGTTCCGGGGGGCAGGCTGAGCCTGTGGTTAATTCTTCTTCCTGATGGGAAAATAGAGTGACCTGTGCCTGTCCCAACACCAAGAGCTAGTCTCTCATTGGTTCCCCGTCTTCCCGTTCATCCTCAGGACAAATTGCAACCTGTACGGAACAGGAGGTTAAAGGTGCTGATGCTCCAAGTAGGGAGATTGCTAGTAAAGTGGCTGGAATGGCGAACCCGAGCACAAGGAGATGAGAAATGAGGTGCGTTTTAGAAACCTTTCCCCATCACACGGTGTACCATCTTCTGGGTTTCTCATGCATGTTTTCGATGTAGGAAGATGCCCTTGAACCTGGAGATTTGGGACCCATGCGATGGGTAGCACGCAGTATTACTTTAAAGGGTCTGCGTTTGCTCACCCAACCTCACCGAACCTCTCACCCCCAAGAGTGTCCACCCTTATGTCTCATCCAGCTGTGGGTCTAGATATGGTCAATCCAGGTTGCATCACAGCCCCTGAACGAATTGTGTAAGAATTTCTCTCTCTTTCCCTGTCTTTGTTTCATGGGTTTTTAAAAGTAATTTATTTTTATAATGGGGTTTAGCTGCTTTTCACGGCTGTGTTTAGGCCGCTTTACACCCACTTGACACACTAACAGAGAGATATCAATACATAGGTTTTAAGATTATTACTAGTCAGATATATTCTTGTGCGGTGAATCGGGCGTGTTGAGTCCAGTTCTCTGAGCAAGGAGTAGGTCTTGTCTATTCCATATTGGGTTTATGGAACGGTATCTGAGCTAATTTGAAACTCTTGTTTTATGTATCACCCCACCTCACCTTTCCCGTTAAGCAGCCATAGTGTGTTTTCTGCATGTGTGACTCTGTTCTGTTTTGTAATTCAGTTCAAGTGTAACGGTTTTTACATTCCCTCTATAAGTGACACCTTATGAGAAGTGTCCTTTTCTGTGTGACTTATTTCACTTAGAATCGTCTTACCTAAATCCACTCATCATGCTGCTACTAGCCTTATGACATTGATTTCATGGCTGAGTGATATTCCATTGTACATAAGGACCACAACTTTTTTATCCATTTTTCGCTTTCCTGGGATATTTAAGGTGGAAGGAAGTGGAGGTCCTTGTAAACAGAGCAGCCCTAAACTTTCGGGTGCTTGTGTCTTGCTGATTTTCAATTTTCCCACTTTATCCCCCCATGCGTGGAAGTGCCCTATGCTCTCTAAGCTGTGTTTTTTAGATGTTTCAGGACACACCGTACACTTCTCCAGAGTGGCTGTTGGCAATTTACATCCCGCCCATCAGTGTAGCAAGGCTCCCATTTCTCCATGGCCTGTCCTGCATTTCTGGTTTTGACAACTTTTTCAGCATGTCCCTTTTGACCGATGGGAAGCGAGACTTCTTTGTAGCGCTGATTTGCCTTTCCAGGTTGCTTGGTTGGCCAAAAAGGGCGTATGCGTTTTTTCCTGAATATATTCAGGAAAAAACGCATACGCCCTTTTTGGACAAGGGCATCATTGTCAACGTTTTGCCGCTTTTCATGTGCTTTAAAGGCGATTCGAATCTACCTCCTGAAATCTGTTTCCTGCAATTCTGCCTTGATTTCAAATCCTCTTCTTTGCCTTCCCTCAATATATTTGTGGACGAGAGTTATCATTTATAACTCTGCAGGTTTGTGAATTGCAGTGCCCTGAAGCTCCATTTTACAAGTCGGTTTTTTGGGAGCCGGCCGCAAAAGCGCAGGATGGCTTCAGGCCCTGTTCTGGTTCCGGGGGGCAGGCTGAGCCTGTGGTTAATTCTTCTTCCTGATGGGAAAATAGAGTGACCTGTGCCTGTCCCAACACCAAGAGCTAGTCTCTCATTGGTTCCCTGTCTTCCCGTTCATCCTCAGGACAAATTGCAACCTGTACGGAACAGGAGGTTAAAGGTGCTGATGCTCCAAGTAGGGAGATTGCTAGTAAAGTGGCTGGAATGGCGAACCCGAGCACAAGGAGATGAGAAATGCGGTGCGTTTTAGAAACCTTTCCCCATCACACGGTGTACCATCTTCTGGGTTTCTCATGCATGTTTTCGATGTAGGAAGATGCCCTTGAACCTGGAGATTTGGGACCCATGCGATGGGTAGCACGCAGTATTACTTTAAAGGGTCTGCGTTTGCTCACCCAACCTCACCGAACCTCTCAGCCCCAAGAGTGTCCACCCTTATGTCTCATCCAGCTGTGGGTCTAGATATGGTCAATCCAGGTTGCATCACAGCCCCTGAACGAATTGTGTAAGAATTTCTCTCTCTTTCCCTGTCTTTGTTTCATGGGTTTTTAAAAGTAATTTATTTTTATAATGGGGTTTAGCTGCTTTTCACGGCTGTGTTTAGGCCGCTTTACCCCCACTTGACACACTAACAGAGAGATATCAATACATAGGTTTTAAGATTATTACTAGTCAGATATATTCTTGTGCGGTGAATCGGGCGTGTTGAGTCCAGTTCTCTGAGCAAGGAGTAGGTCTTGTCTATTCCATATTGGGTTTATGGAACGGTATCTGAGCTAATTTGAAACTCTTGTTTTATGTATCACCCCACCTCACCTTTCCCGTTAAGCAGCCATAGTGTGTTTTCTGCATGTGTGACTCTGTTCTGTTTTGTAATTCAGTTCAAGTGTAACGGTTTTTACATTCCCTCTATAAGTGACACCTTATGAGAAGTGTCCTTTTCTGTGTGACTTATTTCACTTAGAATCGTCTTACCTAAATCCACTCATCATGCTGCTACTAGCCTTATGACATTGATTTCATGGCTGAGTGATATTCCATTGTACATAAGGACCACAACTTTTTTATCCATTTTTCGCTTTCCTGGGATATTTAAGGTGGAAGGAAGTGGAGGTCCTTGTCAACAGAGCAGCCCTAACCTTTGGGGTGCTTGTGTCTTGCTGATTTTCAATTTTCCCACTTTATCCCCCCATGCGTGGAAGTGCCCTATGCTCTCTAAGCTGTGTTTTTTAGATGTTTCAGGACACACCGTACACTTCTCCAGAGTGGCTGTTGGCAATTTACATCCCGCCCATCAGTGTAGCAAGGCTCCCATTTCTCCATGGCCTGTCCTGCATTTCTGGTTTTGACACTTTTTTCAGCATGTCCCTTTTGACCGATGGGAAGCGAGACTTCTTTGTAGCGCTGATTTGCCTTTCCAGGTTGCTTGGTTGGCCAAAAAGGGCGTATGCGTTTTTTCCTGAATATATTCAGGAAAAAACGTATACGCCCTTTTTGGCCAAGGGCATCATTGTCAACGTTTTGCCGCTTTTCATGTGCTTTAAAGGCGATTCGAATCTACCTCCTGAAATCTGTTTCCTGCAATTCTGCCTTGATTTCAAATCCTCTTCTTTGCCTTCCCTCAATATATTTGTGGACGAGAGTTATCATTTATAACTCTGCAGGTTTGTGAATTGCAGTGCCCTGAAGCTGCATTTTACAAGTCGCTTTTTTGGGAGCCGGCCGCAAAAGCGCAGGATGGCTTCAGGCCCTGTTCTGGTTCCGGGGGGCAGGCTGAGCCTGTGGTTAATTCTTCTTCCTGATGGGAAAATAGAGTGACCTGTGCCTGTCCCAACACCAAGAGCTAGTCTCTCATTGGTTCCCTGTCTTCCCGTTCATCCTCAGGACAAATTGCAACCTGTATGGAACAGGAGGTTAAAGGTGCTGATGCTCCAAGTAGGGAGATTGCTAGTAAAGTGGCTGGAATGGCGAACCCGAGCACAAGGAGATGAGAAATGAGGTGCGTTTTAGAAACCTTTCCCCATCACACGGTGTACCATCTTCTGGGTTTCTCATGCATGTTTTCGATGTAGGAAGATGCCCTTGAACCTGGAGATTTGGGACCCATGCGATGGGTAGCACGCAGTATTACTTTAAAGGGTCTGCGTTTGCTCACCCAACCTCACCGAACCTCTCAGCCCCAAGAGTGTCCACCCTTATGTCTCATCCAGCTGTGGGTCTAGATATGGTCAATCCAGGTTGCATCACAGCCCCTGAACGAATTGTGTAAGAATTTCTCTCTCTTTCCCTGTCTTTGTTTCATGGGTTTTTAAAAGTAATTTATTTTTATAATGGGGTTTAGCTGCTTTTCACGGCTGTGTTTAGGCCGCTTTACACCCACTTGACACACTAACAGAGAGATATCAATACATAGGTTTTAAGATTATTACTAGTCAGATATATTCTTGTGCGGTGAATCGGGCGTGTTGAGTCCAGTTCTCTGAGCAAGGAGTAGGTCTTGTCTATTCCATATTGGGTTTATGGAACGGTATCTGAGCTAATTTGAAACTCTTGTTTTATGTATCACCCCACCTCACCTTTCCCGTTAAGCAGCCATAGTGTGTTTTCTGCATGTGTGACTCTGTTCTGTTTTGTAATTCAGTTCAAGTGTAACGGTTTTTACATTCCCTCTATAAGTGACACCTTATGAGAAGTGTCCTTTTCTGTGTGACTTATTTCACTTAGAATCGACTTACCTAAATCCACTCATCATGCTGCTACTAGCCTTATGACATTGATTTCATGGCTGAGTGATATTCCATTGTACATAAGGACCACAACTTTTTTATCCATTTTTCGCTTTCCTGGGATATTTAAGGTGGAAGGAAGTGGAGGTCCTTGTCAACAGAGCAGCCCTAAACATTCGGGTGCTTGTGTCTTGCTGATTTTCAATTTTCCCACTTTATCCCCCCATGCGTGGAAGTGCCCTATGCTCTCTAAGCTGTGTTTTTTAGATGTTTCAGGACACACCGTACACTTCTCCAGAGTGGCTGTTGGCAATTTACATCCCGCCCATCAGTGTAGCAAGGCTCCCATTTCTCCATGGCCTGTCCTGCATTTCTGGTTTTGACAACTTTTTCAGCATGTCCCTTTTGACCGATGGGAAGCGAGACTTCTTTGTAGCGCTGATTTGCCTTTCCAGGTTGCTTGGTTGGCCAAAAAGGGCGTATGCGTTTTTTCCTGAATATATTCAGGAAAAAACGCATACGCCCTTTTTGGCCAAGGGCATCATTGTCAACGTTTTGCCGCTTTTCATGTGCTTTAAAGGCGATTCGAATCTACCTCCTGAAATCTGTTTCCTGCAATTCTGCCTTGATTTCAAATCCTCTTCTTTGCCTTCCCTCAATATATTTGTGGACGAGAGTTATCATTTATAACTCTGCAGGTTTGTGAATTGCAGTGCCCTGAAGCTCCATTTTACAAGTCGGTTTTTTGGGAGCCGGCCACAAAAGCGCAGGATGGCTTCAGGCCCTGTTCTGGTTCCGGGGGGCAGGCTGAGCCTGTGGTTAATTCTTCTTCCTGATGGGAAAATAGAGTGACCTGTGCCTGTCCCAACACCAAGAGCTAGTCTCTCATTGGTTCCCCGTCTTCCCGTTCATCCTCAGGACAAATTGCAACCTGTACGGAACAGGAGGTTAAAGGTGCTGATGCTCCAAGTAGGGAGATTGCTAGTAAAGTGGCTGGAATGGCGAACCCGAGCACAAGGAGATGAGAAATGAGGTGCGTTTTAGAAACCTTTCCCCATCACACGGTGTACCATCTTCTGGGTTTCTCATGCATGTTTTCGATGTAGGAAGATGCCCTTGAACCTGGAGATTTGGGACCCATGCGATGGGTAGCACGCAGTATTACTTTAAAGGGTCTGCGTTTGCTCACCCAACCTCACCGAACCTCTCAGCCCCAAGAGTGTCCACCCTTATGTCTCATCCAGCTGTGGGTCTAGATATGGTCAATCCAGGTTGCATCACAGCCCCTGAACGAATTGTGTAAGAATTTCTCTCTCTTTCCCTGTCTTTGTTTCATGGGTTTTTAAAAGTAATTTATTTTTATAATGGGGTTTAGCTGCTTTTCACGGCTGTGTTTAGGCCGCTTTACACCCACTTGACACACTAACAGAGAGATATCAATACATAGGTTTTAAGATTATTACTAGTCAGATATATTCTTGTGCGGTGAATCGGGCGTGTTGAGTCCAGTTCTCTGAGCAAGGAGTAGGTCTTGTCTATTCCATATTGGGTTTATGGAACGGTATCTGAGCTAATTTGAAACTCTTGTTTTATGTATCACCCCACCTCACCTTTCCCGTTAAGCAGCCATAGTGTGTTTTCTGCATGTGTGACTCTGTTCTGTTTTGTAATTCAGTTCAAGTGTAACGGTTTTTACATTCCCTCTATAAGTGACACCTTATGAGAAGTGTCCTTTTCTGTGTGACTTATTTCACTTAGAATCGTCTTACCTAAATCCACTCATCATGCTGCTACTAGCCTTATGACATTGATTTCATGGCTGAGTGATATTCCATTGTACATAAGGACCACAACTTTTTTATCCATTTTTCGCTTTCCTGGGATATTTAAGGTGGAAGGAAGTGGAGGTCCTTGTCAACAGAGCAGCCCTAAACTTTCGGGTGCTTGTGTCTTGCTGATTTTCAATTTTCCCACTTTATCCCCCCATGCGTGGAAGTGCCCTATGCTCTCTAAGCTGTGTTTTTTAGATGTTTCAGGACACACCGTACACTTCTCCAGAGTGGCTGTTGGCAATTTACATCCCGCCCATCAGTGTAGCAAGGCTCCCATTTCTCCATGGCCTGTCCTGCATTTCTGGTTTTGACAACTTTTTCAGCATGTCCCTTTTGACCGATGGGAAGCGAGACTTCTTTGTAGCGCTGATTTGCCTTTCCAGGTTGCTTGGTTGGCCAAAAAGGGCGTATGCGTTTTTTCCTGAATATATTCAGGAAAAAACGCATACGCCCTTTTTGGACAAGGGCATCATTGTCAACGTTTTGCCGCTTTTCATGTGCTTTAAAGGCGATTCGAATCTACCTCCTGAAATCTGTTTCCTGCAATTCTGCCTTGATTTCAAATCCTCTTCTTTGCCTTCCCTCAATATATTTGTGGACGAGAGTTATCATTTATAACTCTGCAGGTTTGTGAATTGCAGTGCCCTGAAGCTCCATTTTACAAGTCGGTTTTTTGGGAGCCGGCCGCAAAAGCGCAGGATGGCTTCAGGCCCTGTTCTGGTTCCGGGGGGCAGGCTGAGCCTGTGGTTAATTCTTCTTCCTGATGGGAAAATAGAGTGACCTGTGCCTGTCCCAACACCAAGAGCTAGTCTCTCATTGGTTCCCTGTCTTCCCGTTCATCCTCAGGACAAATTGCAACCTGTACGGAACAGGAGGTTAAAGGTGCTGATGCTCCAAGTAGGGAGATTGCTAGTAAAGTGGCTGGAATGGCGAACCCGAGCACAAGGAGATGAGAAATGCGGTGCGTTTTAGAAACCTTTCCCCATCACACGGTGTACCATCTTCTGGGTTTCTCATGCATGTTTTCGATGTAGGAAGATGCCCTTGAACCTGGAGATTTGGGACCCATGCGATGGGTAGCACGCAGTATTACTTTAAAGGGTCTGCGTTTGCTCACCCAACCTCACCGAACCTCTCAGCCCCAAGAGTGTCCACCCTTATGTCTCATCCAGCTGTGGGTCTAGATATGGTCAATCCAGGTTGCATCACAGCCCCTGAACGAATTGTGTAAGAATTTCTCTCTCTTTCCCTGTCTTTGTTTCATGGGTTTTTAAAAGTAATTTATTTTTATAATGGGGTTTAGCTGCTTTTCACGGCTGTGTTTAGGCCGCTTTACCCCCACTTGACACACTAACAGAGAGATATCAATACATAGGTTTTAAGATTATTACTAGTCAGATATATTCTTGTGCGGTGAATCGGGCGTGTTGAGTCCAGTTCTCTGAGCAAGGAGTAGGTCTTGTCTATTCCATATTGGGTTTATGGAACGGTATCTGAGCTAATTTGAAACTCTTGTTTTATGTATCACCCCACCTCACCTTTCCCGTTAAGCAGCCATAGTGTGTTTTCTGCATGTGTGACTCTGTTCTGTTTTGTAATTCAGTTCAAGTGTAACGGTTTTTACATTCCCTCTATAAGTGACACCTTATGAGAAGTGTCCTTTTCTGTGTGACTTATTTCACTTAGAATCGTCTTACCTAAATCCACTCATCATGCTGCTACTAGCCTTATGACATTGATTTCATGGCTGAGTGATATTCCATTGTACATAAGGACCACAACTTTTTTATCCATTTTTCGCTTTCCTGGGATATTTAAGGTGGAAGGAAGTGGAGGTCCTTGTCAACAGAGCAGCCCTAACCTTTGGGGTGCTTGTGTCTTGCTGATTTTCAATTTTCCCACTTTATCCCCCCATGCGTGGAAGTGCCCTATGCTCTCTAAGCTGTGTTTTTTAGATGTTTCAGGACACACCGTACACTTCTCCAGAGTGGCTGTTGGCAATTTACATCCCGCCCATCAGTGTAGCAAGGCTCCCATTTCTCCATGGCCTGTCCTGCATTTCTGGTTTTGACACTTTTTTCAGCATGGCCCTTTTGACCGATGGGAAGCGAGACTTCTTTGTAGCGCTGATTTGCCTTTCCAGGTTGCTTGGTTGGCCAAAAAGGGCGTATGCGTTTTTTCCTGAATATATTCAGGAAAAAACGCATACGCCCTTTTTGGCCAAGGGCATCATTGTCAACGTTTTGCCGCTTTTCATGTGCTTTAAAGGCGATTCGAATCTACCTCCTGAAATCTGTTTCCTGCAATTCTGCCTTGATTTCAAATCCTCTTCTTTGCCTTCCCTCAATATATTTGTGGACGAGAGTTATCATTTATAATTCTGCAGGTTTGTGAATTGCAGTGCCCTGAAGCTCCATTTTACAAGTCGCTTTTTTGGGAGTCGGCCGCAAAAGCGCAGGATGGCTTCAGGCCCTGTTCTGGTTCTGGGGGGCAGGCTGAGCCTGTGGTTAATTCTTCTTCCTGATGGGAAAATTGAGTGACCTGTGCCTGTCCCAACACCAAGAGCTAGTCTCTCATTGGTTCCCCGTCTTCCCGTTCATCCTCAGGACAAATTGCAACCTGTACGGAACAGGAGGTTAAAGGTGCTGATGCTCCAAGTAGGGAGATTGCTAGTAAAGTGGCTGGAATGGCGAACCCGAGCACAAGGAGATGAGAAATGCGGTGCGTTTTAGAAACCTTTCCCCATCACACGGTGTACCATCTTCTGGGTTTCTCATGCATGTTTTCGATGTAGGAAGATGCCCTTGAACCTGGAGATTTGGGACCCATGCGATGGGTAGCACGCAGTATTACTTTAAAGGGTCTGCGTTTGCTCACCCAACCTCACCAAACCTCTCAGCCCCAAGAGTGTCCACCCTTATGTCTCATCCAGCTGTGGGTCTAGATATGGTCAATGCAGGTTGCATCACAGCCCCTGAACGAATTGTGTAAGAATTTCTCTCTCTTTCCCTGTCTTTGTTTCATGGGTTTTTAAAAGTAATTTATTTTTATAATGGGGTTTAGCTGCTTTTCACGGCTGTGTTTATGCCGCCTTACACACACTTGACACACTAACAGAGAGATATCAATACATAGGTTTTAAGATTATTACTAGTCAGATATATTCTTGTGCGGTGAATCGGGCGTGTTGAGTCCAGTTCTCTGAGCAAGGAGTAGGTCTTGTCTATTCCATATTGGGTTTATGGAACGGTATCTGAGCTAATTTGAAACTCTTGTTTTATGTATCACCCCACCTCACCTTTCCCGTTAAGCAGCCATAGTGTGTTTTCTGCATGTGTGACTCTGTTCTGTTTTGTAATTCAGTTCAAGTGTAACGGTTTTTACATTCCCTCTATAAGTGACACCTTATGAGAAGTGTCCTTTTCTGTGTGACTTATTTCACTTAGAATCGTCTTACCTAAATCCACTCATCATGCTGCTACTAGCCTTATGACATTGATTTCATGGCTGAGTGATATTCCATTGTACATAAGGACCACAACTTTTTTATCCATTTTTCGCTTTCCTGGGATATTTAAGGTGGAAGGAAGTGGAGGTCCTTGTAAACAGAGCAGCCCTAAACTTTCGGGTGCTTGTGTCTTGCTGATTTTCAATTTTCCCACTTTATCCCCCCATGCGTGGAAGTGCCCTATGCTCTCTAAGCTGTGTTTTTTAGATGTTTCAGGACACACCGTACACTTCTCCAGAGTGGCTGTTGGCAATTTACATCCCGCCCATCAGTGTAGCAAGGCTCCCATTTCTCCATGGCCTGTCCTGCATTTCTGGTTTTGACAGTTTTTTCAGCATGGCCCTTTTGACCGATGGGAAGCGAGACTTCTTTGTAGCGCTGATTTGCCTTTCCAGGTTGCTTGGTTGGCCAAAAAGGGCGTATGCGTTTTTTCCTGAATATATTCAGGAAGAAACGCATACGCCCTTTTTGGCCAAGGGCATCATTGTCAACGTTTTGCCGCTTTTCATGTGCTTTAAAGGCGATTCGAATCTACCTCCTGAAATCTGTTTCCTGCAATTCTGCCTTGATTTCAAATCCTCTTCTTTGCCTTCCCTCAATATATTTGTGGACGAGAGTTATCATTTATAACTCTGCAGGTTTGTGAATTGCAGTGCCCTGAAGCTCCATTTTACAAGTCGCTTTTTTGGGAGCCGGCCGCAAAAGCGCAGGATGGCTTCAGGCCCTGTTCTGGTTCCGGGGGGCAGGCTGATCCTGTGGTTAATTCTTCTTCTTGATGGGAAAATAGAGTGACCTGTGCCTGTCCCAACACCAAGAGCTAGTCTCTCATTGGTTCCCCGTATTCCCGTTCATCCTCAGGACAAATTGCAACCTGTACGGAACAGGAGGTTAAAGGTGCTGATGCTCCAAGTAGGGAGATTGCTAGTAAAGTGGCTGGAATGGCGAACCCGAGCACAAGGAGATGAGAAATGAGGTGCGTTTTAGAAACCTTTCCCCATCACACGGTGTACCATCTTCTGGGTTTCTCATGCATGTTTTCGATGTAGGAAGATGCCCTTGAACCTGGAGATTTGGGACCCATGCGATGGGTAGCACGCAGTATTAATTTAACGGGTCTGCGTTTGCTCACCCAACCTCACCAAAACTCTCAGCCCCAAGAGTGTCCACCCTTATGTCTCATCCAGCTGTGGGTCTAGATATGGTCAATCCAGGTTGCATCACAGCCCCTGAACGAATTGTGTAAGAATTTCTCTCTCTTTCCCTGTCTTTGTTTCATGGGTTTTTAAAAGTAATTTATTTTTATAATGGGGTTTAGCTGCTTTTCACGGCTGTGTTTATGCCGCTTTACACCCACTTGACACACTAACAGAGAGATATCAATACATAGGTTTTAAGATTATTACTAGTCAGATATATTCTTGTGCGGTGAATCGGGCGTGTTGAGTCCAGTTCTCTGAGCAAGGAGTAGGTCTTGTCTATTCCATATTGGGTTTATGGAACGGTATCTGAGCTAATTTGAAACTCTTGTTTTATGTATCACCCCACCTCACCTTTCCCGTTAAGCAGCCATAGTGTGTTTTCTGCATGTGTGACTCTGTTCTGTATTGTAATTCAGTTCAAGTGTAACGGTTTTTACATTCCCTCTATAAGTGACACCTTATGAGAAGTGTCCTTTTCTGTGTGACTTATTTCACTTAGAATCGTCTTACCTAAATCCACTCATCATGCTGCTACTAGCCTTATGACATTGATTTCATGGCTGAGTGATATTCCATTGTACATAAGGACCACAACTTTTTTATCCATTTTTCGCTTTCCTGGGATATTTAAGGTGGAAGGAAGTGGAGGTCCTTGTCAACAGAGCAGCCCTAAACTTTGGGGTGCTTGTGTCTTGCTGATTTTCAATTTTCCCACTTTATCCCCCCATGCGTGGAAGTGCCCTATGCTCTCTAAGCTGTGTTTTTTAGATGTTTCAGGACACACCGTACACTTCTCCAGAGTGGCTGTTGGCAATTTACATCCCGCCCATCAGTGTAGCAAGGCTCCCATTTCTCCATGGCCTGTCCTGCATTTCTGGTTTTGACAGTTTTTTCAGCATGGCCCTTTTGACCGATGGGAAGCGAGACTTCTTTGTAGCGCTGATTTGCCTTTCCAGGTTGCTTGGTTGGCCAAAAAGGGCGTATGCGTTTTTTCCTGAATATATTCAGGAAAAAACGCATACGCCCTTTTTGGCCAAGGGCATCATTGTCAACGTTTTGCCGCTTTTCATGTGCTTTAAAGGCGATTCGAATCTATCTCCTGAAATCTGTTTCCTGCAATTCTGCCTTGATTTCAAATCCTCTTCTTTGCCTTCCCTCAATATATTTGTGGACGAGAGTTATCATTTATAACTCTGCAGGTTTGTGAATTGCAGTGCCCTGAAGCTCCATTTTACAAGTCGCTTTTTTGGGAGCCGGCCGCAAAAGCGCAGGATGGCTTCAGGCCCTGTTCTGGTTCCGGGGGGCAGGCTGAGCCTGTGGTTAATTCTTCTTCCTGATGGGAAAATAGAGTGACCTGTGCCTCTCCCAACACCAAGAGCTAGTCTCTCATTGGTTCCCCGTCTTCCCGTTCATCCTCAGGACAAATTGAAACCTGTACGGAACAGGAGGTTAAAGGTGCTGATGCTCCAAGTAGGGAGATTGCTAGTAAAGTGGCTGGAATGGCGAACCCGAGCACAAGGAGATGAGAAATGAGGTGCGTTTTAGAAACCTTTCCCCATCACACGGTGTACCATCTTCTGGGTTTCTCATGCATGTTTTCGATGTAGGAAGATGCCCTTGAACCTGGAGATTTGGGACCCATGCGATGGGTAGCACGCAGTATTACTTTAAAGGGTCTGCGTTTGCTCACCCAACCTCACCAAACCTCTCAGCCCCAAGAGTGTCCACCCTTATGTCTCATCCAGCTGTGGGTCTAGATATGGTCAATCCAGGTTGCATCACAGCTCCTGAACGAATTGTGTAAGAATTTCTCTCTCTTTCCCTGTCTTTGTTTCATGGGTTTTTAAAAGTAATTTATTTTTATAATGGGGTTTAGCTGCTTTTCACGGCTGTGTTTATGCCGCTTTACACCCACTTGACACACTAACAGAGAGATATCAATACATAGGTTTTAAGATTATTACTAGTCAGATATATTCTTGTGCGGTGAATCGGGCGTGTTGAGTCCAGTTCTCTGAGCAAGGAGTAGGTCTTGTCTATTACATATTGGGTTTATGGAACGGTATCTGAGCTAATTTGAAACTCTTGTTTTATGTATCACCCCACCTCACCTTTCCCGTTAAGCAGCCATAGTGTGTTTTCTGCATGTGTGACTCTGTTCTGTATTGTAAGTCAGTTCAAGTGTAACGGTTTTTACATTCCCTCTATAAGTGACACCTTATGAGAAGTGTCCTTTTCTGTGTGACTTATTTCACTTAGAATCGTCTTACCTAAATCCACTCATCATGCTGCTACTAGCCTTATGACATTGATTTCATGGCTGAGTGATATTCCATTGTACATAAGGACCACAACTTTTTTATCCATTTTTCGCTTTCCTGGGATATTTAAGGTGGAAGGAAGTGGAGGTCCTTGTCAACAGAGCAGCCCTAAACTTTGGGGTGCTTGTGTCTTGCTGATTTTCAATTTTCCCACTTTATCCCCCCATGCGTGGAAGTGCCCTATGCTCTCTAAGCTGTGTTTTTTAGATGTTTCAGGACACACCGTACACTTCTCCAGAGTGGCTGTTGGCAATTTACATCCCGCCCATCAGTGTAGCAAGGCTCCCATTTCTCCATGGCCTGTCCTGCATTTCTGGTTTTGACAGTTTTTTCAGCATGGCCCTTTTGACCGATGGGAAGCGAGACTTCTTTGTAGCGCTGATTTGCCTTTCCAGGTTGCTTGGTTGGCCAAAAAGGGCGTATGCGTTTTTTCCTGAATATATTCAGGAAGAAACGCATACGCCCTTTTTGGCCAAGGGCATCATTGTCAACGTTTTGCCGCTTTTCATGTGCTTTAAAGGCGATTCGAATCTACCTCCTGAAATCTGTTTCCTGCAATTCTGCCTTGATTTCAAATCCTCTTCTTTGCCTTCCCTCAATATATTTGTGGACGAGAGTTATCATTTATAACTCTGCAGGTTTGTGAATTGCAGTGCCCTGAAGCTCCATTTTACAAGTCGCTTTTTTGGGAGCCGGCCGCAAAAGCGCAGGATGGCTTCAGGCCCTGTTCTGGTTCCGGGGGGCAGGCTGAGCCTGTGGTAAATTCTTCTTCCTGATGGGAAAATAGAGTGACCTGTGCCTCTCCCAACACCAAGAGCTAGTCTCTCATTGGTTCCCCGTCTTCCCGTTCATCCTCAGGACAAATTGCAACCTGTACGGAACAGGAGGTTAAAGGTGCTGATGCTCCAAGTAGGGAGATTGCTAGTAAAGTGGCTGGAATGGCGAACCCGAGCACAAGGAGATGAGAAATGAGGTGTGTTTTAGAAACCTTTCCCCATCACACGGTGTACCATCTTCTGGGTTTCTCATGCATGTTTTCGATGTAGGAAGATGCCCTTGAACCTGGAGATTTGGGACCCATGCGATGGGTAGCACGCAGTATTACTTTAAAGGGTCTGCGTTTGCTCACCCAACCTCACCAAACCTCTCAGCCCCAAGAGTGTCCACCCTTATGTCTCATCCAGCTGTGGGTCTAGATATGGTCAATCCAGGTTGCATCACAGCTCCTGAACGAATTGTGTAAGAATTTCTCTCTCTTTCCCTGTCTTTGTTTCATGGGTTTTTAAAAGTAATTTATTTTTATAATGGGGTTTAGCTGCTTTTCACGGCTGTGTTTATGCCGCTTTACACCCACTTGACACACTAACAGAGAGATATCAATACATAGGTTTTAAGATTATTACTAGTCAGATATATTCTTGTGCGGTGAATCGGGCGTGTTGAGTCCAGTTCTCTGAGCAAGGAGTAGGTCTTGTGTATTCCATATTGGGTTTATGGAACGGTATCTGAGCTAATTTGAAACTCTTGTTTTATGTATCACCCCACCTCACCTTTCCCGTTAAGCAGCCATAGTGTGTTTTCTGCATGTGTGACTCTGTTCTGTATTGTAAGTCAGTTCAAGTGTAACGGTTTTTACATTCCCTCTATAAGTGACACCTTATGAGAAGTGTCCTTTTCTGTGTGACTTATTTCACTTAGAATCGTCTTACCTAAATCCACTCATCATGCTGCTACTAGCCTTATGACATTGATTTCATGGCTGAGTGATATTCCATTGTACATAAGGACCACAACTTTTTTATCCATTTTTCGCTTTCCTGGGATATTTAAGGTGGAAGGAAGTGGAGGTCCTTGTCAACAGAGCAGCCCTAAACTTTGGGGTGCTTGTGTCTTGCTGATTTTCAATTTTCCCACTTTATCCCCCCATGCGTGGAAGTGCCCTATGCTCTCTAAGCTGTGTTTTTTAGATGTTTCAGGACACACCGTACACTTCTCCAGAGTGGCTGTTGGCAATTTACATCCCGCCCATCAGTGTAGCAAGGCTCCCATTTCTCCATGGCCTGTCCTGCATTTCTGGTTTTGACAGTTTTTTCAGCATGGCCCTTTTGACCGATGGGAAGCGAGACTTCTTTGTAGCGCTGATTTGCCTTTCCAGGTTGCTTGGTTGGCCAAAAAGGGCGTATGCGTTTTTTCCTGAATATATTCAGGAAGAAACGCATACGCCCTTTTTGGCCAAGGGCATCATTGTCAACGTTTTGCCGCTTTTCATGTGCTTTAAAGGCGATTCGAATCTACCTCCTGAAATCTGTTTCCTGCAATTCTGCCTTGATTTCAAATCCTCTTCTTTGCCTTCCCTCAATATATTTGTGGACGAGAGTTATCATTTATAACTCTGCAGGTTTGTGAATTGCAGTGCCCTGAAGCTCCATTTTACAAGTCGCTTTTTTGGGAGCCGGCCGCAAAAGCGCAGGATGGCTTCAGGCCCTGTTCTGGTTCCGGGGGGCAGGCTGATCCTGTGGTTAATTCTTCTTCCTGATGGGAAAATAGAGTGACCTGTGCCTGTCCCAACACCAAGAGCTAGTCTCTCATTGGTTCCCCGTCTTCCCGTTCATCCTCAGGACAAATTGCAACCTGTACGGAACAGGAGGTTAAAGGTGCTGATGCTCCAAGTAGGGAGATTGCTAGTAAAGTGGCTGGAATGGCGAACCCGAGCACAAGGAGATGAGAAATGAGGTGCGTTTTAGAAACCTTTCCCCATCACACGGTGTACCATCTTCTGGGTTTCTCATGCATGTTTTCGATGTAGGAAGATGCCCTTGAACCTGGAGATTTGGGACCCATGCGATGGGTAGCACGCAGTATTACTTTAAAGGGTCTGCGTTTGCTCACCCAACCTCACCAAACCTCTCAGCCCCAAGAGTGTCCACCCTTATGTCTCATCCAGCTGTGGGTCTAGATATGGTCAATCCAGGTTGCATCACAGCTCCTGAACGAATTGTGTAAGAATTTCTCTCTCTTTCCCTGTCTTTGTTTCATGGGTTTTTAAAAGTAATTTATTTTTATAATGGGGTTTAGCTGCTTTTCACGGCTGTGTTTATGCCGCTTTACACCCACTTGACACACTAACAGAGAGATATCAATACATAGGTTTTAAGATTATTACTAGTCAGATATATTCTTGTGCGGTGAATCGGGCGTGTTGAGTCCAGTTCTCTGAGCAAGGAGTAGGTCTTGTCTATTACATATTGGGTTTATGGAACGGTATCTGAGCTAATTTGAAACTCTTGTTTTATGTATCACCCCACCTCACCTTTCCCGTTAAGCAGCCATAGTGTGTTTTCTGCATGTGTGACTCTGTTCTGTATTGTAAGTCAGTTCAAGTGTAACGGTTTTTACATTCCCTCTATAAGTGACACCTTATGAGAAGTGTCCTTTTCTGTGTGACTTATTTCACTTAGAATCGTCTTACCTAAATCCACTCATCATGCTGCTACTAGCCTTATGACATTGATTTCATGGCTGAGTGATATTCCATTGTACATAAGGACCACAACTTTTTTATCCATTTTTCGCTTTCCTGGGATATTTAAGGTGGAAGGAAGTGGAGGTCCTTGTCAACAGAGCAGCCCTAAACTTTGGGGTGCTTGTGTCTTGCTGATTTTCAATTTTCCCACTTTATCCCCCCATGCGTGGAAGTGCCCTATGCTCTCTAAGCTGTGTTTTTTAGATGTTTCAGGACACACCGTACACTTCTCCAGAGTGGCTGTTGGCAATTTACATCCCGCCCATCAGTGTAGCAAGGCTCCCATTTCTCCATGGCCTGTCCTGCATTTCTGGTTTTGACAGTTTTTTCAGCATGGCCCTTTTGACCGATGGGAAGCGAGACTTCTTTGTAGCGCTGATTTGCCTTTCCAGGTTGCTTGGTTGGCCAAAAAGGGCGTATGCGTTTTTTCCTGAATATATTCAGGAAGAAACGCATACGCCCTTTTTGGCCAAGGGCATCATTGTCAACGTTTTGCCGCTTTTCATGTGCTTTAAAGGCGATTCGAATCTACCTCCTGAAATCTGTTTCCTGCAATTCTGCCTTGATTTCAAATCCTCTTCTTTGCCTTCCCTCAATATATTTGTGGACGAGAGTTATCATTTATAACTCTGCAGGTTTGTGAATTGCAGTGCCCTGAAGCTCCATTTTACAAGTCGCTTTTTTGGGAGCCGGCCGCAAAAGCGCAGGATGGCTTCAGGCCCTGTTCTGGTTCCGGGGGGCAGGCTGAGCCTGTGGTTAATTCTTCTTCCTGATGGGAAAATAGAGTGACCTGTGCCTCTCCCAACACCAAGAGCTAGTCTCTCATTGGTTCCCCGTCTTCCCGTTCATCCTCAGGACAAATTGCAACCTGTACGGAACAGGAGGTTAAAGGTGCTGATGCTCCAAGTAGGGAGATTGCTAGTAAAGTGGCTGGAATGGCGAACCCGAGCACAAGGAGATGAGAAATGAGGTGCGTTTTAGAAACCTTTCCCCATCACACGGTGTACCATCTTCTGGGTTTCTCATGCATGTTTTCGATGTAGGAAGATGCCCTTGAACCTGGAGATTTGGGACCCATGCGATGGGTAGCACGCAGTATTACTTTAAAGGGTCTGCGTTTGCTCACCCAACCTCACCAAACCTCTCAGCCCCAAGAGTGTCCACCCTTATGTCTCATCCAGCTGTGGGTCTAGATATGGTCAATCCAGGTTGCATCACAGCTCCTGAACGAATTGTGTAAGAATTTCTCTCTCTTTCCCTGTCTTTGTTTCATGGGTTTTTAAAAGTAATTTATTTTTATAATGGGGTTTAGCTGCTTTTCACGGCTGTGTTTATGCCGCTTTACACCCACTTGACACACTAACAGAGAGATATCAATACATAGGTTTTAAGATTATTACTAGTCAGATATATTCTTGTGCGGTGAATCGGGCGTGTTGAGTCCAGTTCTCTGAGCAAGGAGTAGGTCTTGTGTATTCCATATTGGGTTTATGGAACGGTATCTGAGCTAATTTGAAACTCTTGTTTTATGTATCACCCCACCTCACCTTTCCCGTTAAGCAGCCATAGTGTGTTTTCTGCATGTGTGACTCTGTTCTGTATTGTAAGTCAGTTCAAGTGTAACGGTTTTTACATTCCCTCTATAAGTGACACCTTATGAGAAGTGTCCTTTTCTGTGTGACTTATTTCACTTAGAATCGTCTTACCTAAATCCACTCATCATGCTGCTACTAGCCTTATGACATTGATTTCATGGCTGAGTGATATTCCATTGTACATAAGGACCACAACTTTTTTATCCATTTTTCGCTTTCCTGGGATATTTAAGGTGGAAGGAAGTGGAGGTCCTTGTCAACAGAGCAGCCCTAAACTTTGGGGTGCTTGTGTCTTGCTGATTTTCAATTTTCCCACTTTATCCCCCCATGCGTGGAAGTGCCCTATGCTCTCTAAGCTGTGTTTTTTAGATGTTTCAGGACACACCGTACACTTCTCCAGAGTGGCTGTTGGCAATTTACATCCCGCCCATCAGTGTAGCAAGGCTCCCATTTCTCCATGGCCTGTCCTGCATTTCTGGTTTTGACAGTTTTTTCAGCATGGCCCTTTTGACCGATGGGAAGCGAGACTTCTTTGTAGCGCTGATTTGCCTTTCCAGGTTGCTTGGTTGGCCAAAAAGGGCGTATGCGTTTTTTCCTGAATATATTCAGGAAGAAACGCATACGCCCTTTTTGGCCAAGGGCATCATTGTCAACGTTTTGCCGCTTTTCATGTGCTTTAAAGGCGATTCGAATCTACCTCCTGAAATCTGTTTCCTGCAATTCTGCCTTGATTTCAAATCCTCTTCTTTGCCTTCCCTCAATATATTTGTGGACGAGAGTTATCATTTATAACTCTGCAGGTTTGTGAATTGCAGTGCCCTGAAGCTCCATTTTACAAGTCGCTTTTTTGGGAGCCGGCCGCAAAAGCGCAGGATGGCTTCAGGCCCTGTTCTGGTTCCGGGGGGCAGGCTGATCCTGTGGTTAATTCTTCTTCCTGATGGGAAAATAGAGTGACCTGTGCCTGTCCCAACACCAAGAGCTAGTCTCTCATTGGTTCCCCGTCTTCCCGTTCATCCTCAGGACAAATTGCAACCTGTACGGAACAGGAGGTTAAAGGTGCTGATGCTCCAAGTAGGGAGATTGCTAGTAAAGTGGCTGGAATGGCGAACCCGAGCACAAGGAGATGAGAAATGAGGTGCGTTTTAGAAACCTTTCCCCATCACACGGTGTACCATCTTCTGGGTTTCTCATGCATGTTTTCGATGTAGGAAGATGCCCTTGAACCTGGAGATTTGGGACCCATGCGATGGGTAGCACGCAGTATTACTTTAAAGGGTCTGCGTTTGCTCACCCAACCTCACCAAACCTCTCAGCCCCAAGAGTGTCCACCCTTATGTCTCATCCAGCTGTGGGTCTAGATATGGTCAATCCAGGTTGCATCACAGCCCCTGAACGAATTGTGTAAGTATTTCTCTCTCTTTCCCTGTCTTTGTTTCATGGGTTTTTAAAAGTAATTTATTTTTATAATGGGGTTTAGCTGCTTTTCACGGCTGTGTTTATGCCGCTTTACACCCACTTGACACACTAACAGAGAGATATCAATACATAGGTTTTAAGATTATTACTAGTCAGATATATTCTTGTGCGGTGAATCGGGCGTGTTGAGTCCAGTTCTCTGAGCAAGGAGTAGGTCTTGTCTATTACATATTGGGTTTATGGAACGGTATCTGAGCTAATTTGAAACTCTTGTTTTATGTATCACCCCACCTCACCTTTCCCGTTAAGCAGCCATAGTGTGTTTTCTGCATGTGTGACTCTGTTCTGTATTGTAAGTCAGTTCAAGTGTAACGGTTTTTACATTCCCTCTATAAGTGACACCTTATGAGAAGTGTCCTTTTCTGTGTGACTTATTTCACTTAGAATCGTCTTACCTAAATCCACTCATCATGCTGCTACTAGCCTTATGACATTGATTTCATGGCTGAGTGATATTCCATTGTACATAAGGACCACAACTTTTTTATCCATTTTTCGCTTTCCTGGGATATTTAAGGTGGAAGGAAGTGGAGGTCCTTGTCAACAGAGCACCCCTAAACTTTGGGGTGCTTGTGTCTTGCTGATTTTCAATTTTCCCACTTTATCCCCCCATGCGTGGAAGTGCCCTATGCTCTCTAAGCTGTGTTTTTTAGATGTTTCAGGACACACCGTACACTTCTCCAGAGTGGCTGTTGGCAATTTACATCCCGCCCATCAGTGTAGCAAGGCTCCCATTTCTCCATGGCCTGTCCTGCATTTCTGGTTTTGACAGTTTTTTCAGCATGGCCCTTTTGACCGATGGGAAGCGAGACTTCTTTGTAGCGCTGATTTGCCTTTCCAGGTTGCTTGGTTGGCCAAAAAGGGCGTATGCGTTTTTTCCTGAATATATTCAGGAAAAAACGCATACGCCCTTTTTGGCCAAGGGCATCATTGTCAACGTTTTGCCGCTTTTCATGTGCTTTAAAGGCGATTCGAATCTACCTCCTGAAATCTGTTTCCTGCAATTCTGCCTTGATTTCAAATCCTCTTCTTTGCCTTCCCTCAATATATTTGTGGACGAGAGTTATCATTTATAACTCTGCAGGTTTGTGAATTGCATTGCCCTGAAGCTCCATTTTACAAGTCGCTTTTTTGGGAGCCGGCCGCAAAAGCGCAGGATGGCTTCAGGCCCTGTTCTGGTTCCGGGGGGCAGGCTGAGCCTGTGGTTAATTCTTCTTCCTGATGGGAAAATAGAGTGACCTGTGCCTGTCCCAAAACCAAGAGCTAGTCTCTCATTGGTTCCCCGTCTTCCCGTTCATCCTCAGGACAAATTGCAACCTGTACGGAACAGGAGGTTAAAGGTGCTGATGCTCCAAGTAGGGAGATTGCTAGTAAAGTGGCTGGAATGGCGAACCCGAGCACAAGGAGATGAGAAATGAGGTGCGTTTTAGAAACCTTTCCCCATCACACGGTGTACCATCTTCTGGGTTTCTCATGCATGTTTTCGATGTAGGAAGATGCCCTTGAACCTGGAGATTTGGGACCCATGCAATGGGTAGCACGCAGTATTACTTTAAAGGGTCTGCGTTTGCTCACCCAACCTCACCAAACCTCTCAGCCCCAAGAGTGTCCACCCTTATGTCTCATCCAGCTGTGGGTCTAGATATGGTCAATCCAGGTTGCATCACAGCTCCTGAACGAATTGTGTAAGAATTTCTCTCTCTTTCCCTGTCTTTGTTTCATGGGTTTTTAAAAGTAATTTATTTTTATAATGGGGTTTAGCTGCTTTTCACGGCTGTGTTTATGCCGCTTTACACCCACTTGACACACTAACAGAGAGATATCAATACATAGGTTTTAAGATTATTTCTAGTCAGATATATTCTTGTGCGGTGAATCGGGCGTGTTGAGTCCAGTTCTCTGAGCAAGGAGTAGGTCTTGTCTATTCCATATTGGGTTTATGGAACGGTATCTGAGCTAATTTGAAACTCTTGTTTTATGTATCACCCCACCTCACCTTTCCCGTTAAGCAGCCATAGTGTGTTTTCTGCATGTGTGACTCTGTTCTGTATTGTAAGTCAGTTCAAGTGTAACGGTTTTTACATTCCCTCTATAAGTGACACCTTATGAGAAGTGTCCTTTTCTGTGTGACTTATTTCACTTAGAATCGTCTTACCTAAATCCACTCATCATGCTGCTACTAGCCTTATGACATTGATTTCATGGCTGAGTGATATTCCATTGTACATAAGGACCACAACTTTTTTATCCATTTTTCGCTTTCCTGGGATATTTAAGGTGGAAGGAAGTGGAGGTCCTTGTCAACAGAGCAGCCCTAAACTTTGGGGTGCTTGTGTCTTGCTGATTTTCAATTTTCCCACTTTATCCCCCCATGCGTGGAAGTGCCCTATGCTCTCTAAGCTGTGTTTTTTAGATGTTTCAGGACACACCGTACACTTCTCCAGAGTGGCTGTTGGCAATTTACATCCCGCCCATCAGTGTAGCAAGGCTCCCATTTCTCCATGGCCTGTCCTGCATTTCTGGTTTTGACAGTTTTTTCAGCATGGCCCTTTTGACCGATGGGAAGCGAGACTTCTTTGTAGCGCTGATTTGCCTTTCCAGGTTGCTTGGTTGGCCAAAAAGGGCGTATGCGTTTTTTCCTGAATATATTCAGGAAGAAACGCATACGCCCTTTTTGGCCAAGGGCATCATTGTCAACGTTTTGCCGCTTTTCATGTGCTTTAAAGGCGATTCGAATCTACCTCCTGAAATCTGTTTCCTGCAATTCTGCCTTGATTTCAAATCCTCTTCTTTGCCTTCCCTCAATATATTTGTGGACGAGAGTTATCATTTATAACTCTGCAGGTTTGTGAATTGCAGTGCCCTGAAGCTCCATTTTACAAGTCGCTTTTTTGGGAGCCGGCCGCAAAAGCGCAGGATGGCTTCAGGCCCTGTTCTGGTTCCGGGGGGCAGGCTGATCCTGTGGTTAATTCTTCTTCCTGATGGGAAAATAGAGTGACCTGTGCCTGTCCCAACACCAAGAGCTAGTCTCTCATTGGTTCCCCGTCTTCCCGTTCATCCTCAGGACAAATTGCAACCTGTACGGAACAGGAGGTTAAAGGTGCTGATGCTCCAAGTAGGGAGATTGCTAGTAAAGTGGCTGGAATGGCGAACCCGAGCACAAGGAGATGAGAAATGAGGTGCGTTTTAGAAACCTTTCCCCATCACACGGTGTACCATCTTCTGGGTTTCTCATGCATGTTTTCGATGTAGGAAGATGCCCTTGAACCTGGAGATTTGGGACCCATGCGATGGGTAGCACGCAGTATTACTTTAAAGGGTCTGCGTTTGCTCACCCAACCTCACCAAACCTCTCAGCCCCAAGAGTGTCCACCCTTATGTCTCATCCAGCTGTGGGTCTAGATATGGTCAATCCAGGTTGCATCACAGCTCCTGAACGAATTGTGTAAGAATTTCTCTCTCTTTCCCTGTCTTTGTTTCATGGGTTTTTAAAAGTAATTTATTTTTATAATGGGGTTTAGCTGCTTTTCACGGCTGTGTTTATGCCGCTTTACACCCACTTGACACACTAACAGAGAGATATCAATACATAGGTTTTAAGATTATTACTAGTCAGATATATTCTTGTGCGGTGAATCGGGCGTGTTGAGTCCAGTTCTCTGAGCAAGGAGTAGGTCTTGTGTATTCCATATTGGGTTTATGGAACGGTATCTGAGCTAATTTGAAACTCTTGTTTTATGTATCACCCCACCTCACCTTTCCCGTTAAGCAGCCATAGTGTGTTTTCTGCATGTGTGACTCTGTTCTGTATTGTAAGTCAGTTCAAGTGTAACGGTTTTTACATTCCCTCTATAAGTGACACCTTATGAGAAGTGTCCTTTTCTGTGTGACTTATTTCACTTAGAATCGTCTTACCTAAATCCACTCATCATGCTGCTACTAGCCTTATGACATTGATTTCATGGCTGAGTGATATTCCATTGTACATAAGGACCACAACTTTTTTATCCATTTTTCGCTTTCCTGGGATATTTAAGGTGGAAGGAAGTGGAGGTCCTTGTCAACAGAGCAGCCCTAAACTTTGGGGTGCTTGTGTCTTGCTGATTTTCAATTTTCCCACTTTATCCCCCCATGCGTGGAAGTGCCCTATGCTCTCTAAGCTGTGTTTTTTAGATGTTTCAGGACACACCGTACACTTCTCCAGAGTGGCTGTTGGCAATTTACATCCCGCCCATCAGTGTAGCAAGGCTCCCATTTCTCCATGGCCTGTCCTGCATTTCTGGTTTTGACAGTTTTTTCAGCATGGCCCTTTTGACCGATGGGAAGCGAGACTTCTTTGTAGCGCTGATTTGCCTTTCCAGGTTGCTTGGTTGGCCAAAAAGGGCGTATGCGTTTTTTCCTGAATATATTCAGGAAGAAACGCATACGCCCTTTTTGGCCAAGGGCATCATTGTCAACGTTTTGCCGCTTTTCATGTGCTTTAAAGGCGATTCGAATCTACCTCCTGAAATCTGTTTCCTGCAATTCTGCCTTGATTTCAAATCCTCTTCTTTGCCTTCCCTCAATATATTTGTGGACGAGAGTTATCATTTATAACTCTGCAGGTTTGTGAATTGCAGTGCCCTGAAGCTCCATTTTACAAGTCGCTTTTTTGGGAGCCGGCCGCAAAAGCGCAGGATGGCTTCAGGCCCTGTTCTGGTTCCGGGGGGCAGGCTGATCCTGTGGTTAATTCTTCTTCCTGATGGGAAAATAGAGTGACCTGTGCCTGTCCCAACACCAAGAGCTAGTCTCTCATTGGTTCCCCGTCTTCCCGTTCATCCTCAGGACAAATTGCAACCTGTACGGAACAGGAGGTTAAAGGTGCTGATGCTCCAAGTAGGGAGATTGCTAGTAAAGTGGCTGGAATGGCGAACCCGAGCACAAGGAGATGAGAAATGAGGTGCGTTTTAGAAACCTTTCCCCATCACACGGTGTACCATCTTCTGGGTTTCTCATGCATGTTTTCGATGTAGGAAGATGCCCTTGAACCTGGAGATTTGGGACCCATGCGATGGGTAGCACGCAGTATTACTTTAAAGGGTCTGCGTTTGCTCACCCAACCTCACCAAACCTCTCAGCCCCAAGAGTGTCCACCCTTATGTCTCATCCAGCTGTGGGTCTAGATATGGTCAATCCAGGTTGCATCACAGCCCCTGAACGAATTGTGTAAGTATTTCTCTCTCTTTCCCTGTCTTTGTTTCATGGGTTTTTAAAAGTAATTTATTTTTATAATGGGGTTTAGCTGCTTTTCACGGCTGTGTTTATGCCGCTTTACACCCACTTGACACACTAACAGAGAGATATCAATACATAGGTTTTAAGATTATTACTAGTCAGATATATTCTTGTGCGGTGAATCGGGCGTGTTGAGTCCAGTTCTCTGAGCAAGGAGTAGGTCTTGTCTATTACATATTGGGTTTATGGAACGGTATCTGAGCTAATTTGAAACTCTTGTTTTATGTATCACCCCACCTCACCTTTCCCGTTAAGCAGCCATAGTGTGTTTTCTGCATGTGTGACTCTGTTCTGTATTGTAAGTCAGTTCAAGTGTAACGGTTTTTACATTCCCTCTATAAGTGACACCTTATGAGAAGTGTCCTTTTCTGTGTGACTTATTTCACTTAGAATCGTCTTACCTAAATCCACTCATCATGCTGCTACTAGCCTTATGACATTGATTTCATGGCTGAGTGATATTCCATTGTACATAAGGACCACAACTTTTTTATCCATTTTTCGCTTTCCTGGGATATTTAAGGTGGAAGGAAGTGGAGGTCCTTGTCAACAGAGCACCCCTAAACTTTGGGGTGCTTGTGTCTTGCTGATTTTCAATTTTCCCACTTTATCCCCCCATGCGTGGAAGTGCCCTATGCTCTCTAAGCTGTGTTTTTTAGATGTTTCAGGACACACCGTACACTTCTCCAGAGTGGCTGTTGGCAATTTACATCCCGCCCATCAGTGTAGCAAGGCTCCCATTTCTCCATGGCCTGTCCTGCATTTCTGGTTTTGACAGTTTTTTCAGCATGGCCCTTTTGACCGATGGGAAGCGAGACTTCTTTGTAGCGCTGATTTGCCTTTCCAGGTTGCTTGGTTGGCCAAAAAGGGCGTATGCGTTTTTTCCTGAATATATTCAGGAAAAAACGCATACGCCCTTTTTGGCCAAGGGCATCATTGTCAACGTTTTGCCGCTTTTCATGTGCTTTAAAGGCGATTCGAATCTACCTCCTGAAATCTGTTTCCTGCAATTCTGCCTTGATTTCAAATCCTCTTCTTTGCCTTCCCTCAATATATTTGTGGACGAGAGTTATCATTTATAACTCTGCAGGTTTGTGAATTGCATTGCCCTGAAGCTCCATTTTACAAGTCGCTTTTTTGGGAGCCGGCCGCAAAAGCGCAGGATGGCTTCAGGCCCTGTTCTGGTTCCGGGGGGCAGGCTGAGCCTGTGGTTAATTCTTCTTCCTGATGGGAAAATAGAGTGACCTGTGCCTGTCCCAAAACCAAGAGCTAGTCTCTCATTGGTTCCCCGTCTTCCCGTTCATCCTCAGGACAAATTGCAACCTGTACGGAACAGGAGGTTAAAGGTGCTGATGCTCCAAGTAGGGAGATTGCTAGTAAAGTGGCTGGAATGGCGAACCCGAGCACAAGGAGATGAGAAATGAGGTGCGTTTTAGAAACCTTTCCCCATCACACGGTGTACCATCTTCTGGGTTTCTCATGCATGTTTTCGATGTAGGAAGATGCCCTTGAACCTGGAGATTTGGGACCCATGCAATGGGTAGCACGCAGTATTACTTTAAAGGGTCTGCGTTTGCTCACCCAACCTCACCAAACCTCTCAGCCCCAAGAGTGTCCACCCTTATGTCTCATCCAGCTGTGGGTCTAGATATGGTCAATCCAGGTTGCATCACAGCTCCTGAACGAATTGTGTAAGAATTTCTCTCTCTTTCCCTGTCTTTGTTTCATGGGTTTTTAAAAGTAATTTATTTTTATAATGGGGTTTAGCTGCTTTTCACGGCTGTGTTTATGCCGCTTTACACCCACTTGACACACTAACAGAGAGATATCAATACATAGGTTTTAAGATTATTTCTAGTCAGATATATTCTTGTGCGGTGAATCGGGCGTGTTGAGTCCAGTTCTCTGAGCAAGGAGTAGGTCTTGTCTATTCCATATTGGGTTTATGGAACGGTATCTGAGCTAATTTGAAACTCTTGTTTTATGTATCACCCCACCTCACCTTTCCCGTTAAGCAGCCATAGTGTGTTTTCTGCATGTGTGACTCTGTTCTGTATTGTAAGTCAGTTCAAGTGTAACGGTTTTTACATTCCCTCTATAAGTGACACCTTATGAGAAGTGTCCTTTTCTGTGTGACTTATTTCACTTAGAATCGTCTTACCTAAATCCACTCATCATGCTGCTACTAGCCTTATGACATTGATTTCATGGCTGAGTGATATTCCATTGTACATAAGGACCACAACTTTTTTATCCATTTTTCGCTTTCCTGGGATATTTAAGGTGGAAGGAAGTGGAGGTCCTTGTCAACAGAGCAGCCCTAAACTTTGGGGTGCTTGTGTCTTGCTGATTTTCAATTTTCCCACTTTATCCCCCCATGCGTGGAAGTGCCCTATGCTCTCTAAGCTGTGTTTTTTAGATGTTTCAGGACACACCGTACACTTCTCCAGAGTGGCTGTTGGCAATTTACATCCCGCCCATCAGTGTAGCAAGGCTCCCATTTCTCCATGGCCTGTCCTGCATTTCTGGTTTTGACAGTTTTTTCAGCATGGCCCTTTTGACCGATGGGAAGCGAGACTTCTTTGTAGCGCTGATTTGCCTTTCCAGGTTGCTTGGTTGGCCAAAAAGGGCGTATGCGTTTTTTCCTGAATATATTCAGGAAGAAACGCATACGCCCTTTTTGGCCAAGGGCATCATTGTCAACGTTTTGCCGCTTTTCATGTGCTTTAAAGGCGATTCGAATCTACCTCCTGAAATCTGTTTCCTGCAATTCTGCCTTGATTTCAAATCCTCTTCTTTGCCTTCCCTCAATATATTTGTGGACGAGAGTTATCATTTATAACTCTGCAGGTTTGTGAATTGCAGTGCCCTGAAGCTCCATTTTACAAGTCGCTTTTTTGGGAGCCGGCCGCAAAAGCGCAGGATGGCTTCAGGCCCTGTTCTGGTTCCGGGGGGCAGGCTGATCCTGTGGTTAATTCTTCTTCCTGATGGGAAAATAGAGTGACCTGTGTCTGTCCCAACACCAAGAGCTAGTCTCTCATTGGTTTCCCGTCTTCCCGTTCATCCTCAGGACAAATTGCAACCTGTACGGAACAGGAGGTTAAAGGTGCTGATGCTCCAAGTAGGGAGATTGCTAGTAAAGTGGCTGGAATGGCGAACCCGAGCACAAGGAGATGAGAAATGAGGTGCGTTTTAGAAACCTTTCCCCATCACACGGTGTACCATCTTCTGGGTTTCTCATGCATGTTTTCGATGTAGGAAGATGCCCTTGAACCTGGAGATTTGGGACCCATGCGATGGGTAGCACGCAGTATTACTTTAAAGGGTCTGCGTTTGCTCACCCAACCTCACCAAACCTCTCAGCCCCAAGAGTGTCCACCCTTATGTCTCATCCAGCTGTGGGTCTAGATATGGTCAATCCAGGTTGCATCACAGCTCCTGAACGAATTGTGTAAGAATTTCTCTCTCTTTCCCTGTCTTTGTTTCATGGGTTTTTAAAAGTAATTTATTTTTATAATGGGGTTTAGCTGCTTTTCACGGCTGTGTTTATGCCGCTTTACACCCACTTGACACACTAACAGAGAGATATCAATACATAGGTTTTAAGATTATTACTAGTCAGATATATTCTTGTGCGGTGAATCGGGCGTGTTGAGTCCAGTTCTCTGAGCAAGGAGTAGGTCTTGTCTATTACATATTGGGTTTATGGAACGGTATCTGAGCTAATTTGAAACTCTTGTTTTATGTATCACCCCACCTCACCTTTCCCGTTAAGCAGCCATAGTGTGTTTTCTGCATGTGTGACTCTGTTCTGTATTGTAAGTCAGTTCAAGTGTAACGGTTTTTACATTCCCTCTATAAGTGACACCTTATGAGAAGTGTCCTTTTCTGTGTGACTTATTTCACTTAGAATCGTCTTACCTAAATCCACTCATCATGCTGCTACTAGCCTTATGACATTGATTTCATGGCTGAGTGATATTCCATTGTACATAAGGACCACAACTTTTTTATCCATTTTTCGCTTTCCTGGGATATTTAAGGTGGAAGGAAGTGGAGGTCCTTGTCAACAGAGCAGCCCTAAACTTTGGGGTGCTTGTGTCTTGCTGATTTTCAATTTTCCCACTTTATCCCCCCATGCGTGGAAGTGCCCTATGCTCTCTAAGCTGTGTTTTTTAGATGTTTCAGGACACACCGTACACTTCTCCAGAGTGGCTGTTGGCAATTTACATCCCGCCCATCAGTGTAGCAAGGCTCCCATTTCTCCATGGCCTGTCCTGCATTTCTGGTTTTGACAGTTTTTTCAGCATGGCCCTTTTGACCGATGGGAAGCGAGACTTCTTTGTAGCGCTGATTTGCCTTTCCAGGTTGCTTGGTTGGCCAAAAAGGGCGTATGCGTTTTTTCCTGAGTATATTCAGGAAAAAACGCATACGCCCTTTTTGGCCAAGGGCATCATTGTCAACGTTTTGCCGCTTTTCATGTGCTTTAAAGGCGATTCGAATCTACCTCCTGAAATCTGTTTCCTGCAATTCTGCCTTGATTTCAAATCCTCTTCTTTGCCTTCCCTCAATATATTTGTGGACGAGAGTTATGATTTATAACTCTGCAGGTTTGTGAATTGCAGTGCCCTGAAGCTCCATTTTACAAGTCGCTTTTTTGGGAGCCGGCCGCAAAAGCGCAGGATGGCTTCAGGCCCTGTTCTGGTTCCGGGGGGCAGGCTGAGCCTGTGGTTAATTCTTCTTCCTGATGGGAAAATAGAGTGACCTGTGCCTGTCCCAACACCAAGAGCTAGTCTCTCATTGGTTCCCCGTCTTCCCGTTCATCCTCAGGACAAATTGCAACCTGTACGGAACAGGAGGTTAAAGGTGCTGATGCTCCAAGTAGGGAGATTGCTAGTAAAGTGGCTGGAATGGCGAACCCGAGCACAAGGAGATGAGAAATGAGGTGCGTTTTAGAAACCTTTCCCCATCACACGGTGTACCATCTTCTGGGTTTCTCATGCATGTTTTCGATGTAGGAAGATGCCCTTGAACCTGGAGATTTGGGACCCATGCGATGGGTAGCACGCAGTATTACTTTAAAGGGTCTGCGTTTGCTCACCCAACCTCACCAAACCTCTCAGCCCCAAGAGTGTCCACCCTTATGTCTCATCCAGCTGTGGGTCTAGATATGGTCAATCCAGGTTGCATCACAGCTCCTGAACGAATTGTGTAAGAATTTCTCTCTCTTTCCCTGTCTTTGTTTCATGGGTTTTTAAAAGTAATTTATTTTTATAATGGGGTTTAGCTGCTTTTCACGGCTGTGTTTATGCCGCTTTACACCCACTTGACACACTAACAGAGAGATATCAATACATAGGTTTTAAGATTATTACTAGTCAGATATATTCTTGTGCGGTGAATCGGGCGTGTTGAGTCCAGTTCTCTGAGCAAGGAGTAGGTCTTGTCTATTACATATTGGGTTTATGGAACGGTATCTGAGCTAATTTGAAACTCTTGTTTTATGTATCACCCCACCTCACCTTTCCCGTTAAGCAGCCATAGTGTGTTTTCTGCATGTGTGACTCTGTTCTGTATTGTAAGTCAGTTCAAGTGTAACGGTTTTTACATTCCCTCTATAAGTGACACCTTATGAGAAGTGTCCTTTTCTGTGTGACTTATTTCACTTAGAATCGTCTTACCTAAATCCACTCATCATGCTGCTACTAGCCTTATGACATTGATTTCATGGCTGAGTGATATTCCATTGTACATAAGGACCACAACTTTTTTATCCATTTTTCGCTTTCCTGGGATATTTAAGGTGGAAGGAAGTGGAGGTCCTTGTCAACAGAGCAGCCCTAAACTTTGGGGTGCTTGTGTCTTGCTGATTTTCAATTTTCCCACTTTATCCCCCCATGCGTGGAAGTGCCCTATGCTCTCTAAGCTGTGTTTTTTAGATGTTTCAGGACACACCGTACACTTCTCCAGAGTGGCTGTTGGCAATTTACATCCCGCCCATCAGTGTAGCAAGGCTCCCATTTCTCCATGGCCTGTCCTGCATTTCTGGTTTTGACAGTTTTTTCAGCATGGCCCTTTTGACCGATGGGAAGCGAGACTTCTTTGTAGCGCTGATTTGCCTTTCCAGGTTGCTTGGTTGGCCAAAAAGGGCGTATGCGTTTTTTCCTGAGTATATTCAGGAAAAAACGCATACGCCCTTTTTGGCCAAGGGCATCATTGTCAACGTTTTGCCGCTTTTCATGTGCTTTAAAGGCGATTCGAATCTACCTCCTGAAATCTGTTTCCTGCAATTCTGCCTTGATTTCAAATCCTCTTCTTTGCCTTCCCTCAATATATTTGTGGACGAGAGTTATGATTTATAACTCTGCAGGTTTGTGAATTGCAGTGCCCTGAAGCTCCATTTTACAAGTCGCTTTTTTGGGAGCCGGCCGCAAAAGCGCAGGATGGCTTCAGGCCCTGTTCTGGTTCCGGGGGGCAGGCTGAGCCTGTGGTTAATTCTTCTTCCTGATGGGAAAATAGAGTGACCTGTGCCTGTCCCAACACCAAGAGCTAGTCTCTCATTGGTTCCCCGTCTTCCCGTTCATCCTCAGGACAAATTGCAACCTGTACGGAACAGGAGGTTAAAGGTGCTGATGCTCCAAGTAGGGAGATTGCTAGTAAAGTGGCTGGAATGGCGAACCCGAGCACAAGGAGATGAGAAATGAGGTGCGTTTTAGAAACCTTTCCCCATCACACGGTGTACCATCTTCTGGGTTTCTCATGCATGTTTTCGATGTAGGAAGATGCCCTTGAACCTGGAGATTTGGGACCCATGCGATGGGTAGCACGCAGTATTACTTTAAAGGGTCTGCGTTTGCTCACCCAACCTCACCAAACCTCTCAGCCCCAAGAGTGTCCACCCTTATGTCTCATCCAGCTGTGGGTCTAGATATGGTCAATCCAGGTTGCATCACAGCTCCTGAACGAATTGTGTAAGAATTTCTCTCTCTTTCCCTGTCTTTGTTTCATGGGTTTTTAAAAGTAATTTATTTTTATAATGGTGTTTAGCTGCTTTTCACGGCTGTGTTTATGCCGCTTTACACCCACTTGACACACTAACAGAGAGATATCAATACATAGGTTTTAAGATTATTACTAGTCAGATATATTCTTGTGCGGTGAATCGGGCGTGTTGAGTCCAGTTCTCTGAGCAAGGAGTAGGTCTTGTCTATTACATATTGGGTTTATGGAACGGTATCTGAGCTAATTTGAAACTCTTGTTTTATGTATCACCCCACCTCACCTTTCCCGTTAAGCAGCCATAGTGTGTTTTCTGCATGTGTGACTCTGTTCTGTTTTGTAATTCAGTTCAAGTGTAACGGTTTTTACATTCCCTCTATAAGTGACACCTTATGAGAAGTGTCCTTTTCTGTGTGACTTATTTCACTTAGAATCGTCTTACCTAAATCCACTCATCATGCTGCTACTAGCCTTATGACATTGATTTCATGGCTGAGTGATATTCCATTGTACATAAGGACCACAACTTTTTTATCCATTTTTCGCTTTCCTGGGATATTTAAGGTGGAAGGAAGTGGAGGTCCTTGTCAACAGAGCAGCCCTAAACTTTGGGGTGCTTGTGTCTTGCTGATTTTCAATTTTCCCACTTTATCCCCCCATGCGTGGAAGTGCCCTATGCTCTCTAAGCTGTGTTTTTTAGATGTTTCAGGACACACCGTACACTTCTCCAGAGTGGCTGTTGGCAATTTACATCCCGCCCATCAGTGTAGCAAGGCTCCCATTTCTCCATGGCCTGTCCTGCATTTCTGGTTTTGACACTTTTTTCAGCATGTCCCTTTTGACCGATGGGAAGCGAGACTTCTTTGTAGCGCTGATTTGCCTTTCCAGGTTGCTTGGTTGGCCAAAAAGGGCGTATGCGTTTTTTCCTGAATATATTCAGGAAAAAACGCATACGCCCTTTTTGGCCAAGGGCATCATTGTCAACGTTTTGCCGCTTTTCATGTGCTTTAAAGGCGATTCGAATCTACCTCCTGAAATCTGTTTCCTGCAATTCTGCCTTGATTTCAAATCCTCTTCTTTGCCTTCCCTCAATATATTTGTGGACGAGAGTTATGATTTATAACTCTGCAGGTTTGTGAATTGCAGTGCCCTGAAGCTCCATTTTACAAGTCGCTTTTTTGGGAGCCGGCCGCAAAAGCGCAGGATGGCTTCAGGCCCTGTTCTGGTTCCGGGGGGCAGGCTGAGCCTGTGGTTAATTCTTCTTCCTGATGGGAAAATAGAGTGACCTGTGCCTGTCCCAACACCAAGAGCTAGTCTCTCATTGGTTCCCCGTCTTCCCGTTCATCCTCAGGACAAATTGCAACCTGTACGGAACAGGAGGTTAAAGGTGCTGATGCTCCAAGTAGGGAGATTGCTAGTAAAGTGGCTGGAATGGCGAACCCGAGCACAAGGAGATGAGAAATGAGGTGCGTTTTAGAAACCTTTCCCCATCACACGGTGTACCATCTTCTGGGTTTCTCATGCATGTTTTCGATGTAGGAAGATGCCCTTGAACCTGGAGATTTGGGACCCATGCGATGGGTAGCACGCAGTATTACTTTAAAGGGTCTGCGTTTGCTCACCCAACCTCACCAAACCTCTCAGCCCCAAGAGTGTCCACCCTTATGTCTCATCCAGCTGTGGGTCTAGATATGGTCAATCCAGGTTGCATCACAGCTCCTGAACGAATTGTGTAAGAATTTCTCTCTCTTTCCCTGTCTTTGTTTCATGGGTTTTTAAAAGTAATTTATTTTTATAATGGGGTTTAGCTGCTTTTCACGGCTGTGTTTATGCCGCTTTACACCCACTTGACACACTAACAGAGAGATATCAATACATAGGTTTTAAGATTATTACTAGTCAGATATATTCTTGTGCGGTGAATCGGGCGTGTTGAGTCCAGTTCTCTGAGCAAGGAGTAGGTCTTGTCTATTCCATATTGGGTTTATGGAACGGTATCTGAGCTAATTTGAAACTCTTGTTTTATGTATCACCCCACCTCACCTTTCCCGTTAAGCAGCCATAGTGTGTTTTCTGCATGTGTGACTCTGTTCTGTATTGTAAGTCAGTTCAAGTGTAACGGTTTTTACATTCCCTCTATAAGTGACACCTTATGAGAAGTGTCCTTTTCTGTGTGACTTATTTCACTTAGAATCGTCTTACCTAAATCCACTCATCATGCTGCTACTAGCCTTATGACATTGATTTCATGGCTGAGTGATATTCCATTGTACATAAGGACCACAACTTTTTTATCCATTTTTCGCTTTCCTGGGATATTTAAGGTGGAAGGAAGTGGAGGTCCTTGTCAACAGAGCAGCCCTAAACTTTGGGGTGCTTGTGTCTTGCTGATTTTCAATTTTCCCACTTTATCCCCCCATGCGTGGAAGTGCCCTATGCTCTCTAAGCTGTGTTTTTTAGATGTTTCAGGACACACCGTACACTTCTCCAGAGTGGCTGTTGGCAATTTACATCCCGCCCATCAGTGTAGCAAGGCTCCCATTTCTCCATGGCCTGTCCTGCATTTCTGGTTTTGACACTTTTTTCAGCATGGCCCTTTTGACCGATGGGAAGCGAGACTTCTTTGTAGCGCTGATTTGCCTTTCCAGGTTGCTTGGTTGGCCAAAAAGGGCGTATGCGTTTTTTCCTGAATATATTCAGGAAAAAACGCATACGCCCTTTTTGGCCAAGGGCATCATTGTCAACGTTTTGCCGCTTTTCATGTGCTTTAAAGGCGATTCGAATCTACCTCCTGAAATCTGTTTCCTGAAATTCTGCCTTGATTTCAAATCCTCTTCTTTGCCTTCCCTCAATATATTTGTGGACGAGAGTTATGATTTATAACTCTGCAGGTTTGTGAATTGCACTGCCCTGAAGCTCCATTTTACAAGTCGCTTTTTTGGGAGCCGGCCGCAAAAGCGCAGGATGGCTTCAGGCCCTGTTCTGGTTCCGGGGGGCAGGCTGAGCCTGTGGTTAATTCTTCTTCCTGATGGGAAAATAGAGTGACCTGTGCCTGTCCCAACACCAAGAGCTAGTCTCTCATTGGTTCCCCGTCTTCCCGTTCATCCTCAGGACAAATTGCAACCTGTACGGAACAGGAGGTTAAAGGTGCTGATGCTCCAAGTAGGGAGATTGCTAGTAAAGTGGCTGGAATGGCGAACCCGAGCACAAGGAGATGAGAAATGAGGTGCGTTTTAGAAACCTTTCCCCATCACACGGTGTACCATCTTCTGGGTTTCTCATGCATGTTTTCGATGTAGGAAGATGCCCTTGAACCTGGAGATTTGGGACCCATGCGATGGGTAGCACGCAGTATTACTTTAAAGGGTCTGCGTTTGCTCACCCAACCTCACCAAACCTCTCAGCCCCAAGAGTGTCCACCCTTATGTCTCATCCAGCTGTGGGTCTAGATATGGTCAATCCAGGTTGCATCACAGCTCCTGAACGAATTGTGTAAGAATTTCTCTCTCTTTCCCTGTCTTTGTTTCATGGGTTTTTAAAAGTAATTTATTTTTATAATGGGGTTTAGCTGCTTTTCACGGCTGTGTTTATGCCGCTTTACACCCACTTGACACACTAACAGAGAGATATCAATACATAGGTTTTAAGATTATTACTAGTCAGATATATTCTTGTGCGGTGAATCGGGAGTGTTGAGTCCAGTTCTCTGAGCAAGGAGTAGGTCTTGTCTATTACATATTGGGTTTATGGAACGGTATCTGAGCTAATTTGAAACTCTTGTTTTATGTATCACCCCACCTCACCTTTCCCGTTAAGCAGCCATAGTGTGTTTTCTGCATGTGTGACTGTGTTCTGTTTTGTAATTCAGTTCAAGTGTAACGGTTTTTACATTCCCTCTATAAGTGACACCTTATGAGAAGTGTCCTTTTCTGTGTGACTTATTTCACTTAGAATCGTCTTACCTAAATCCACTCATCATGCTGCTACTAGCCTTATGACATTGATTTCATGGCTGAGTGATATTCCATTGTACATAAGGACCACAACTTTTTTATCCATTTTTCGCTTTCCTGGGATATTTAAGGTGGAAGGAAGTGGAGGTCCTTGTCAACAGAGCAGCCCTAAACTTTGGGGTGCTTGTGTCTTGCTGATTTTCAATTTTCCCACTTTATCCCCCCATGCGTGGAAGTGCCCTATGCTCTCTAAGCTGTGTTTTTTAGATGTTTCAGGACACACCGTACACTTCTCCAGAGTGGCTGTTGGCAATTTACATCCCGCCCATCAGTGTAGCAAGGCTCCCATTTCTCCATGGCCTGTCCTGCATTTCTGGTTTTGACACTTTTTTCAGCATGGCCCTTTTGACCGATGGGAAGCGAGACTTCTTTGTAGCGCTGATTTGCCTTTCCAGGTTGCTTGGTTGGCCAAAAAGGGCGTATGCGTTTTTTCCTGAATATATTCAGGAAAAAACGCATACGCCCTTTTTGGCCAAGGGCATCATTGTCAACGTTTTGCCGCTTTTCATGTGCTTTAAAGGCGATTCGAATCTACCTCCTGAAATCTGTTTCCTGCAATTCTGCCTTGATTTCAAATCCTCTTCTTTGCCTTCCCTCAATATATTTGTGGACGAGAGTTATCATTTATAACTCTGCAGGTTTGTGAATTGCAGTGCCCTGAAGCTCCATTTTACAAGTCGCTTTTTTGGGAGCCGGCCGCAAAAGCGCAGGATTGCTTCAGGCCCTGTTCTGGTTCCGGTGGGCAGGCTGATCCTGTGGTTAATTCTTCTTCCTGATGGGAAAATAGAGTGACCTGTGCCTGTCCCAACACCAAGAGCTAGTCTCTCATTGGTTCCCCGTCTTCCCGTTCATCCTCAGGACAAATTGCAACCTGTACGGAACAGGAGGTTAAAGGAGCTGATGCTCCAAGTAGGGAGATTGCTAGTAAAGTGGCTGGAATGGCGAACCCGAGCACAAGGAGATGAGAAATGAGGTGCGTTTTAGAAACCTTTCCCCATCACACGGTGTACCATCTTCTGGGTTTCTCATGCATGTTTTCGATGTAGGAAGATGCCCTTGAACCTGGAGATTTGGGACCCATGCGATGGGTAGCACGCAGTATTACTTTAAAGGGTCTGCGTTTGCTCACCCAACCTCACCAAACCTCTCAGCCCCAAGAGTGTCCACCCTTATGTCTCATCCAGCTGTGGGTCTGGATATGGTCAATCCAGGTTGCATCCCAGCCCCTGAACGAATTGTGTAAGAATTTCTCTCTCTTTCCCTGTCTTTGTTTCATGGGTTTTTAAAAGTAATTTATTTTTATAATGGGGTTTAGCTGCTTTTCACGGCTGTGTTTATGCCGCTTTACACCCACTTGACACACTAACAGAGAGATATCAATACATAGGTTTTAAGATTATTACTAGTCAGATATATTCTTGTGCGGTGAATCGGGCGTGTTGAGTCCAGTTCTCTGAGCAAGGAGTAGGTCTTGTCTATTACATATTGGGTTTATGGAACGGTATCTGAGCTAATTTGAAACTCTTGTTTTATGTATCACCCCACCTCACCTTTCCCGTTAAGCAGCCATAGTGTGTTTTCTGCATGTGTGACTCTGTTCTGTATTGTAAGTCAGTTCAAGTGTAACGGTTTTTACATTCCCTCTATAAGTGACACCTTATGAGAAGTGTCCTTTTCTGTGTGACTTATTTCACTTAGAATCGTCTTTCCTAAATCCACTCATCATGCTGCTACTAGCCTTATGACATTTATTTCATGGCTGAGTGATATTCCATTGTACATAAGGACCACAACTTTTTTATCCATTTTTCGCTTTCCTGGGATATTTAAGGTGGAAGGAAGTGGAGGTCCTTGTCAACAGAGCAGCCCTAAACTTTGGGGTGCTTGTGTCTTGCTGATTTTCAATTTTCCCACTTTATCCCCCCATGCGTGGAAGTGCCCTATGCTCTCTAAGCTGTGTTTTTTAGATGTTTCAGGACACACCGTACACTTCTCCAGAGTGGCTGTTGGCAATTTACATCCCGCCCATCAGTGTAGCAAGGCTCCCATTTCTCCATGGCCTGTCCTGCATTTCTGGTTTTGACAGTTTTTTCAGCATGGCCCTTTTGACCGATGGGAAGCGAGACTTCTTTGTAGCGCTGATTTGCCTTTCCAGGTTGCTTGGTTGGCCAAAAAGGGCGTATGCGTTTTTTCCTGAATATATTCAGGAAAAAACGCATACGCCCTTTTTGGCCAAGGGCATCATTGTCAACGTTTTGCCGCTTTTCATGTGCTTTAAAGGCGATTCGAATCTACCTCCTGAAATCTGTTTCCTGCAATTCTGCCTTGATTTCAAATCCTCTTCTTTGCCTTCCCTCAATATATTTGTGGACGAGAGTTATCATTTATAACTCTGCAGGTTTGTGAATTGCATTGCCCTGAAGCTCCATTTTACAAGTCGCTTTTTTGGGAGCCGGCCGCAAAAGCGCAGGATGGCTTCAGGCCCTGTTCTGGTTCCGGGGGGCAGGCTGAGCCTGTGGTTAATTCTTCTTCCTGATGGGAAAATAGAGTGACCTGTGCCTGTCCCAACACCAAGAGCTAGTCTCTCATTGGTTCCCCGTCTTCCCGTTCATCCTCAGGACAAATTGCAACCTGTACGGAACAGGAGGTTAAAGGTGCTGATGCTCCAAGTAGGGAGATTGCTAGTAAAGTGGCTGGAATGGCGAACCCGAGCACAAGGAGATGAGAAATGAGGTGCGTTTTAGAAACCTTTCCCCATCACACGGTGTACCATCTTCTGGGTTTCTCATGCATGTTTTCGATGTAGGAAGATGCCCTTGAACCTGGAGATTTGGGACCCATGCGATGGGTAGCACGCAGTATTACTTTAAAGGGTCTGCGTTTGCTCACCCAACCTCACCAAACCTCTCAGCCCCAAGAGTGTCCACCCTTATGTCTCATCCAGCTGTGGGTCTAGATATGGTCAATCCAGGTTGCATCACAGCTCCTGAACGAATTGTGTAAGAATTTCTCTCTCTTTCCCTGTCTTTGTTTCATGGGTTTTTAAAAGTAATTTATTTTTATAATGGGGTTTAGCTGCTTTTCACGGCTGTGTTTATGCCGCTTTACACCCACTTGACACACTAACAGAGAGATATCAATACATAGGTTTTAAGATTATTACTAGTCAGATATATTCTTGTGCGGTGAATCGGGCGTGTTGAGTCCAGTTCTCTGAGCAAGGAGTAGGTCTTGTCTATTACATATTGGGTTTATGGAACGGTATCTGAGCTAATTTGAAACTCTTGTTTTATGTATCACCCCACCTCACCTTTACCGTTAAGCAGCCATAGTGTGTTTTCTGCATGTGTGACTCTGTTCTGGCAGTGCCCTGAAGCTCCATTTTACAAGTCGCTTTTTTGGGAGCCGGCCGCAAAAGCGCAGGATGGCTTCAGGCCCTGTTCTGGTTCCGGGGGGCAGGCTGAGCCTGTGGTTAATTTTTCTTCCTGATGGGAAAATAGAGTGACCTGTGCCTGTCCCAACACCAAGAGCTAGTCTCTCATTGGTTCCCCGTCTTCCCGTTCATCCTCAGGACAAATTGCAACCTGTACGGAACAGGAGGTTAAAGGTGCTGATGCTCCAAGTAGGGAGATTGCTAGTAAAGTGGCTGGAATGGCGAACCCGAGCACAAGGAGATGAGAAATGAGGTGCGTTTTAGAAACCTTTCCCCATCACACGGTGTACCATCTTCTGGGTTTCTCATGCATGTTTTCGATGTAGGAAGATGCCCTTGAACCTGGAGATTTGGGACCCATGCGATGGGTAGCACGCAGTATTACTTTAAAGTGTCTGCGTTTGCTCACCCAACCTCACCAAACCTCTCAGCCCCAAGAGTGTCCACCCTTATGTCTCATCCAGCTGTGGGTCTAGATATGGTCAATCCAGGTTGCATCACAGCTCCTGAACGAATTGTGTAAGAATTTCTCTCTCTTTCCCTGTCTTTGTTTCATGGGTTTTTAAAAGTAATTTATTTTTATAATGGGGTTTAGCTGCTTTTCACGGCTGTGTTTATGCCGCTTTACACCCACTTGACACACTAACAGAGAGATATCAATACATAGGTTTTAAGATTATTACTAGTCAGATATATTCTTGTGCGGTGAATCGGGAGTGTTGAGTCCAGTTCTCTGAGCAAGGAGTAGGTCTTGTCTATTACATATTGGGTTTATGGAACGGTATCTGAGCTAATTTGAAACTCTTGTTTTATGTATCACCCCACCTCACCTTTCCCGTTAAGCAGCCATAGTGTGTTTTCTGCATGTGTGACTCTGTTCTGTTTTGTAATTCAGTTCAAGTGTAACGGTTTTTACATTCCCTCTATAAGTGACACCTTATGAGAAGTGTCGTTTTCTGTGTGACTTATTTCACTTAGAATCGTCTTACCTAAATCCACTCATCATGCTGCTACTAGCCTTATGACATTGATTTCATGGCTGAGTGATATTCCATTGTACATAAGGACCACAACTTTTTTATCGATTTTTCGCTTTCCTGGGATATTTAAGGTGGAAGGAAGTGGAGGTCCTTGTCAACAGAGCAGCCCTAAACTTTGGGGTGCTTGTGTCTTGCTGATTTTCAATTTTCCCACTTTATCCCCCCATGCGTGGAAGTGCCCTATGCTCTCTAAGCTGTGTTTTTTAGATGTTTCAGGACACACCGTACACTTCTCCAGAGTGGCTGTTGGCAATTTACATCCCGCCCATCAGTGTAGCAAGGCTCCCATTTCTCCATGGCCTGTCCTGCATTTCTGGTTTTGACACCTTTTTCAGCATGTCCCTTTTGACCGATGGGAAGCGAGACTTCTTTGTAGCGCTGATTTGCCTTTCCAGGTTTCTTGGTTGGCCAAAAAGGGCGTATGCGTTTTTTCCTGAATATATTCTGGAAAAAACGCATACGCCCTTTTTGGCCAAGGGCATCATTGTCAACGTTTTGCCGCTTTTCATGTGCTTTAAAGGCGATTCGAATCTACCTCCTGAAATCTGTTTCCTGCAATTCTGCCTTGATTTCAAATCCTCTTCTTTGCCTTCCCTCAATATATTTGTGGACGAGAGTTATGATTTATAACTCTGAATGTTTGTGAATTGCAGTGCCCTGAAGCTCCATTTTACAAGTCGGTTTTTTGGGAGCTGGCCGCAAAAGCGCAGGATGGCTTCAGGCCCTGTTCTGGTTCAGGGGGGCAGGCTGAGCCTGTGGTTAATTCTTCTTCCTGATGGGAAAATAGAGTGGCCTGTGCCTGTCCCAACACCAAGAGCTAGTCTCTCATTGGTTCCCCGTCTTCCCGTTCATCCTCAGGACAAATTGCAACCTGTACGGAACAGGAGGTTAAAGGTGCTGATGCTCCAAGTAGGGAGATTGCTAGTAAAGTGGCTGGAATGGCGAACCCGAGCACAAGGAGATGAGAAATGAGGTGCGTTTTAGAAACCTTTCCCCATCACACGGTGTACCATCTTCTGGGTTTCTCATGCATGTTTTCGATGTAGGAAGATGCCCTTGAACCTGGAGATTTGGGACCCATGCGATGGGTAGCACGCAGTATTACTTTAAAGGGTCTGCGTTTGCTCACCCAACCTCACCAAACCTCTCAGCCCCAAGAGTGTCCACCCTTATGTCTCATCCAGCTGTGGGTCTAGATATGGTCAATCCAGGTTGCATCACAGCCCCTGAACGAATTGTGTAAGAATTTCTCTCTCTTTCCCTGTCTTTGTTTCATGGGTTTTTAAAAGTAATTTATTTTTATAATAGGGTTTAGCTGCTTTTCACGGCTGTGTTTAGGCCGCTTTACACCCACTTGACACACTAACAGAGAGATATCAATACATAGGTTTTAAGATTATTACTGGTCAGATATATTCTTGTGCGGTGAATCGGGCGTGTTGAGTCCAGTTCTCTGAGCAAGTAGTAGGTCTTGTCTATTCCATATTGGGTTTATGGAACGGTATCTGAGCTAATTTGAAACTCTTGTTTTATGTATCACCCCACCTCACCTTTCCCGTTAAGCAGCCATAGTGTGTTTTCTGCATGTGTGACTCTGTTCTGTTTTGTAATTCAGTTCAAGTGTAACGGTTTTTACATTCCCTCTATAAGTGACACCTTATGAGAAGTGTCCTTTTCTGTGTGACTTATTTCACTTAGAATCGTCTTACCTAAATCCACTCATCATGCTGCTACTAGCCTTATGACATTGATTTCATGGCTGAGTGATATTCCATTGTACATAAGGACCACAACTTTTTTATCCATTTTTCGCTTTCCTGGGATATTTAAGGTGGAATGAAGTGGAGGTCCTTGTCAACAGAGCAGCCCTAAACTTTGGGGTGCTTGTGTCTTGATGATTTTCAATTTTCCCACTTTATCCCCCCATGCGTGGAAGTGCCCTATGCTCTCTAAGCTGTGTTTTTTAGATGTTTCAGGACACACCGTACACTTCTCCAGAGTGGCTGTTGGCAATTTACATCCCGCCCATCAGTGTAGCAAGGCTCCCATTTCTCCATGGCCTGTCCTGCATTTCTGGTGTTGACAGTTTTTTCAGCATGGCCCTTTTGACCGATGGGAAGCGAGACTTCTTTGTAGCGCTGATTTGCCTTTCCAGGTTGCTTGGTTGGCCAAAAAGGGCGTATGCGTTTTTTCCTGAATATATTCAGGAAAAAACGCATACGCCCTTTTTGGCCAAGGGCATCATTGTCAACGTTTTGCCGCTTTTCATGTGCTTTAAAGGCGATTCGAATCTACCTCCTGAAATCTGTTTCCTGCAATTCTGCCTTGATTTCAAATCCTCTTCTTTGCCTTCCCTCAATATATTTGTGGACGAGAGTTATGATTTATAACTCTGCAGGTTTGTGAATTGCAGTGCCCTGAAGCTCCATTTTACAAGTCGGGTTTTGGGAGCTGGCCGCAAAAGCGCAGGATGGCTTCAGGCCCTGTTCTGGTTCCGGGGGGCAGGCTGAGCCTGTGGTTAATTCTTCTTCCTGATGGGAAAATAGAGTGGCCTGTGCCTGTCCCAACACCAAGACCTAGTCTCTCATTGGTTCCCCGTCTTCCCGTTCATCCTCAGGACAAATTGCAACCTGTACGGAACAGGAGGTTAAAGGTGCTGATGCTCCAAGTAGGGAGATTGCTAGTAAAGTGGCTGGAATGGCGAACCCGAGCACAAGGAGATGAGAAATGAGGTGCGTTTTAGAAACCTTTCCCCATCACACGGTGTACCATCTTCTGGGTTTCTCATGCATGTTTTCGATGTAGGAAGATGCCCTTGAACCTGGAGATTTGGGACCCATGCGATGGGTAGCACGCAGTATTACTTTAAAGGGTCTGCGTTTGCTCACCCAACCTCACCAAACCTCTCAGCCCCAAGAGTGTCCACCCTTATGTCTCATCCAGCTGTGGGTCTAGATATGGTCAATCCAGGTTGCATCACAGCCCCTGAACGAATTGTGTAAGAATTTCTCTCTCTTTCCCTGTCTTTGTTTCATGGGTTTTTAAAAGTAATTTATTTTTATAATGGGGTTTAGCTGCTTTTCACGGCTGTGTTTAGGCCGCTTTACACCCACTTGACCCACTAACAGAGAGATATCAATACATAGGTTTTAAGATTATTACTGGTCAGATATATTCTTGTGCGGTGAATCGGGCGTGTTGAGTCCAGTTCTCTGAGCAAGGAGTAGGTCTTGTCTATTCCATATTGGGTTTATGGAACGGTATCTGAGCTAATTTGAAACTCTTGTTTTATGTATCACCCCACCTCACCTTTCCCGTTAAGCAGCCATAGTGTGTTTTCTGCTTGTGTGACTCTGTTCTGTTTTGTAATTCAGTTCAAGTGTAACGGTTTTTACATTCCCTCTATAAGTGACACCTTATGAGAAGTGTCCTTTTCTGTGTGACTTATTTCACTTAGAATCGTCTTACCTAAATCCACTCATCATGCTGCTACTAGCCTTATGACATTGATTTCATGGCTGAGTGATATTCCATTGTACATAAGGACCACAACTTTTTTATCCATTTTTCGCTTTCCTGGGATATTTAAGGTGGAAGGAAGTGGAGGTCCTTGTCAACAGAGCAGCCCTAAACTTTGGGGTGCTTGTGTCTTGCTGATTTTCAATTTTCCCATGTTATCCCCCCATGCGTGGAAGTGCCCTATGCTCTCTAAGCTGTGTTTTTTAGATGTTTCAGGACACACCGTACACTTCTCCAGAGTGGCTGTTGGCAATTTACATCCCGCCCATCAGTGTAGCAAGGCTCCCATTTCTCCATGGCCTGTCCTGCATTTCTGGTTTTGACACTTTTTTCAGCATGGCCCTTTTGACCGATGGGAAGCGAGACTTCTTTGTAGCGCTGATTTGCCTTTCCAGGTTGCTTGGTTGGCCAAAAAGGGCGTATGCGTTTTTTCCTGAATATATTCAGGAAAAAACGCATACGCCCTTTTTGGCCAAGGGCATCATTGTCAACGTTTTGCCGCTTTTCATGTGCTTTAAAGGCGATTCGAATCTACCTCCTGAAATCTGTTTCCTGCAATTCTGCCTTGATTTCAAATCCTCTTTTTGCCTTCCCTCAATATATTTGTGGACGAGAGTTATGATTTATAACTCTGCATGTTTGTGAATTGCAGTGCCCTGAAGCTCCATTTTACAAGTCGGTTTTTTGGGAGCCGGCCGCAAAAGCGCAGGATGGCTTCAGGCCCTGTTCTGGTTCAGGGGGGCAGGCTGAGTCTGTGGTTAATTCTTCTTCCTGATGGGAAAATAGAGTGGCCTGTGCCTGTCCCAACACCAAGAGCTAGTCTCTCATTGGTTCCCCGTCTTCCCGTTCATCCTCAGGACAAATTGCAACCTGTACGGAACAGGAGGTTAAAGGTGCTGATGCTCCAAGTAGGGAGATTGCTAGTAAAGTGGCTGGAATGGCGAACCCGAGCACAAGGAGATGAGAAATGAGGTGCGTTTTAGAAACCTTTCCCCATCACACGGTGTACCATCTTCTGGGTTTCTCATGCATGTTTTCGATGTAGGAAGATGCCCTTGAACCTGGAGATTTGGGACCCATGCGATGGGTAGCACGCAGTATTACTTTAAAGGGTCTGCGTTTGCTCACCCAACCTCACCAAACCTCTCAGCCCCAAGAGTGTCCACCCTTATGTCTCATCCAGCTGTGGGTCTAGATATGGTCAATCCAGGTTGCATCACAGCCCCTGAACGAATTGTGTAAGAATTTCTCTCTCTTTCCCTGTCTTTGTTTCATGGGTTTTTAAAAGTAATTTATTTTTATAATGGGGTTTAGCTGCTTTTCACGGCTGTGTTTAGGCCGCTTTACACCCACTTGACACACTAACAGAGAGATATCAATACATAGGTTTTAAGATTATTACTGGTCAGATATATTCTTGTGCGGTGAATCGGGCGTGTTGAGTCCAGTTCTCTGAGCAAGGAGTAGGTCTTGTCTATTCCATATTGGGTTTATGGAACGGTATCTGAGCTAATTTGAAACTCTTGTTTTATGTATCACCCCACCTCACCTTTCCCGTTAAGCAGCCATAGTGTGTTTTCTGCATGTGTGACTCTGTTCTGTTTTGTAATTCAGTTCAAGTGTAACGGTTTTTACATTCCCTCTATAAGTGACACCTTATGAGAAGTGTCCTTTTCTGTGTGACTTATTTCACTTAGAATCGTCTTACCTAAATCCACTCATCATGCTGCTACTAGCCTTATGACATTGATTTCATGGTTGAGTGATATTCCATTGTACATAAGGACCACAACTTTTTTATCCATTTTTCGCTTTCCTGGGATATTTAAGGTGGAATGAAGTGGAGGTCCTTGTCAACAGAGCAGCCCTAAACTTTGGGGTGCTTGTGTCTTGCTGATTTTCAATTTTCCCACTTTATACCCCCATGCGTGGAAGTGCCCTATGCTCTCTAAGCTGTGTTTTTTAGATGTTTCAGGACACACCGTACACTTCTCCAGAGTGGCTGTTGGCAATTTACATCCCGCCCATCAGTGTAGCAAGGCTCCCATTTCTCCATGGCCTGTCCTGCATTTCTGGTTTTGACAGTTTTTTCAGCATGGCCCTTTGGACCGATGGGAAGCGAGACTTCTTTGTAGCGCTGATTTGCCTTTCCAGGTTGCTTGGTTGGCCAAAAAGGGCGTATGCGTTTTTTCCTGAATATATTCAGGAAAAAACGCATACGCCCTTTTTGGCCAAGGGCATCATTGTCAACGTTTTGCCGCTTTTCATGTGCTTTAAAGGCGATTCGAATCTACCTCCTGAAATCTGTTTCCTGCAATTCTGCCTTGATTTCAAATCCTCTTCTTTGCCTTCCCTCAATATATTTGTGGACGAGAGTTATGATTTATAACTCTGCATGTTTGTGAATTGCAGTGCCCTGAAGCTCCATTTTACAAGTCGCTTTTTTGGGAGCCGGCCGCAAAAGCGCAGGATGGCTTCAGGCCCTGTTCTGGTTCCGGGGGGCAGGCTGAGCCTGTGGTTAATTCTTCTTCCTGATGGGAAAATAGAGTGGCCTGTGCCTGTCCCAACACCAAGAGCTAGTCTCTCATTGGTTCCCCGTCTTCCCGTTCATCCTCAGGACAAATTGCAACCTGTACGGAACAGGAGGTTAAAGGTGCTGATGCTCCAAGTAGGGAGATTGCTAGTAAAGTGGCTGGAATGGCGAACCCGAGCACAAGGAGATGAGAAATGAGGTGCGTTTTAGAAACCTTTCCCCATCACACGGTGTACCATCTTCTGGGTTTCTCATGCATGTTTTCGATGTAGGAAGATGCCCTTGAACCTGGAGATTTGGGACCCATGCGATGGGTAGCACGCAGTATTACTTTAAAGGGTCTGCGTTTGCTCACCCAACCTCACCAAACCTCTCAGCCCCAAGAGTGTCCACCCTTATGTCTCATCCAGCTGTGGGTCTAGATATGGTCAATCCAGGTTGCATCACAGCCCCTGAACGAATTGTGTAAGAATTTCTCTCTCTTTCCCTGTCTTTGTTTCATGGGTTTTTAAAAGTAATTTATTTTTATAATGGGGTTTAGCTGCTTTTCACGGCTTTGTTTATGCCGCTTTACACCAACTTGACACACTAACAGAGAGATATCAATACATAGGTTTTAAGATTATTACTAGTCAGATATATTCTTGTGCGGTGAATCGGGCGTGTTGAGTCCAGTTCTCTGAGCAAGGAGTAGGTCTTGTCTATTACATATTGGGTTTATGGAACGGTATCTGAGCTAATTTGAAACTCTTGTTTTATGTATCACCCCACCTCACCTTTCCCGTTAAGCAGCCATAGTGTGTTTTCTGCATGTGTGACTCTGTTCTGTTTTGTAATTCAGTTCAAGTGTAACGGTTTTTACATTCCCTCTATAAGTGACACCTTATGAGAAGTGTCCTTTTCTGTGTGACTTATTTCACTTAGAATCGTCTTACCTAAATCCACTCATCATGCTGCTACTAGCCTTATGACATTGATTTCATGGCTGAGTGATATTCCATTGTACATAAGGACCACAACTTTTTTATCCGTTTTTCGCTTTCCTGGGATATTTAAGGTGGAAGGAAGTGGAGGTCCTTGTCAACAGAGCAGCCCTAAACTTTGGGGTGCTTGTGTCTTGCTGATTTTCAATTTTCCCACTTTATCCCCCCATGCGTGGAAGTGCCCTATGCTCTCTAAGCTGTGTTTTTTAGATGTTTCAGGACACACCGTACACTTCTCCAGAGTGGCTGTTGGCAATTTACATCCCGCCCATCAGTGTAGCAAGGCTCCCATTTCTCCATGGCCTGTCCTGCATTTCTGGTGTTGACAGTTTTTTCAGCATGGCCCTTTTGACCGATGGGAAGCGAGACTTCTTTGTAGCGCTGATTTGCCTTTCCAGGTTGCTTGGTTGGCCAAAAAGGGCGTATGCGTTTTTTCCTGAATATATTAAGGAAAAAACGCATACGCCCTTTTTGGCCAAGGGCATCATTGTCAACGTTTTGCCGCTTTTCATGTGCTTTAAAGGCGATTCGAATCTACCTCCTGAAATCTGTTTCCTGCAATTCTGCCTTGATTTCAAATCCTCTCCTTTGCCTTCCCTCAATATATTTGTGGACGAGAGTTATGATTTATAACTCTGCATGTTTGTGAATTGCAGTGCCCTGAAGCTCCATTTTACAAGTCGGTTTTTTGGGAGCCAGCCGCAAAAGCGCAGGATGGCTTCAGGCCCTGTTCTGGTTCAGGGGGGCAGGCTGAGTCTGTGGTTAATTCTTCTTCCTGATGGGAAAATAGAGTGGCCTGTGCCTGTCCCAACACCAAGAGCTAGTCTCTCATTGGTTCCCCGTCTTCCCGTTCATCCTCAGGACAAATTGCAACCTGTACGGAACAGGAGGTTAAAGGTGCTGATGCTCCAAGTAGGGAGATTGCTAGTAAAGTGGCTGGAATGGCGAACCCGAGCACAAGGAGATGAGAAATGAGGTGCGTTTTAGAAACCTTTCCCCATCACACGGTGTACCATCTTCTGGGTTTCTCATGCATGTTTTCGATGTAGGAAGATGCCCTTGAACCTGGAGATTTGGGACCCATGCGATGGGTAGCACGCAGTATTACTTTAAAGGGTCTGCGTTTGCTCACCCAACCTCACCAAACCTCTCAGCCCCAAGAGTGTCCACCCTTATGTCTCATCCAGCTGTGGGTCTAGATATGGTCAATCCAGGTTGCATCACAGCCCCTGAACGAATTGTGTAAGAATTTCTCTCTCTTTCCCTGTCTTTGTTTCATGGGTTTTTAAAAGTAATTTATTTTTATAATGGGGTTTAGCTGCTTTTCACGGCTGTGTTTAGGCCGCTTTACACCCACTTGACACACTAACAGAGAGATATCAATACATAGGTTTTAAGATTATTACTGGTCAGATATATTCTTGTGCGGTGAATCGGGCGTGTTGAGTCCAGTTCTCTGAGCAAGGAGTAGGTCTTGTCTATTCCATATTGGGTTTATGGAACGGTATCTGAGCTAATTTGAAACTCTTGTTTTATGTATCACCCCACCTCACCTTTCCCGTTAAGCAGCCATAGTGTGTTTTCTGCATGTGTGACTCTGTTCTATTTTGTAATTCAGTTCAAGTGTAACGGTTTTTACATTCCCTCTATAAGTGACACCTTATGAGAAGTGTCCTTTTCTGTGTGACTTATTTCACTTAGAATCGTCTTACCTAAATCCACTCATCATGCTGCTACTAGCCTTATGACATTGATTTCATGGTTGAGTGATATTCCATTGTACATAAGGACCACAACTTTTTTATCCATTTTTCGCTTTCCTGGGATATTTAAGGTGGAATGAAGTGGAGGTCCTTGTCAACAGAGCAGCCCTAAACTTTGGGGTGCTTGTGTCTTGCTGATTTTCAATTTTCCCACTTTATCTCCCCATGCGTGGAAGTGCCCTATGCTCTCTAAGCTGTGTTTTTTAGATGTTTCAGGACACACCGTACACTTCTCCAGAGTGGCTGTTGGCAATTTACATCCCGCCCATCAGTGTAGCAAGGCTCCCATTTCTCCATGGCCTGTCCTGCATTTCTGGTTTTGACAGTTTTTTCAATATGGCCCTTTGGACCGATGGGAAGCGAGACTTCTTTGTAGCGCTGATTTGCCTTTCCAGGTTGCTTGGTTGGCCAAAAAGGGCGTATGCGTTTTTTCCTGAATATATTCAGGAAAAAACGCATACGCCCTTTTTGGCCAAGGGCATCATTGTCAACGTTTTGCCGCTTTTCATGTGCTTTAAAGGCGATTCGAATCTACCTCCTGAAATCTGTTTCCTGCAATTCTGCCTTGATTTCAAATCCTCTTCTTTGCCTTCCCTCAATATATTTGTGGACGAGAGTTATGATTTATAACTCTGCATGTTTGTGAATTGCAGTGCCCTGAAGCTCCATTTTACAAGTCGCTTTTTTGGGAGCCGGCCGCAAAAGCGCAGGATGGCTTCAGGCCCTGTTCTGGTTCCGGGGGGCAGGCTGAGCCTGTGGTTAATTCTTCTTCCTGATGGGAAAATAGAGTGGCCTGTGCCTGTCCCAACACCAAGAGCTAGTCTCTCATTGGTTCCCCGTCTTCCCGTTCATCCTCAGGACAAATTGCAACCTGTACGGAACAGGAGGTTAAAGGTGCTGATGCTCCAAGTAGGGAGATTGCTAGTAAAGTGGCTGGAATGGCGAACCCGAGCACAAGGAGATGAGAAATGAGGTGCGTTTTAGAAACCTTTCCCCATCACACGGTGTACCATCTTCTGGGTTTCTCATGCATGTTTTCGATGTAGGAAGATGCCCTTGAACCTGGAGATTTGGGACCCATGCGATGGGTAGCACGCAGTATTACTTTAAAGGGTCTGCGTTTGCTCACCCAACCTCACCAAACCTCTCAGCCCCAAGAGTGTCCACCCTTATGTCTCATCCAGCTGTGGGTCTAGATATGGTCAATCCAGGTTGCATCACAGCCGCTGAACGAATTGTGTAAGAATTTCTCTCTCTTTCCCTGTCTTTGTTTCATGGGTTTTTAAAAGTAATTTATTTTTATAATGGGGTTTAGCTGCTTTTCACGGCTGTGTTTATGCCGCTTTACACCCACTTGACACACTAACAGAGAGATATCAATACATAGGTTTTAAGATTATTACTAGTCAGATATATTCTTGTGCGGTGAATCGGGCGTGTTGAGTCCAGTTCTCTGAGCAAGGAGTAGGTCTTGTCTATTACATATTGGGTTTATGGAACGGTATCTGAGCTAATTTGAAACTCTTGTTTTATGTATCACCCCACCTCACCTTTCCCGTTAAGCAGCCATAGTGTGTTTTCTGCATGTGTGACTCTGTTCTGTTTTGTAAGTCAGTTCAAGTGTAACGGTTTTTACATTCCCTCTATAAGTGACACCTTATGAGAAGTGTCCTTTTCTGTGTGACTTATTTCACTTAGAATCGTCTTACCTAAATCCACTCATCATGCTGCTACTAGCCTTATGACATTGATTTCATGGCTGAGTGATATTCCATTGTACATAAGGACCACAACTTTTTAATCCATTTTTCGCTTTCCTGGGTTATTTAAGGTGGAAGGAAGTGGAGGTCCTTGTCAACAGAGCAGCCCTAAACTTTGGGGTGCTTGTGTCTTGCTGATTTTCAATTTTCCCACTTTATCCCCCCATGCGTGGAAGTGCCCTATGCTCTCTAAGCTGTGTTTTTCAGATGTTTCAGGACACACCGTACACTTCTCCAGAGTGGCTGTTGGCAATTTACATCCCGCCCATCAGTGTAGCAAGGCTCCCATTTCTCCATGGCCTGACCTGCATTTCTGGTTTTGACACTTTTTTCAGCATGGCCCTTTTGACCGATGGGAAGCGAGACTTCTTTGTAGCGCTGATTTGCCTTTCCAGGTTGCTTGGTTGGCCAAAAATGGCGTATGCGTTTTTTCCTGAATATATTCAGGAAAAAACGCATACGCCCTTTTTGGCCAAGGGCATCATTGTCAACGTTTTGCCGCTTTTCATGTGCTTTAAAGGCGATTCGAATCTACCTCCTGAAATCTGTTTCCTGCAATTCTGCCTTGATTTCAAATCCTCTTCTTTGCCTTCCCTCAATATATTTGTGGACGAGAGTTATCATTTATAACTCTCCAGGTTTGTGAATTGCAGTGCCTTGAAGCTCCATTTTACAAGTCGCTTTTTTGGGAGCCGGCCGCAAAAGCGCAGGATGGCTTCAGGCCCTGTTCTGGTTCCGGGGGGCAGGCTGAGCCTGTGGTTAATTCTTCTTCCTGATGGGAAAATAGAGTGACCTGTGCCTGTCCCAACACCAAGAGCTAGTCTCTCATTGGTTCCCCGTCTTCCCGTTCATCCTCAGGACAAATTGCAAACTGTACGGAACAGGAGGTTAAAGGTGCTGATGCTCCAAGTAGGGAGATTGCTAGTAAAGTGGCTGGAATGGCGAACCCGAGCACAAGGAGATGAGAAATGAGGTGCGTTTTAGAAACCTTTCCCCATCACACGGTGTACCATCTTCTGGGTTTCTCATGCATGTTTTCGATGTAGGAAGATGCCCTTGAACCTGGAGATTTGGGACCCATGCGATGGGTAGCACGCAGTATTACTTTAAAGGGTCTGCGTTTGCTCACCCAACCTCACCAAACCTCTCATCGCCAAGAGTGTCCACCCTTATGTCTCATCCAGCTGTGGGTCTAGATATGGTCAATCCAGGTTGCATCACAGCCCCTGAACGAATTGTGTAAGAATTTCTCTCTCTTTCCCTGTCTTTGTTTCATGGGTTTTTAAAAGTAATTTATTTTTATAATGGGGTTTAGCTGCTTTTCACGGCTTTGTTTAGGCCGCTTTACACCAACTTGACACACTAACAGAGAGATATCAATACATAGGTTTTAAGATTATTACTAGTCAGATATATTCTTGTGCGGTGAATCGGGCGTGTTGAGTCCAGTTCTCTGAGCAAGGAGTAGGTCTTGTCTATTACATATTGGGTTTATGGAACGGTATCTGAGCTAATTTGAAACTCTTGTTTTATGTATCACCCCACCTCACCTTTCCCGTTAAGCAGCCATAGTGTGTTTTCTGCATGTGTGACTCTGTTCTGTTTTGTAATTCAGTTCAAGTGTAACGGTTTTTACATTCCCTCTATAAGTGACACCTTATGAGAAGTGTCCTTTTCTGTGTGACTTATTTCACTTAGAATCGTCTTACCTAAATCCACTCATCATGCTGCTACTAGCCTTATGACATTGATTTCATGGCTGAGTGATATTCCATTGTACATAAGGAGCACAACTTTTTTATCCATTTTTCGCTTTCCTGGGATATTTAAGGTGGAATGAAGTGGAGGTCCTTGTCAACAGAGCAGCCCTAAACTTTGGGGTGCTTGTGTCTTGCTGATTTTCAATTTTCCCACTTTATCCCCCCATGCGTGGAAGTGCCCTATGCTCTCTAAGCTGTGTTTTTTAGATGTTTCAGGACACACCGTACACTTCTCCAGAGTGGCTGTTGGCAATTTACATCCCGCCCATCAGTGTAGCAAGGCTCCCATTTCTCCATGGCCTGTCCTGCATTTCTGGTTTTGACACTTTTTTCAGCATGGCCCTTTTGACCGATGGGAAGCGAGACTTCTTTGTAGCGCTGATTTGCCTTTCCAGGTTGCTTGGTTGGCCAAAAAGGGCGTATGCGTTTTTTCCTGAATATATTCAGGAAAAAACGCATACGCCCTTTTTGGCCAAGGGCATCATTGTCAACGTTTTGCCGCTTTTCATGTGCTTTAAAGGCGATTCGAATCTACCTCCTGAAATCTGTTTCCTGCAATTCTGCCTTGATTTCAAATCCTCTTCTTTGCCTTCCCTCAATATATTTGTGGACGAGAGTTATCATTTATAACTCTGCAGGTTTGTGAATTGCAGTGCCCTGAAGCTCCATTTTACAAGTCGCTTATTTGGGAGCCGGCCGCAAAAGCGCAGGATGGCTTCAGGCCCTGTTCTGGTTCCGGGGGGCAGGCTGAGCCTGTGGTTAATTCTTCTTCCTGATGGGAAAATAGAGTGACCTGTGCCTGTCCCAACACCAAGAGCTAGTCTCTCATTGGTTCCCCGTCTTCCCGTTCATCCTCAGGACAAATTGCAACCTGTATGGAACAGGAGGTTAAAGGTGCTGATGCTCCAAGTAGGGAGATTGCTAGTAAAGTGGCTGGAATGGCGAACCCGAGCACAAGGAGATGAGAAATGAGGTGCGTTTTAGAAACCTTTCCCCATCACACGGTGTACCATCTTCTGGGTTTCTCATGCATGTTTTCGATGTAGGAAGATGCCCTTGAACCTGGAGATTTGGGACCCATGCGATGGGTAGCACGCAGTATTACTTTAAAGGGTCTGCGTTTGCTCACCCAACCTCACCAAACCTCTCAGCCCCAAGAGTGTCCACCCTTATGTCTCATCCAGCTGTGGGTCTAGATATGGTCAATCCAGGTTGCATCACAGCCCCTGAACGAATTGTGTAAGAATTTCTCTCTCTTTCCCTGTCTTTGTTTCATGGGTTTTTAAAAGTAATTTATTTTTATAATGGGGTTTAGCTGCTTTTCACGGCTGTGTTTATGCCGCTTTACACCCACTTGACACACTAACAGAGAGATATCAATACATAGGTTTTAAGATTATTACTAGTCAGATATATTCTTGTGCGGTGAATCGGGCGTGTTGAGTCCAGTTCTCTGAGCAAGGAGTAGGTCTTGTCTATTACATATTGGGTTTATGGAACGGTATCTGAGCTAATTTGAAACTCTTGTTTTATGTATCACCCCACCTCACCTTTCCCGTTAAGCAGCCATAGTGTGTTTTCTGCATGTGTGACTCTGTTCTGTTTTGTAATTCAGTTCAAGTGTAACGGTTTTTACATTCCCTCTATAAGTGACACCTTATGAGAAGTGTCCTTTTCTGTGTGACTTATTTCACTTAGAATCGTCTTACCTAAATCCACTCATCATGCTGCTACTAGCCTTATGACATTGATTTCATGGCTGAGTGATATTCCATTGTACATAAGGACCACAACTTTTTTATCCATTTTTCGCTTTCCTGGGATATTTAAGGTGGAATGAAGTGGAGGTCCTTGTCAACAGAGCAGCCCTAAACTTTGGGGTGCTTCTGTCTTGCTGATTTTCAATTTTCCCACTTTATCCCCCCATGCGTGGAAGTGCCCTATGCTCTCTAAGCTGTGTTTTTTAGATGTTTCAGGACACACCGTACACTTCTCCAGAGTGGCTGTTGGCAATTTACATCCCGCCCATCAGTGTAGCAAGGCTCCCATTTCTCCATTGCCTGTCCTGCATTTCTGGTTTTGACAGTTTTTTCAGCATGGCCCTTTGGACCGATGGGAAGCGAGACTTCTTTGTAGCGCTGATTTGCCTTTCCAGGTTGCTTGGTTGGCCAAAAAGGGCGTATGCGTTTTTTCCTGAATATATTCAGGAAAAAACGCATACGCCCTTTTTGGCCAAGGGCATCATTGTCAACGTTTTGCCGCTTTTCATGTGCTTTAAAGGCGATTCGAATCTACCTCCTGAAATCTGTTTCCTGCAATTCTGCCTTGATTTCAAATCCTCTTCTTTGCCTTCCCTCAATATATTTGTGGACGAGAGTTATCATTTATAACTCTGCAGGTTTGTGAATTGCAGTGCCCTGAAGCTCCATTTTACAAGTCGCTTTTTTGGGAGCCGGCCGCAAAAGCGCTGGATGGCTTCAGGCCCTGTTCTGGTTCCGGGGGGCAGTCTGAGCCTGTGGTTAATTCTTCTTCCTGATGGGAAAATAGAGTGACCTGTGCCTGTCCCAACACCAAGAGCTAGTCTCTCATTGGTTCCCCGTCTTCCCGTTCATCCTCAGGACAAATTGCAACCTGTACGGAACAGGAGGTTAAAGGTGCTGATGCTCCAAGTAGGGAGATTGCTAGTAAAGTGGCTGGAATGGCGAACCCGAGCACAAGGAGATGAGAAATGAGGTGCGTTTTAGAAACCTTTCCCCATCACACGGTGTACCATCTTCTGGGTTTCTCATGCATGTTTTCGATGTAGGAAGATGCCCTTGAACCTGGAGATTTGGGACCCATGCGATGGGTAGCACGCAGTATTACTTTAAAGGGTCTGCGTTTGCTCACCCAACCTCACCAGACCTCTCAGCCCCACGAGTGTCCACCCTTATGTCTCATCCAGCTGTGGGTCTAGACATGGTCAATCCAGGTTGCATCACAGCCCCTGAACGAATTGTGTAAGAATTTCTCTCTCTTTCCCTGTCTTTGTTTCATGGGTTTTTAAAAGTAATTTATTTTTATAATGGGGTTTAGCTGCTTTTCACGGCTGTGTTTATGCCGCTTTACACCCACTTGACACACTAACAGAGAGATATCAATACATAGGTTTTAAGATTATTACTAGTCACATATATTCTTGTGCGGTGAATCGGGCGTGTTGAGTCCAGTTCTCTGAGCAAGGAGTAGGTCTTGTCTATTACATATTGGGTTTATGGAACGCTATCTGAGCTAATTTGAAACTCTTGTTTTATGTATCACCCCACCTCACCTTTCCCGTTAAGCAGCCATAGTGTGTTTTCTGCATGTGTGACTCTGTTCTGTTTTGTAAGTCAGTTCAAGTGTAACGGTTTTTACATTCCCTCTATAAGTGACACCTTATGAGAAGTGTCCTTTTCTGTGTGACTTATTTCACTTAGAATCGTCTTACCTAAATCCACTCATCATGCTGCTACTAGCCTTATGACATTGATTTCATGGCTGAGTGATATTCCATTGTACATAAGGACCACAACTTTTTTATCCATTTTTCGCTTTCCTGGGATATTTAAGGTGGAATGAAGTGGAGGTCCTTGTCAACAGAGCAGCCCTAAACTTTGGGGTGCTTGTGTCTTGCTGATTTTCAATTTTCCCACTTTATCCCCCCATGCGTGGAAGTGCCCTATGCTCTCTAAGCTGTGTTTTTTAGATGTTTCAGGACACACCGTACACTTCTCCAGAGTGGCTGTTGGCAATTTACATCCCGCCCATCAGTGTAGCAAGGCTCCCATTTCTCCATGGCCTGTCCTGCATTTCTGGTTTTGACACTTTTTTCAGCATGGCCCTTTTGACCGATGGGAAGCGAGACTTCTTTGTCGCGCTGATTTGCCTTTCCAGGTTGCTTGGTTGGCCAAAAAGGGCGTATGCGTTTTTTCCTGAATGTATTCAGGAAAAAACGCATACGCCCTTTTTGGCCAAGGGCATCATTGTCAACGTTTTGCCGCTTTTCATGTGCTTTAAAGGCGATTCGAATCCACCTCCTGAAATCTGTTTCCTGCAATTCTGCCTTGATTTCAAATCCTCTTCTTTGCCTTCCCTCAATATATTTGTGGACGAGAGTTATCATTTATAACTCTGCAGGTTTGTGAATTGCAGTGCCCTGAAGCTCCATTTTACAAGTCGATTTTTTGGGAGCCGTCCGCAAAAGCGCAGGATGGCTTCAGGCCCTGTTCTGGTTCCGGGGGGCAGGCTGAGCCTGTGGTTAATTCTTCTTCCTGATGGGAAAATAGAGTGACCTGTGCCTGTCCCAACACCAAGAGCTAGTCTCTCATTGGTTCCCCGTCTTCCCGTTCATCCTCAGGACAAATTGCAACCTGTACGGAACAGGAGGTTAAAGGTGCTGATGCTCCAAGTAGGGAGATTGCTAGTAAAGTGGCTGGAATGGCGAACCCGAGCACAAGGAGATGAGAAATGAGGTGCGTTTTAGAAACCTTTCCCCATCACACGGTGTACCATCTTCTGGGTTTCTCATGCATGTTTTCGATGTAGGAAGATGCCCTTGAACCTGGAGATTTGGGACCCATGCGATGGGTAGCACGCAGTATTACTTTAAAGGGTCTGCGTTTGCTCACCCAACCTCACCAAACCTCTCAGCCCCAAGAGTGTCCACCCTTATGTCTCATCCAGCTGTGGGTCTAGATATGGTCAATCCAGGTTGCATCACAGCCCCTGAAAGAATTGTGTAAGAATTTCTCTCTCTTTCCCTGTCTTTGTTTCATGGGTTTTTAAAAGTAATTTATTTTTATAATGGGGTTTAGCTGCTTTTCACGGCTGTGTTTATGCCGCTTTACACCCACTTGACCCACTAACAGAGAGATATCAATACATAGGTTTTAAGATTATTACTAGTCAGATATATTCTTGTGCGGTGAATCGGGCGTGTTGAGTCCAGTTCTCTGAGCAAGGAGTAGGTCTTGTCTATTACATATTGGGTTTATGGAACGGTATCTGAGCTAATTTGAAACTCTTGTTTTATGTATCACCCCACCTCACCTTTCCCGTTAAGCAGCCATAGTGTGTTTTCTGCATGTGTGACTCTGTTCTGTTTTGTAATTCAGTTCAAGTGTAACGGTTTTTACATTCCCTCTATAAGTGACACCTTATGAGAAGTGTCCTTTTCTGTGTGACTTATTTCACTTAGAATCGTCTTACCTAAATCCACTCATCATGCTGCTACTAGCCTTATGACATTGATTTCATGGCTGAGTGATATTCCATTGTACATAAGGACCACAACTTTTTTATCCATTTTTCGCTTTCCTGGGATATTTAAGGTGGAATGAAGTGGAGGTCCTTGTCAACAGAGCAGCCCTAAACTTTGGGGTGCTTGTGTCTTGCTGATTTTCAATTTTCCCACTTTATCCCCCCATGCGTGGAAGTGCCCTATGCTCTCTAAGCTGTGTTTTTTAGATGTTTCAGGACACACCGTACACTTCTCCAGAGTGGCTGTTGGCAATTTACATCCCGCCCATCAGTGTAGCAAGGCTCCCATTTCTCCATGGCCTGTCCTGCATTTCTGGTTTTGACACTTTTTTCAGCATGGCCCTTTTGACCGATGGGAAGCGAGACTTCTTTGTAGCGCTGATTTGCCTTTCCAGGTTGCTTGGTTGGCCAAAAAGGGCGTATGCGTTTTTTCCTGAATGTATTCAGGAAAAAACGCATATGCCCTTTTTGGCCAAGGGCATCATTGTCAACGTTTTGCCGCTTTTCATGTGCTTTAAAGGCGATTCGAATCTACCTCCTGAAATCTGTTTCCTGCAATTCTGCCTTGATTTCAAATCCTCTTCTTTGCCTTCCCTCAATATATTTGTGGACGAGAGTTATCATTTATAACTCTGCAGGTTTGTGAATTGCAGTGCCCCGAAGCTCCATTTTACAAGTCGCTTTTTTGGGAGCCGGCCGCAAAAGCGCAGGATGGCTTCAGGCCCTGTTCTGGTTCAGGGGGGCAGGCTGAGCCTGTGGTTAATTCTTCTTCCTGATGGGAAAATAGAGTGACCTGTGCCTGTCCCAACACCAAGAGCTAGTCTCTCATTGGTTCCCCGTCTTCCCGTTCATCCTCAGGACAAATTGAAACCTGTACGGAACAGGAGGCTAAAGGTGCTGATGCTCCAAGTAGGGAGATTGCTAGTAAAGTGGCTGGAATGGCGAACCCGAGCACAAGGAGATGAGAAATGAGGTGCGTTTTAGAAACCTTTCCCCATCACACGGTGTACCATCTTCTGGGTTTCTCATGCATGTTTTCGATGTAGGAAGATGCCCTTGAACCTGGAGATTTGGGACCCATGCGATGGGTAGCTCGCAGTATTATTTTAAAGGGTCTGCGTTTGCTCACCCAACCTCACCAGACCTCTCAGCCCCAAGAGTGTCCACCCTTATGTCTCATCCAGCTGTGGGTCTAGATATGGTCAATCCAGGTTGCATCACAGCCCCTGAACGAATTGTGTAAGAATTTCTCTCTCTTTCCCTGTCTTTGTTTCATGGGTTTTTAAAAGTAATTTATTTTTATAATGGGGTTTAGCTGCTTTTCACGGCTGTGTTTAGGCCGCTTTACACTCACTTGACCCACTAACAGAGAGATATCAATACATAGGTTTTAAGATTATTACTAGTCAGATATATTCTTGTGCGGTGAATCGGGCGTGTTGAGTCCAGTTCTCTGAGCAAGGAGTAGGTCTTGTCTATTACATATTGGGTTTATGGAACGGTATCTGAGCTAATTTGAAACTCTTGTTTTATGTATCACCCCACCTCACCTTTCCCGTTAAGCAGCCATAGTGTGTTTTCTGCATGTGTGACTCTGTTCTGTTTTGTAATTCAGTTCAAGTGTAACGGTTTTTACATTCCCTCTATAACTGACACCTTATGAGAAGTGTCCTTTTCTGTGTGACTTATTTCACTTAGAATCGTCTTACCTAAATCCACTCATCATGCTGCTACTAGCCTTATGACATTGATTTCATGGCTGAGTGATATTCCATTGTACATAAGGACCACAACTTTTTTATCCATTTTTCGCTTTCCTGGGATATGTAAGGTGGAAGGAAGTGGAGGTCCTTGTCAACAGAGCAGCCCTAAACTTTGGGGTGCTTGTGTCTTGCTGATTTTCAATTTTCCCACTTTATCCCCCCATGCGTGGAAGTGCACTATGCTCTCTAAGCTGTGTTTTTTAGATGTTTCAGGACACACCGTACACTTCTCCAGAGTGGCTGTTGGCAATTTACATCCCGCCCATCAGTGTAGCAAGGCTCCCATTTCTCCATGGCCTGTCCTGCATTTCTGGTTTTGACACTTTTTTCAGCATGGCCCTTTTGACCGATGGGAAGCGAGACTTCTTTGTAGCGCTGATTTGCCTTTCCAGGTTGCTTGGTTGGCCAAAAAGGGCGTATGCGTTTTTTCCTGAATATATTCAGGAAAAAACGCATACGCCCTTTTTGGCCAAGGGCATCATTGTCAACGTTTTGCCGCTTTTCATGTGCTTTAAAGGCGATTCGAATCTACCTCCTGAAATCTGTTTCCTGCAATTCTGCCTTGATTTCAAATCCTCTTCTTTGCCTTCCCTCAATATATTTGTGGACGAGAGTTATCATTTATAACTCTGCAGGTTTGTGAATTGCAGTGCCCTGAAGCTCCATTTTACAAGTCGCTTATTTGGGAGCCGGCCGCAAAAGCGCAGGATGGCTTCAGGCCCTGTTCTGGTTCCGGGGGGCAGGCTGAGCCTGTGGTTAATTCTTCTTCCTGATGGGAAAATAGAGTGACCTGTGCCTGTCCCAACACCAAGAGCTAGTCTCTCATTGGTTCCCCGTCTTCCCGTTCATCCTCAGGACAAATTGCAACCTGTATGGAACAGGAGGTTAAAGGTGCTGATGCTCCAAGTAGGGAGATTGCTAGTAAAGTGGCTGGAATGGCGAACCCGAGCACAAGGAGATGAGAAATGAGGTGCGTTTTAGAAACCTTTCCCCATCACACGGTGTACCATCTTCTGGGTTTCTCATGCATGTTTTCGATGTAGGAAGATGCCCTTGAACCTGGAGATTTGGGACCCATGCGATGGGTAGCACGCAGTATTACTTTAAAGGGTCTGCGTTTGCTCACCCAACCTCACCAAACCTCTCAGCCCCAAGAGTGTCCACCCTTATGTCTCATCCAGCTGTGGGTCTAGATATGGTCAATCCAGGTTGCATCACAGCCCCTGAACGAATTGTGTAAGAATTTCTCTCTCTTTCCCTGTCTTTGTTTCATGGGTTTTTAAAAGTAATTTATTTTTATAATGGGGTTTAGCTGCTTTTCACGGCTGTGTTTATGCCGCTTTACACCCACTTGACACACTAACAGAGAGATATCAATACATAGGTTTTAAGATTATTACTAGTCAGATATATTCTTGTGCGGTGAATCGGGCGTGTTGAGTCCAGTTCTCTGAGCAAGGAGTAGGTCTTGTCTATTACATATTGGGTTTATGGAACGGTATCTGAGCTAATTTGAAACTCTTGTTTTATGTATCACCCCACCTCACCTTTCCCGTTAAGCAGCCATAGTGTGTTTTCTGCATGTGTGACTCTGTTCTGTTTTGTAAGTCAGTTCAAGTGTAACGGTTTTTACATTCCCTCTATAAGTGACACCTTATGAGAAGTGTCCTTTTCTGTGTGACTTATTTCACTTAGAATCGTCTTACCTAAATCCACTCATCATGCTGCTACTAGCCTTATGACATTGATTTCATGGCTGAGTGATATTCCATTGTACATAAGGACCACAACTTTTTTATCCATTTTTCGCTTTCCTGGGATATTTAAGGTGGAAGGAAGTGGAGGTCCTTGTCAACAGAGCAGCCCTAAACTTTGGGGTGCTTGTGTCTTGCTGATTTTCAATTTTCCCACTTTATCCCCCCATGCGTGGAAGTGCCCTATGCTCTCTAAGCTGTGTTTTTTAGATGTTTCAGGACACACCGTACACTTCTCCAGAGTGGCTGTTGGCAATTTACATCCCGCCCATCAGTGTAGCAAGGCTCCCATTTCTCCATGGCCTGTCCTGCATTTCTGGTTTTGACACTTTTTTCAGCATGGCCCTTTTGACCGATGGGAAGCGAGACTTCTTTGTCGCGCTGATTTGCCTTTCCAGGTTGCTTGGTTGGCCAAAAAGGGCGTATGCGTTTTTTCCTGAATGTATTCAGGAAAAAACGCATACGCCCTTTTTGGCCAAGGGCATCATTGTCAACGTTTTGCCGCTTTTCATGTGCTTTAAAGGCGATTCGAATCTACCTCCTGAAATCTGTTTCCTGCAATTCTGCCTTGATTTCAAATCCTCTTCTTTGCCTTCCCTCAATATATTTGTGGACGAGAGTTATCATTTATAACTCTGCAGGTTTGTGAATTGCAGTGCCCTGAAGCTCCATTTTACAAGTCGCTTTTTTGGGAGCTGGCCGCAAAAGCGCAGGATGGCTTCAGGCCCTGTTCTGGTTCCGGGGGGCAGGCTGAGCCTGTGGTTAATTCTTCTTCCTGATGGGAAAATAGAGTGACCTGTGCCTGTCCCAACACCAAGAGCTAGTCTCTCATTGGTTCCCCGTCTTCCCGTTCATCCTCAGGACAAATTGCAACCTGTACGGAACAGGAGGTTAAAGGTGCTGATGCTCCAAGTAGGGAGATTGCTAGTAAAGTGGCTGGAATGGCGAACCCGAGCACAAGGAGATGAGAAATGAGGTGCGTTTTAGAAACCTTTCCCCATCACACGGTGTACCATCTTCTGGGTTTCTCATGCATGTTTTCGATGTAGGAAGATGCCCTTGAACCTGGAGATTTGGGACCCATGCGATGGGTAGCACGCAGTATTACTTTAAAGGGTCTGCGTTTGCTCACCCAACCTCACCAAACCTCTCAGCCCCAAGAGTGTCCACCCTTATGTCTCATCCAGCTGTGGGTCTAGATATGGTCAATCCAGGTTGCATCACAGCCCCTGAACGAATTGTGTAAGAATTTCTCTCTCTTTCCCTGTCTTTGTTTCATGGGTTTTTAAAAGTAATTTATTTTTATAATGGGGTTTAGCTGCTTTTCACGGCTGTGTTTATGCCGCTTTACACCCACTTGACACACTAACAGAGAGATATCAATACATAGGTTTTAAGATTATTACTAGTCAGATATATTCTTGTGCGGTGAATCGGGCGTGTTGAGTCCAGTTCTCTGAGCAAGGAGTAGGTCTTGTCTATTACATATTGGGTTTATGGAACGGTATCTGAGCTAATTTGAAACTCTTGTTTTATGTATCACCCCACCTCACCTTTCCCGTTAAGCAGCCATAGTGTGTTTTCTGCATGTGTGACTCTGTTCTGTTTTGTTAGTCAGTTCAAGTGTAACGGTTTTTACATTCCCTCTATAAGTGACACCTTATGAGAAGTGTCCTTTTCTGTGTGACTTATTTCACTTAGAATCGTCTTACCTAAATCCACTCATCATGCTGCTACTAGCCTTATGACATTGATTTCATGGCTGAGTGATATTCCATTGTACATAAGGACCACAACTTTTTTATCCATTTTTCGCTTTCCTGGGTTATTTAAGGTGGAAGGAAGTGGAGGTCCTTGTCAACAGAGCAGCCCTAAACTTTGGGGTGCTTGTGTCTTGCTGATTTTCAATTTTCCCACTTTATCCCCCCATTCGTGGAAGTGCCCTATGCTCTCTAAGCTGTGTTTTTCAGATGTTTCAGGACACACCGTACACTTCTCCAGAGTGGCTGTTGGCAATTTACATCCCGCCCATCAGTGTAGCAAGGCTCCCATTTCTCCATGGCCTGACCTGCATTTCTGGTTTTGACACTTTTTTCAGCATGGCCCTTTTGACCGATGGGAAGCGAGACTTCTTTGTAGCGCTGATTTGCCTTTCCAGGTTGCTTGGTTGGCCAAAAAGGGCGTATGCGTTTTTTCCTGAATATATTCAGGAAAAAACGCATACGCCCTTTTTGGCCAAGGGCATCATTGTCAACGTTTTGCCGCTTTTCATGTGCTTTAAAGGCGATTCGAATCTACCTCCTGAAATCTGTTTCCTGCAATTCTGCCTTGATTTCAAATCCTCTTCTTTGCCTTCCCTCAATATATTTGTGGACGAGAGTTATCATTTATAACTCTGCAGGTTTGTGAATTGCAGTGCCCCGAAGCTCCATTTTACAAGTCGCTTTTTTGGGAGCCGACCGCAAAAGCGCAGGATGGCTTCAGGCCCTGTTCTGGTTCAGGGGGGCAGGCTGAGCCTGTGGTTAATTCTTCTTCCTGATGGGAAAATAGAGTGACCTGTGCCTGTCCCAACACCAAGAGCTAGTCTCTCATTGGTTCCCCGTCTTCCCGTTCATCCTCAGGACAAATTGAAACCTGTACGGAACAGGAGGCTAAAGGTGCTGATGCTCCAAGTAGGGAGATTGCTAGTAAAGTGGCTGGAATGGCGAACCCGAGCACAAGGAGATGAGAAATGAGGTGCGTTTTAGAAACCTTTCCCCATCACACGGTGTACCATCTTCTGGGTTTCTCATGCATGTTTTCGATGTAGGAAGATGCCCTTGAACCTGGAGATTTGGGACCCATGCGATGGGTAGCACGCAGTATTATTTTAAAGGGTCTGCGTTTGCTCACCCAACCTCACCAGACCTCTCAGCCCCAAGAGTGTCCACCCTTATGTCTCATCCAGCTGTGGGTCTAGATATGGTCAATCCAGGTTGCATCACAGCCCCTGAACGAATTGTGTAAGAATTTCTCTCTCTTTCCCTGTCTTTGTTTCATGGGTTTTTAAAAGTAATTTATTTTTATAATGGGGTTTAGCTGCTTTTCACGGCTGTGTTTAGGCCGCTTTACACTCACTTGACCCACTAACAGAGAGATATCAATACATAGGTTTTAAGATTATTACTAGTCAGATATATTCTTGTGCGGTGAATCGGGCGTGTTGAGTCCAGTTCTCTGAGCAAGGAGTAGGTCTTGTCTATTACATATTGGGTTTATGGAACGGTATCTGAGCTAATTTGAAACTCTTGTTTTATGTATCACCCCACCTCACCTTTCCCGTTAAGCAGCCATAGTGTGTTTTCTGCATGTGTGACTCTGTTCTGTTTTGTAATTCAGTTCAAGTGTAACGGTTTTTACATTCCCTCTATAACTGACACCTTATGAGAAGTGTCCTTTTCTGTGTGACTTATTTCACTTAGAATCGTCTTACCTAAATCCACTCATCATGCTGCTACTAGCCTTAAGACATTGATTTCATGGCTGAGTGATATTCCATTGTACATAAGGACCACAACTTTTTTATCCATTTTTCGCTTTCCTGGGATATGTAAGGTGGAAGGAAGTGGAGGTCCTTGTCAACAGAGCAGCCCTAAACTTTGGGGTGCTTGTGTCTTGCTGATTTTCAATTTTCCCACTTTATCCCCCCATGCGTGGAAGTGCACTATGCTCTCTAAGCTGTGTTTTTTAGATGTTTCAGGACACACCGTACACTTCTCCAGAGTGGCTGTTGGCAATTTACATCCCGCCCATCAGTGTAGCAAGGCTCCCATTTCTCCATGGCCTGTCCTGCATTTCTGGTTTTGACACTTTTTTCAGCATGGCCCTTTTGACCGATGGGAAGCGAGACTTCTTTGTAGCGCTGATTTGCCTTTCCAGGTTGCTTGGTTGGCCAAAAAGGGCGTATGCGTTTTTTCCTGAATATATTCAGGAAAAAACGCATACGCCCTTTTTGGCCAAGGGCATCATTGTCAACGTTTTGCCGCTTTTCATGTGCTTTAAAGGCGATTCGAATCTACCTCCTGAAATCTGTTTCCTGCAATTCTGCCTTGATTTCAAATCCTCTTCTTTGCCTTCCCTCAATATATTTGTGGACGAGAGTTATCATTTATAACTCTGCAGGTTTGTGAATTGCAGTGCCCTGAAGCTCCATTTTACAAGTCGCTTATTTGGGAGCCGGCCGCAAAAGCGCAGGATGGCTTCAGGCCCTGTTCTGGTTCCGGGGGGCAGGCTGAGCCTGTGGTTAATTCTTCTTCCTGATGGGAAAATAGAGTGACCTGTGCCTGTCCCAACACCAAGAGCTAGTCTCTCATTGGTTCCCCGTCTTCCCGTTCATCCTCAGGACAAATTTCAACCTGTATGGAACAGGAGGTTAAAGGTGCTGATGCTCCAAGTAGGGAGATTGCTAGTAAAGTGGCTGGAATGGCGAACCCGAGCACAAGGAGATGAGAAATGAGGTGCGTTTTAGAAACCTTTCCCCATCACACGGTGTACCATCTTCTGGGTTTCTCATGCATGTTTTCGATGTAGGAAGATGCCCTTGAACCTGGAGATTTGGGACCCATGCGATGGGTAGCACGCAGTATTACTTTAAAGGGTCTGCGTTTGCTCACCCAACCTCACCAAACCTCTCAGCCCCAAGAGTGTCCACCCTTATGTCTCATCCAGCTGTGGGTCTAGATATGGTCAATCCAGGTTGCATCACAGCCCCTGAACGAATTGTGTAAGAATTTCTCTCTCTTTCCCTGTCTTTGTTTCATGGGTTTTTAAAAGTAATTTATTTTTATAATGGGGTTTAGCTGCTTTTCACGGCTGTGTTTATGCCGCTTTACACCCACTTGACACACTAACAGAGAGATATCAATACATAGGTTTTAAGATTATTACTAGTCAGATATATTCTTGTGCGGTGAATCGGGCGTGTTGAGTCCAGTTCTCTGAGCAAGGAGTAGGTCTTGTCTATTACATATTGGGTTTATGGAACGGTATCTGAGCTAATTTGAAACTCTTGTTTTATGTATCACCCCACCTCACCTTTCCCGTTAAGCAGCCATAGTGTGTTTTCTGCATGTGTGACTCTGTTCTGTTTTGTAAGTCAGTTCAAGTGTAACGGTTTTTACATTCCCTCTATAAGTGACACCTTATGAGAAGTGTCCTTTTCTGTGTGACTTATTTCACTTAGAATCGTCTTACCTAAATCCACTCATCATGCTGCTACTAGCCTTATGACATTGATTTCATGGCTGAGTGATATTCCATTGTACATAAGGACCACAACTTTTTTATCCATTTTTCGCTTTCCTGGGATATTTAAGGTGGAATGAAGTGGAGGTCCTTGTCAACAGAGCAGCCCTAAACTTTGGGGTGCTTGTGTCTTGCTGATTTTCAATTTTCCCACTTTATCCCCCCATGCGTGGAAGTGCCCTATGCTCTCTAAGCTGTGTTTTTTAGATGTTTCAGGACACACCGTACACTTCTCCAGAGTGGCTGTTGGCAATTTACATCCCGCCCATCAGTGTAGCAAGGCTCCCATTTCTCCATGGCCTGTCCTGCATTTCTGGTTTTGACACTTTTTTCAGCATGGCCCTTTTGACCGATGGGAAGCGAGACTTCTTTGTCGCGCTGATTTGCCTTTCCAGGTTGCTTGGTTGGCCAAAAAGGGCGTATGCGTTTTTTCCTGAATGTATTCAGGAAAAAACGCATACGCCCTTTTTGGCCAAGGGCATCATTGTCAACGTTTTGCCGCTTTTCATGTGCTTTAAAGGCGATTCGAATCTACCTCCTGAAATCTGTTTCCTGCAATTCTGCCTTGATTTCAAATCCTCTTCTTTGCCTTCCCTCAATATATTTGTGGACGAGAGTTATCATTTATAACTCTGCAGGTTTGTGAATTGCAGTGCCCTGAAGCTCCATTTTACAAGTCGCTTTTTTGGGAGCTGGCCGCAAAAGCGCAGGATGGCTTCAGGCCCTGTTCTGGTTCCGGGGGGCAGGCTGAGCCTGTGGTTAATTCTTCTTCCTGATGGGAAAATAGAGTGACCTGTGCCTGTCCCAACACCAAGAGCTAGTCTCTCATTGGTTCCCCGTCTTCCCGTTCATCCTCAGGACAAATTGCAACCTGTACGGAACAGGAGGTTAAAGGTGCTGATGCTCCAAGTAGGGAGATTGCTAGTAAAGTGGCTGGAATGGCGAACCCGAGCACAAGGAGATGAGAAATGAGGTGCGTTTTAGAAACCTTTCCCCATCACACGGTGTACCATCTTCTGGGTTTCTCATGCATGTTTTCGATGTAGGAAGATGCCCTTGAACCTGGAGATTTGGGACCCATGCGATGGGTAGCACGCAGTATTACTTTAAAGGGTCTGCGTTTGCTCACCCAACCTCACCAAACCTCTCAGCCCCAAGAGTGTCCACCCTTATGTCTCATCCAGCTGTGGGTCTAGATATGGTCAATCCAGGTTGCATCACAGCCCCTGAACGAATTGTGTAAGAATTTCTCTCTCTTTCCCTGTCTTTGTTTCATGGGTTTTTAAAAGTAATTTATTTTTATAATGGGGTTTAGCTGCTTTTCACGGCTGTGTTTATGCCGCTTTACACCCACTTGACACACTAACAGAGAGATATCAATACATAGGTTTTAAGATTATTACTAGTCAGATATATTCTTGTGCGGTGAATCGGGCGTGTTGAGTCCAGTTCTCTGAGCAAGGAGTAGGTCTTGTCTATTACATATTGGGTTTATGGAACGGTATCTGAGCTAATTTGAAACTCTTGTTTTATGTATCACCCCACCTCACCTTTCCCGTTAAGCAGCCATAGTGTGTTTTCTGCATGTGTGACTCTGTTCTGTTTTGTAAGTCAGTTCAAGTGTAACGGTTTTTACATTCCCTCTATAAGTGACACCTTATGAGAAGTGTCCTTTTCTGTGTGACTTATTTCACTTAGAATCGTCTTACCTAAATCCACTCATCATGCTGCTACTAGCCTTATGACATTGATTTCATGGCTGAGTGATATTCCATTGTACATAAGGACCACAACTTTTTTATCCATTTTTCGCTTTCCTGGGTTATTTAAGGTGGAAGGAAGTGGAGGTCCTTGTCAACAGAGCAGCCCTAAACTTTGGGGTGCTTGTGTCTTGCTGATTTTCAATTTTCCCACTTTATCCCCCCATTCGTGGAAGTGCCCTATGCTCTCTAAGCTGTGTTTTTCAGATGTTTCAGGACACACCGTACACTTCTCCAGAGTGGCTGTTGGCAATTTACATCCCGCCCATCAGTGTAGCAAGGCTCCCATTTCTCCATGGCCTGACCTGCATTTCTGGTTTTGACACTTTTTTCAGCATGGCCCTTTTGACCGATGGGAAGCGAGACTTCTTTGTAGCGCTGATTTGCCTTTCCAGGTTGCTTGGTTGGCCAAAAAGGGCGTATGCGTTTTTTCCTGAATATATTCAGGAAAAAACGCATACGCCCTTTTTGGCCAAGGGCATCATTGTCAACGTTTTGCCGCTTTTCATGTGCTTTAAAGGCGATTCGAATCTACCTCCTGAAATCTGTTTCCTGCAATTCTGCCTTGATTTCAAATCCTCTTCTTTGCCTTCCCTCAATATATTTGTGGACGAGAGTTATCATTTATAACTCTGCAGGTTTGTGAATTGCAGTGCCTTGAAGCTCCATTTTACAAGTCGCTTTTTTGGGAGCCGGCCGCAAAAGCGCAGGATGGCTTCAGGCCCTGTTCTGGTTCAGGGGGGCAGGCTGAGCCTGTGGTTAATTCTTCTTCCTGATGGGAAAATAGAGTGACCTGTGCCTGTCCCAACACCAAGAGCTAGTCTCTCATTGGTTCCCCGTCTTTCCGTTCATCCTCAGGACAAATTGCAACCTGTACGGAACAGGAGGTTAAAGGTGCTGATGCTCCAAGTAGGGAGATTGCTAGTAAAGTGGCTGGAATGGCGAACCCGAGCACAAGGAGATGAGAAATGAGGTGCGTTTTAGAAACCTTTCCCCATCACACGGTGTACCATCTTCTGGGTTTCTCATGCATGTTTTCGATGTAGGAAGATGCCCTTGAACCTGGAGATTTGGGACCCATGCGATGGGTAGCACGCAGTATTACTTTAAAGGGTCTGCGTTTGCTCACCCAACCTCACCAAACCTCTCATCGCCAAGAGTGTCCACCCTTATGTCTCATCCAGCTGTGGGTCTAGATATGGTCAATCCAGTTTGCATCACAGCCCCTTAACGAATTGTGTAAGAATTTCTCTCTCTTTCCCTGTCTTTGTTTCATGGGTTTTTAAAAGTAATTTATTTTTATAATGGGGTTTAGCTGCTTTTCACGGCTTTGTTTATGCCGCTTTACACCAACTTGACACACTAACAGAGAGATATCAATACATAGGTTTTAAGATTATTACTAGTCAGATATATTCTTGTGCGGTGAATCGGGCGTGTTGAGTCCAGTTCTCTGAGCAAGGAGTAGGTGTTGTCTATTACATATTGGGTTTATGGAACGGTATCTGAGCTAATTTGAAACTCTTGTTTTATGTATCACCCCACCTCACCTTTCCCGTTAAGCAGCCATAGTGTGTTTTCTGCATGTGTGACTCTGTTCTGTTTTGTAATTCAGTTCAAGTGTAACGGTTTTTACATTCCCTCTATAAGTGACACCTTATGAGAAGTGTCCTTTTCTGTGTGACTTATTTCACTTAGAATCGTCTTACCTAAATCCACTCATCATGCTGCTACTAGCCTTATGACATTGATTTCATGGCTGAGTGATATTCCATTGTACATAAGGACCACAACTTTTTTATCCATTTTTCGCTTTCCTGGGATATTTAAGGTGGAATGAAGTGGAGGTCCTTGTCAACAGAGCAGCCCTAAACTTTGGGGTGCTTGTGTCTTGCTGATTTTCAATTTTCCCACTTTATCCCCCCATGCGTGGAAGTGCCCTATGCTCTCTAAGCTGTGTTTTTTAGATGTTTCAGGACACACCGTACACTTCTCCAGAGTGGCTGTTGGCAATTTACATCCCGCCCATCAGTGTAGCAAGGCTCCCATTTCTCCATGGCCTGTCCTGCATTTCTGGTTTTGACACTTTTTTCAGCATGGCCCTTTTGACCGATGGGAAGCGAGACTTCTTTGTAGCGCTGATTTGCCTTTCCAGGTTGCTTGGTTGGCCAAAAAGGGCGTATGCGTTTTTTCCTGAATGTATTCAGGAAAAAACGCATACGCCCTTTTTGGCCAAGGGCATCATTGTCAACGTTTTGCCGCTTTTCATGTGCTTTAAAGGCGATTCGAATCTACCTCCTGAAATCTGTTTCCTGCAATTCTGCCTTGATTTCAAATCCTCTTCTTTGCCTTCCCTCAATATATTTGTGGACGGGAGTTATCATTTATAACTCTGCAGGTTTGTGAATTGCAGTGCCCTGAAGCTCCATTTTACAAGTCGCTTTTTTGGGAGCCGGCCGCAAAAGCGCAGGATGGCTTCAGGCCCTGTTCTGGTTCCGGGGGGCAGGCTGAGCCTGTGGTTAATTCTTCTTCCTGATGGGAAAATAGAGTGACCTGTGCCTGTCCCAACACCAAGAGCTAGTCTCTCATTGGTTCCCCGTCTTCCCGTTCATCCTCAGGACAAATTGCAACCTGTACGGAACAGGAGGTTAAAGGTGCTGATGCTCCAAGTAGGGAGATTGCTAGTAAAGTGGCTGGAATGGCGAACCCGAGCACAAGGAGATGAGAAATGAGGTGCGTTTTAGAAACCTTTCCCCATCACACGGTGTACCATCTTCTGGGTTTCTCATGCATGTTTTCGATGTAGGAAGATGCCCTTGAACCTGGAGATTTGGGACCCATGCGATGGGTAGCACGCAGTATTACTTTAAAGGGTCTGCGTTTGCTCACCCAACCTCACCAGACCTCTCAGCCCCACGAGTGTCCACCCTTATGTCTCATCCAGCTGTGGGTCTAGACATGGTCAATCCAGGTTGCATCACAGCCCCTGAACGAATTGTGTAAGAATTTCTCTCTCTTTCCCTGTCTTTGTTTCATGGGTTTTTAAAAGTAATTTATTTTTATAATGGGGTTTAGCTGCTTTTCACGGCTGTGTTTAGGCCGCTTTACACCCACTTGACCCACTAATAGAGAGATATCAATACATAGGTTTTAAGATTATTACTAGTCAGATATATTCTTGTGCGGTGAATCGGGCGTGTTGAGTCCAGTTCTCTGAGCAAGGAGTAGGTCTTGTCTATTACATATTGGGTTTATGGAACGGTATCTGAGCTAATTTGAAACTCTTGTTTTATGTATCACCCCACCTCACCTTTCCCGTTAAGCAGCCATAGTGTGTTTTCTGCATGTGTGACTCTGTTCTGTTTTGTAATTCAGTTCAAGTGTAACGGTTTTTACATTCCCTCTATAACTGACACCTTATGAGAAGTGTCCTTTTCTGTGTGACTTATTTCACTTAGAATCGTCTTACCTAAATCCACTCATCATGCTGCTACTAGCCTTATGACATTGATTTCATGGCTGAGTGATATTCCATTGTACATAAGGACCACAACTTTTTTATCCATTTTTCGCTTTCCTGGGATATGTAAGGTGGAAGGAAGTGGAGGTCCTTGTCAACAGAGCAGCCCTAAACTTTGGGGTGCTTGTGTCTTGCTGATTTTCAATTTTCCCACTTTATCCCCCCATGCGTGGAAGTGCCCTATGCTCTCTAAGCTGTGTTTTTTAGATGTTTCAGGACACACCGTACACTTCTCCAGAGTGGCTGTTGGCAATTTACATCCCGCCCATCAGTGTAGCAAGGCTCCCATTTCTCCATGGCCTGTCCTGCATTTCTGGTTTTGACACTTTTTTCAGCATGGCCCTTTTGACCGATGGGAAGCGAGACTTCTTTGTAGCGCTGATTTGCCTTTCCAGGTTGCTTGGTTGGCCAAAAAGGGCGTATGCGTTTTTTCCTGAATATATTCAGGAAAAAACGCATACGCCCTTTTTGGCCAAGGGCATCATTGTCAACGTTTTGCCGCTTTTCATGTGCTTTAAAGGCGATTCGAATCTACCTCCTGAAATCTGTTTCCTGCAATTCTGCCTTGATTTCAAATCCTCTTCTTTGCCTTCCCTCAATATATTTGTGGACGAGAGTTATCATTTATAACTCTGCAGGTTTGTGAATTGCAGTGCCCTGAAGCTCCATTTTACAAGTCGCTTATTTGGGAGCCTGCCGCAAAAGCGCAGGATGGCTTCAGGCCCTGTTCTGGTTCCGGGGGGCAGGCTGAGCCTGTGGTTAATTCTTCTTCCTGATGGGAAAATAGAGTGACCTGTGCCTGTCCCAACACCAAGAGCTAGTCTCTCATTGGTTCCCCGTCTTCCCGTTCATCCTCAGGACAAATTGCAACCTGTATGGAACAGGAGGTTAAAGGTGCTGATGCTCCAAGTAGGGAGATTGCTAGTAAAGTGGCTGGAATGGCGAACCCGAGCACAAGGAGATGAGAAATGAGGTGCGTTTTAGAAACCTTTCCCCATCACACGGTGTACCATCTTCTGGGTTTCTCATGCATGTTTTCGATGTAGGAAGATGCCCTTGAACCTGGAGATTTGGGACCCATGCGATGGGTAGCACGCAGTATTACTTTAAAGGATCTGCGTTTGCTCACCCAACCTCACCAAACCTCTCAGCCCCAAGAGTGTCCACCCTTATGTCTCATCCAGCTGTGGGTCTAGATATGGTCAATCCAGGTTGCATCACAGCCCCTGAACGAATTGTGTAAGAATTTCTCTCTCTTTCCCTGTCTTTGTTTCATGGGTTTTTAAAAGTAATTTATTTTTATAATGGGGTTTAGCTGCTTTTCACGGCTGTGTTTATGCCGCTTTACACCCACTTGACACACTAACAGAGAGATATCAATACATAGGTTTTAAGATTATTACTAGTCAGATATATTCTTGTGCGGTGAATCGGGCGTGTTGAGTCCAGTTCTCTGAGCAAGGAGTAGGTCTTGTCTATTACATATTGGGTTTATGGAACGGTATCTGAGCTAATTTGAAACTCTTGTTTTATGTATCACCCCACCTCACCTTTCCCGTTAAGCAGCCATAGTGTGTTTTCTGCATGTGTGACTCTGTTCTGTTTTGTAAGTCAGTTCAAGTGTAACGGTTTTTACATTCCCTCTATAAGTGACACCTTATGAGAAGTGTCCTTTTCTGTGTGACTTATTTCACTTAGAATCGTCTTACCTAAATCCACTCATCATGCTGCTACTAGCCTTATGACATTGATTTCATGGCTGAGTGATATTCCATTGTACATAAGGACCACAACTTTTTTATCCATTTTTCGCTTTCCTGGGATATTTAAGGTGGAATGAAGTGGAGGTCCTTGTCAACAGAGCAGCCCTAAACTTTGGGGTGCTTGTGTCTTGCTGATTTTCAATTTTCCCACTTTATCCCCCCATGCGTGGAAGTGCCCTATGCTCTCTAAGCTGTGTTTTTTAGATGTTTCAGGACACACCGTACACTTCTCCAGAGTGGCTGTTGGCAATTTACATCCCGCCCATCAGTGTAGCAAGGCTCCCATTTCTCCATGGCCTGTCCTGCATTTCTGGTTTTGACACTTTTTTCAGCATGGCCCTTTTGACCGATGGGAAGCGAGACTTCTTTGTCGCGCTGATTTGCCTTTCCAGGTTGCTTGGTTGGCCAAAAAGGGCGTATGCGTTTTTTCCTGAATGTATTCAGGAAAAAACGCATACGCCCTTTTTGGCCAAGGGCATCATTGTCAACGTTTTGCCGCTTTTCATGTGCTTTAAAGGCGATTCGAATCTACCTCCTGAAATCTGTTTCCTGCAATTCTGCCTTGATTTCAAATCCTCTTCTTTGCCTTCCCTCAATATATTTGTGGACGAGAGTTATCATTTATAACTCTGCAGGTTTGTGAATTGCAGTGCCCTGAAGCTCCATTTTACAAGTCGCTTTTTTGGGAGCCGGCCGCAAAAGCGCAGGATGGCTTCAGGCCCTGTTCTGGTTCCGGGGGGCAGGCTGAGCCTGTGGTTAATTCTTCTTCCTGATGGGAAAATAGAGTGACCTGTGCCTGTCCCAACACCAAGAGCTAGTCTCTCATTGGTTCCCCGTCTTCCCGTTCATCCTCAGGACAAATTGCAACCTGTACGGAACAGGAGGTTAAAGGTGCTGATGCTCCAAGTAGGGAGATTGCTAGTAAAGTGGCTGGAATGGCGAACCCGAGCACAAGGAGATGAGAAATGAGGTGCGTTTTAGAAACCTTTCCCCATCACACGGTGTACCATCTTCTGGGTTTCTCATGCATGTTTTCGATGTAGGAAGATGCCCTTGAACCTGGAGATTTGGGATCCATGCGATGGGTAGCACGCAGTATTACTTTAAAGGGTCTGCGTTTGCTCACCCAACCTCACCAAACCTCTCAGCCCCAAGAGTGTCCACCCTTATGTCTCATCCAGCTGTGGGTCTAGATATGGTCAATCCAGGTTGCATCACAGCCCCTGAACGAATTGTGTAAGAATTTCTCTCTCTTTCCCTGTCTTTGTTTCATGGGTTTTTAAAAGTAATTTATTTTTATAATGGGGTTTAGCTGCTTTTCACGGCTGTGTTTAGGCCGCTTTACACCCACTTGACCCACTAACAGAGAGATATCAATACATAGGTTTTAAGATTATTACTGGTCAGATATATTCTTGTGCGGTGAATCGGGCGTGTTGAGTCCAGTTCTCTGAGCAAGGAGTAGGTCTTGTCTATTCCATATTGGGTTTATGGAACGGTATCTGAGCTAATTTGAAACTCTTGTTTTATGTATCACCCCACCTCACCTTTCCCGTTAAGCAGCCATAGTGTGTTTTCTGCATGTGTGACTCTGTTCTGTTTTGTAATTCAGTTCAAGTGTAACGGTTTTTACATTCCCTCTATAAGTGACACCTTATGAGAAGTGTCCTTTTCTGTGTGACTTATTTCACTTAGAATCGTCTTACCTAAATCCACTCATCATGCTGCTACTAGCCTTATGACATTGATTTCATGGCTGAGTGATATTCCATTGTACATAAGGACCACAACTTTTTTATCCATTTTTCGCTTTCCTGGGATATTTAAGGTGGAAGGAAGTGGAGGTCCTTGTCAACAGAGCAGCCCTAAACTTTGGGGTGCTTGTGTCTTGCTGATTTTCAATTTTCCCACGTTATCCCCCCATGCGTGGAAGTGCCCTATGCTCTCTAAGCTGTGTTTTTTAGATGTTTCAGGACACACCGTACACTTCTCCAGAGTGGCTGTTGGCAATTTACATCCCGCCCATCAGTGTAGCAAGGCTCCCATTTCTCCATGGCCTGTCCTGCATTTCTGGTTTTGACACTTTTTTCAGCATGGCCTTTTTGACCGATGGGAAGCGAGACTTCTTTGTAGCGCTGATTTGCCTTTCCAGGTTGCTTGGTTGGCCAAAAAGGGCGTATGCGTTTTTTCCTGAATATATTCAGGAAAAAACGCATACGCCCTTTTTGGCCAAGGGCATCATTGTCAACGTTTTGCCGCTTTTCATGTGCTTTAAAGGCGATTCGAATCTACCTCCTGAAATCTGTTTCCTGCAATTCTGCCTTGATTTCAAATCCTCTCCTTTGCCTTCCCTCAATATATTTGTGGACGAGAGTTATGATTTATAACTCTGCATGTTTGTGAATTGCAGTGCCCTGAAGCTCCATTTTACAAGTCGGTTTTTTGGGAGCCGGCCGCAAAAGCGCAGGATGGCTTCAGGCCCTGTTCTGGTTCAGGGGGGCAGGCTGAGTCTGTGGTTAATTCTTCTTCCTGATGGGAAAATAGAGTGGCCTGTGCCTGTCCCAACACCAAGAGCTAGTCTCTCATTGGTTCCCCGTCTTCCCGTTCATCCTCAGGACAAATTGCAACCTGTACGGAAGAGGAGGTTAAAGGTGCTGATGCTCCAAGTAGGGAGATTGCTAGTAAAGTGGCTGGAATGGCGAACCCGAGCACAAGGAGATGAGAAATGAGGTGCGTTTTAGAAACCTTTCCCCATCACACGGTGTACCATCTTCTGGGTTTCTCATGCATGTTTTCGATGTAGGAAGATGCCCTTGAACCTGGAGATTTGGGACCCATGCGATGGGTAGCACGCAGTATTACTTTAAAGGGTCTGCGTTTGCTCACCCAACCTCACCAGACCTCTCAGCCCCACGAGTGTCCACCCTTATGTCTCATCCAGCTGTGGGTCTAGACATGGTCAATCCAGGTTGCATCACAGCCCCTGAACGAATTGTGTAAGAATTTCTCTCTCTTTCCCTGTCTTTGTTTCATGGGTTTTTAAAAGTAATTTATTTTTATAATGGGGTTTAGCTGCTTTTCACGGCTGTGTTTATGCCGCTTTACACCCACTTGACACACTAACAGAGAGATATCAATACATAGGTTTTAAGATTATTACTAGTCACATATATTCTTGTGCGGTGAATCGGGCGTGTTGAGTCCAGTTCTCTGAGCAAGGAGTAGGTCTTGTCTATTACATATTGGGTTTATGGAACGGTATCTGAGCTAATTTGAAACTCTTGTTTTATGTATCACCCCACCTCACCTTTCCCGTTAAGCAGCCATAGTGTGTTTTCTGCATGTGTGACTCTGTTCTGTTTTGTAAGTCAGTTCAAGTGTAACGGTTTTTACATTCCCTCTATAAGTGACACCTTATGAGAAGTGTCCTTTTCTGTGTGACTTATTTCACTTAGAATCGTCTTACCTAAATCCACTCATCATGCTGCTACTAGCCTTATGACATTGATTTCATGGCTGAGTGATATTCCATTGTACATAAGGACCACAACTTTTTTATCCATTTTTCGCTTTCCTGGGATATTTAAGGTGGAATGAAGTGGAGGTCCTTGTCAACAGAGCAGCCCTAAACTTTGGGGTGCTTGTGTCTTGCTGATTTTCACTTTTCCCACTTTATAACCCCATGCGTGGAAGTGCCCTATGCTCTCTAAGCTGTGTTTTTTAGATGTTTCAGGACACACCGTACACTTCTCCAGAGTGGCTGTTGGCAATTTACATCCCGCCCATCAGTGTAGCAAGGCTCCCATTTCTCCATGGCCTGTCCTGCATTTCTGGTTTTGACAGTTTTTTCAGCATGGCCCTTTTGACCGATGGGAAGCGAGACTTCTTTGTAGCGCTGATTTGCCTTTCCAGGTTGCTTGGTTGGCCAAAAAGGGCGTATGCGTTTTTTCCTGAATGTATTCAGGAAAAAACGCATACGCCCTTTTTGGCCAAGGGCATCATTGTCAACGTTTTGCCGCTTTTCATGTGCTTTAAAGGCGATTCGAATCTACCTCCTGAAATCTGTTTCCTGCAATTCTGCCTTGATTTCAAATCCTCTTCTTTGCCTTCCCTCAATATATTTGTGGACGAGAGTTATCATTTATAACTCTGCAGGTTTGTGAATTGCAGTGCCCTGAAGCTCCATTTTACAAGTCGCTTATTTGGGAGCCGGCCGCAAAAGCGCAGGATGGCTTCAGGCCCTGTTCTGGTTCCGGGGGGCAGGCTGAGCCTGTGGTTAATTCTTCTTCCTGATGGGAAAATAGAGTGACCTGTGCCTGTCCCAACACCAAGAGCTAGTCTCTCATTGGTTCCCCGTCTTCCCGTTCATCCTCAGGACAAATTGCAACCTGTATGGAACAGGAGGTTAAAGGTGCTGATGCTCCAAGTAGGGAGATTGCTAGTAAAGTGGCTGGAATGGCGAACCCGAGCACAAGGAGATGAGAAATGAGGTGCGTTTTAGAAACCTTTCCCCATCACACGGTGTACCATCTTCTGGGTTTCTCATGCATGTTTTCGATGTAGGAAGATGCCCTTGAACCTGGAGATTTGGGACCCATGCGATGGGTAGCACGCAGTATTACTTTAAAGGGTCTGCGTTTGCTCACCCAACCTCACCAAACCTCTCAGCCCCAAGAGTGTCCACCCTTATGTCTCATCCAGCTGTGGGTCTAGATATGGTCAATCCAGGTTGCATCACAGCCCCTGAACGAATTGTGTAAGAATTTCTCTCTCTTTCCCTGTCTTTGTTTCATGGGTTTTTAAAAGTAATTTATTTTTATAATGGGGTTTAGCTGCTTTTCACGGCTGTGTTTATGCCGCTTTACACCCACTTGACACACTAACAGAGAGATATCAATACATAGGTTTTAAGATTATTACTAGTCAGATATATTCTTGTGCGGTGAATCGGGCGTGTTGAGTCCAGTTCTCTGAGCAAGGAGTAGGTCTTGTCTATTACATATTGGGTTTATGGAACGCTATCTGAGCTAATTTGAAACTCTTGTTTTATGTATCACCCCACCTCACCTTTCCCGTTAAGCAGCCATAGTGTGTTTTCTGCATGTGTGACTCTGTTCTGTTTTGTAAGTCAGTTCAAGTGTAACGGTTTTTACATTCCCTCTATAAGTGACACCTTATGAGAAGTGTCCTTTTCTGTGTGACTTATTTCACTTAGAATCGTCTTACCTAAATCCACTCATCATGCTGCTACTAGCCTTATGACATTGATTTCATGGCTGAGTGATATTCCATTGTACATAAGGACCACAACTTTTTTATCCATTTTTCGCTTTCCTGGGATATTTAAGGTGGAATGAAGTGGAGGTCCTTGTCAACAGAGCAGCCCTAAACTTTGGGGTGCTTGTGTCTTGCTGATTTTCAATTTTCCCACTTTATCCCCCCATGCGTGGAAGTGCCCTATGCTCTCTAAGCTGTGTTTTTTAGATGTTTCAGGACACACCGTACACTTCTCCAGAGTGGCTGTTGGCAATTTACATCCCGCCCATCAGTGTAGCAAGGCTCCCATTTCTCCATGGCCTGTCCTGCATTTCTGGTTTTGACACTTTTTTCAGCATGGCCCTTTTGACCGATGGGAAGCGAGACTTCTTTGTAGCGCTGATTTGCCTTTCCAGGTTGCTTGGTTGGCCAAAAAGGGCGTATGCGTTTTTTCCTGAATGTATTCAGGAAAAAACGCATATGCCCTTTTTGGCCAAGGGCATCATTGTCAACGTTTTGCCGCTTTTCATGTGCTTTAAAGGCGATTCGAATCTACCTCCTGAAATCTGTTTCCTGCAATTCTGCCTTGATTTCAAATCCTCTTCTTTGCCTTCCCTCAATATATTTGTGGACGAGAGTTATCATTTATAACTCTGCAGGTTTGTGAATTGCAGTGCCCCGAAGCTCCATTTTACAAGTCGCTTTTTTGGGAGCCGGCCGCAAAAGCGCAGGATGGCTTCAGGCCCTGTTCTGGTTCAGGGGGGCAGGCTGAGCCTGTGGTTAATTCTTCTTCCTGATGGGAAAATAGAGTGACCTGTGCCTGTCCCAACACCAAGAGCTAGTCTCTCATTGGTTCCCCGTCTTCCCGTTCATCCTCAGGACAAATTGAAACCTGTACGGAACAGGAGGCTAAAGGTGCTGATGCTCCAAGTAGGGAGATTGCTAGTAAAGTGGCTGGAATGGCGAACCCGAGCACAAGGAGATGAGAAATGAGGTGCGTTTTAGAAACCTTTCCCCATCACACGGTGTACCATCTTCTGGGTTTCTCATGCATGTTTTCGATGTAGGAAGATGCCCTTGAACCTGGAGATTTGGGACCCATGCGATGGGTAGCACGCAGTATTATTTTAAAGGGTCTGCGTTTGCTCACCCAACCTCACCAGACCTCTCAGCCCCAAGAGTGTCCACCCTTATGTCTCATCCAGCTGTGGGTCTAGATATGGTCAATCCAGGTTGCATCACAGCCCCTGAACGAATTGTGTAAGAATTTCTCTCTCTTTCCCTGTCTTTGTTTCATGGGTTTTTAAAAGTAATTTATTTTTATAATGGGGTTTAGCTGCTTTTCACGGCTGTGTTTAGGCCGCTTTACACCCACTTGACCCACTAACAGAGAGATATCAATACATAGGTTTTAAGATTATTACTAGTCAGATATATTCTTGTGCGGTGAATCGGGCGTGTTGAGTCCAGTTCTCTGAGCAAGGAGTAGGTCTTGTCTATTACATATTGGGTTTATGGAACGGTATCTGAGCTAATTTGAAACTCTTGTTTTATGTATCACCCCACCTCACCTTTCCCGTTAAGCAGCCATAGTGTGTTTTCTGCATGTGTGACTCTGTTCTGTTTTGTAATTCAGTTCAAGTGTAACGGTTTTTACATTCCCTCTATAACTGACACCTTATGAGAAGTGTCCTTTTCTGTGTGACTTATTTCACTTAGAATCGTCTTACCTAAATCCACTCATCATGCTGCTACTAGCCTTATGACATTGATTTCATGGCTGAGTGATATTCCATTGTACATAAGGACCACAACTTTTTTATCCATTTTTCGCTTTCCTGGGATATGTAAGGTGGAAGGAAGTGGAGGTCCTTGTCAACAGAGCAGCCCTAAACTTTGGGGTGCTTGTGTCTTGCTGATTTTCAATTTTCCCACTTTATCCCCCCATGCGTGGAAGTGCACTATGCTCTCTAAGCTGTGTTTTTTAGATGTTTCAGGACACACCGTACACTTCTCCAGAGTGGCTGTTGGCAATTTACATCCCGCCCATCAGTGTAGCAAGGCTCCCATTTCTCCATGGCCTGTCCTGCATTTCTGGTTTTGACACTTTTTTCAGCATGGCCCTTTTGACCGATGGGAAGCGAGACTTCTTTGTAGCGCTGATTTGCCTTTCCAGGTTGCTTGGTTGGCCAAAAAGGGCGTATGCGTTTTTTCCTGAATATATTCAGGAAAAAACGCATACGCCCTTTTTGGCCAAGGGCATCATTGTCAACGTTTTGCCGCTTTTCATGTGCTTTAAAGGCGATTCGAATCTACCTCCTGAAATCTGTTTCCTGCAATTCTGCCTTGATTTCAAATCCTCTTCTTTGCCTTCCCTCAATATATTTGTGGACGAGAGTTATCATTTATAACTCTGCAGGTTTGTGAATTGCAGTGCCCTGAAGCTCCATTTTACAAGTCGCTAATTTGGGAGCCGGCCGCAAAAGCGCAGGATGGCTTCAGGCCCTGTTCTGGTTCCGGGGGGCAGGCTGAGCCTGTGGTTAATTCTTCTTCCTGATGGGAAAATAGAGTGACCTGTGCCTGTCCCAACACCAAGAGCTAGTCTCTCATTGGTTCCCCGTCTTCCCGTTCATCCTCAGGACAAATTGCAACCTGTATGGAACAGGAGGTTAAAGGTGCTGATGCTCCAAGTAGGGAGATTGCTAGTAACGTGGCTGGAATGGCGAACCCGAGCACAAGGAGATGAGAAATGAGGTGCGTTTTAGAAACCTTTCCCCATCACACGGTGTACCATCTTCTGGGTTTCTCATGCATGTTTTCGATGTAGGAAGATGCCCTTGAACCTGGAGATTTGGGACCCATGCGATGGGTAGCACGCAGTATTACTTTAAAGGGTCTGCGTTTGCTCACCCAACCTCACCAAACCTCTCAGCCCCAAGAGTGTCCACCCTTATGTCTCATCCAGCTGTGGGTCTAGATATGGTCAATCCAGGTTGCATCACAGCCCCTGAACGAATTGTGTAAGAATTTCTCTCTCTTTCCCTGTCTTTGTTTCATGGGTTTTTAAAAGTAATTTATTTTTATAATGGGGTTTAGCTGCTTTTCACGGCTGTGTTTATGCCGCTTTACACCCACTTGACACACTAACAGAGAGATATCAATACATAGGTTTTAAGATTATTACTAGTCAGATATATTCTTGTGCGGTGAATCGGGCGTGTTGAGTCCAGTTCTCTGAGCAAGGAGTAGGTCTTGTCTATTACATATTGGGTTTATGGAACGGTATCTGAGCTAATTTGAAACTCTTGTTTTATGTATCACCCCACCTCACCTTTCCCGTTAAGCAGCCATAGTGTGTTTTCTGCATGTGTGACTCTGTTCTGTTTTGTAAGTCAGTTCAAGTGTAACGGTTTTTACATTCCCTCTATAAGTGACACCTTATGAGAAGTGTCCTTTTCTGTGTGACTTATTTCACTTAGAATCGTCTTACCTAAATCCACTCATCATGCTGCTACTAGCCTTATGACATTGATTTCATGGCTGAGTGATATTCCATTGTACATAAGGACCACAACTTTTTTATCCATTTTTCGCTTTCCTGGGATATTTAAGGTGGAATGAAGTGGAGGTCCTTGTCAACAGAGCAGCCCTAAACTTTGGGGTGCTTGTGTCTTGCTGATTTTCAATTTTCCCACTTTATCCCCCCATGCGTGGAAGTGCCCTATGCTCTCTAAGCTGTGTTTTTTAGATGTTTCAGGACACACCGTACACTTCTCCAGAGTGGCTGTTGGCAATTTACATCCCGCCCATCAGTGTAGCAAGGCTCCCATTTCTCCATGGCCTGTCCTGCATTTCTGGTTTTGACACTTTTTTCAGCATGGCCCTTTTGACCGATGGGAAGCGAGACTTCTTTGTAGCGCTGATTTGCCTTTCCAGGTTGCTTGGTTGGCCAAAAAGGGCGTATGCGTTTTTTCCTGAATGTATTCAGGAAAAAACGCATACGCCCTTTTTGGCCAAGGGCATCATTGTCAACGTTTTGCCGCTTTTCATGTGCTTTAAAGGCGATTCGAATCTACCTCCTGAAATCTGTTTCCTGCAATTCTGCCTTGATTTCAAATCCTCTTCTTTGCCTTCCCTCAATATATTTGTGGACGAGAGTTATCATTTATAACTCTGCAGGTTTGTGAATTGCAGTGCCCTGAAGCTCCATTTTACAAGTCGGTTTTTTGGGAGCTGGCCGCAAAAGCGCAGGATGGCTTCAGGCCCTGTTCTGGTTCAGGGGGGCAGGCTGAGCCTGTGGTTAATTCTTCTTCCTGATGGGAAAATAGAGTGACCTGTGCCTCTCCCAACACCAAGAGCTAGTCTCTCATTGGTTCCCCGTCTTCCCGTTCATCCTCAGGACAAATTGCAACCTGTACGGAACAGGAGGTTAAAGGTGCTGATGCTCCAAGTAGGGAGATTGCTAGTAAAGTGGCTGGAATGGCGAACCCGAGCACAAGGAGATGAGAAATGAGGTGCGTTTTAGAAACCTTTCCCCATCACACGGTGTACCATCTTCTGGGTTTCTCATGCATGTTTTCGATGTAGGAAGATGCCCTTGAACCTGGAGATTTGGGACCCATGCGATGGGTAGCACGCAGTATTACTTTAAAGGGTCTGCGTTTGCTCACCCAACCTCACCAAACCTCTCAGCCCCAAGAGTGTCCACCCTTATGTCTCATCCAGCTGTGGGTCTAGATATGGTCAATCCAGGTTGCATCACAGCCCCTGAACGAATTGTGTAAGAATTTCTCTCTCTTTCCCTGTCTTTGTTTCATGGGTTTTTAAAAGTAATTTATTTTTATAATGGGGTTTAGCTGCTTTTCACGGCTGTGTTTATGCCGCTTTACACCCACTTGACACACTAACAGAGAGATATCAATACATAGGTTTTAAGATTATTACTAGTCAGATATATTCTTGTGCGGTGAATCGGGCGTGTTGAGTCCAGTTCTCTGAGCAAGGAGTAGGTCTTGTCTATTACATATTGGGTTTATGGAACGGTATCTGAGCTAATTTGAAACTCTTGTTTTATGTATCACCCCACCTCACCTTTCCCGTTAAGCAGCCATAGTGTGTTTTCTGCATGTGTGACTCTGTTCTGTTTTGTAAGTCAGTTCAAGTGTAACGGTTTTTACATTCCCTCTATAAGTGACACCTTATGAGAAGTGTCCTTTTCTGTGTGACTTATTTCACTTAGAATCGTCTTACCTAAATCCACTCATCATGCTGCTACTAGCCTTATGACATTGATTTCATGGCTGAGTGATATTCCATTGTACATAAGGACCACAACTTTTTTATCCATTTTTCGCTTTCCTGGGTTATTTAAGGTGGAAGGAAGTGGAGGTCCTTGTCAACAGAGCAGCCCTAAACTTTGGGGTGCTTGTGTCTTGCTGATTTTCAATTTTCCCACTTTATCCCCCCATGCGTGGAAGTGCCCTATGCTCTCTAAGCTGTGTTTTTCAGATGTTTCAGGACACACCGTACACTTCTCCAGAGTGGCTGTTGGCAATTTACATCCCGCCCATCAGTGTAGCAAGGCTCCCATTTCTCCATGGCCTGACCTGCATTTCTGGTTTTGACACTTTTTTCAGCATGGCCCTTTTGACCGATGGGAAGCGAGACTTCTTTGTAGCGCTGATTTGCCTTTCCAGGTTGCTTGGTTGGCCAAAAAGGGCGTATGCGTTTTTTCCTGAATATATTCAGGAAAAAACGCATACGCCCTTTTTGGCCAAGGGCATCATTGTCAACGTTTTGCCGCTTTTCATGTGCTTTAAAGGCGATTCGAATCTACCTCCTGAAATCTGTTTCCTGCAATTCTGCCTTGATTTCAAATCCTCTTCTTTGCCTTCCCTCAATATATTTGTGGACGAGAGTTATCATTTATAACTCTGCAGGTTTGTGAATTGCAGTGCCTTGAAGCTCCATTTTACAAGTCGCTTTTTTGGGAGCCGGCCGCAAAAGCGCAGGATGGCTTCAGGCCCTGTTCTGGTTCAGGGGGGCAGGCTGAGCCTGTGGTTAATTCTTCTTCCTGATGGGAAAATAGAGTGACCTGTGCCTGTCCCAACACCAAGAGCTAGTCTCTCATTGGTTCCCCGTCTTTCCGTTCATCCTCAGGACAAATTGCAACCTGTACGGAACAGGAGGTTAAAGGTGCTGATGCTCCAAGTAGGGAGATTGCTAGTAAAGTGGCTGGAATGGCGAACCCGAGCACAAGGAGATGAGAAATGAGGTGCGTTTTAGAAACCTTTCCTCATCACACGGTGTACCATCTTCTGGGTTTCTCATGCATGTTTTCGATGTAGGAAGATGCCCTTGAACCTGGAGATTTGGGACCCATGCGATGGGTAGCACGCAGTATTACTTTAAAGGGTCTGCGTTTGCTCACCCAACCTCACCAAACCTCTCATCGCCAAGAGTGTCAACCCTTATGTCTCATCCAGCTGTGGGTCTAGATATGGTCAATCCAGTTTGCATCACAGCCCCTTAACGAATTGTGTAAGAATTTCTCTCTCTTTCCCTGTCTTTGTTTCATGGGTTTTTAAAAGTAATTTATTTTTATAATGGGGTTTAGCTGCTTTTCACGGCTGTGTTTATGCCGCTTTACACCCACTTGACACACTAACAGAGAGATATCAATACATAGGTTTTAAGATTATTACTAGTCAGATATATTCTTGTGCGGTGAATCGGGCGTGTTGAGTCCAGTTCTCTGAGCAAGGAGTAGGTGTTGTCTATTACATATTGGGTTTATGGAACGGTATCTGAGCTAATTTGAAACTCTTGTTTTATGTATCACCCCACCTCACCTTTCCCGTTAAGCAGCCATAGTGTGTTTTCTGCATGTGTGACTCTGTTCTGTTTTGTAATTCAGTTCAAGTGTAACGGTTTTTACATTCCCTCTATAAGTGACACCTTATGAGAAGTGTCCTTTTCTGTGTGACTTATTTCACTTAGAATCGTCTTACCTAAATCCACTCATCATGCTGCTACTAGCCTTATGACATTGATTTCATGGCTGAGTGATATTCCATTGTACATAAGGACCACAACTTTTTTATCCATTTTTCGCTTTCCTGGGATATTTAAGGTGGAATGAAGTGGAGGTCCTTGTCAACAGAGCAGCCCTAAACTTTGGGGTGCTTGTGTCTTGCTGATTTTCAATTTTCCCACTTTATCCCCCCATGCGTGGAAGTGCCCTATGCTCTCTAAGCTGTGTTTTTTAGATGTTTCAGGACACACCGTACACTTCTCCAGAGTGGCTGTTGGCAATTTACATCCCGCCCATCAGTGTAGCAAGGCTCCCATTTCTCCATGGCCTGTCCTGCATTTCTGGTTTTGACACTTTTTTCAGCATGGCCCTTTTGACCGATGGGAAGCGAGACTTCTTTGTAGCGCTGATTTGCCTTTCCAGGTTGCTTGGTTGGCCAAAAAGGGCGTATGCGTTTTTTCCTGAATGTATTCAGGAAAAAACGCATACGCCCTTTTTGGCCAAGGGCATCATTGTCAACGTTTTGCCGCTTTTCATGTGCTTTAAAGGCGATTCGAATCTACCTCCTGAAATCTGTTTCCTGCAATTCTGCCTTGATTTCAAATCCTCTTCTTTGCCTTCCCTCAATATATTTGTGGACGAGAGTTATCATTTATAACTCTGCAGGTTTGTGAATTGCAGTGCCCTGAAGCTCCATTTTACAAGTCGCTTTTTTGGGAGCCGGCCGCAAAAGCGCAGGATGGCTTCAGGCCCTGTTCTGGTTCCGGGGGGCAGGCTGAGCCTGTGGTTAATTCTTCTTCCTGATGGGAAAATAGAGTGACCTGTGCCTGTCCCAACACCAAGAGCTAGTCTCTCATTGGTTCCCCGTCTTCCCGTTCATCCTCAGGACAAATTGCAACCTGTACGGAACAGGAGGTTAAAGGTGCTGATGCTCCAAGTAGGGAGATTGCTAGTAAAGTGGCTGGAATGGCGAACCCGAGCACAAGGAGATGAGAAATGAGGTGCGTTTTAGAAACCTTTCCCCATCACACGGTGTACCATCTTCTGGGTTTCTCATGCATGTTTTCGATGTAGGAAGATGCCCTTGAACCTGGAGATTTGGGACCCATGCGATGGGTAGCACGCAGTATTACTTTAAAGGGTCTGCGTTTGCTCACCCAACCTCACCAGACCTCTCAGCCCCACGAGTGTCCACCCTTATGTCTCATCCAGCTGTGGGTCTAGACATGGTCAATCCAGGTTGCATCACAGCCCCTGAACGAATTGTGTAAGAATTTCTCTCTCTTTCCCTGTCTTTGTTTCATGGGTTTTTAAAAGTAATTTATTTTTATAATGGGGTTTAGCTGCTTTTCACGGCTGTGTTTAGGCCGCTTTACACCCACTTGACCCACTAACAGAGAGATATCAATACATAGGTTTTAAGATTATTACTAGTCAGATATATTCTTGTGCGGTGAATCGGGCGTGTTGAGTCCAGTTCTCTGAGCAAGGAGTAGGTCTTGTCTATTACATATTGGGTTTATGGAACGGTATCTGAGCTAATTTGAAACTCTTGTTTTATGTATCACCCCACCTCACCTTTCCCGTTAAGCAGCCATAGTGTGTTTTCTGCATGTGTGACTCTGTTCTGTTTTGTAATTCAGTTCAAGTGTAACGGTTTTTACATTCCCTCTATAACTGACACCTTATGAGAAGTGTCCTTTTCTGTGTGACTTATTTCACTTAGAATCGTCTTACCTAAATCCACTCATCATGCTGCTACTAGCCTTATGACATTGATTTCATGGCTGAGTGATATTCCATTGTACATAAGGACCACAACTTTTTTATCCATTTTTCGCTTTCCTGGGATATGTAAGGTGGAAGGAAGTGGAGGTCCTTGTCAACAGAGCAGCCCTAAACTTTGGGGTGCTTGTGTCTTGCTGATTTTCAATTTTCCCACTTTATCCCCCCATGCGTGGAAGTGCCCTATGCTCTCTAAGCTGTGTTTTTTAGATGTTTCAGGACACACCGTACACTTCTCCAGAGTGGCTGTTGGCAATTTACATCCCGCCCATCAGTGTAGCAAGGCTCCCATTTCTCCATGGCCTGTCCTGCATTTCTGGTTTTGACACTTTTTTCAGCATGGCCCTTTTGACCGATGGGAAGCGAGACTTCTTTGTAGCGCTGATTTGCCTTTCCAGGTTGCTTGGTTGGCCAAAAAGGGCGTATGCGTTTTTTCCTGAATATATTCAGGAAAAAACGCATACGCCCTTTTTGGCCAAGGGCATCATTGTCAACGTTTTGCCGCTTTTCATGTGCTTTAAAGGCGATTCGAATCTACCTCCTGAAATCTGTTTCCTGCAATTCTGCCTTGATTTCAAATCCTCTTCTTTGCCTTCCCTCAATATATTTGTGGACGAGCGTTATCATTTATAACTCTGCAGGTTTGTGAATTGCAGTGCCCTGAAGCTCCATTTTACAAGTCGCTTATTTGGGAGCCGGCCGCAAAAGCGCAGGATGGCTTCAGGCCCTGTTCTGGTTCCGGGGGGCAGGCTGAGCCTGTGGTTAATTCTTCTTCCTGATGGGAAAATAGAGTGACCTGTGCCTGTCCCAACACCAAGAGCTAGTCTCTCATTGGTTCCCCGTCTTCCCGTTCATCCTCAGGACAAATTGCAACCTGTATGGAACAGGAGGTTAAAGGTGCTGATGCTCCAAGTAGGGAGATTGCTAGTAAAGTGGCTGGAATGGCGAACCCGAGCACAAGGAGATGAGAAATGAGGTGCGTTTTAGAAACCTTTCCCCATCACACGGTGTACCATCTTCTGGGTTTCTCATGCATGTTTTCGATGTAGGAAGATGCCCTTGAACCTGGAGATTTGGGACCCATGCGATGGGTAGCACGCAGTATTACTTTAAAGGGTCTGCGTTTGCTCACCCAACCTCACCAAACCTCTCATCGCCAAGAGTGTCCACCCTTATGTCTCATCCAGCTGTGGGTCTAGATATGGTCAATCCAGTTTGCATCACAGCCCCTTAACGAATTGTGTAAGAATTTCTCTCTCTTTCCCTGTCTTTGTTTCATGGGTTTTTAAAAGTAATTTATTTTTATAATGGGGTTTAGCTGCTTTTCACGGCTGTGTTTATGCCGCTTTACACCCACTTGACACACTAACAGAGAGATATCAATACATAGGTTTTAAGATTATTACTAGTCAGATATATTCTTGTGCGGTGAATCGGGCGTGTTGAGTCCAGTTCTCTGAGCAAGGAGTAGGTGTTGTCTATTACATATTGGGTTTATGGAACGGTATCTGAGCTAATTTGAAACTCTTGTTTTATGTATCACCCCACCTCACCTTTCCCGTTAAGCAGCCATAGTGTGTTTTCTGCATGTGTGACTCTGTTCTGTTTTGTAATTCAGTTCAAGTGTAACGGTTTTTACATTCCCTCTATAAGTGACACCTTATGAGAAGTGTCCTTTTCTGTGTGACTTATTTCACTTAGAATCGTCTTACCTAAATCCACTCATCATGCTGCTACTAGCCTTATGACATTGATTTCATGGCTGAGTGATATTCCATTGTACATAAGGACCACAACTTTTTTATCCATTTTTCGCTTTCCTGGGATATTTAAGGTGGAATGAAGTGGAGGTCCTTGTCAACAGAGCAGCCCTAAACTTTGGGGTGCTTGTGTCTTGCTGATTTTCAATTTTCCCACTTTATCCCCCCATGCGTGGAAGTGCCCTATGCTCTCTAAGCTGTGTTTTTTAGATGTTTCAGGACACACCGTACACTTCTCCAGAGTGGCTGTTGGCAATTTACATCCCGCCCATCAGTGTAGCAAGGCTCCCATTTCTCCATGGCCTGTCCTGCATTTCTGGTTTTGACACTTTTTTCAGCATGGCCCTTTTGACCGATGGGAAGCGAGACTTCTTTGTAGCGCTGATTTGCCTTTCCAGGTTGCTTGGTTGGCCAAAAAGGGCGTATGCGTTTTTTCCTGAATGTATTCAGGAAAAAACGCATACGCCCTTTTTGGCCAAGGGCATCATTGTCAACGTTTTGCCGCTTTTCATGTGCTTTAAAGGCGATTCGAATCTACCTCCTGAAATCTGTTTCCTGCAATTCTGCCTTGATTTCAAATCCTCTTCTTTGCCTTCCCTCAATATATTTGTGGACGAGAGTTATCATTTATAACTCTGCAGGTTTGTGAATTGCAGTGCCCTGAAGCTCCATTTTACAAGTCGCTTTTTTGGGAGCCGGCCGCAAAAGCGCAGGATGGCTTCAGGCCCTGTTCTGGTTCCGGGGGGCAGGCTGAGCCTGTGGTTAATTCTTCTTCCTGATGGGAAAATAGAGTGACCTGTGCCTGTCCCAACACCAAGAGCTAGTCTCTCATTGGTTCCCCGTCTTCCCGTTCATCCTCAGGACAAATTGCAACCTGTACGGAACAGGAGGTTAAAGGTGCTGATGCTCCAAGTAGGGAGATTGCTAGTAAAGTGGCTGGAATGGCGAACCCGAGCACAAGGAGATGAGAAATGAGGTGCGTTTTAGAAACCTTTCCCCATCACACGGTGTACCATCTTCTGGGTTTCTCATGCATGTTTTCGATGTAGGAAGATGCCCTTGAACCTGGAGATTTGGGACCCATGCGATGGGTAGCACGCAGTATTACTTTAAAGGGTCTGCGTTTGCTCACCCAACCTCACCAGACCTCTCAGCCCCACGAGTGTCCACCCTTATGTCTCATCCAGCTGTGGGTCTAGACATGGTCAATCCAGGTTGCATCACAGCCCCTGAACGAATTGTGTAAGAATTTCTCTCTCTTTCCCTGTCTTTGTTTCATGGGTTTTTAAAAGTAATTTATTTTTATAATGGGGTTTAGCTGCTTTTCACGGCTGTGTTTAGGCCGCTTTACACCCACTTGACCCACTAACAGAGAGATATCAATACATAGGTTTTAAGATTATTACTAGTCAGATATATTCTTGTGCGGTGAATCGGGCGTGTTGAGTCCAGTTCTCTGAGCAAGGAGTAGGTCTTGTCTATTACATATTGGGTTTATGGAACGGTATCTGAGCTAATTTGAAACTCTTGTTTTATGTATCACCCCACCTCACCTTTCCCGTTAAGCAGCCATAGTGTGTTTTCTGCATGTGTGACTCTGTTCTGTTTTGTAATTCAGTTCAAGTGTAACGGTTTTTACATTCCCTCTATAACTGACACCTTATGAGAAGTGTCCTTTTCTGTGTGACTTATTTCACTTAGAATCGTCTTACCTAAATCCACTCATCATGCTGCTACTAGCCTTATGACATTGATTTCATGGCTGAGTGATATTCCATTGTACATAAGGACCACAACTTTTTTATCCATTTTTCGCTTTCCTGGGATATGTAAGGTGGAAGGAAGTGGAGGTCCTTGTCAACAGAGCAGCCCTAAACTTTGGGGTGCTTGTGTCTTGCTGATTTTCAATTTTCCCACTTTATCCCCCCATGCGTGGAAGTGCCCTATGCTCTCTAAGCTGTGTTTTTTAGATGTTTCAGGACACACCGTACACTTCTCCAGAGTGGCTGTTGGCAATTTACATCCCGCCCATCAGTGTAGCAAGGCTCCCATTTCTCCATGGCCTGTCCTGCATTTCTGGTTTTGACACTTTTTTCAGCATGGCCCTTTTGACCGATGGGAAGCGAGACTTCTTTGTAGCGCTGATTTGCCTTTCCAGGTTGCTTGGTTGGCCAAAAAGGGCGTATGCGTTTTTTCCTGAATATATTCAGGAAAAAACGCATACGCCCTTTTTGGCCAAGGGCATCATTGTCAACGTTTTGCCGCTTTTCATGTGCTTTAAAGGCGATTCGAATCTACCTCCTGAAATCTGTTTCCTGCAATTCTGCCTTGATTTCAAATCCTCTTCTTTGCCTTCCCTCAATATATTTGTGGACGAGAGTTATCATTTATAACTCTGCAGGTTTGTGAATTGCAGTGCCCTGAAGCTCCATTTTACAAGTCGCTTTTTTGGGAGCCGGCCGCAAAAGCGCAGGATGGCTTCAGGCCCTGTTCTGGTTCCGGGGGGCAGGCTGAGCCTGTGGTTAATTCTTCTTCCTGATGGGAAAATAGAGTGACCTGTGCCTGTCCCAACACCAAGAGCTAGTCTCTCATTGGTTCCCCGTCTTCCCGTTCATCCTCAGGACAAATTGCAACCTGTACGGAACTGGAGGTTAAAGGTGCTGATGCTCCAAGTAGGGAGATTGCTAGTAAAGTGGCTGGAATGGCGAACCCGAGCACAAGGAGATGAGAAATGAGGTGCGTTTTAGAAACCTTTCCCCATCACACGGTGTACCATCTTCTGGGTTTCTCATGCATGTTTTCGATGTAGGAAGATGCCCTTGAACCTGGAGATTTGGGATCCATGCGATGGGTAGCACGCAGTATTACTTTAAAGGGTCTGCGTTTGCTCACCCAACCTCACCAAACCTCTCAGCCCCAAGAGTGTCCACCCTTATGTCTCATCCAGCTGTGGGTCTAGATATGGTCAATCCAGGTTGCATCACAGCCCCTGAACGAATTGTGTAAGAATTTCTCTCTCTTTCCCTGTCTTTGTTTCATGGGTTTTTAAAAGTAATTTATTTTTATAATGGGGTTTAGCTGCTTTTCACGGCTGTGTTTAGGCCGCTTTACACCCACTTGACCCACTAACAGAGAGATATCAATACATAGGTTTTAAGATTATTACTGGTCAGATATATTCTTGTGCGGTGAATCGGGCGTGTTGAGTCCAGTTCTCTGAGCAAGGAGTAGGTCTTGTCTATTCCATATTGGGTTTATGGAACGGTATCTGAGCTAATTTGAAACTCTTGTTTTATGTATCACCCCACCTCACCTTTCCCGTTAGCAGCCATAGTGTGTTTTCTGCATGTGTGACTCTGTTCTGTTTTGTAATTCAGTTCAAGTGTAACGGTTTTTACATTCCCTCTATAAGTGACACCTTATGAGAAGTGTCCTTTTCTGTGTGACTTATTTCACTTAGAATCGTCTTACCTAAATCCACTCATCATGCTGCTACTAGCCATATGACATTGATTTCATGGCTGAGTGATATTCCATTGTACATAAGGACCACAACTTTTTTATCCATTTTTCGCTTTCCTGGGATATTTAAGGTGGAAGGAAGTGGAGGTCCTTGTCAACAGAGCAGCCCTAAACTTTGGGGTGCTTGTGTCTTGCTGATTTTCAATTTTCCCACGTTATCCCCCCATGCGTGGAAGTGCCCTATGCTCTCTAAGCTGTGTTTTTTAGATGTTTCAGGACACACCGTACACTTCTCCAGAGTGGCTGTTGGCAATTTACATCCCGCCCATCAGTGTAGCAAGGCTCCCATTTCTCCATGGCCTGTCCTGCATTTCTGGTTTTGACACTTTTTTCAGCATGGCCTTTTTGACCGATGGGAAGCGAGACTTCTTTGTAGCGCTGATTTGCCTTTCCAGGTTGCTTGGTTGGCCAAAAAGGGCGTATGCGTTTTTTCCTGAATATATTTAGGAAAAAACGCATACGCCCTTTTTGGCCAAGGGAATCATTGTGAACGTTTTGCCGCTTTTCATGTGCTTTAAAGGCGATTCGAATCTACCTCCTGAAATCTGTTTCCTGCAATTCTGCCTTGATTTCAAATCCTCTCCTTTGCCTTCCCTCAATATATTTGTGGACGAGAGTTATGATTTATAACTCTGCATGTTTGTGAATTGCAGTGCCCTGAAGCTCCATTTTACAAGTCGGTTTTTTGGGAGCCGGCCGCAAAAGCGCAGGATGGCTTCAGGCCCTGTTCTGGTTCAGGGGGGCAGGCTGAGTCTGTGGTTAATTCTTCTTCCTGATGGGAAAATAGAGTGGCCTGTGCCTGTCCCAACACCAAGAGCTAGTCTCTCATTGGTTCCCCGTCTTCCCGTTCATCCTCAGGACAAATTGCAACCTGTACGGAACAGGAGGTTAAAGGTGCTGATGCTCCAAGTAGGGAGATTGCTAGTAAAGTGGCTGGAATGGCGAACCCGAGCACAAGGAGATGAGAAATGAGGTGCGTTTTAGAAACCTTTCCCCATCACACGGTGTACCATCTTCTGGGTTTCTCATGCATGTTTTCGATGTAGGAAGATGCCCTTGAACCTGGAGATTTGGGACCCATGCGATGGGTAGCACGCAGTATTACTTTAAAGGGTCTGCGTTTGCTCACCCAACCTCACCAAACCTCTCAGCCCCAAGAGTGTCCACCCTTATGTCTCATCCAGCTGTGGGTCTAGATATGGTCAATCCAGGTTGCATCACAGCCCCTGAACGAATTGTGTAAGAATTTCTCTCTCTTTCCCTGTCTTTGTTTCATGGGTTTTTAAAAGTAATTTATTTTTATAATGGGGTTTAGCTGCTTTTCACGGCTGTGTTTAGGCCGCTTTACACCCACTTGACACACTAACAGAGAGATATCAATACATAGGTTTTAAGATTATTACTGGTCAGATATATTCTTGTGCGGTGAATCGGGCGTGTTGAGTCCAGTTCTCTGAGCAAGGAGTAGGTCTTGTCTATTCCATATTGGGTTTATGGAACGGTATCTGAGCTAATTTGAAACTCTTGTTTTATGTATCACCCCACCTCACCTTTCCCGTTAAGCAGCCATAGTGTGTTTTCTGCATGTGTGACTCTGTTCTGTTTTGTAATTCAGTTCAAGTGTAACGGTTTTTACATTCCCTCTATAAGTGACACCTTATGAGAAGTGTCCTTTTCTGTGTGACTTATTTCACTTAGAATCGTCTTACCTAAATCCACTCATCATGCTGCTACTAGCCTTATGACATTGATTTCATGGTTGAGTGATATTCCATTGCACATAAGGACCACAACTTTTTTATCCATTTTTCTCTTTCCTGGGATATTTAAGGTGGAATGAAGTGGAGGTCCTTGTCAACAGAGCAGCCCTAAACTTTGGGGTGCTTGTGTCTTGCTGATTTTCAATTTTCCCACTTTATCCCCCCATGCGTGGAAGTGCCCTATGCTCTCTAAGCTGTGTTTTTTAGATGTTTCAGGACACACCGTACACTTCTCCAGAGTGGCTGTTGGCAATTTACATCCCGCCCATCAGTGTAGCAAGGCTCCCATTTCTCCATGGCCTGTCCTGCATTTCTGGTTTTGACAGTTTTTTCAGCATGGCCCTTTGGACCGATGGGAAGCGAGACTTCTTTGTAGCGCTGATTTGCCTTTCCAGGTTGCTTGGTTGGCCAAAAAGGGCGTATGCGTTTTTTCCTGAATATATTCAGGAAAAAACGCATACGCCCTTTTTGGCCAAGGGCATCATTGTCAACGTTTTGCCGCTTTTCATGTGCTTTAAAGGCGATTCGAATCTACCTCCTGAAATCTGTTTCCTGCAATTCTGCCTTGATTTCAAATCCTCTTCTTTGCCTTCCCTCAATATATTTGTGGACGAGAGTTATGATTTATAACTCTGCATGTTTGTGAATTGCAGTGCCCTGAAGCTCCATTTTACAAGTCGCTTTTTTGGGAGCCGGCCGCAAAAGCGCAGGATGGCTTCAGGCCCTGTTCTGGTTCCGGGGGGCAGGCTGAGCCTGTGGTTAATTCTTCTTCCTGATGGGAAAATAGAGTGGCCTGTGCCTGTCCCAACACCAAGAGCTAGTCTCTCATTGGTTCCCCATCTTCCCGTTCATCCTCAGGACAAATTGCAACCTGTACGGAACAGGAGGTTAAAGGTGCTGATGCTCCAAGTAGGGAGATTGCTAGTAAAGTGGCTGGAATGGCGAACCCGAGCACAAGGAGATGAGAAATGAGGTGCGTTTTAGAAACCTTTCCCCATCACACGGTGTACCATCTTCTGGGTTTCTCATGCATGTTTTCGATGTAGGAAGATGCCCTTGAACCTGGAGATTTGGGACCCATGCGATGGGTAGCACGCAGTATTACTTTAAAGGGTCTGCGTTTGCTCACCCAACCTCACCAAACCTCTCAGCCCCAAGAGTGTCCACCCTTATGTCTCATCCAGCTGTGGGTCTAGATATGGTCAATCCAGGTTGCATCACAGCCCCTGAACGAATTGTGTAAGAATTTCTCTCTCTTTCCCTGTCTTTGTTTCATGGGTTTTTAAAAGTAATTTATTTTTATAATGGGGTTTAGCTGCTTTTCACGGCTGTGTTTATGCCGCTTTACACCCACTTGACACACTAACAGAGAGATATCAATACATAGGTTTTAAGATTATTACTAGTCAGATATATTCTTGTGCGGTGAATCGGGCGTGTTGAGTCCAGTTCTCTGAGCAAGGAGTAGGTCTTGTCTATTACATATTGGGTTTATGGAACGGTATCTGAGCTAATTTGAAACTCTTGTTTTATGTATCACCCCACCTCACCCTTCCCGTTAAGCAGCCATAGTGTGTTTTCTGCATGTGTGACTCTGTTCTGTTTTGTAAGTCAGTTCAAGTGTAACGGTTTTTACATTCCCTCTATAAGTGACACCTTATGAGAAGTGTCCTTTTCTGTGTGACTTATTTCACTTAGAATCGTCTTACCTAAATCCACTCATCATGCTGCTACTAGCCTTATGACATTGATTTCATGGCTGAGTGATATTCCATTGTACATAAGGACCACAACTTTTTTATCCATTTTTCGCTTTCCTGGGTTATTTAAGGTGGAAGGAAGTGGAGGTCCTTGTCAACAGAGCAGCCCTAAACTTTGGGGTGCTTGTGTCTTGCTGATTTTCAATTTTCCCACTTTATCCCCCCATGCGTGGAAGTGCCCTATGCTCTCTAAGCTGTGTTTTTCAGATGTTTCAGGACACACCGTACACTTCTCCAGAGTGGCTGTTGGCAATTTACATCCCGCCCATCAGTGTAGCAAGGCTCCCATTTCTCCATGGCCTGACCTGCATTTCTGGTTTTGACACTTTTTTCAGCATGGCCCTTTTGACCGATGGGAAGCGAGACTTCTTTGTAGCGCTGATTTGCCTTTCCAGGTTGCTTGGTTGGCCAAAAAGGGCGTATGCGTTTTTTCCTGAATATATTCAGGAAAAAACGCATACGCCCTTTTTGGCCAAGGGCATCATTGTCAACGTTTTGCCGCTTTTCATGTGCTTTAAAGGCGATTCGAATCTACCTCCTGAAATCTGTTTCCTGCAATTCTGCCTTGATTTCAAATCCTCTTCTTTGCCTTCCCTCAATATATTTGTGGACGAGAGTTATCATTTATAACTCTGCAGGTTTGTGAATTGCAGTGCCTTGAAGCTCCATTTTACAAGTCGCTTTTTTGGGAGCCGGCCGCAAAAGCGCAGGATGGCTTCAGGCCCTGTTCTGGTTCAGGGGGGCAGGCTGAGCCTGTGGTTAATTCTTCTTCCTGATGGGAAAATAGAGTGACCTGTGCCTGTCCCAACACCAAGAGCTAGTCTCTCATTGGTTCCCCGTCTTTCCGTTCATCCTCAGGACAAATTGCAACCTGTACGGAACAGGAGGTTAAAGGTGCTGATGCTCCAAGTAGGGAGATTGCTAGTAAAGTGGCTGGAATGGCGAACCCGAGCACAAGGAGATGAGAAATGAGGTGCGTTTTAGAAACCTTTCCCCATCACACGGTGTACCATCTTCTGGGTTTCTCATGCATGTTTTCGATGTAGGAAGATGCCCTTGAACCTGGAGATTTGGGACCCATGCGATGGGTAGCACGCAGTATTACTTTAAAGGGTCTGCGTTTGCTCACCCAACCTCACCAAACCTCTCATCGCCAAGAGTGTCCACCCTTATGTCTCATCCAGCTGTGGGTCTAGATATGGTCAATCCAGTTTGCATCACAGCCCCTTAACGAATTGTGTAAGAATTTCTCTCTCTTTCCCTGTCTTTGTTTCATGGGTTTTTAAAAGTAATTTATTTTTATAATGGGGTTTAGCTGCTTTTCACGGCTTTGTTTATGCCGCTTTACACCAACTTGACACACTAACAGAGAGATATCAATACATAGGTTTTAAGATTATTACTAGTCAGATATATTCTTGTGCGGTGAATCGGGCGTGTTGAGTCCAGTTCTCTGAGCAAGGAGTAGGTGTTGTCTATTACATATTGGGTTTATGGAACGGTATCTGAGCTAATTTGAAACTCTTGTTTTATGTATCACCCCACCTCACCTTTCCCGTTAAGCAGCCATAGTGTGTTTTCTGCATGTGTGACTCTGTTCTGTTTTGTAATTCAGTTCAAGTGTAACGGTTTTTACATTCCCTCTATAAGTGACACCTTATGAGAAGTGTCCTTTTCTGTGTGACTTATTTCACTTAGAATCGTCTTACCTAAATCCACTCATCATGCTGCTACTAGCCTTATGACATTGATTTCATGGCTGAGTGATATTCCATTGTACATAAGGACCACAACTTTTTTATCCATTTTTCGCTTTCCTGGGATATTTAAGGTGGAATGAAGTGGAGGTCCTTGTCAACAGAGCAGCCCTAAACTTTGGGGTGCTTGTGTCTTGCTGATTTTCAATTTTCCCACTTTATCCCCCCATGCGTGGAAGTGCCCTATGCTCTCTAAGCTGTGTTTTTTAGATGTTTCAGGACACACCGTACACTTCTCCAGAGTGGCTGTTGGCAATTTACATCCCGCCCATCAGTGTAGCAAGGCTCCCATTTCTCCATGGCCTGTCCTGCATTTCTGGTTTTGACACTTTTTTCAGCATGGCCCTTTTGACCGATCGGAAGCGAGACTTCTTTGTAGCGCTGATTTGCCTTTCCAGGTTGCTTGGTTGGCCAAAAAGGGCGTATGCGTTTTTTCCTGAATGTATTCAGGAAAAAACGCATACGCCCTTTTTGGCCAAGGGCATCATTGTCAACGTTTTGCCGCTTTTCATGTGCTTTAAAGGCGATTCGAATCTACCTCCTGAAATCTGTTTCCTGCAATTCTGCCTTGATTTCAAATCCTCTTCTTTGCCTTCCCTCAATATATTTGTGGACGAGAGTTATCATTTATAACTCTGCAGGTTTGTGAATTGCAGTGCCCTGAAGCTCCATTTTACAAGTCGCTTTTTTGGGAGCCGGCCGCAAAAGCGCAGGATGGCTTCAGGCCCTGTTCTGGTTCCGGGGGGCAGGCTGAGCCTGTGGTTAATTCTTCTTCCTGATGGGAAAATAGAGTGACCTGTGCCTGTCCCAACACCAAGAGCTAGTCTCTCATTGGTTCCCCGTCTTCCCGTTCATCCTCAGGACAAATTGCAACCTGTACGGAACAGGAGGTTAAAGGTGCTGATGCTCCAAGTAGGGAGATTGCTAGTAAAGTGGCTGGAATGGCGAACCCGAGCACAAGGAGATGAGAAATGAGGTGCGTTTTAGAAACCTTTCCCCATCACACGGTGTACCATCTTCTGGGTTTCTCATGCATGTTTTCGATGTAGGAAGATGCCCTTGAACCTGGAGATTTGGGACCCATGCGATGGGTAGCACGCAGTATTACTTTAAAGGGTCTGCGTTTGCTCACCCAACCTCACCAGACCTCTCAGCCCCACGAGTGTCCACCCTTATGTCTCATCCAGCTGTGGGTCTAGACATGGTCAATCCAGGTTGCATCACAGCCCCTGAACGAATTGTGTAAGAATTTCTCTCTCTTTCCCTGTCTTTGTTTCATGGGTTTTTAAAAGTAATTTATTTTTATAATGGGGTTTAGCTGCTTTTCACGGCTGTGTTTAGGCCGCTTTACACCCACTTGACCCACTAACAGAGAGATATCAATACATAGGTTTTAAGATTATTACTAGTCAGATATATTCTTGTGCGGTGAATCGGGCGTGTTGAGTCCAGTTCTCTGAGCAAGGAGTAGGTCTTGTCTATTACATATTGGGTTTATGGAACGGTATCTGAGCTAATTTGAAACTCTTGTTTTATGTATCACCCCACCTCACCTTTCCCGTTAAGCAGCCATAGTGTGTTTTCTGCATGTGTGACTCTGTTCTGTTTTGTAATTCAGTTCAAGTGTAACGGTTTTTACATTCCCTCTATAAGTGACACCTTATGAGAAGTGTCCTTTTCTGTGTGACTTATTTCACTTAGAATCGTCTTACCTAAATCCACTCATCATGCTGCTACTAGCCTTATGACATTGATTTCATGGCTGAGTGATATTCCATTGTACATAAGGACCACAACTTTTTTATCCATTTTTCGCTTTCCTGGGATATGTAAGGTGGAAGGAAGTGGAGGTCCTTGTCAACAGAGCAGCCCTAAACTTTGGGGTGCTTGTGTCTTGCTGATTTTCAATTTTCCCACTTTATCCCCCCATGCGTGGAAGTGCCCTATGCTCTCTAAGCTGTGTTTTTTAGATGTTTCAGGACACACCGTACACTTCTCCAGAGTGGCTGTTGGCAATTTACATCCCGCCCATCAGTGTAGCAAGGCTCCCATTTCTCCATGGCCTGTCCTGCATTTCTGGTTTTGACACTTTTTTCAGCATGGCCCTTTTGACCGATGGGAAGCGAGACTTCTTTGTAGCGCTGATTTGCCTTTCCAGGTTTCTTGGTTGGCCAAAAAGGGCGTATGCGTTTTTTCCTGAATATATTCAGGAAAAAACGCATACGCCCTTTTTGGCCAAGGGCATCATTGTCAACGTTTTGCCGCTTTTCATGTGCTTTAAAGGCGATTCGAATCTACCTCCTGAAATCTGTTTCCTGCAATTCTGCCTTGATTTCAAATCCTCTTCTTTGCCTTCCCTCAATATATTTGTGGACGAGAGTTATCATTTATAACTCTGCAGGTTTGTGAATTGCAGTGCCCTGAAGCTCCATTTTACAAGTCGCTTATTTGGGAGCCGGCCGCAAAAGCGCAGGATGGCTTCAGGCCCTGTTCTGGTTCCGGGGGGCAGGCTGAGCCTGTGGTTAATTCTTCTTCCTGATGGGAAAATAGAGTGACCTGTGCCTGTCCCAACACCAAGAGCTAGTCTCTCATTGGTTCCCCGTCTTCCCGTTCATCCTCAGGACAAATTGCAACCTGTATGGAACAGGAGGTTAAAGGTGCTGATGCTCCAAGTAGGGAGATTGCTAGTAAAGTGGCTGGAATGGCGAACCCGAGCACAAGGAGATGAGAAATGAGGTGCGTTTTAGAAACCTTTCCCCATCACACGGTGTACCATCTTCTGGGTTTCTCATGCATGTTTTCGATGTAGGAAGATGCCCTTGAACCTGGAGATTTGGGACCCATGCGATGGGTAGCACGCAGTATTACTTTAAAGGGTCTGCGTTTGCTCACCCAACCTCACCAAACCTCTCAGCCCCAAGAGTGTCCACCCTTATGTCTCATCCAGCTGTGGGTCTAGATATGGTCAATCCAGGTTGCATCACAGCCCCTGAACGAATTGTGTAAGAATTTCTCTCTCTTTCCCTGTCTTTGTTTCATGGGTTTTTAAAAGTAATTTATTTTTATAATGGGGTTTAGCTGCTTTTCACGGCTGTGTTTATGCCGCTTTACACCCACTTGACACACTAACAGAGAGATATCAATACATAGGTTTTAAGATTATTACTAGTCAGATATATTCTTGTGCGGTGAATCGGGCGTGTTGAGTCCAGTTCTCTGAGCAAGGAGTAGGTCTTGTCTATTACATATTGGGTTTATGGAACGGTATCTGAGCTAATTTGAAACTCTTGTTTTATGTATCACCCCACCTCACCTTTCCCGTTAAGCAGCCATAGTGTGTTTTCTGCATGTGTGACTCTGTTCTGTTTTGTAAGTCAGTTCAAGTGTAACGGTTTTTACATTCCCTCTATAAGTGACACCTTATGAGAAGTGTCCTTTTCTGTGTGACTTATTTCACTTAGAATCGTCTTACCTAAATCCACTCATCATGCTGCTACTAGCCTTATGACATTGATTTCATGGCTGAGTGATATTCCATTGTACATAAGGACCACAACTTTTTTATCCATTTTTCGCTTTCCTGGGATATTTAAGGTGGAATGAAGTGGAGGTCCTTGTCAACAGAGCAGCCCTAAACTTTGGGGTGCTTGTGTCTTGCTGATTTTCAATTTTCCCACTTTATCCCCCCATGCGTGGAAGTGCCCTATGCTCTCTAAGCTGTGTTTTTTAGATGTTTCAGGACACACCGTACACTTCTCCAGAGTGGCTGTTGGCAATTTACATCCCGCCCATCAGTGTAGCAAGGCTCCCATTTCTCCATGGCCTGTCCTGCATTTCTGGTTTTGACACTTTTTTCAGCATGGCCCTTTTGACCGATGGGAAGCGAGACTTCTTTGTCGCGCTGATTTGCCTTTCCAGGTTGCTTGGTTGGCCAAAAAGGGCGTATGCGTTTTTTCCTGAATGTATTCAGGAAAAAACGCATACGCCCTTTTTGGCCAAGGGCATCATTGTCAACGTTTTGCCGCTTTTCATGTGCTTTAAAGGCGATTCGAATCTACCTCCTGAAATCTGTTTCCTGCAATTCTGCCTTGATTTCAAATCCTCTTCTTTGCCTTCCCTCAATATATTTGTGGACGAGAGTTATCATTTATAACTCTGCAGGTTTGTGAATTGCAGTGCCCTGAAGCTCCATTTTACAAGTTGCTTTTTTGGGAGCCGGCCGCAAAAGCGCAGGATGGCTTCAGGCCCTGTTCTGGTTCCGGGGGGCAGGCTGAGCCTGTGGTTAATTCTTCTTCCTGATGGGAAAATAGAGTGACCTGTGCCTGTCCCAACACCAAGAGCTAGTCTCTCATTGGTTCCCCGTCTTCCCGTTCATCCTCAGGACAAATTGCAACCTGTACGGAACAGGAGGTTAAAGGTGCTGATGCTCCAAGTAGGGAGATTGCTAGTAAAGTGGCTGGAATGGCGAACCCGAGCACAAGGAGATGAGAAATGAGGTGCGTTTTAGAAACCTTTCCCCATCACACGGTGTACCATCTTCTGGGTTTCTCATGCATGTTTTCGATGTAGGAAGATGCCCTTGAACCTGGAGATTTGGGATCCATGCGATGGGTAGCACGCAGTATTACTTTAAAGGGTCTGCGTTTGCTCACCCAACCTCACCAAACCTCTCAGCCCCAAGAGTGTCCACCCTTATGTCTCATCCAGCTGTGGGTCTAGATATGGTCAATCCAGGTTGCATCACAGCCCCTGAACGAATTGTGTAAGAATTTCTCTCTCTTTCCCTGTCTTTGTTTCATGGGTTTTTAAAAGTAATTTATTTTTATAATGGGGTTTAGCTGCTTTTCACGGCTGTGTTTAGGCCGCTTTACACCCACTTGACCCACTAACAGAGAGATATCAATACATAGGTTTTAAGATTATTACTGGTCAGATATATTCTTGTGCGGTGAATCGGGCGTGTTGAGTCCAGTTCTCTGAGCAAGGAGTAGGTCTTGTCTATTACATATTGGGTTTATGGAACGGTATCTGAGCTAATTTGAAACTCTTGTTTTATGTATCACCCCACCTCACCTTTCCCGTTAAGCAGCCATAGTGTGTTTTCTGCATGTGTGACTCTGTTCTGTTTTGTAATTCAGTTCAAGTGTAACGGTTTTTACATTCCCTCTATAAGTGACACCTTATGAGAAGTGTCCTTTTCTGTGTGACTTATTTCACTTAGAATCGTCTTACCTAAATCCACTCATCATGCTGCTACTAGCCTTATGACATTGATTTCATGGTTGAGTGATATTCCATTGCACATAAGGACCACAACTTTTTTATCCATTTTTCGCTTTCCTGGGATATTTAAGGTGGAATGAAGTGGAGGTCCTTGTCAACAGAGCAGCCCTAAACTTTGGGGTGCTTGTGTCTTGCTGATTTTCAATTTTCCCACTTTATCCCCCCATGCGTGGAAGTGCCCTATGCTCTCTAAGCTGTGTTTTTTAGATGTTTCAGGACACACCGTACACTTCTCCAGAGTGGCTGTTGGCAATTTACATCCCGCCCATCAGTGTAGCAAGGCTCCCATTTCTCCATGGCCTGTCCTGCATTTCTGGTTTTGACAGTTTTTTCAGCATGGCCCTTTGGACCGATGGGAAGCGAGACTTCTTTGTAGCGCTGATTTGCCTTTCCAGGTTGCTTGGTTGGCCAAAAAGGGCGTATGCGTTTTTTCCTGAATATATTCAGGAAAAAACGCATACGCCCTTTTTGGCCAAGGGCATCATTGTCAACGTTTTGCCGCTTTTCATGTGCTTTAAAGGCGATTCGAATCTACCTCCTGAAATCTGTTTCCTGCAATTCTGCCTTGATTTCAAATCCTCTTCTTTGCCTTCCCTCAATATATTTGTGGACGAGAGTTATGATTTATAACTCTGCATGTTTGTGAATTGCAGTGCCCTGAAGCTCCATTTTACAAGTCGCTTTTTTGGGAGCCGGCCGCAAAAGCGCAGGATGGCTTCAGGCCCTGTTCTGGTTCCGGGGGGCAGGCTGAGCCTGTGGTTAATTCTTCTTCCTGATGGGAAAATAGAGTGGCCTGTGCCTGTCCCAACACCAAGAGCTAGTCTCTCATTGGTTCCCCGTCTTCCCGTTCATCCTCAGGACAAATTGCAACCTGTACGGAACAGGAGGTTAAAGGTGCTGATGCTCCAAGTAGGGAGATTGCTAGTAAAGTGGCTGGAATGGCGAACCCGAGCACAAGGAGATGAGAAATGAGGTGCGTTTTAGAAACCTTTCCCCATCACACGGTGTACCATCTTCTGGGTTTCTCATGCATGTTTTCGATGTAGGAAGATGCCCTTGAACCTGGAGATTTGGGACCCATGCGATGGGTAGCACGCAGTATTACTTTAAAGGGTCTGCGTTTGCTCACCCAACCTCACCAAACCTCTCAGCCCCAAGAGTGTCCACCCTTATGTCTCATCCAGCTGTGGGTCTAGATATGGTCAATCCAGGTTGCATCACAGCCCCTGAACGAATTGTGTAAGAATTTCTCTCTCTTTCCCTGTCTTTGTTTCATGGGTTTTTAAAAGTAATTTATTTTTATAATGGGGTTTAGCTGCTTTTCACGGCTGTGTTTAGGCCGCTTTACACCCACTTGACACACTAACAGAGAGATATCAATACATAGGTTTTAAGATTATTACTAGTCAGATATATTCTTGTGCGGTGAATCGGGCGTGTTGAGTCCAGTTCTCTGAGCAAGGAGTAGGTCTTGTCTATTACATATTGGGTTTATGGAACGGTATCTGAGCTAATTTGAAACTCTTGTTTTATGTATCACCCCACCTCACCCTTCCCGTTAAGCAGCCATAGTGTGTTTTCTGCGTGTGTGACTCTGTTCTGTTTTGTAAGTCAGTTCAAGTGTAACGGTTTTTACATTCCCTCTATAAGTGACACCTTATGAGAAGTGTCCTTTTCTGTGTGACTTATTTCACTTAGAATCGTCTTACCTAAATCCACTCATCATGCTGCTACTAGCCTTATGACATTGATTTCATGGCTGAGTGATATTCCATTGTACATAAGGACCACAACTTTTTTATCCATTTTTCGCTTTCCTGGGTTATTTAAGGTGGAAGGAAGTGGAGGTCCTTGTCAACAGAGCAGCCCTAAACTTTGGGGTGCTTGTGTCTTGCTGATTTTCAATTTTCCCACTTTATCCCCCCATGCGTGGAAGTGCCCTATGCTCTCTAAGCTGTGTTTTTCAGATGTTTCAGGACACACCGTACACTTCTCCAGAGTGGCTGTTGGCAATTTACATCCCGCCCATCAGTGTAGCAAGGCTCCCATTTCTCCATGGCCTGACCTGCATTTCTGGTTTTGACACTTTTTTCAGCATGGCCCTTTTGACCGATGGGAAGCGAGACTTCTTTGTAGCGCTGATTTGCCTTTCCAGGTTGCTTGGTTGGCCAAAAAGGGCGTATGCGTTTTTTCCTGAATATATTCAGGAAAAAACGCATACGCCCTTTTTGGCCAAGGGCATCATTGTCAACGTTTTGCCGCTTTTCATGTGCTTTAAAGGCGATTCGAATCTACCTCCTGAAATCTGTTTCCTGCAATTCTGCCTTGATTTCAAATCCTCTTCTTTGCCTTCCCTCAATATATTTGTGGACGAGAGTTATCATTTATAACTCTGCAGGTTTGTGAATTGCAGTGCCTTGAAGCTCCATTTTACAAGTCGCTTTTTTGGGAGCCGGCCGCAAAAGCGCAGGATGGCTTCAGGCCCTGTTCTGGTTCAGGGGGGCAGGCTGAGCCTGTGGTTAATTCTTCTTCCTGATGGGAAAATAGAGTGACCTGTGCCTGTCCCAACACCAAGAGCTAGTCTCTCATTGGTTCCCCGTCTTTCCGTTCATCCTCAGGACAAATTGCAACCTGTACGGAACAGGAGGTTAAAGGTGCTGATGCTCCAAGTAGGGAGATTGCTAGTAAAGTGGCTGGAATGGCGAACCCGAGCACAAGGAGATGAGAAATGAGGTGCGTTTTAGAAACCTTTCCCCATCACACGGTGTACCATCTTCTGGGTTTCTCATGCATGTTTTCGATGTAGGAAGATGCCCTTGAACCTGGAGATTTGGGACCCATGCGATGGGTAGCACGCAGTATTACTTTAAAGGGTCTGCGTTTGCTCACCCAACCTCACCAAACCTCTCATCGCCAAGAGTGTCCACCCTTATGTCTCATCCAGCTGTGGGTCTAGATATGGTCAATCCAGTTTGCATCACAGCCCCTTAACGAATTGTGTAAGAATTTCTCTCTCTTTCCCTGTCTTTGTTTCATGGGTTTTTAAAAGTAATTTATTTTTATAATGGGGTTTAGCTGCTTTTCACGGCTTTGTTTATGCCGCTTTACACCAACTTGACACACTAACAGAGAGATATCAATACATAGGTTTTAAGATTATTACTAGTCAGATATATTCTTGTGCGGTGAATCGGGCGTGTTGAGTCCAGTTCTCTGAGCAAGGAGTAGGTGTTGTCTATTACATATTGGGTTTATGGAACGGTATCTGAGCTAATTTGAAACTCTTGTTTTATGTATCACCCCACCTCACCTTTCCCGTTAAGCAGCCATAGTGTGTTTTCTGCATGTGTGACTCTGTTCTGTTTTGTAATTCAGTTCAAGTGTAACGTTTTTACATTCCCTCTATAAGTGACACCTTATGAGAAGTGTCCTTTTCTGTGTGACTTATTTCACTTAGAATCGTCTTACCTAAATCCACTCATCATGCTGCTACTAGCCTTATGACATTGATTTCATGGCTGAGTGATATTCCATTGTACATAAGGACCACAACTTTTTTATCCATTTTTCGCTTTCCTGGGATATTTAAGGTGGAATGAAGTGGAGGTCCTTGTCAACAGAGCAGCCCTAAACTTTGGGGTGCTTGTGTCTTGCTGATTTTCAATTTTCCCACTTTATCCCCCCATGCGTGGAAGTGCCCTATGCTCTCTAAGCTGTGTTTTTTAGATGTTTCAGGACACACCGTACACTTCTCTAGAGTGGCTGTTGGCAATTTACATCCCGCCCATCAGTGTAGCAAGGCTCCCATTTCTCCATGGCCTGTCCTGCATTTCTGGTTTTGACACTTTTTTCAGCATGGCCCTTTTGACCGATCGGAAGCGAGACTTCTTTGTAGCGCTGATTTGCCTTTCCAGGTTGCTTGGTTGGCCAAAAAGGGCGTATGCGTTTTTTCCTGAATGTATTCAGGAAAAAACGCATACGCCCTTTTTGGCCAAGGGCATCATTGTCAACGTTTTGCCGCTTTTCATGTGCTTTAAAGGCGATTCGAATCTACCTCCTGAAATCTGTTTCCTGCAATTCTGCCTTGATTTCAAATCCTCTTCTTTGCCTTCCCTCAATATATTTGTGGACGAGAGTTATCATTTATAACTCTGCAGGTTTGTGAATTGCAGTGCCCTGAAGCTCCATTTTACAAGTCGCTTTTTTGGGAGCCGGCCGCAAAAGCGCAGGATGGCTTCAGGCCCTGTTCTGGTTCCGGGGGGCAGGCTGAGCCTGTGGTTAATTCTTCTTCCTGATGGGAAAATAGAGTGACCTGTGCCTGTCCCAACACCAAGAGCTAGTCTCTCATTGGTTCCCCGTCTTCCCGTTCATCCTCAGGACAAATTGCAACCTGTACGGAACAGGAGGTTAAAGGTGCTGATGCTCCAAGTAGGGAGATTGCTAGTAAAGTGGCTGGAATGGCGAACCCGAGCACAAGGAGATGAGAAATGAGGTGCGTTTTAGAAACCTTTCCCCATCACACGGTGTACCATCTTCTGGGTTTCTCATGCATGTTTTCGATGTAGGAAGATGCCCTTGAACCTGGAGATTTGGGACCCATGCGATGGGTAGCACGCAGTATTACTTTAAAGGGTCTGCGTTTGCTCACCCAACCTCACCAGACCTCTCAGCCCCACGAGTGTCCACCCTTATGTCTCATCCAGCTGTGGGTCTAGACATGGTCAATCCAGGTTGCATCACAGCCCCTGAACGAATTGTGTAAGAATTTCTCTCTCTTTCCCTGTCTTTGTTTCATGGGTTTTTAAAAGTAATTTATTTTTATAATGGGGTTTAGCTGCTTTTCACGGCTGTGTTTAGGCCGCTTTACACCCACTTGACCCACTAACAGAGAGATATCAATACATAGGTTTTAAGATTATTACTAGTCAGATATATTCTTGTGCGGTGAATCGGGCGTGTTGAGTCCAGTTCTCTGAGCAAGGAGTAGGTCTTGTCTATTACATATTGGGTTTATGGAACGGTATCTGAGCTAATTTGAAACTCTTGTTTTATGTATCACCCCACCTCACCTTTCCCGTTAAGCAGCCATAGTGTGTTTTCTGCATGTGTGACTCTGTTCTGTTTTGTAATTCAGTTCAAGTGTAACGGTTTTTACATTCCCTCTATAACTGACACCTTATGAGAAGTGTCCTTTTCTGTGTGACTTATTTCACTTAGAATCGTCTTACCTAAATCCACTCATCATGCTGCTACTAGCCTTATGACATTGATTTCATGGCTGAGTGATATTCCATTGTACATAAGGACCACAACTTTTTTATCCATTTTTCGCTTTCCTGGGATATGTAAGGTGGAAGGAAGTGGAGGTCCTTGTCAACAGAGCAGCCCTAACCTTTGGGGTGCTTGTGTCTTGCTGATTTTCAATTTTCCCACTTTATCCCCCCATGCGTGGAAGTGCCCTATGCTCTCTAAGCTGTGTTTTTTAGATGTTTCAGGACACACCGTACACTTCTCCAGAGTGGCTGTTGGCAATTTACATCCCGCCCATCAGTGTAGCAAGGCTCCCATTTCTCCATGGCCTGTCCTGCATTTCTGGTTTTGACACTTTTTTCAGCATGGCCCATTTGACCGATGGGAAGCGAGACTTCTTTGTCGCGCTGATTTGCCTTTCCAGGTTGCTTGGTTGGCCAAAAAGGGCGTATGCGTTTTTTCCTGAATGTATTCAGGAAAAAACGCATACGCCCTTTTTGGCCAAGGGCATCATTGTCAACGTTTTGCCGCTTTTCATGTGCTTTAAAGGCGATTCGAATCTACCTCCTGAAATCTGTTTCCTGCAATTCTGCCTTGATTTCAAATCCTCTTCTTTGCCTTCCCTCAATATATTTGTGGACGAGAGTTATCATTTATAACTCTGCAGGTTTGTGAATTGCAGTGCCCTGAAGCTCCATTTTACAAGTCGCTTTTTTGGGAGCCGGCCGCAAAAGCGCAGGATGGCTTCAGGCCCTGTTCTGGTTCCGGGGGGCAGGCTGAGCCTGTGGTTAATTCTTCTTCCTGATGGGAAAATAGAGTGACCTGTGCCTGTCCCAACACCAAGAGCTAGTCTCTCATTGGTTCCCCGTCTTCCCGTTCATCCTCAGGACAAATTGCAACCTGTACGGAACAGGAGGTTAAAGGTGCTGATGCTCCAAGTAGGGAGATTGCTAGTAAAGTGGCTGGAATGGCGAACCCGAGCACAAGGAGATGAGAAATGAGGTGCGTTTTAGAAACCTTTCCCCATCACACGGTGTACCATCTTCTGGGTTTCTCATGCATGTTTTCGATGTAGGAAGATGCCCTTGAACCTGGAGATTTGGGATCCATGCGATGGGTAGCACGCAGTATTACTTTAAAGGGTCTGCGTTTGCTCACCCAACCTCACCAAACCTCTCAGCCCCAAGAGTGTCCACCCTTATGTCTCATCCAGCTGTGGGTCTAGATATGGTCAATCCAGGTTGCATCACAGCCCCTGAACGAATTGTGTAAGAATTTCTCTCTCTTTCCCTGTCTTTGTTTCATGGGTTTTTAAAAGTAATTTATTTTTATAATGGGGTTTAGCTGCTTTTCACGGCTGTGTTTAGGCCGCTTTACACCCACTTGACACACTAACAGAGAGATATCAATACATAGGTTTTAAGATTATTACTGGTCAGATATATTCTTGTGCGGTGAATCGGGCGTGTTGAGTCCAGTTCTCTGAGCAAGGAGTAGGTCTTGTCTATTCCATATTGGGTTTATGGAACGGTATCTGAGCTAATTTGAAACTCTTGTTTTATGTATCACCCCACCTCACCTTTCCCGTTAAGCAGCCATAGTGTGTTTTCTGCATGTGTGACTCTGTTCTGTTTTGTAATTCAGTTCAAGTGTAACGGTTTTTACATTCCCTCTATAAGTGACACCTTATGAGAAGTGTCCTTTTCTGTGTGACTTATTTCACTTAGAATCGTCTTACCTAAATCCACTCATCATGCTGCTACTAGCCTTATGACATTGATTTCATGGTTGAGTGATATTCCATTGTACATAAGGACCACAACTTTTTTATCCATTTTTCGCTTTCCTGGGATATTTAAGGTGGAATGAAGTGGAGGTCCTTGTCAACAGAGCAGCCCTAAACTTTGGGGTGCTTGTGTCTTGCTGATTTTCAATTTTCCCACTTTATCCCCCCATGCGTGGAAGTGCCCTATGCTCTCTAAGCTGTGTTTTTTAGATGTTTCAGGACACACCGTACACTTCTCCAGAGTGGCTGTTGGCAATTTACATCCCGCCCATCAGTGTAGCAAGGCTCCCATTTCTCCATGGCCTGTCCTGCATTTCTGGTTTTGACAGTTTTTTCAGCATGGCCCTTTGGACCGATGGGAAGCGAGACTTCTTTGTAGCGCTGATTTGCCTTTCCAGGTTGCTTGGTTGGCCAAAAAGGGCGTATGCGTTTTTTCCTGAATATATTCAGGAAAAAACGCATACGCCCTTTTTGGCCAAGGGCATCATTGTCAACGTTTTGCCGCTTTTCATGTGCTTTAAAGGCGATTCGAATCTACCTCCTGAAATCTGTTTCCTGCAATTCTGCCTTGATTTCAAATCCTCTTCTTTGCCTTCCCTCAATATATTTGTGGACGAGAGTTATGATTTATAACTCTGCATGTTTGTGAATTGCAGTGCCCTGAAGCTCCATTTTACAAGTCGCTTTTTTGGGAGCCGGCCGCAAAAGCGCAGGATGGCTTCAGGCCCTGTTCTGGTTCCGGGGGGCAGGCTGAGCCTGTGGTTAATTCTTCTTCCTGATGGGAAAATAGAGTGGCCTGTGCCTGTCCCAACACCAAGAGCTAGTCTCTCATTGGTTCCCCGTCTTCCCGTTCATCCTCAGGACAAATTGCAACCTGTACGGAACAGGAGGTTAAAGGTGCTGATGCTCCAAGTAGGGAGATTGCTAGTAAAGTGGCTGGAATGGCGAACCCGAGCACAAGGAGATGAGAAATGAGGTGCGTTTTAGAAACCTTTCCCCATCACACGGTGTACCATCTTCTGGGTTTCTCATGCATGTTTTCGATGTAGGAAGATGCCCTTGAACCTGGAGATTTGGGATCCATGCGATGGGTAGCACGCAGTATTACTTTAAAGGGTCTGCGTTTGCTCACCCAACCTCACCAAACCTCTCAGCCCCAAGAGTGTCCACCCTTATGTCTCATCCAGCTGTGGGTCTAGATATGGTCAATCCAGGTTGCATCACAGCCCCTGAACGAATTGTGTAAGAATTTCTCTCTCTTTCCCTGTCTTTGTTTCATGGGTTTTTAAAAGTAATTTATTTTTATAATGGGGTTTAGCTGCTTTTCACGGCTGTGTTTAGGCCGCTTTACACCCACTTGACACACTAACAGAGAGATATCAATACATAGGTTTTAAGATTATTACTGGTCAGATATATTCTTGTGCGGTGAATCGGGCGTGTTGAGTCCAGTTCTCTGAGCAAGGAGTAGGTCTTGTCTATTCCATATTGGGTTTATGGAACGGTATCTGAGCTAATTTGAAACTCTTGTTTTATGTATCACCCCACCTCACCTTTCCCGTTAAGCAGCCATAGTGTGTTTTCTGCATGTGTGACTCTGTTCTGTTTTGTAATTCAGTTCAAGTGTAACGGTTTTTACATTCCCTCTATAAGTGACACCTTATGAGAAGTGTCCTTTTCTGTGTGACTTATTTCACTTAGAATCGTCTTACCTAAATCCACTCATCATGCTGCTACTAGCCTTATGACATTGATTTCATGGTTGAGTGATATTCCATTGTACATAAGGACCACAACTTTTTTATCCATTTTTCGCTTTCCTGGGATATTTAAGGTGGAATGAAGTGGAGGTCCTTGTCAACAGAGCAGCCCTAAACTTTGGGGTGCTTGTGTCTTGCTGATTTTCAATTTTCCCACTTTATCCCCCCATGCGTGGAAGTGCCCTATGCTCTCTAAGCTGTGTTTTTTAGATGTTTCAGGACACACCGTACACTTCTCCAGAGTGGCTGTTGGCAATTTACATCCCGCCCATCAGTGTAGCAAGGCTCCCATTTCTCCATGGCCTGTCCTGCATTTCTGGTTTTGACAGTTTTTTCAGCATGGCCCTTTGGACCGATGGGAAGCGAGACTTCTTTGTAGCGCTGATTTGCCTTTCCAGGTTGCTTGGTTGGCCAAAAAGGGCGTATGCGTTTTTTCCTGAATATATTCAGGAAAAAACGCATACGCCCTTTTTGGCCAAGGGCATCATTGTCAACGTTTTGCCGCTTTTCATGTGCTTTAAAGGCGATTCGAATCTACCTCCTGAAATCTGTTTCCTGCAATTCTGCCTTGATTTCAAATCCTCTTCTTTGCCTTCCCTCAATATATTTGTGGACGAGAGTTATGATTTATAACTCTGCATGTTTGTGAATTGCAGTGCCCTGAAGCTCCATTTTACAAGTCGCTTTTTTGGGAGCCGGCCGCAAAAGCGCAGGATGGCTTCAGGCCCTGTTCTGGTTCCGGGGGGCAGGCTGAGCCTGTGGTTAATTCTTCTTCCTGATGGGAAAATAGAGTGGCCTGTGCCTGTCCCAACACCAAGAGCTAGTCTCTCATTGGTTCCCCGTCTTCCCGTTCATCCTCAGGACAAATTGCAACCTGTACGGAACAGGAGGTTAAAGGTGCTGATGCTCCAAGTAGGGAGATTGCTAGTAAAGTGGCTGGAATGGCGAACCCGAGCACAAGGAGATGAGAAATGAGGTGCGTTTTAGAAACCTTTCCCCATCACACGGTGTACCATCTTCTGGGTTTCTCATGCATGTTTTCGATGTAGGAAGATGCCCTTGAACCTGGAGATTTGGGACCCATGCGATGGGTAGCACGCAGTATTACTTTAAAGGGTCTGCGTTTGCTCACCCAACCTCACCAGACCTCTCAGCCCCACGAGTGTCCACCCTTATGTCTCATCCAGCTGTGGGTCTAGACATGGTCAATCCAGGTTGCATCACAGCCCCTGAACGAATTGTGTAAGAATTTCTCTCTCTTTCCCTGTCTTTGTTTCATGGGTTTTTAAAAGTAATTTATTTTTATAATGGGGTTTAGCTGCTTTTCACGGCTGTGTTTAGGCCGCTTTACACCCACTTGACCCACTAACAGAGAGATATCAATACATAGGTTTTAAGATTATTACTAGTCAGATATATTCTTGTGCGGTGAATCGGGCGTGTTGAGTCCAGTTCTCTGAGCAAGGAGTAGGTCTTGTCTATTACATATTGGGTTTATGGAACGGTATCTGAGCTAATTTGAAACTCTTGTTTTATGTATCACCCCACCTCACCTTTCCCGTTAAGCAGCCATAGTGTGTTTTCTGCATGTGTGACTCTGTTCTGTTTTGTAATTCAGTTCAAGTGTAACGGTTTTTACATTCCCTCTATAACTGACACCTTATGAGAAGTGTCCTTTTCTGTGTGACTTATTTCACTTAGAATCGTCTTACCTAAATCCACTCATCATGCTGCTACTAGCCTTATGACATTGATTTCATGGCTGAGTGATATTCCATTGTACATAAGGACCACAACTTTTTTATCCATTTTTCGCTTTCCTGGGATATGTAAGGTGGAAGGAAGTGGAGGTCCTTGTCAACAGAGCAGCCCTAACCTTTGGGGTGCTTGTGTCTTGCTGATTTTCAATTTTCCCACTTTATCCCCCCATGCGTGGAAGTGCCCTATGCTCTCTAAGCTGTGTTTTTTAGATGTTTCAGGACACACCGTACACTTCTCCAGAGTGGCTGTTGGCAATTTACATCCCGCCCATCAGTGTAGCAAGGCTCCCATTTCTCCATGGCCTGTCCTGCATTTCTGGTTTTGACACTTTTTTCAGCATGGCCCATTTGACCGATGGGAAGCGAGACTTCTTTGTCGCGCTGATTTGCCTTTCCAGGTTGCTTGGTTGGCCAAAAAGGGCGTATGCGTTTTTTCCTGAATGTATTCAGGAAAAAACGCATACGCCCTTTTTGGCCAAGGGCATCATTGTCAACGTTTTGCCGCTTTTCATGTGCTTTAAAGGCGATTCGAATCTACCTCCTGAAATCTGTTTCCTGCAATTCTGCCTTGATTTCAAATCCTCTTCTTTGCCTTCCCTCAATATATTTGTGGACGAGAGTTATCATTTATAACTCTGCAGGTTTGTGAATTGCAGTGCCCTGAAGCTCCATTTTACAAGTCGCTTTTTTGGGAGCCGGCCGCAAAAGCGCAGGATGGCTTCAGGCCCTTTTCTGGTTCCGGGGGGCAGGCTGAGCCTGTGGTTAATTCTTCTTCCTGATGGGAAAATAGAGTGACCTGTGCCTGTCCCAACACCAAGAGCTAGTCTCTCATTGGTTCCCCGTCTTCCCGTTCATCCTCAGGACAAATTGCAACCTGTACGGAACAGGAGGTTAAAGGTGCTGATGCTCCAAGTAGGGAGATTGCTAGTAAAGTGGCTGGAATGGCGAACCCGAGCACAAGGAGATGAGAAATGAGGTGCGTTTTAGAAACCTTTCCCCATCACACGGTGTACCATCTTCTGGGTTTCTCATGCATGTTTTCGATGTAGGAAGATGCCCTTGAACCTGGAGATTTGGGATCCATGCGATGGGTAGCACGCAGTATTACTTTAAAGGGTCTGCGTTTGCTCACCCAACCTCACCAAACCTCTCAGCCCCAAGAGTGTCCACCCTTATGTCTCATCCAGCTGTGGGTCTAGATATGGTCAATCCAGGTTGCATCACAGCCCCTGAACGAATTGTGTAAGAATTTCTCTCTCTTTCCCTGTCTTTGTTTCATGGGTTTTTAAAAGTAATTTATTTTTATAATGGGGTTTAGCTGCTTTTCACGGCTGTGTTTAGGCCGCTTTACACCCACTTGACACACTAACAGAGAGATATCAATACATAGGTTTTAAGATTATTACTGGTCAGATATATTCTTGTGCGGTGAATCGGGCGTGTTGAGTCCAGTTCTCTGAGCAAGGAGTAGGTCTTGTCTATTCCATATTGGGTTTATGGAACGGTATCTGAGCTAATTTGAAACTCTTGTTTTATGTATCACCCCACCTCACCTTTCCCGTTAAGCAGCCATAGTGTGTTTTCTGCATGTGTGACTCTGTTCTGTTTTGTAATTCAGTTCAAGTGTAACGGTTTTTACATTCCCTCTATAAGTGACACCTTATGAGAAGTGTCCTTTTCTGTGTGACTTATTTCACTTAGAATCGTCTTACCTAAATCCACTCATCATGCTGCTACTAGCCTTATGACATTGATTTCATGGTTGAGTGATATTCCATTGTACATAAGGACCACAACTTTTTTATCCATTTTTCGCTTTCCTGGGATATTTAAGGTGGAATGAAGTGGAGGTCCTTGTCAACAGAGCAGCCCTAAACTTTGGGGTGCTTGTGTCTTGCTGATTTTCAATTTTCCCACTTTATCCCCCCATGCGTGGAAGTGCCCTATGCTCTCTAAGCTGTGTTTTTTAGATGTTTCAGGACACACCGTACACTTCTCCAGAGTGGCTGTTGGCAATTTACATCCCGCCCATCAGTGTAGCAAGGCTCCCATTTCTCCATGGCCTGTCCTGCATTTCTGGTTTTGACAGTTTTTTCAGCATGGCCCTTTGGACCGATGGGAAGCGAGACTTCTTTGTAGCGCTGATTTGCCTTTCCAGGTTGCTTGGTTGGCCAAAAAGGGCGTATGCGTTTTTTCCTGAATATATTCAGGAAAAAACGCATACGCCCTTTTTGGCCAAGGGCATCATTGTCAACGTTTTGCCGCTTTTCATGTGCTTTAAAGGCGATTCGAATCTACCTCCTGAAATCTGTTTCCTGCAATTCTGCCTTGATTTCAAATCCTCTTCTTTGCCTTCCCTCAATATATTTGTGGACGAGAGTTATGATTTATAACTCTGCATGTTTGTGAATTGCAGTGCCCTGAAGCTCCATTTTACAAGTCGCTTTTTTGGGAGCCGGCCGCAAAAGCGCAGGATGGCTTCAGGCCCTGTTCTGGTTCCGGGGGGCAGGCTGAGCCTGTGGTTAATTCTTCTTCCTGATGGGAAAATAGAGTGGCCTGTGCCTGTCCCAACACCAAGAGCTAGTCTCTCATTGGTTCCCCGTCTTCCCGTTCATCCTCAGGACAAATTGCAACCTGTACGGAACAGGAGGTTAAAGGTGCTGATGCTCCAAGTAGGGAGATTGCTAGTAAAGTGGCTGGAATGGCGAACCCGAGCACAAGGAGATGAGAAATGAGGTGCGTTTTAGAAACCTTTCCCCATCACACGGTGTACCATCTTCTGGGTTTCTCATGCATGTTTTCGATGTAGGAAGATGCCCTTGAACCTGGAGATTTGGGATCCATGCGATGGGTAGCACGCAGTATTACTTTAAAGGGTCTGCGTTTGCTCACCCAACCTCACCAAACCTCTCAGCCCCAAGAGTGTCCACCCTTATGTCTCATCCAGCTGTGGGTCTAGATATGGTCAATCCAGGTTGCATCACAGCCCCTGAACGAATTGTGTAAGAATTTCTCTCTCTTTCCCTGTCTTTGTTTCATGGGTTTTTAAAAGTAATTTATTTTTATAATGGGGTTTAGCTGCTTTTCACGGCTGTGTTTAGGCCGCTTTACACCCACTTGACACACTAACAGAGAGATATCAATACATAGGTTTTAAGATTATTACTGGTCAGATATATTCTTGTGCGGTGAATCGGGCGTGTTGAGTCCAGTTCTCTGAGCAAGGAGTAGGTCTTGTCTATTCCATATTGGGTTTATGGAACGGTATCTGAGCTAATTTGAAACTCTTGTTTTATGTATCACCCCACCTCACCTTTCCCGTTAAGCAGCCATAGTGTGTTTTCTGCATGTGTGACTCTGTTCTGTTTTGTAATTCAGTTCAAGTGTAACGGTTTTTACATTCCCTCTATAAGTGACACCTTATGAGAAGTGTCCTTTTCTGTGTGACTTATTTCACTTAGAATCGTCTTACCTAAATCCACTCATCATGCTGCTACTAGCCTTATGACATTGATTTCATGGTTGAGTGATATTCCATTGTACATAAGGACCACAACTTTTTTATCCATTTTTCGCTTTCCTGGGATATTTAAGGTGGAATGAAGTGGAGGTCCTTGTCAACAGAGCAGCCCTAAACTTTGGGGTGCTTGTGTCTTGCTGATTTTCAATTTTCCCACTTTATCCCCCCATGCGTGGAAGTGCCCTATGCTCTCTAAGCTGTGTTTTTTAGATGTTTCAGGACACACCGTACACTTCTCCAGAGTGGCTGTTGGCAATTTACATCCCGCCCATCAGTGTAGCAAGGCTCCCATTTCTCCATGGCCTGTCCTGCATTTCTGGTTTTGACAGTTTTTTCAGCATGGCCCTTTGGACCGATGGGAAGCGAGACTTCTTTGTAGCGCTGATTTGCCTTTCCAGGTTGCTTGGTTGGCCAAAAAGGGCGTATGCGTTTTTTCCTGAATATATTCAGGAAAAAACGCATACGCCCTTTTTGGCCAAGGGCATCATTGTCAACGTTTTGCCGCTTTTCATGTGCTTTAAAGGCGATTCGAATCTACCTCCTGAAATCTGTTTCCTGCAATTCTGCCTTGATTTCAAATCCTCTTCTTTGCCTTCCCTCAATATATTTGTGGACGAGAGTTATGATTTATAACTCTGCATGTTTGTGAATTGCAGTGCCCTGAAGCTCCATTTTACAAGTCGCTTTTTTGGGAGCCGGCCGCAAAAGCGCAGGATGGCTTCAGGCCCTGTTCTGGTTCCGGGGGGCAGGCTGAGCCTGTGGTTAATTCTTCTTCCTGATGGGAAAATAGAGTGGCCTGTGCCTGTCCCAACACCAAGAGCTAGTCTCTCATTGGTTCCCCGTCTTCCCGTTCATCCTCAGGACAAATTGCAACCTGTACGGAACAGGAGGTTAAAGGTGCTGATGCTCCAAGTAGGGAGATTGCTAGTAAAGTGGCTGGAATGGCGAACCCGAGCACAAGGAGATGAGAAATGAGGTGCGTTTTAGAAACCTTTCCCCATCACACGGTGTACCATCTTCTGGGTTTCTCATGCATGTTTTCGATGTAGGAAGATGCCCTTGAACCTGGAGATTTGGGACCCATGCGATGGGTAGCACGCAGTATTACTTTAAAGGGTCTGCGTTTGCTCACCCAACCTCACCAGACCTCTCAGCCCCACGAGTGTCCACCCTTATGTCTCATCCAGCTGTGGGTCTAGACATGGTCAATCCAGGTTGCATCACAGCCCCTGAACGAATTGTGTAAGAATTTCTCTCTCTTTCCCTGTCTTTGTTTCATGGGTTTTTAAAAGTAATTTATTTTTATAATGGGGTTTAGCTGCTTTTCACGGCTGTGTTTAGGCCGCTTTACACCCACTTGACCCACTAACAGAGAGATATCAATACATAGGTTTTAAGATTATTACTAGTCAGATATATTCTTGTGCGGTGAATCGGGCGTGTTGAGTCCAGTTCTCTGAGCAAGGAGTAGGTCTTGTCTATTACATATTGGGTTTATGGAACGGTATCTGAGCTAATTTGAAACTCTTGTTTTATGTATCACCCCACCTCACCTTTCCCGTTAAGCAGCCATAGTGTGTTTTCTGCATGTGTGACTCTGTTCTGTTTTGTAATTCAGTTCAAGTGTAACGGTTTTTACATTCCCTCTATAACTGACACCTTATGAGAAGTGTCCTTTTCTGTGTGACTTATTTCACTTAGAATCGTCTTACCTAAATCCACTCATCATGCTGCTACTAGCCTTATGACATTGATTTCATGGCTGAGTGATATTCCATTGTACATAAGGACCACAACTTTTTTATCCATTTTTCGCTTTCCTGGGATATGTAAGGTGGAAGGAAGTGGAGGTCCTTGTCAACAGAGCAGCCCTAACCTTTGGGGTGCTTGTGTCTTGCTGATTTTCAATTTTCCCACTTTATCCCCCCATGCGTGGAAGTGCCCTATGCTCTCTAAGCTGTGTTTTTTAGATGTTTCAGGACACACCGTACACTTCTCCAGAGTGGCTTTTGGCAATTTACATCCCGCCCATCAGTGTAGCAAGGCTCCCATTTCTCCATGGCCTGTCCTGCATTTCTGGTTTTGACACTTTTTTCAGCATGGCCCTTTTGACCGATGGGAAGCGAGACTTCTTTGTCGCGCTGATTTGCCTTTCCAGGTTGCTTGGTTGGCCAAAAAGGGCGTATGCGTTTTTTCCTGAATGTATTCAGGAAAAAACGCATACGCCCTTTTTGGCCAAGGGCATCATTGTCAACGTTTTGCCGCTTTTCATGTGCTTTAAAGGCGATTCGAATCTACCTCCTGAAATCTGTTTCCTGCAATTCTGCCTTGATTTCAAATCCTCTTCTTTGCCTTCCCTCAATATATTTGTGGACGAGAGTTATCATTTATAACTCTGCAGGTTTGTGAATTGCAGTGCCCTGAAGCTCCATTTTACAAGTCGCTTTTTTGGGAGCCGGCCGCAAAAGCGCAGGATGGCTTCAGGCCCTGTTCTGGTTCCGGGGGGCAGGCTGAGCCTGTGGTTAATTCTTCTTCCTGATGGGAAAATAGAGTGGCCTGTGCCTGTCCCAACACCAAGAGCTAGTCTCTCATTGGTTCCCCGTCTTCCCGTTCATCCTCAGGACAAATTGCAACCTGTACGGAACAGGAGGTTAAAGGTGCTGATGCTCCAAGTAGGGAGATTGCTAGTAAAGTGGCTGGAATGGCGAACCCGAGCACAAGGAGATGAGAAATGAGGTGCGTTTTAGAAACCTTTCCCCATCACACGGTGTACCATCTTCTGGGTTTCTCATGCATGTTTTCGATGTAGGAAGATGCCCTTGAACCTGGAGATTTGGGACCCATGCGATGGGTAGCACGCAGTATTACTTTAAAGGGTCTGCGTTTGCTCACCCAACCTCACCAGACCTCTCAGCCCCACGAGTGTCCACCCTTATGTCTCATCCAGCTGTGGGTCTAGACATGGTCAATCCAGGTTGCATCACAGCCCCTGAACGAATTGTGTAAGAATTTCTCTCTCTTTCCCTGTCTTTGTTTCATGGGTTTTTAAAAGTAATTTATTTTTATAATGGGGTTTAGCTGCTTTTCACGGCTGTGTTTAGGCCGCTTTACACCCACTTGACCCACTAACAGAGAGATATCAATACATAGGTTTTAAGATTATTACTAGTCAGATATATTCTTGTGCGGTGAATCGGGCGTGTTGAGTCCAGTTCTCTGAGCAAGGAGTAGGTCTTGTCTATTACATATTGGGTTTATGGAACGGTATCTGAGCTAATTTGAAACTCTTGTTTTATGTATCACCCCACCTCACCTTTCCCGTTAAGCAGCCATAGTGTGTTTTCTGCATGTGTGACTCTGTTCTGTTTTGTAATTCAGTTCAAGTGTAACGGTTTTTACATTCCCTCTATAACTGACACCTTATGAGAAGTGTCCTTTTCTGTGTGACTTATTTCACTTAGAATCGTCTTACCTAAATCCACTCATCATGCTGCTACTAGCCTTATGACATTGATTTCATGGCTGAGTGATATTCCATTGTACATAAGGACCACAACTTTTTTATCCATTTTTCGCTTTCCTGGGATATGTAAGGTGGAAGGAAGTGGAGGTCCTTGTCAACAGAGCAGCCCTAACCTTTGGGGTGCTTGTGTCTTGCTGATTTTCAATTTTCCCACTTTATCCCCCCATGCGTGGAAGTGCCCTATGCTCTCTAAGCTGTGTTTTTTAGATGTTTCAGGACACACCGTACACTTCTCCAGAGTGGCTTTTGGCAATTTACATCCCGCCCATCAGTGTAGCAAGGCTCCCATTTCTCCATGGCCTGTCCTGCATTTCTGGTTTTGACACTTTTTTCAGCATGGCCCTTTTGACCGATGGGAAGCGAGACTTCTTTGTCGCGCTGATTTGCCTTTCCAGGTTGCTTGGTTGGCCAAAAAGGGCGTATGCGTTTTTTCCTGAATGTATTCAGGAAAAAACGCATACGCCCTTTTTGGCCAAGGGCATCATTGTCAACGTTTTGCCGCTTTTCATGTGCTTTAAAGGCGATTCGAATCTACCTCCTGAAATCTGTTTCCTGCAATTCTGCCTTGATTTCAAATCCTCTTCTTTGCCTTCCCTCAATATATTTGTGGACGAGAGTTATCATTTATAACTCTGCAGGTTTGTGAATTGCAGTGCCCTGAAGCTCCATTTTACAAGTCGCTTTTTTGGGAGCCGGCCGCAAAAGCGCAGGATGGCTTCAGGCCCTGTTCTGGTTCCGGGGGGCAGGCTGAGCCTGTGGTTAATTCTTCTTCCTGATGGGAAAATAGAGTGACCTGTGCCTGTCCCAACACCAAGAGCTAGTCTCTCATTGGTTCCCCGTCTTCCCGTTCATCCTCAGGACAAATTGCAACCTGTACGGAACAGGAGGTTAAAGGTGCTGATGCTCCAAGTAGGGAGATTGCTAGTAAAGTGGCTGGAATGGCGAACCCGAGCACAAGGAGATGAGAAATGAGGTGCGTTTTAGAAACCTTTCCCCATCACACGGTGTACCATCTTCTGGGTTTCTCATGCATGTTTTCGATGTAGGAAGATGCCCTTGAACCTGGAGATTTGGGATCCATGCGATGGGTAGCACGCAGTATTACTTTAAAGGGTCTGCGTTTGCTCACCCAACCTCACCAAACCTCTCAGCCCCAAGAGTGTCCACCCTTATGTCTCATCCAGCTGTGGGTCTAGATATGGTCAATCCAGGTTGCATCACAGCCCCTGAACGAATTGTGTAAGAATTTCTCTCTCTTTCCCTGTCTTTGTTTCATGGGTTTTTAAAAGTAATTTATTTTTATAATGGGGTTTAGCTGCTTTTCACGGCTGTGTTTAGGCCGCTTTACACCCACTTGACACACTAACAGAGAGATATCAATACATAGGTTTTAAGATTATTACTGGTCAGATATATTCTTGTGCGGTGAATCGGGCGTGTTGAGTCCAGTTCTCTGAGCAAGGAGTAGGTCTTGTCTATTCCATATTGGGTTTATGGAACGGTATCTGAGCTAATTTGAAACTCTTGTTTTATGTATCACCCCACCTCACCTTTCCCGTTAAGCAGCCATAGTGTGTTTTCTGCATGTGTGACTCTGTTCTGTTTTGTAATTCAGTTCAAGTGTAACGGTTTTTACATTCCCTCTATAAGTGACACCTTATGAGAAGTGTCCTTTTCTGTGTGACTTATTTCACTTAGAATCGTCTTACCTAAATCCACTCATCATGCTGCTACTAGCCTTATGACATTGATTTCATGGTTGAGTGATATTCCATTGTACATAAGGACCACAACTTTTTTATCCATTTTTCGCTTTCCTGGGATATTTAAGGTGGAATGAAGTGGAGGTCCTTGTCAACAGAGCAGCCCTAAACTTTGGGGTGCTTGTGTCTTGCTGATTTTCAATTTTCCCACTTTATCCCCCCATGCGTGGAAGTGCCCTATGCTCTCTAAGCTGTGTTTTTTAGATGTTTCAGGACACACCGTACACTTCTCCAGAGTGGCTGTTGGCAATTTACATCCCGCCCATCAGTGTAGCAAGGCTCCCATTTCTCCATGGCCTGTCCTGCATTTCTGGTTTTGACAGTTTTTTCAGCATGGCCCTTTGGACCGATGGGAAGCGAGACTTCTTTGTAGCGCTGATTTGCCTTTCCAGGTTGCTTGGTTGGCCAAAAAGGGCGTATGCGTTTTTTCCTGAATATATTCAGGAAAAAACGCATACGCCCTTTTTGGCCAAGGGCATCATTGTCAACGTTTTGCCGCTTTTCATGTGCTTTAAAGGCGATTCGAATCTACCTCCTGAAATCTGTTTCCTGCAATTCTGCCTTGATTTCAAATCCTCTTCTTTGCCTTCCCTCAATATATTTGTGGACGAGAGTTATGATTTATAACTCTGCATGTTTGTGAATTGCAGTGCCCTGAAGCTCCATTTTACAAGTCGCTTTTTTGGGAGCCGGCCGCAAAAGCGCAGGATGGCTTCAGGCCCTGTTCTGGTTCCGGGGGGCAGGCTGAGCCTGTGGTTAATTCTTCTTCCTGATGGGAAAATAGAGTGGCCTGTGCCTGTCCCAACACCAAGAGCTAGTCTCTCATTGGTTCCCCGTCTTCCCGTTCATCCTCAGGACAAATTGCAACCTGTACGGAACAGGAGGTTAAAGGTGCTGATGCTCCAAGTAGGGAGATTGCTAGTAAAGTGGCTGGAATGGCGAACCCGAGCACAAGGAGATGAGAAATGAGGTGCGTTTTAGAAACCTTTCCCCATCACACGGTGTACCATCTTCTGGGTTTCTCATGCATGTTTTCGATGTAGGAAGATGCCCTTGAACCTGGAGATTTGGGACCCATGCGATGGGTAGCACGCAGTATTACTTTAAAGGGTCTGCGTTTGCTCACCCAACCTCACCAAACCTCTCAGCCCCAAGAGTGTCCACCCTTATGTCTCATCCAGCTGTGGGTCTAGATATGGTCAATCCAGGTTGCATCACAGCCCCTGAACGAATTGTGTAAGAATTTCTCTCTCTTTCCCTGTCTTTGTTTCATGGGTTTTTAAAAGTAATTTATTTTTATAATGGGGTTTAGCTGCTTTTCACGGCTGTGTTTATGCCGCTTTACACCCACTTGACACACTAACAGAGAGATATCAATACATAGGTTTTAAGATTATTACTAGTCAGATATATTCTTGTGCGGTGAATCGGGCGTGTTGAGTCCAGTTCTCTGAGCAAGGAGTAGGTCTTGTCTATTACATATTGGGTTTATGGAACGGTATCTGAGCTAATTTGAAACTCTTGTTTTATGTATCACCCCACCTCACCTTTCCCGTTAAGCAGCCATAGTGTGTTTTCTGCATGTGTGACTCTGTTCTGTTTTGTAAGTCAGTTCAAGTGTAACGGTTTTTACATTCCCTCTATAAGTGACACCTTATGAGAAGTGTCCTTTTCTGTGTGACTTATTTCACTTAGAATCGTCTTACCTAAATCCACTCATCATGCTGCTACTAGCCTTATGACATTGATTTCATGGCTGAGTGATATTCCATTGTACATAAGGACCACAACTTTTTTATCCATTTTTCGCTTTCCTGGGTTATTTAAGGTGGAAGGAAGTGGAGGTCCTTGTCAACAGAGCAGCCCTAAACTTTGGGGTGCTTGTGTCTTGCTGATTTTCAATTTTCCCACTTTATCCCCCCATGCGTGGAAGTGCCCTATGCTCTCTAAGCTGTGTTTTTCAGATGTTTCAGGACACACCGTACACTTCTCCAGAGTGGCTGTTGGCAATTTACATCCCGCCCATCAGTGTAGCAAGGCTCCCATTTCTCCATGGCCTGACCTGCATTTCTGGTTTTGACACTTTTTTCAGCATGGCCCTTTTGACCGATGGGAAGCGAGACTTCTTTGTAGCGCTGATTTGCCTTTCCAGGTTGCTTGGTTGGCCAAAAAGGGCGTATGCGTTTTTTCCTGAATATATTCAGGAAAAAACGCATACGCCCTTTTTGGCCAAGGGCATCATTGTCAACGTTTTGCCGCTTTTCATGTGCTTTAAAGGCGATTCGAATCTACCTCCTGAAATCTGTTTCCTGCAATTCTGCCTTGATTTCAAATCCTCTTCTTTGCCTTCCCTCAATATATTTGTGGACGAGAGTTATCATTTATAACTCTGCAGGTTTGTGAATTGCAGTGCCTTGAAGCTCCATTTTACAAGTCGCTTTTTTGGGAGCCGGCCGCAAAAGCGCAGGATGGCTTCAGGCCCTGTTCTGGTTCCGGGGGGCAGGCTGAGCCTGTGGTTAATTCTTCTTCCTGATGGGAAAATAGAGTGACCTGTGCCTGTCCCAACACCAAGAGCTAGTCTCTCATTGGTTCCCCGTCTTCCCGTTCATCCTCAGGACAAATTGCAACCTGTACGGAACAGGAGGTTAAAGGTGCTGATGCTCCAAGTAGGGAGATTGCTAGTAAAGTGGCTGGAATGGCGAACCCGAGCACAAGGAGATGAGAAATGAGGTGCGTTTTAGAAACCTTTCCCCATCACACGGTGTACCATCTTCTGGGTTTCTCATGCATGTTTTCGATGTAGGAAGATGCCCTTGAACCTGGAGATTTGGGACCCATGCGATGGGTAGCACGCAGTATTACTTTAAAGGGTCTGCGTTTGCTCACCCAACCTCACCAAACCTCTCATCGCCAAGAGTGTCCACCCTTATGTCTCATCCAGCTGTGGGTCTAGATATGGTCAATCCAGGTTGCATCACAGCCCCTGAACGAATTGTGTAAGAATTTCTCTCTCTTTCCCTGTCTTTGTTTCATGGGTTTTTAAAAGTAATTTATTTTTATAATGGGGTTTAGCTGCTTTTCACGGCTTTGTTTATGCCGCTTTACACCAACTTGACACACTAACAGAGAGATATCAATACATAGGTTTTAAGATTATTACTAGTCAGATATATTCTTGTGCGGTGAATCGGGCGTGTTGAGTCCAGTTCTCTGAGCAAGGAGTAGGTCTTGTCTATTACATATTGGGTTTATGGAACGGTATCTGAGCTAATTTGAAACTCTTGTTTTATGTATCACCCCACCTCACCTTTCCCGTTAAGCAGCCATAGTGTGTTTTCTGCATGTGTGACTCTGTTCTGTTTTGTAATTCAGTTCAAGTGTAACGGTTTTTACATTCCCTCTATAACTGACACCTTATGAGAAGTGTCCTTTTCTGTGTGACTTATTTCACTTAGAATCGTCTTACCTAAATCCACTCATCATGCTGCTACTAGCCTTATGACATTGATTTCATGGCTGAGTGATATTCCATTGTACATAAGGACCACAACTTTTTTATCCATTTTTCGCTTTCCTGGGATATGTAAGGTGGAAGGAAGTGGAGGTCCTTGTCAACAGAGCAGCCCTAACCTTTGGGGTGCTTGTGTCTTGCTGATTTTCAATTTTCCCACTTTATCCCCCCATGCGTGGAAGTGCCCTATGCTCTCTAAGCTGTGTTTTTTAGATGTTTCAGGACACACCGTACACTTCTCCAGAGTGGCTGTTGGCAATTTACATCCCGCCCATCAGTGTAGCAAGGCTCCCATTTCTCCATGGCCTGTCCTGCATTTCTGGTTTTGACACTTTTTTCAGCATGGCCCTTTTGACCGATGGGAAGCGAGACTTCTTTGTCGCGCTGATTTGCCTTTCCAGGTTGCTTGGTTGGCCAAAAAGGGCGTATGCGTTTTTTCCTGAATGTATTCAGGAAAAAACGCATACGCCCTTTTTGGCCAAGGGCATCATTGTCAACGTTTTGCCGCTTTTCATGTGCTTTAAAGGCGATTCGAATCTACCTCCTGAAATCTGTTTCCTGCAATTCTGCCTTGATTTCAAATCCTCTTCTTTGCCTTCCCTCAATATATTTGTGGACGAGAGTTATCATTTATAACTCTGCAGGTTTGTGAATTGCAGTGCCCTGAAGCTCCATTTTACAAGTTGCTTTTTTGGGAGCCGGCCGCAAAAGCGCAGGATGGCTTCAGGCCCTGTTCTGGTTCCGGGGGGCAGGCTGAGCCTGTGGTTAATTCTTCTTCCTGATGGGAAAATAGAGTGACCTGTGCCTGTCCCAACACCAAGAGCTAGTCTCTCATTGGTTCCCCGTCTTCCCGTTCATCCTCAGGACAAATTGCAACCTGTACGGAACAGGAGGTTAAAGGTGCTGATGCTCCAAGTAGGGAGATTGCTAGTAAAGTGGCTGGAATGGCGAACCCGAGCACAAGGAGATGAGAAATGAGGTGCGTTTTAGAAACCTTTCCCCATCACACGGTGTACCATCTTCTGGGTTTCTCATGCATGTTTTCGATGTAGGAAGATGCCCTTGAACCTGGAGATTTGGGATCCATGCGATGGGTAGCACGCAGTATTACTTTAAAGGGTCTGCGTTTGCTCACCCAACCTCACCAAACCTCTCAGCCCCAAGAGTGTCCACCCTTATGTCTCATCCAGCTGTGGGTCTAGATATGGTCAATCCAGGTTGCATCACAGCCCCTGAACGAATTGTGTAAGAATTTCTCTCTCTTTCCCTGTCTTTGTTTCATGGGTTTTTAAAAGTAATTTATTTTTATAATGGGGTTTAGCTGCTTTTCACGGCTGTGTTTAGGCCGCTTTACACCCACTTGACCCACTAACAGAGAGATATCAATACATAGGTTTTAAGATTATTACTGGTCAGATATATTCTTGTGCGGTGAATCGGGCGTGTTGAGTCCAGTTCTCTGAGCAAGGAGTAGGTCTTGTCTATTACATATTGGGTTTATGGAACGGTATCTGAGCTAATTTGAAACTCTTGTTTTATGTATCACCCCACCTCACCTTTCCCGTTAAGCAGCCATAGTGTGTTTTCTGCATGTGTGACTCTGTTCTGTTTTGTAATTCAGTTCAAGTGTAACGGTTTTTACATTCCCTCTATAAGTGACACCTTATGAGAAGTGTCCTTTTCTGTGTGACTTATTTCACTTAGAATCGTCTTACCTAAATCCACTCATCATGCTGCTACTAGCCTTATGACATTGATTTCATGGTTGAGTGATATTCCATTGCACATAAGGACCACAACTTTTTTATCCATTTTTCGCTTTCCTGGGATATTTAAGGTGGAATGAAGTGGAGGTCCTTGTCAACAGAGCAGCCCTAAACTTTGGGGTGCTTGTGTCTTGCTGATTTTCAATTTTCCCACTTTATCCCCCCATGCGTGGAAGTGCCCTATGCTCTCTAAGCTGTGTTTTTTAGATGTTTCAGGACACACCGTACACTTCTCCAGAGTGGCTGTTGGCAATTTACATCCCGCCCATCAGTGTAGCAAGGCTCCCATTTCTCCATGGCCTGTCCTGCATTTCTGGTTTTGACAGTTTTTTCAGCATGGCCCTTTGGACCGATGGGAAGCGAGACTTCTTTGTAGCGCTGATTTGCCTTTCCAGGTTGCTTGGTTGGCCAAAAAGGGCGTATGCGTTTTTTCCTGAATATATTCAGGAAAAAACGCATACGCCCTTTTTGGCCAAGGGCATCATTGTCAACGTTTTGCCGCTTTTCATGTGCTTTAAAGGCGATTCGAATCTACCTCCTGAAATCTGTTTCCTGCAATTCTGCCTTGATTTCAAATCCTCTTCTTTGCCTTCCCTCAATATATTTGTGGACGAGAGTTATGATTTATAACTCTGCATGTTTGTGAATTGCAGTGCCCTGAAGCTCCATTTTACAAGTCGCTTTTTTGGGAGCCGGCCGCAAAAGCGCAGGATGGCTTCAGGCCCTGTTCTGGTTCCGGGGGGCAGGCTGAGCCTGTGGTTAATTCTTCTTCCTGATGGGAAAATAGAGTGGCCTGTGCCTGTCCCAACACCAAGAGCTAGTCTCTCATTGGTTCCCCGTCTTCCCGTTCATCCTCAGGACAAATTGCAACCTGTACGGAACAGGAGGTTAAAGGTGCTGATGCTCCAAGTAGGGAGATTGCTAGTAAAGTGGCTGGAATGGCGAACCCGAGCACAAGGAGATGAGAAATGAGGTGCGTTTTAGAAACCTTTCCCCATCACACGGTGTACCATCTTCTGGGTTTCTCATGCATGTTTTCGATGTAGGAAGATGCCCTTGAACCTGGAGATTTGGGACCCATGCGATGGGTAGCACGCAGTATTACTTTAAAGGGTCTGCGTTTGCTCACCCAACCTCACCAAACCTCTCAGCCCCAAGAGTGTCCACCCTTATGTCTCATCCAGCTGTGGGTCTAGATATGGTCAATCCAGGTTGCATCACAGCCCCTGAACGAATTGTGTAAGAATTTCTCTCTCTTTCCCTGTCTTTGTTTCATGGGTTTTTAAAAGTAATTTATTTTTATAATGGGGTTTAGCTGCTTTTCACGGCTGTGTTTAGGCCGCTTTACACCCACTTGACACACTAACAGAGAGATATCAATACATAGGTTTTAAGATTATTACTAGTCAGATATATTCTTGTGCGGTGAATCGGGCGTGTTGAGTCCAGTTCTCTGAGCAAGGAGTAGGTCTTGTCTATTACATATTGGGTTTATGGAACGGTATCTGAGCTAATTTGAAACTCTTGTTTTATGTATCACCCCACCTCACCTTTCCCGTTAAGCAGCCATAGTGTGTTTTCTGCATGTGTGACTCTGTTCTGTTTTGTAATTCAGTTCAAGTGTAACGGTTTTTACATTCCCTCTATAACTGACACCTTATGAGAAGTGTCCTTTTCTGTGTGACTTATTTCACTTAGAATCGTCTTACCTAAATCCACTCATCATGCTGCTACTAGCCTTATGACATTGATTTCATGGCTGAGTGATATTCCATTGTACATAAGGACCACAACTTTTTTATCCATTTTTCGCTTTCCTGGGATATGTAAGGTGGAAGGAAGTGGAGGTCCTTGTCAACAGAGCAGCCCTAACCTTTGGGGTGCTTGTGTCTTGCTGATTTTCAATTTTCCCACTTTATCCCCCCATGCGTGGAAGTGCCCTATGCTCTCTAAGCTGTGTTTTTTAGATGTTTCAGGACACACCGTACACTTCTCCAGAGTGGCTGTTGGCAATTTACATCCCGCCCATCAGTGTAGCAAGGCTCCCATTTCTCCATGGCCTGTCCTGCATTTCTGGTTTTGACACTTTTTTCAGCATGGCCCATTTGACCGATGGGAAGCGAGACTTCTTTGTCGCGCTGATTTGCCTTTCCAGGTTGCTTGGTTGGCCAAAAAGGGCGTATGCGTTTTTTCCTGAATGTATTCAGGAAAAAACGCATACGCCCTTTTTGGCCAAGGGCATCATTGTCAACGTTTTGCCGCTTTTCATGTGCTTTAAAGGCGATTCGAATCTACCTCCTGAAATCTGTTTCCTGCAATTCTGCCTTGATTTCAAATCCTCTTCTTTGCCTTCCCTCAATATATTTGTGGACGAGAGTTATCATTTATAACTCTGCAGGTTTGTGAATTGCAGTGCCCTGAAGCTCCATTTTACAAGTCGCTTTTTTGGGAGCCGGCCGCAAAAGCGCAGGATGGCTTCAGGCCCTGTTCTGGTTCCGGGGGGCAGGCTGAGCCTGTGGTTAATTCTTCTTCCTGATGGGAAAATAGAGTGACCTGTGCCTGTCCCAACACCAAGAGCTAGTCTCTCATTGGTTCCCCGTCTTCCCGTTCATCCTCAGGACAAATTGCAACCTGTACGGAACAGGAGGTTAAAGGTGCTGATGCTCCAAGTAGGGAGATTGCTAGTAAAGTGGCTGGAATGGCGAACCCGAGCACAAGGAGATGAGAAATGAGGTGCGTTTTAGAAACCTTTCCCCATCACACGGTGTACCATCTTCTGGGTTTCTCATGCATGTTTTCGATGTAGGAAGATGCCCTTGAACCTGGAGATTTGGGATCCATGCGATGGGTAGCACGCAGTATTACTTTAAAGGGTCTGCGTTTGCTCACCCAACCTCACCAAACCTCTCAGCCCCAAGAGTGTCCACCCTTATGTCTCATCCAGCTGTGGGTCTAGATATGGTCAATCCAGGTTGCATCACAGCCCCTGAACGAATTGTGTAAGAATTTCTCTCTCTTTCCCTGTCTTTGTTTCATGGGTTTTTAAAAGTAATTTATTTTTATAATGGGGTTTAGCTGCTTTTCACGGCTGTGTTTAGGCCGCTTTACACCCACTTGACACACTAACAGAGAGATATCAATACATAGGTTTTAAGATTATTACTGGTCAGATATATTCTTGTGCGGTGAATCGGGCGTGTTGAGTCCAGTTCTCTGAGCAAGGAGTAGGTCTTGTCTATTCCATATTGGGTTTATGGAACGGTATCTGAGCTAATTTGAAACTCTTGTTTTATGTATCACCCCACCTCACCTTTCCCGTTAAGCAGCCATAGTGTGTTTTCTGCATGTGTGACTCTGTTCTGTTTTGTAATTCAGTTCAAGTGTAACGGTTTTTACATTCCCTCTATAAGTGACACCTTATGAGAAGTGTCCTTTTCTGTGTGACTTATTTCACTTAGAATCGTCTTACCTAAATCCACTCATCATGCTGCTACTAGCCTTATGACATTGATTTCATGGTTGAGTGATATTCCATTGTACATAAGGACCACAACTTTTTTATCCATTTTTCGCTTTCCTGGGATATTTAAGGTGGAATGAAGTGGAGGTCCTTGTCAACAGAGCAGCCCTAAACTTTGGGGTGCTTGTGTCTTGCTGATTTTCAATTTTCCCACTTTATCCCCCCATGCGTGGAAGTGCCCTATGCTCTCTAAGCTGTGTTTTTTAGATGTTTCAGGACACACCGTACACTTCTCCAGAGTGGCTGTTGGCAATTTACATCCCGCCCATCAGTGTAGCAAGGCTCCCATTTCTCCATGGCCTGTCCTGCATTTCTGGTTTTGACAGTTTTTTCAGCATGGCCCTTTGGACCGATGGGAAGCGAGACTTCTTTGTAGCGCTGATTTGCCTTTCCAGGTTGCTTGGTTGGCCAAAAAGGGCGTATGCGTTTTTTCCTGAATATATTCAGGAAAAAACGCATACGCCCTTTTTGGCCAAGGGCATCATTGTCAACGTTTTGCCGCTTTTCATGTGCTTTAAAGGCGATTCGAATCTACCTCCTGAAATCTGTTTCCTGCAATTCTGCCTTGATTTCAAATCCTCTTCTTTGCCTTCCCTCAATATATTTGTGGACGAGAGTTATGATTTATAACTCTGCATGTTTGTGAATTGCAGTGCCCTGAAGCTCCATTTTACAAGTCGCTTTTTTGGGAGCCGGCCGCAAAAGCGCAGGATGGCTTCAGGCCCTGTTCTGGTTCCGGGGGGCAGGCTGAGCCTGTGGTTAATTCTTCTTCCTGATGGGAAAATAGAGTGGCCTGTGCCTGTCCCAACACCAAGAGCTAGTCTCTCATTGGTTCCCCGTCTTCCCGTTCATCCTCAGGACAAATTGCAACCTGTACGGAACAGGAGGTTAAAGGTGCTGATGCTCCAAGTAGGGAGATTGCTAGTAAAGTGGCTGGAATGGCGAACCCGAGCACAAGGAGATGAGAAATGAGGTGCGTTTTAGAAACCTTTCCCCATCACACGGTGTACCATCTTCTGGGTTTCTCATGCATGTTTTCGATGTAGGAAGATGCCCTTGAACCTGGAGATTTGGGACCCATGCGATGGGTAGCACGCAGTATTACTTTAAAGGGTCTGCGTTTGCTCACCCAACCTCACCAGACCTCTCAGCCCCACGAGTGTCCACCCTTATGTCTCATCCAGCTGTGGGTCTAGACATGGTCAATCCAGGTTGCATCACAGCCCCTGAACGAATTGTGTAAGAATTTCTCTCTCTTTCCCTGTCTTTGTTTCATGGGTTTTTAAAAGTAATTTATTTTTATAATGGGGTTTAGCTGCTTTTCACGGCTGTGTTTAGGCCGCTTTACACCCACTTGACCCACTAACAGAGAGATATCAATACATAGGTTTTAAGATTATTACTAGTCAGATATATTCTTGTGCGGTGAATCGGGCGTGTTGAGTCCAGTTCTCTGAGCAAGGAGTAGGTCTTGTCTATTACATATTGGGTTTATGGAACGGTATCTGAGCTAATTTGAAACTCTTGTTTTATGTATCACCCCACCTCACCTTTCCCGTTAAGCAGCCATAGTGTGTTTTCTGCATGTGTGACTCTGTTCTGTTTTGTAATTCAGTTCAAGTGTAACGGTTTTTACATTCCCTCTATAACTGACACCTTATGAGAAGTGTCCTTTTCTGTGTGACTTATTTCACTTAGAATCGTCTTACCTAAATCCACTCATCATGCTGCTACTAGCCTTATGACATTGATTTCATGGCTGAGTGATATTCCATTGTACATAAGGACCACAACTTTTTTATCCATTTTTCGCTTTCCTGGGATATGTAAGGTGGAAGGAAGTGGAGGTCCTTGTCAACAGAGCAGCCCTAACCTTTGGGGTGCTTGTGTCTTGCTGATTTTCAATTTTCCCACTTTATCCCCCCATGCGTGGAAGTGCCCTATGCTCTCTAAGCTGTGTTTTTTAGATGTTTCAGGACACACCGTACACTTCTCCAGAGTGGCTTTTGGCAATTTACATCCCGCCCATCAGTGTAGCAAGGCTCCCATTTCTCCATGGCCTGTCCTGCATTTCTGGTTTTGACACTTTTTTCAGCATGGCCCTTTTGACCGATGGGAAGCGAGACTTCTTTGTCGCGCTGATTTGCCTTTCCAGGTTGCTTGGTTGGCCAAAAAGGGCGTATGCGTTTTTTCCTGAATGTATTCAGGAAAAAACGCATACGCCCTTTTTGGCCAAGGGCATCATTGTCAACGTTTTGCCGCTTTTCATGTGCTTTAAAGGCGATTCGAATCTACCTCCTGAAATCTGTTTCCTGCAATTCTGCCTTGATTTCAAATCCTCTTCTTTGCCTTCCCTCAATATATTTGTGGACGAGAGTTATCATTTATAACTCTGCAGGTTTGTGAATTGCAGTGCCCTGAAGCTCCATTTTACAAGTCGCTTTTTTGGGAGCCGGCCGCAAAAGCGCAGGATGGCTTCAGGCCCTGTTCTGGTTCCGGGGGGCAGGCTGAGCCTGTGGTTAATTCTTCTTCCTGATGGGAAAATAGAGTGACCTGTGCCTGTCCCAACACCAAGAGCTAGTCTCTCATTGGTTCCCCGTCTTCCCGTTCATCCTCAGGACAAATTGCAACCTGTACGGAACAGGAGGTTAAAGGTGCTGATGCTCCAAGTAGGGAGATTGCTAGTAAAGTGGCTGGAATGGCGAACCCGAGCACAAGGAGATGAGAAATGAGGTGCGTTTTAGAAACCTTTCCCCATCACACGGTGTACCATCTTCTGGGTTTCTCATGCATGTTTTCGATGTAGGAAGATGCCCTTGAACCTGGAGATTTGGGATCCATGCGATGGGTAGCACGCAGTATTACTTTAAAGGGTCTGCGTTTGCTCACCCAACCTCACCAAACCTCTCAGCCCCAAGAGTGTCCACCCTTATGTCTCATCCAGCTGTGGGTCTAGATATGGTCAATCCAGGTTGCATCACAGCCCCTGAACGAATTGTGTAAGAATTTCTCTCTCTTTCCCTGTCTTTGTTTCATGGGTTTTTAAAAGTAATTTATTTTTATAATGGGGTTTAGCTGCTTTTCACGGCTGTGTTTAGGCCGCTTTACACCCACTTGACCCACTAACAGAGAGATATCAATACATAGGTTTTAAGATTATTACTGGTCAGATATATTCTTGTGCGGTGAATCGGGCGTGTTGAGTCCAGTTCTCTGAGCAAGGAGTAGGTCTTGTCTATTCCATATTGGGTTTATGGAACGGTATCTGAGCTAATTTGAAACTCTTGTTTTATGTATCACCCCACCTCACCTTTCCCGTTAAGCAGCCATAGTGTGTTTTCTGCATGTGTGACTCTGTTCTGTTTTGTAATTCAGTTCAAGTGTAACGGTTTTTACATTCCCTCTATAAGTGACACCTTATGAGAAGTGTCCTTTTCTGTGTGACTTATTTCACTTAGAATCGTCTTACCTAAATCCACTCATCATGCTGCTACTAGCCTTATGACATTGATTTCATGGTTGAGTGATATTCCATTGTACATAAGGACCACAACTTTTTTATCCATTTTTCGCTTTCCTGGGATATTTAAGGTGGAATGAAGTGGAGGTCCTTGTCAACAGAGCAGCCCTAAACTTTGGGGTGCTTGTGTCTTGCTGATTTTCAATTTTCCCACTTTATCCCCCCATGCGTGGAAGTGCCCTATGCTCTCTAAGCTGTGTTTTTTAGATGTTTCAGGACACACCGTACACTTCTCCAGAGTGGCTGTTGGCAATTTACATCCCGCCCATCAGTGTAGCAAGGCTCCCATTTCTCCATGGCCTGTCCTGCATTTCTGGTTTTGACAGTTTTTTCAGCATGGCCCTTTGGACCGATGGGAAGCGAGACTTCTTTGTAGCGCTGATTTGCCTTTCCAGGTTGCTTGGTTGGCCAAAAAGGGCGTATGCGTTTTTTCCTGAATATATTCAGGAAAAAACGCATACGCCCTTTTTGGCCAAGGGCATCATTGTCAACGTTTTGCCGCTTTTCATGTGCTTTAAAGGCGATTCGAATCTACCTCCTGAAATCTGTTTCCTGCAATTCTGCCTTGATTTCAAATCCTCTTCTTTGCCTTCCCTCAATATATTTGTGGACGAGAGTTATGATTTATAACTCTGCATGTTTGTGAATTGCAGTGCCCTGAAGCTCCATTTTACAAGTCGCTTTTTTGGGAGCCGGCCGCAAAAGCGCAGGATGGCTTCAGGCCCTGTTCTGGTTCCGGGGGGCAGGCTGAGCCTGTGGTTAATTCTTCTTCCTGATGGGAAAATAGAGTGGCCTGTGCCTGTCCCAACACCAAGAGCTAGTCTCTCATTGGTTCCCCGTCTTCCCGTTCATCCTCAGGACAAATTGCAACCTGTACGGAACAGGAGGTTAAAGGTGCTGATGCTCCAAGTAGGGAGATTGCTAGTAAAGTGGCTGGAATGGCGAACCCGAGCACAAGGAGATGAGAAATGAGGTGCGTTTTAGAAACCTTTCCCCATCACACGGTGTACCATCTTCTGGGTTTCTCATGCATGTTTTCGATGTAGGAAGATGCCCTTGAACCTGGAGATTTGGGACCCATGCGATGGGTAGCACGCAGTATTACTTTAAAGGGTCTGCGTTTGCTCACCCAACCTCACCAAACCTCTCAGCCCCAAGAGTGTCCACCCTTATGTCTCATCCAGCTGTGGGTCTAGATATGGTCAATCCAGGTTGCATCACAGCCCCTGAACGAATTGTGTAAGAATTTCTCTCTCTTTCCCTGTCTTTGTTTCATGGGTTTTTAAAAGTAATTTATTTTTATAATGGGGTTTAGCTGCTTTTCACGGCTGTGTTTATGCCGCTTTACACCCACTTGACACACTAACAGAGAGATATCAATACATAGGTTTTAAGATTATTACTAGTCAGATATATTCTTGTGCGGTGAATCGGGCGTGTTGAGTCCAGTTCTCTGAGCAAGGAGTAGGTCTTGTCTATTACATATTGGGTTTATGGAACGGTATCTGAGCTAATTTGAAACTCTTGTTTTATGTATCACCCCACCTCACCTTTCCCGTTAAGCAGCCATAGTGTGTTTTCTGCATGTGTGACTCTGTTCTGTTTTGTAAGTCAGTTCAAGTGTAACGGTTTTTACATTCCCTCTATAAGTGACACCTTATGAGAAGTGTCCTTTTCTGTGTGACTTATTTCACTTAGAATCGTCTTACCTAAATCCACTCATCATGCTGCTACTAGCCTTATGACATTGATTTCATGGCTGAGTGATATTCCATTGTACATAAGGACCACAACTTTTTTATCCATTTTTCGCTTTCCTGGGTTATTTAAGGTGGAAGGAAGTGGAGGTCCTTGTCAACAGAGCAGCCCTAAACTTTGGGGTGCTTGTGTCTTGCTGATTTTCAATTTTCCCACTTTATCCCCCCATGCGTGGAAGTGCCCTATGCTCTCTAAGCTGTGTTTTTCAGATGTTTCAGGACACACCGTACACTTCTCCAGAGTGGCTGTTGGCAATTTACATCCCGCCCATCAGTGTAGCAAGGCTCCCATTTCTCCATGGCCTGACCTGCATTTCTGGTTTTGACACTTTTTTCAGCATGGCCCTTTTGACCGATGGGAAGCGAGACTTCTTTGTAGCGCTGATTTGCCTTTCCAGGTTGCTTGGTTGGCCAAAAATGGCGTATGCGTTTTTTCCTGAATATATTCAGGAAAAAACGCATACGCCCTTTTTGGCCAAGGGCATCATTGTCAACGTTTTGCCGCTTTTCATGTGCTTTAAAGGCGATTCGAATCTACCTCCTGAAATCTGTTTCCTGCAATTCTGCCTTGATTTCAAATCCTCTTCTTTGCCTTCCCTCAATATATTTGTGGACGAGAGTTATCATTTATAACTCTGCAGGTTTGTGAATTGCAGTGCCTTGAAGCTCCATTTTACAAGTCGCTTTTTTGGGAGCCGGCCGCAAAAGCGCAGGATGGCTTCAGGCCCTGTTCTGGTTCCGGGGGGCAGGCTGAGCCTGTGGTTAATTCTTCTTCCTGATGGGAAAATAGAGTGACCTGTGCCTGTCCCAACACCAAGAGCTAGTCTCTCATTGGTTCCCCGTCTTCCCGTTCATCCTCAGGACAAATTGCAACCTGTACGGAACAGGAGGTTAAAGGTGCTGATGCTCCAAGTAGGGAGATTGCTAGTAAAGTGGCTGGAATGGCGAACCCGAGCACAAGGAGATGAGAAATGAGGTGCGTTTTAGAAACCTTTCCCCATCACACGGTGTACCATCTTCTGGGTTTCTCATGCATGTTTTCGATGTAGGAAGATGCCCTTGAACCTGGAGATTTGGGACCCATGCGATGGGTAGCACGCAGTATTACTTTAAAGGGTCTGCGTTTGCTCACCCAACCTCACCAAACCTCTCATCGCCAAGAGTGTCCACCCTTATGTCTCATCCAGCTGTGGGTCTAGATATGGTCAATCCAGGTTGCATCACAGCCCCTGAACGAATTGTGTAAGAATTTCTCTCTCTTTCCCTGTCTTTGTTTCATGGGTTTTTAAAAGTAATTTATTTTTATAATGGGGTTTAGCTGCTTTTCACGGCTTTGTTTATGCCGCTTTACACCAACTTGACACACTAACAGAGAGATATCAATACATAGGTTTTAAGATTATTACTAGTCAGATATATTCTTGTGCGGTGAATCGGGCGTGTTGAGTCCAGTTCTCTGAGCAAGGAGTAGGTCTTGTCTATTACATATTGGGTTTATGGAACGGTATCTGAGCTAATTTGAAACTCTTGTTTTATGTATCACCCCACCTCACCTTTCCCGTTAAGCAGCCATAGTGTGTTTTCTGCATGTGTGACTCTGTTCTGTTTTGTAATTCAGTTCAAGTGTAACGGTTTTTACATTCCCTCTATAACTGACACCTTATGAGAAGTGTCCTTTTCTGTGTGACTTATTTCACTTAGAATCGTCTTACCTAAATCCACTCATCATGCTGCTACTAGCTTTATGACATTGATTTCATGGCTGAGTGATATTCCATTGTACATAAGGACCACAACTTTTTTATCCATTTTTCGCTTTCCTGGGATATGTAAGGTGGAAGGAAGTGGAGGTCCTTGTCAACAGAGCAGCCCTAACCTTTGGGGTGCTTGTGTCTTGCTGATTTTCAATTTTCCCACTTTATCCCCCCATGCGTGGAAGTGCCCTATGCTCTCTAAGCTGTGTTTTTTAGATGTTTCAGGACACACCGTACACTTCTCCAGAGTGGCTGTTGGCAATTTACATCCCGCCCATCAGTGTAGCAAGGCTCCCATTTCTCCATGGCCTGTCCTGCATTTCTGGTTTTGACACTTTTTTCAGCATGGCCCTTTTGACCGATGGGAAGCGAGACTTCTTTGTCGCGCTGATTTGCCTTTCCAGGTTGCTTGGTTGGCCAAAAAGGGCGTATGCGTTTTTTCCTGAATGTATTCAGGAAAAAACGCATACGCCCTTTTTGGCCAAGGGCATCATTGTCAACGTTTTGCCGCTTTTCATGTGCTTTAAAGGCGATTCGAATCTACCTCCTGAAATCTGTTTCCTGCAATTCTGCCTTGATTTCAAATCCTCTTCTTTGCCTTCCCTCAATATATTTGTGGACGAGAGTTATCATTTATAACTCTGCAGGTTTGTGAATTGCAGTGCCCTGAAGCTCCATTTTACAAGTTGCTTTTTTGGGAGCCGGCCGCAAAAGCGCAGGATGGCTTCAGGCCCTGTTCTGGTTCCGGGGGGCAGGCTGAGCCTGTGGTTAATTCTTCTTCCTGATGGGAAAATAGAGTGACCTGTGCCTGTCCCAACACCAAGAGCTAGTCTCTCATTGGTTCCCCGTCTTCCCGTTCATCCTCAGGACAAATTGCAACCTGTACGGAACAGGAGGTTAAAGGTGCTGATGCTCCAAGTAGGGAGATTGCTAGTAAAGTGGCTGGAATGGCGAACCCGAGCACAAGGAGATGAGAAATGAGGTGCGTTTTAGAAACCTTTCCCCATCACACGGTGTACCATCTTCTGGGTTTCTCATGCATGTTTTCGATGTAGGAAGATGCCCTTGAACCTGGAGATTTGGGATCCATGCGATGGGTAGCACGCAGTATTACTTTAAAGGGTCTGCGTTTGCTCACCCAACCTCACCAAACCTCTCAGCCCCAAGAGTGTCCACCCTTATGTCTCATCCAGCTGTGGGTCTAGATATGGTCAATCCAGGTTGCATCACAGCCCCTGAACGAATTGTGTAAGAATTTCTCTCTCTTTCCCTGTCTTTGTTTCATGGGTTTTTAAAAGTAATTTATTTTTATAATGGGGTTTAGCTGCTTTTCACGGCTGTGTTTAGGCCGCTTTACACCCACTTGACCCACTAACAGAGAGATATCAATACATAGGTTTTAAGATTATTACTGGTCAGATATATTCTTGTGCGGTGAATCGGGCGTGTTGAGTCCAGTTCTCTGAGCAAGGAGTAGGTCTTGTCTATTACATATTGGGTTTATGGAACGGTATCTGAGCTAATTTGAAACTCTTGTTTTATGTATCACCCCACCTCACCTTTCCCGTTAAGCAGCCATAGTGTGTTTTCTGCATGTGTGACTCTGTTCTGTTTTGTAATTCAGTTCAAGTGTAACGGTTTTTACATTCCCTCTATAAGTGACACCTTATGAGAAGTGTCCTTTTCTGTGTGACTTATTTCACTTAGAATCGTCTTACCTAAATCCACTCATCATGCTGCTACTAGCCTTATGACATTGATTTCATGGTTGAGTGATATTCCATTGCACATAAGGACCACAACTTTTTTATCCATTTTTCGCTTTCCTGGGATATTTAAGGTGGAATGAAGTGGAGGTCCTTGTCAACAGAGCAGCCCTAAACTTTGGGGTGCTTGTGTCTTGCTGATTTTCAATTTTCCCACTTTATCCCCCCATGCGTGGAAGTGCCCTATGCTCTCTAAGCTGTGTTTTTTAGATGTTTCAGGACACACCGTACACTTCTCCAGAGTGGCTGTTGGCAATTTACATCCCGCCCATCAGTGTAGCAAGGCTCCCATTTCTCCATGGCCTGTCCTGCATTTCTGGTTTTGACAGTTTTTTCAGCATGGCCCTTTGGACCGATGGGAAGCGAGACTTCTTTGTAGCGCTGATTTGCCTTTCCAGGTTGCTTGGTTGGCCAAAAAGGGCGTATGCGTTTTTTCCTGAATATATTCAGGAAAAAACGCATACGCCCTTTTTGGCCAAGGGCATCATTGTCAACGTTTTGCCGCTTTTCATGTGCTTTAAAGGCGATTCGAATCTACCTCCTGAAATCTGTTTCCTGCAATTCTGCCTTGATTTCAAATCCTCTTCTTTGCCTTCCCTCAATATATTTGTGGACGAGAGTTATGATTTATAACTCTGCATGTTTGTGAATTGCAGTGCCCTGAAGCTCCATTTTACAAGTCGCTTTTTTGGGAGCCGGCCGCAAAAGCGCAGGATGGCTTCAGGCCCTGTTCTGGTTCCGGGGGGCAGGCTGAGCCTGTGGTTAATTCTTCTTCCTGATGGGAAAATAGAGTGGCCTGTGCCTGTCCCAACACCAAGAGCTAGTCTCTCATTGGTTCCCCGTCTTCCCGTTCATCCTCAGGACAAATTGCAACCTGTACGGAACAGGAGGTTAAAGGTGCTGATGCTCCAAGTAGGGAGATTGCTAGTAAAGTGGCTGGAATGGCGAACCCGAGCACAAGGAGATGAGAAATGAGGTGCGTTTTAGAAACCTTTCCCCATCACACGGTGTACCATCTTCTGGGTTTCTCATGCATGTTTTCGATGTAGGAAGATGCCCTTGAACCTGGAGATTTGGGACCCATGCGATGGGTAGCACGCAGTATTACTTTAAAGGGTCTGCGTTTGCTCACCCAACCTCACCAAACCTCTCAGCCCCAAGAGTGTCCACCCTTATGTCTCATCCAGCTGTGGGTCTAGATATGGTCAATCCAGGTTGCATCACAGCCCCTGAACGAATTGTGTAAGAATTTCTCTCTCTTTCCCTGTCTTTGTTTCATGGGTTTTTAAAAGTAATTTATTTTTATAATGGGGTTTAGCTGCTTTTCACGGCTGTGTTTAGGCCGCTTTACACCCACTTGACACACTAACAGAGAGATATCAATACATAGGTTTTAAGATTATTACTAGTCAGATATATTCTTGTGCGGTGAATCGGGCGTGTTGAGTCCAGTTCTCTGAGCAAGGAGTAGGTCTTGTCTATTACATATTGGGTTTATGGAACGGTATCTGAGCTAATTTGAAACTCTTGTTTTATGTATCACCCCACCTCACCCTTCCCGTTAAGCAGCCATAGTGTGTTTTCTGCGTGTGTGACTCTGTTCTGTTTTGTAAGTCAGTTCAAGTGTAACGGTTTTTACATTCCCTCTATAAATGACACCTTATGAGAAGTGTCCTTTTCTGTGTGACTTATTTCACTTAGAATCGTCTTACCTAAATCCACTCATCATGCTGCTACTAGCCTTATGACATTGATTTCATGGCTGAGTGATATTCCATTGTACATAAGGACCACAACTTTTTTATCCATTTTTCGCTTTCCTGGGTTATTTAAGGTGGAAGGAAGTGGAGGTCCTTGTCAACAGAGCAGCCCTAAACTTTGGGGTGCTTGTGTCTTGCTGATTTTCAATTTTCCCACTTTATCCCCCCATGCGTGGAAGTGCCCTATGCTCTCTAAGCTGTGTTTTTCAGATGTTTCAGGACACACCGTACACTTCTCCAGAGTGGCTGTTGGCAATTTACATCCCGCCCATCAGTGTAGCAAGGCTCCCATTTCTCCATGGCCTGACCTGCATTTCTGGTTTTGACACTTTTTTCAGCATGGCCCTTTTGACCGATGGGAAGCGAGACTTCTTTGTAGCGCTGATTTGCCTTTCCAGGTTGCTTGGTTGGCCAAAAAGGGCGTATGCGTTTTTTCCTGAATATATTCAGGAAAAAACGCATACGCCCTTTTTGGCCAAGGGCATCATTGTCAACGTTTTGCCGCTTTTCATGTGCTTTAAAGGCGATTCGAATCTACCTCCTGAAATCTGTTTCCTGCAATTCTGCCTTGATTTCAAATCCTCTTCTTTGCCTTCCCTCAATATATTTGTGGACGAGAGTTATCATTTATAACTCTGCAGGTTTGTGAATTGCAGTGCCTTGAAGCTCCATTTTACAAGTCGCTTTTTTGGGAGCCGGCCGCAAAAGCGCAGGATGGCTTCAGGCCCTGTTCTGGTTCAGGGGGGCAGGCTGAGCCTGTGGTTAATTCTTCTTCCTGATGGGAAAATAGAGTGACCTGTGCCTGTCCCAACACCAAGAGCTAGTCTCTCATTGGTTCCCCGTCTTTCCGTTCATCCTCAGGACAAATTGCAACCTGTACGGAACAGGAGGTTAAAGGTGCTGATGCTCCAAGTAGGGAGATTGCTAGTAAAGTGGCTGGAATGGCGAACCCGAGCACAAGGAGATGAGAAATGAGGTGCGTTTTAGAAACCTTTCCCCATCACACGGTGTACCATCTTCTGGGTTTCTCATGCATGTTTTCGATGTAGGAAGATGCCCTTGAACCTGGAGATTTGGGACCCATGCGATGGGTAGCACGCAGTATTACTTTAAAGGGTCTGCGTTTGCTCACCCAACCTCACCAAACCTCTCATCGCCAAGAGTGTCCACCCTTATGTCTCATCCAGCTGTGGGTCTAGATATGGTCAATCCAGTTTGCATCACAGCCCCTTAACGAATTGTGTAAGAATTTCTCTCTCTTTCCCTGTCTTTGTTTCATGGGTTTTTAAAAGTAATTTATTTTTATAATGGGGTTTAGCTGCTTTTCACGGCTTTGTTTATGCCGCTTTACACCAACTTGAAACACTAACAGAGAGATATCAATACATAGGTTTTAAGATTATTACTAGTCAGATATATTCTTGTGCGGTGAATCGGGCGTGTTGAGTCCAGTTCTCTGAGCAAGGAGTAGGTGTTGTCTATTACATATTGGGTTTATGGAACGGTATCTGAGCTAATTTGAAACTCTTGTTTTATGTATCACCCCACCTCACCTTTCCCGTTAAGCAGCCATAGTGTGTTTTCTGCATGTGTGACTCTGTTCTGTTTTGTAATTCAGTTCAAGTGTAACGGTTTTTACATTCCCTCTATAAGTGACACCTTATGAGAAGTGTCCTTTTCTGTGTGACTTATTTCACTTAGAATCGTCTTACCTAAATCCACTCATCATGCTGCTACTAGCCTTATGACATTGATTTCATGGCTGAGTGATATTCCATTGTACATAAGGACCACAACTTTTTTATCCATTTTTCGCTTTCCTGGGATATTTAAGGTGGAATGAAGTGGAGGTCCTTGTCAACAGAGCAGCCCTAAACTTTGGGGTGCTTGTGTCTTGCTGATTTTCAATTTTCCCACTTTATCCCCCCATGCGTGGAAGTGCCCTATGCTCTCTAAGCTGTGTTTTTTAGATGTTTCAGGACACACCGTACACTTCTCCAGAGTGGCTGTTGGCAATTTACATCCCGCCCATCAGTGTAGCAAGGCTCCCATTTCTCCATGGCCTGTCCTGCATTTCTGGTTTTGACACTTTTTTCAGCATGGCCCTTTTGACCGATCGGAAGCGAGACTTCTTTGTAGCGCTGATTTGCCTTTCCAGGTTGCTTGGTTGGCCAAAAAGGGCGTATGCGTTTTTTCCTGAATGTATTCAGGAAAAAACGCATACGCCCTTTTTGGCCAAGGGCATCATTGTCAACGTTTTGCCGCTTTTCATGTGCTTTAAAGGCGATTCGAATCTACCTCCTGAAATCTGTTTCCTGCAATTCTGCCTTGATTTCAAATCCTCTTCTTTGCCTTCCCTCAATATATTTGTGGACGAGAGTTATCATTTATAACTCTGCAGGTTTGTGAATTGCAGTGCCCTGAAGCTCCATTTTACAAGTCGCTTTTTTGGGAGCCGGCCGCAAAAGCGCAGGATGGCTTCAGGCCCTGTTCTGGTTCCGGGGGGCAGGCTGAGCCTGTGGTTAATTCTTCTTCCTGATGGGAAAATAGAGTGACCTGTGCCTGTCCCAACACCAAGAGCTAGTCTCTCATTGGTTCCCCGTCTTCCCGTTCATCCTCAGGACAAATTGCAACCTGTACGGAACAGGAGGTTAAAGGTGCTGATGCTCCAAGTAGGGAGATTGCTAGTAAAGTGGCTGGAATGGCGAACCCGAGCACAAGGAGATGAGAAATGAGGTGCGTTTTAGAAACCTTTCCCCATCACACGGTGTACCATCTTCTGGGTTTCTCATGCATGTTTTCGATGTAGGAAGATGCCCTTGAACCTGGAGATTTGGGACCCATGCGATGGGTAGCACGCAGTATTACTTTAAAGGGTCTGCGTTTGCTCACCCAACCTCACCAGACCTCTCAGCCCCACGAGTGTCCACCCTTATGTCTCATCCAGCTGTGGGTCTAGACATGGTCAATCCAGGTTGCATCACAGCCCCTGAACGAATTGTGTAAGAATTTCTCTCTCTTTCCCTGTCTTTGTTTCATGGGTTTTTAAAAGTAATTTATTTTTATAATGGGGTTTAGCTGCTTTTCACGGCTGTGTTTAGGCCGCTTTACACCCACTTGACCCACTAACAGAGAGATATCAATACATAGGTTTTAAGATTATTACTAGTCAGATATATTCTTGTGCGGTGAATCGGGCGTGTTGAGTCCAGTTCTCTGAGCAAGGAGTAGGTCTTGTCTATTACATATTGGGTTTATGGAACGGTATCTGAGCTAATTTGAAACTCTTGTTTTATGTATCACCCCACCTCACCTTTCCCGTTAAGCAGCCATAGTGTGTTTTCTGCATGTGTGACTCTGTTCTGTTTTGTAATTCAGTTCAAGTGTAACGGTTTTTACATTCCCTCTATAACTGACACCTTATGAGAAGTGTCCTTTTCTGTGTGACTTATTTCACTTAGAATCGTCTTACCTAAATCCACTCATCATGCTGCTACTAGCCTTATGACATTGATTTCATGGCTGAGTGATATTCCATTGTACATAAGGACCACAACTTTTTTATCCATTTTTCGCTTTCCTGGGATATGTAAGGTGGAAGGAAGTGGAGGTCCTTGTCAACAGAGCAGCCCTAACCTTTGGGGTGCTTGTGTCTTGCTGATTTTCAATTTTCCCACTTTATCCCCCCATGCGTGGAAGTGCCCTATGCTCTCTAAGCTGTGTTTTTTAGATGTTTCAGGACACACCGTACACTTCTCCAGAGTGGCTGTTGGCAATTTACATCCCGCCCATCAGTGTAGCAAGGCTCCCATTTCTCCATGGCCTGACCTGCATTTCTGGTTTTGACACTTTTTTCAGCATGGCCCTTTTGACCGATGGGAAGCGAGACTTCTTTGTAGCGCTGATTTGCCTTTCCAGGTTGCTTGGTTGGCCAAAAAGGGCGTATGCGTTTTTTCCTGAATATATTCAGGAAAAAACGCATACGCCCTTTTTGGCCAAGGGCATCATTGTCAACGTTTTGCCGCTTTTCATGTGCTTTAAAGGCGATTCGAATCTACCTCCTGAAATCTGTTTCCTGCAATTCTGCCTTGATTTCAAATCCTCTTCTTTGCCTTCCCTCAATATATTTGTGGACGAGAGTTATCATTTATAACTCTGCAGGTTTGTGAATTGCAGTGCCTTGAAGCTCCATTTTACAAGTCGCTTTTTTGGGAGCCGGCCGCAAAAGCGCAGGATGGCTTCAGGCCCTGTTCTGGTTCAGGGGGGCAGGCTGAGCCTGTGGTTAATTCTTCTTCCTGATGGGAAAATAGAGTGACCTGTGCCTGTCCCAACACCAAGAGCTAGTCTCTCATTGGTTCCCCGTCTTTCCGTTCATCCTCAGGACAAATTGCAACCTGTACGGAACAGGAGGTTAAAGGTGCTGATGCTCCAAGTAGGGAGATTGCTAGTAAAGTGGCTGGAATGGCGAACCCCAGCACAAGGAGATGAGAAATGAGGTGCGTTTTAGAAACCTTTCCCCATCACACGGTGTACCATCTTCTGGGTTTCTCATGCATGTTTTCGATGTAGGAAGATGCCCTTGAACCTGGAGATTTGGGACCCATGCGATGGGTAGCACGCAGTATTACTTTAAAGGGTCTGCGTTTGCTCACCCAACCTCACCAAACCTCTCATCGCCAAGAGTGTCCACCCTTATGTCTCATCCAGCTGTGGGTCTAGATATGGTCAATCCAGTTTGCATCACAGCCCCTTAACGAATTGTGTAAGAATTTCTCTCTCTTTCCCTGTCTTTGTTTCATGGGTTTTTAAAAGTAATTTATTTTTATAATGGGGTTTAGCTGCTTTTCACGGCTTTGTTTATGCCGCTTTACACCAACTTGAAACACTAACAGAGAGATATCAATACATAGGTTTTAAGATTATTACTAGTCAGATATATTCTTGTGCGGTGAATCGGGCGTGTTGAGTCCAGTTCTCTGAGCAAGGAGTAGGTGTTGTCTATTACATATTGGGTTTATGGAACGGTATCTGAGCTAATTTGAAACTCTTGTTTTATGTATCACCCCACCTCACCTTTCCCGTTAAGCAGCCATAGTGTGTTTTCTGCATGTGTGACTCTGTTCTGTTTTGTAATTCAGTTCAAGTGTAACGGTTTTTACATTCCCTCTATAAGTGACACCTTATGAGAAGTGTCCTTTTCTGTGTGACTTATTTCACTTAGAATCGTCTTACCTAAATCCACTCATCATGCTGCTACTAGCCTTATGACATTGATTTCATGGCTGAGTGATATTCCATTGTACATAAGGACCACAACTTTTTTATCCATTTTTCGCTTTCCTGGGATATTTAAGGTGGAATGAAGTGGAGGTCCTTGTCAACAGAGCAGCCCTAAACTTTGGGGTGCTTGTGTCTTGCTGATTTTCAATTTTCCCACTTTATCCCCCCATGCGTGGAAGTGCCCTATGCTCTCTAAGCTGTGTTTTTTAGATGTTTCAGGACACACCGTACACTTCTCCAGAGTGGCTGTTGGCAATTTACATCCCGCCCATCAGTGTAGCAAGGCTCCCATTTCTCCATGGCCTGTCCTGCATTTCTGGTTTTGACACTTTTTTCAGCATGGCCCTTTTGACCGATCGGAAGCGAGACTTCTTTGTAGCGCTGATTTGCCTTTCCAGGTTGCTTGGTTGGCCAAAAAGGGCGTATGCGTTTTTTCCTGAATGTATTCAGGAAAAAACGCATACGCCCTTTTTGGCCAAGGGCATCATTGTCAACGTTTTGCCGCTTTTCATGTGCTTTAAAGGCGATTCGAATCTACCTCCTGAAATCTGTTTCCTGCAATTCTGCCTTGATTTCAAATCCTCTTCTTTGCCTTCCCTCAATATATTTGTGGACGAGAGTTATCATTTATAACTCTGCAGGTTTGTGAATTGCAGTGCCCTGAAGCTCCATTTTACAAGTCGCTTTTTTGGGAGCCGGCCGCAAAAGCGCAGGATGGCTTCAGGCCCTGTTCTGGTTCCGGGGGGCAGGCTGAGCCTGTGGTTAATTCTTCTTCCTGATGGGAAAATAGAGTGACCTGTGCCTGTCCCAACACCAAGAGCTAGTCTCTCATTGGTTCCCCGTCTTCCCGTTCATCCTCAGGACAAATTGCAACCTGTACGGAACAGGAGGTTAAAGGTGCTGATGCTCCAAGTAGGGAGATTGCTAGTAAAGTGGCTGGAATGGCGAACCCGAGCACAAGGAGATGAGAAATGAGGTGCGTTTTAGAAACCTTTCCCCATCACACGGTGTACCATCTTCTGGGTTTCTCATGCATGTTTTCGATGTAGGAAGATGCCCTTGAACCTGGAGATTTGGGACCCATGCGATGGGTAGCACGCAGTATTACTTTAAAGGGTCTGCGTTTGCTCACCCAACCTCACCAGACCTCTCAGCCCCACGAGTGTCCACCCTTATGTCTCATCCAGCTGTGGGTCTAGACATGGTCAATCCAGGTTGCATCACAGCCCCTGAACGAATTGTGTAAGAATTTCTCTCTCTTTCCCTGTCTTTGTTTCATGGGTTTTTAAAAGTAATTTATTTTTATAATGGGGTTTAGCTGCTTTTCACGGCTGTGTTTAGGCCGCTTTACACCCACTTGACCCACTAACAGAGAGATATCAATACATAGGTTTTAAGATTATTACTGGTCAGATATATTCTTGTGCGGTGAATCGGGCGTGTTGAGTCCAGTTCTCTGAGCAAGGAGTAGGTCTTGTCTATTCCATATTGGGTTTATGGAACGGTATCTGAGCTAATTTGAAACTCTTGTTTTATGTATCACCCCACCTCACCTTTCCCGTTAAGCAGCCATAGTGTGTTTTCTGCATGTGTGACTCTGTTCTGTTTTGTAATTCAGTTCAAGTGTAACGGTTTTTACATTCCCTCTATAAGTGACACCTTATGAGAAGTGTCCTTTTCTGTGTGACTTATTTCACTTAGAATCGTCTTACCTAAATCCACTCATCATGCTGCTACTAGCCTTATGACATTGATTTCATGGCTGAGTGATATTCCATTGTACATAAGGACCACAACTTTTTTATCCATTTTTCGCTTTCCTGGGATATTTAAGGTGGAAGGAAGTGGAGGTCCTTGTCAACAGAGCAGCCCTAAACTTTGGGGTGCTTGTGTCTTGCTGATTTTCAATTTTCCCACGTTATCCCCCCATGCGTGGAAGTGCCCTATGCTCTCTAAGCTGTGTTTTTTAGATGTTTCAGGACACACCGTACACTTCTCCAGAGTGGCTGTTGGCAATTTACATCCCGCCCATCAGTGTAGCAAGGCTCCCATTTCTCCATGGCCTGTCCTGCATTTCTGGTTTTGACACTTTTTTCAGCATGGCCTTTTTGACCGATGGGAAGCGAGACTTCTTTGTAGCGCTGATTTGCCTTTCGAGGTTGCTTGGTTGGCCAAAAAGGGCGTATGCGTTTTTTCCTGAATATATTCAGGAAAAAACGCATACGCCCTTTTTGGCCAAGGGAATCATTGTCAACGTTTTGCCGCTTTTCATGTGCTTTAAAGGCGATTCGAATCTACCTCCTGAAATCTGTTTCCTGCAATTCTGCCTTGATTTCAAATCCTCTCCTTTGCCTTCCCTCAATATATTTGTGGACGAGAGTTATGATTTATAACTCTGCATGTTTGTGAATTGCAGTGCCCTGAAGCTCCATTTTACAAGTCGGTTTTTTGGGAGCCGGCCGCAAAAGCGCAGGATGGCTTCAGGCCCTGTTCTGGTTCAGGGGGGCAGGCTGAGTCTGTGGTTAATTCTTCTTCCTGATGGGAAAATAGAGTGGCCTGTGCCTGTCCCAACACCAAGAGCTAGTCTCTCATTGGTTCCCCGTCTTCCCGTTCATCCTCAGGACAAATTGCAACCTGTACGGAACAGGAGGTTAAAGGTGCTGATGCTCCAAGTAGGGAGATTGCTAGTAAAGTGGCTGGAATGGCGAACCCGAGCACAAGGAGATGAGAAATGAGGTGCGTTTTAGAAACCTTTCCCCATCACACGGTGTACCATCTTCTGGGTTTCTCATGCATGTTTTCGATGTAGGAAGATGCCCTTGAACCTGGAGATTTGGGACCCATGCGATGGGTAGCACGCAGTATTACTTTAAAGGGTCTGCGTTTGCTCACCCAACCTCACCAAACCTCTCAGCCCCAAGAGTGTCCACCCTTATGTCTCATCCAGCTGTGGGTCTAGATATGGTCAATCCAGGTTGCATCACAGCCCCTGAACGAATTGTGTAAGAATTTCTCTCTCTTTCCCTGTCTTTGTTTCATGGGTTTTTAAAAGTAATTTATTTTTATAATGGGGTTTAGCTGCTTTTCACGGCTGTGTTTAGGCCGCTTTACACCCACTTGACACACTAACAGAGAGATATCAATACATAGGTTTTAAGATTATTACTGGTCAGATATATTCTTGTGCGGTGAATCGGGCGTGTTGAGTCCAGTTCTCTGAGCAAGGAGTAGGTCTTGTCTATTCCATATTGGGTTTATGGAACGGTATCTGAGCTAATTTGAAACTCTTGTTTTATGTATCACCCCACCTCACCTTTCCCGTTAAGCAGCCATAGTGTGTTTTCTGCATGTGTGACTCTGTTCTGTTTTGTAATTCAGTTCAAGTGTAACGGTTTTTACATTCCCTCTATAAGTGACACCTTATGAGAAGTGTCCTTTTCTGTGTGACTTATTTCACTTAGAATCGTCTTACCTAAATCCACTCATCATGCTGCTACTAGCCTTATGACATTGATTTCATGGTTGAGTGATATTCCATTGTACATAAGGACCACAACTTTTTTATCCATTTTTCGCTTTCCTGGGATATTTAAGGTGGAATGAAGTGGAGGTCCTTGTCAACAGAGCAGCCCTAAACTTTGGGGTGCTTGTGTCTTGCTGATTTTCAATTTTCCCACTTTATCCCCCCATGCGTGGAAGTGCCCTATGCTCTCTAAGCTGTGTTTTTTAGATGTTTCAGGACACACCGTACACTTCTCCAGAGTGGCTGTTGGCAATTTACATCCCGCCCATCAGTGTAGCAAGGCTCCCATTTCTCCATGGCCTGTCCTGCATTTCTGGTTTTGACAGTTTTTTCAGCATGGCCCTTTGGACCGATGGGAAGCGAGACTTCTTTGTAGCGCTGATTTGCCTTTCCAGGTTGCTTGGTTGGCCAAAAAGGGCGTATGCGTTTTTTCCTGAATATATTCAGGAAAAAACGCATACGCCCTTTTTGGCCAAGGGCATCATTGTCAACGTTTTGCCGCTTTTCATGTGCTTTAAAGGCGATTCGAATCTACCTCCTGAAATCTGTTTCCTGCAATTCTGCCTTGATTTCAAATCCTCTTCTTTGCCTTCCCTCAATATATTTGTGGACGAGAGTTATGATTTATAACTCTGCATGTTTGTGAATTGCAGTGCCCTGAAGCTCCATTTTACAAGTCGCTTTTTTGGGAGCCGGCCGCAAAAGCGCAGGATGGCTTCAGGCCCTGTTCTGGTTCCGGGGGGCAGGCTGAGCCTGTGGTTAATTCTTCTTCCTGATGGGAAAATAGAGTGGCCTGTGCCTGTCCCAACACCAAGAGCTAGTCTCTCATTGGTTCCCCGTCTTCCCGTTCATCCTCAGGACAAATTGCAACCTGTACGGAACAGGAGGTTAAAGGTGCTGATGCTCCAAGTAGGGAGATTGCTAGTAAAGTGGCTGGAATGGCGAACCCGAGCACAAGGAGATGAGAAATGAGGTGCGTTTTAGAAACCTTTCCCCATCACACGGTGTACCATCTTCTGGGTTTCTCATGCATGTTTTCGATGTAGGAAGATGCCCTTGAACCTGGAGATTTGGGACCCATGCGATGGGTAGCACGCAGTATTACTTTAAAGGGTCTGCGTTTGCTCACCCAACCTCACCAAACCTCTCAGCCCCAAGAGTGTCCACCCTTATGTCTCATCCAGCTGTGGGTCTAGATATGGTCAATCCAGGTTGCATCACAGCCCCTGAACGAATTGTGTAAGAATTTCTCTCTCTTTCCCTGTCTTTGTTTCATGGGTTTTTAAAAGTAATTTATTTTTATAATGGGGTTTAGCTGCTTTTCACGGCTGTGTTTATGCCGCTTTACACCCACTTGACACACTAACAGAGAGATATCAATACATAGGTTTTAAGATTATTACTAGTCAGATATATTCTTGTGCGGTGAATCGGGCGTGTTGAGTCCAGTTCTCTGAGCAAGGAGTAGGTCTTGTCTATTACATATTGGGTTTATGGAACGGTATCTGAGCTAATTTGAAACTCTTGTTTTATGTATCACCCCACCTCACCTTTCCCGTTAAGCAGCCATAGTGTGTTTTCTGCATGTGTGACTCTGTTCTGTTTTGTAAGTCAGTTCAAGTGTAACGGTTTTTACATTCCCTCTATAAGTGACACCTTATGAGAAGTGTCCTTTTCTGTGTGACTTATTTCACTTAGAATCGTCTTACCTAAATCCACTCATCATGCTGCTACTAGCCTTATGACATTGATTTCATGGCTGAGTGATATTCCATTGTACATAAGGACCACAACTTTTTTATCCATTTTTCGCTTTCCTGGGTTATTTAAGGTGGAAGGAAGTGGAGGTCCTTGTCAACAGAGCAGCCCTAAACTTTGGGGTGCTTGTGTCTTGCTGATTTTCAATTTTCCCACTTTATCCCCCCATGCGTGGAAGTGCCCTATGCTCTCTAAGCTGTGTTTTTCAGATGTTTCAGGACACACCGTACACTTCTCCAGAGTGGCTGTTGGCAATTTACATCCCGCCCATCAGTGTAGCAAGGCTCCCATTTCTCCATGGCCTGACCTGCATTTCTGGTTTTGACACTTTTTTCAGCATGGCCCTTTTGACCGATGGGAAGCGAGACTTCTTTGTAGCGCTGATTTGCCTTTCCAGGTTGCTTGGTTGGCCAAAAATGGCGTATGCGTTTTTTCCTGAATATATTCAGGAAAAAACGCATACGCCCTTTTTGGCCAAGGGCATCATTGTCAACGTTTTGCCGCTTTTCATGTGCTTTAAAGGCGATTCGAATCTACCTCCTGAAATCTGTTTCCTGCAATTCTGCCTTGATTTCAAATCCTCTTCTTTGCCTTCCCTCAATATATTTGTGGACGAGAGTTATCATTTATAACTCTGCAGGTTTGTGAATTGCAGTGCCTTGAAGCTCCATTTTACAAGTCGCTTTTTTGGGAGCCGGCCGCAAAAGCGCAGGATGGCTTCAGGCCCTGTTCTGGTTCCGGGGGGCAGGCTGAGCCTGTGGTTAATTCTTCTTCCTGATGGGAAAATAGAGTGACCTGTGCCTGTCCCAACACCAAGAGCTAGTCTCTCATTGGTTCCCCGTCTTCCCGTTCATCCTCAGGACAAATTGCAACCTGTACGGAACAGGAGGTTAAAGGTGCTGATGCTCCAAGTAGGGAGATTGCTAGTAAAGTGGCTGGAATGGCGAACCCGAGCACAAGGAGATGAGAAATGAGGTGCGTTTTAGAAACCTTTCCCCATCACACGGTGTACCATCTTCTGGGTTTCTCATGCATGTTTTCGATGTAGGAAGATGCCCTTGAACCTGGAGATTTGGGACCCATGCGATGGGTAGCACGCAGTATTACTTTAAAGGGTCTGCGTTTGCTCACCCAACCTCACCAAACCTCTCATCGCCAAGAGTGTCCACCCTTATGTCTCATCCAGCTGTGGGTCTAGATATGGTCAATCCAGGTTGCATCACAGCCCCTGAACGAATTGTGTAAGAATTTCTCTCTCTTTCCCTGTCTTTGTTTCATGGGTTTTTAAAAGTAATTTATTTTTATAATGGGGTTTAGCTGCTTTTCACGGCTTTGTTTATGCCGCTTTACACCAACTTGACACACTAACAGAGAGATATCAATACATAGGTTTTAAGATTATTACTAGTCAGATATATTCTTGTGCGGTGAATCGGGCGTGTTGAGTCCAGTTCTCTGAGCAAGGAGTAGGTCTTGTCTATTACATATTGGGTTTATGGAACGGTATCTGAGCTAATTTGAAACTCTTGTTTTATGTATCACCCCACCTCACCTTTCCCGTTAAGCAGCCATAGTGTGTTTTCTGCATGTGTGACTCTGTTCTGTTTTGTAATTCAGTTCAAGTGTAACGGTTTTTACATTCCCTCTATAAGTGACACCTTATGAGAAGTGTCCTTTTCTGTGTGACTTATTTCACTTAGAATCGTCTTACCTAAATCCACTCATCATGCTGCTACTAGCCTTATGACATTGATTTCATGGCTGAGTGATATTCCATTGTACATAAGGACCACAACTTTTTTATCCATTTTTCGCTTTCCTGGGATATTTAAGGTGGAATGAAGTGGAGGTCCTTGTGAACAGAGCAGCCCTAAACTTTGGGGTGCTTGTGTCTTGCTGATTTTCAATTTTCCCACTTTATCCCCCCATGCGTGGAAGTGCCCTATGCTCTCTAAGCTGTGTTTTTTAGATGTTTCAGGACACACCGTACACTTCTCCAGAGTGGCTGTTGGCAATTTACATCCCGCCCATCAGTGTAGCAAGGCTCCCATTTCTCCATGGCCTGTCCTGCATTTCTGGTTTTGACACTTTTTTCAGCATGGCCCTTTTGACCGATGGGAAGCGAGACTTCTTTGTAGCGCTGATTTGCCTTTCCAGGTTGCTTGGTTGGCCAAAAAGGGCGTATGCGTTTTTTCCTGAATATATTCAGGAAAAAACGCATACGCCCTTTTTGGCCAAGGGCATCATTGTCAACGTTTTGCCGCTTTTCATGTGCTTTAAAGGCGATTCGAATCTACCTCCTGAAATCTGTTTCCTGCAATTCTGCCTTGATTTCAAATCCTCTTCTTTGCCTTCCCTCAATATATTTGTGGACGAGAGTTATCATTTATAACTCTGCAGGTTTGTGAATTGCAGTGCCCTGAAGCTCCATTTTACAAGTCGCTTATTTGGGAGCCGGCCGCAAAAGCGCAGGATGGCTTCAGGCCCTGTTCTGGTTCCGGGGGGCAGGCTGAGCCTGTGGTTAATTCTTCTTCCTGATGGGAAAATAGAGTGACCTGTGCCTGTCCCAACACCAAGAGCTAGTCTCTCATTGGTTCCCCGTCTTCCCGTTCATCCTCAGGACAAATTGCAACCTGTATGGAACAGGAGGTTAAAGGTGCTGATGCTCCAAGTAGGGAGATTGCTAGTAAAGTGGCTGGAATGGCGAACCCGAGCACAAGGAGATGAGAAATGAGGTGCGTTTTAGAAACCTTTCCCCATCACACGGTGTACCATCTTCTGGGTTTCTCATGCATGTTTTCGATGTAGGAAGATGCCCTTGAACCTGGAGATTTGGGACCCATGCGATGGGTAGCACGCAGTATTACTTTAAAGGGTCTGCGTTTGCTCACCCAACCTCACCAAACCTCTCAGCCCCAAGAGTGTCCACCCTTATGTCTCATCCAGCTGTGGGTCTAGATATGGTCAATCCAGGTTGCATCACAGCCCCTGAACGAATTGTGTAAGAATTTCTCTCTCTTTCCCTGTCTTTGTTTCATGGGTTTTTAAAAGTAATTTATTTTTATAATGGGGTTTAGCTGCTTTTCACGGCTGTGTTTATGCCGCTTTACACCCACTTGACACACTAACAGAGAGATATCAATACATAGGTTTTAAGATTATTACTAGTCAGATATATTCTTGTGCGGTGAATCGGGCGTGTTGAGTCCAGTTCTCTGAGCAAGGAGTAGGTCTTGTCTATTACATATTGGGTTTATGGAACGGTATCTGAGCTAATTTGAAACTCTTGTTTTATGTATCACCCCACCTCACCTTTCCCGTTAAGCAGCCATAGTGTGTTTTCTGCATGTGTGACTCTGTTCTGTTTTGTAATTCAGTTCAAGTGTAACGGTTTTTACATTCCCTCTATAAGTGACACCTTATGAGAAGTGTCCTTTTCTGTGTGACTTATTTCACTTAGAATCGTCTTACCTAAATCCACTCATCATGCTGCTACTAGCCTTATGACATTGATTTCATGGCTGAGTGATATTCCATTGTACATAAGGACCACAACTTTTTTATCCATTTTTCGCTTTCCTGGGATATTTAAGGTGGAATGAAGTGGAGGTCCTTGTCAACAGAGCAGCCCTAAACTTTGGGGTGCTTCTGTCTTGCTGATTTTCAATTTTCCCACTTTATCCCCCCACGCGTGGAAGTGCCCTATGCTCTCTAAGCTGTGTTTTTTAGATGTTTCAGGACACACCGTACACTTCTCCAGAGTGGCTGTTGGCAATTTACATCCCGCCCATCAGTGTAGCAAGGCTCCCATTTCTCCATGGCCTGTCCTGCATTTCTGGTTTTGACAGTTTTTTCAGCATGGCCCTTTGGACCGATGGGAAGCGAGACTTCTTTGTAGCGCTGATTTGCCTTTCCAGGTTGCTTGGTTGGCCAAAAAGGGCGTATGCGTTTTTTCCTGAATATATTCAGGAAAAAACGCATACGCCCTTTTTGGCCAAGGGCATCATTGTCAACGTTTTGCCGCTTTTCATGTGCTTTAAAGGCGATTCGAATCTACCTCCTGAAATCTGTTTCCTGCAATTCTGCCTTGATTTCAAATCCTCTTCTTTGCCTTCCCTCAATATATTTGTGGACGAGAGTTATCATTTATAACTCTGCAGGTTTGTGAATTGCAGTGCCCTGAAGCTCCATTTTACAAGTCGCTTTTTTGGGAGCCGGCCGCAAAAGCGCTGGATGGCTTCAGGCCCTGTTCTGGTTCCGGGGGGCAGTCTGAGCCTGTGGTTAATTCTTCTTCCTGATGGGAAAATAGAGTGACCTGTGCCTGTCCCAACACCAAGAGCTAGTCTCTCATTGGTTCCCCGTCTTCCCGTTCATCCTCAGGACAAATTGCAACCTGTACGGAACAGGAGGTTAAAGGTGCTGATGCTCCAAGTAGGGAGATTGCTAGTAAAGTGGCTGGAATGGCGAACCCGAGCACAAGGAGATGAGAAATGAGGTGCGTTTTAGAAACCTTTCCCCATCACACGGTGTACCATCTTCTGGGTTTCTCATGCATGTTTTCGATGTAGGAAGATGCCCTTGAACCTGGAGATTTGGGACCCATGCGATGGGTAGCACGCAGTATTACTTTAAAGGGTCTGCGTTTGCTCACCCAACCTCACCAGACCTCTCAGCCCCACGAGTGTCCACCCTTATGTCTCATCCAGCTGTGGGTCTAGACATGGTCAATCCAGGTTGCATCACAGCCCCTGAACGAATTGTGTAAGAATTTCTCTCTCTTTCCCTGTCTTTGTTTCATGGGTTTTTAAAAGTAATTTATTTTTATAATGGGGTTTAGCTGCTTTTCACGGCTGTGTTTATGCCGCTTTACACCCACTTGACACACTAACAGAGAGATATCAATACATAGGTTTTAAGATTATTACTAGTCAGATATATTCTTGTGCGGTGAATCGGGCGTGTTGAGTCCAGTTCTCTGAGCAAGGAGTAGGTCTTGTCTATTACATATTGGGTTTATGGAACGGTATCTGAGCTAATTTGAAACTCTTGTTTTATGTATCACCCCACCTCACCTTTCCCGTTAAGCAGCCATAGTGTGTTTTCTGCATGTGTGACTCTGTTCTGTTTTGTAAGTCAGTTCAAGTGTAACGGTTTTTACATTCCCTCTATAAGTGACACCTTATGAGAAGTGTCCTTTTCTGTGTGACTTATTTCACTTAGAATCGTCTTACCTAAATCCACTCATCATGCTGCTACTAGCCTTATGACATTGATTTCATGGCTGAGTGATATTCCATTGTACATAAGGACCACAACTTTTTTATCCATTTTTCGCTTTCCTGGGATATTTAAGGTGGAATGAAGTGGAGGTCCTTGTCAACAGAGCAGCCCTAAACTTTGGGGTGCTTGTGTCTTGCTGATTTTCACTTTTCCCACTTTATAACCCCATGCGTGGAAGTGCCCTATGCTCTCTAAGCTGTGTTTTTTAGATGTTTCAGGACACACCGTACACTTCTCCAGAGTGGCTGTTGGCAATTTACATCCCGCCCATCAGTGTAGCAAGGCTCCCATTTCTCCATGGCCTGTCCTGCATTTCTGGTTTTGACACTTTTTTCAGCATGGCCCTTTTGACCGATGGGAAGCGAGACTTCTTTGTAGCGCTGATTTGCCTTTCCAGGTTGCTTGGTTGGCCAAAAAGGGCGTATGCGTTTTTTCCTGAATGTATTCAGGAAAAAACGCATACGCCCTTTTTGGCCAAGGGCATCATTGTCAACGTTTTGCCGCTTTTCATGTGCTTTAAAGGCGATTCGAATCTACCTCCTGAAATCTGTTTCCTGCAATTCTGCCTTGATTTCAAATCCTCTTCTTTGCCTTCCCTCAATATATTTGTGGACGAGAGTTATCATTTATAACTCTGCAGGTTTGTGAATTGCAGTGCCCTGAAGCTCCATTTTACAAGTCGCTTATTTGGGAGCCGGCCGCAAAAGCGCAGGATGGCTTCAGGCCCTGTTCTGGTTCCGGGGGGCAGGCTGAGCCTGTGGTTAATTCTTCTTCCTGATGGGAAAATAGAGTGACCTGTGCCTGTCCCAACACCAAGAGCTAGTCTCTCATTGGTTCCCCGTCTTCCCGTTCATCCTCAGGACAAATTGCAACCTGTATGGAACAGGAGGTTAAAGGTGCTGATGCTCCAAGTAGGGAGATTGCTAGTAAAGTGGCTGGAATGGCGAACCCGAGCACAAGGAGATGAGAAATGAGGTGCGTTTTAGAAACCTTTCCCCATCACACGGTGTACCATCTTCTGGGTTTCTCATGCATGTTTTCGATGTAGGAAGATGCCCTTGAACCTGGAGATTTGGGACCCATGCGATGGGTAGCACGCAGTATTACTTTAAAGGGTCTGCGTTTGCTCACCCAACCTCACCAAACCTCTCAGCCCCAAGAGTGTCCACCCTTATGTCTCATCCAGCTGTGGGTCTAGATATGGTCAATCCAGGTTGCATCACAGCCCCTGAACGAATTGTGTAAGAATTTCTCTCTCTTTCCCTGTCTTTGTTTCATGGGTTTTTAAAAGTAATTTATTTTTATAATGGGGTTTAGCTGCTTTTCACGGCTGTGTTTATGCCGCTTTACACCCACTTGACACACTAACAGAGAGATATCAATACATAGGTTTTAAGATTATTACTAGTCAGATATATTCTTGTGCGGTGAATCGGGCGTGTTGTGTCCAGTTCTCTGAGCAAGGAGTAGGTCTTGTCTATTCCATATTGGGTTTATGGAACGGTATCTGAGCTAATTTGAAACTCTTGTTTTATGTATCACCCCACCTCACCTTTCCCGTTAAGCAGCCATAGTGTGTTTTCTGCATGTGTGACTCTGTTCTGTTTTGTAATTCAGTTCAAGTGTAACGGTTTTTACATTCCCTCTATAAGTGACACCTTATGAGAAGTGTCCTTTTCTGTGTGACTTATTTCACTTAGAATCGTCTTACCTAAATCCACTCATCATGCTGCTACTAGCCTTATGACATTGATTTCATGGCTGAGTGATATTCCATTGTACATAAGGACCACAACTTTTTTATCCATTTTTCGCTTTCCTGGGATATTTAAGGTGGAATGAAGTGGAGGTCCTTGTCAACAGAGCAGCCCTAAACTTTGGGGTGCTTGTGTCTTGCTGATTTTCAATTTTCCCACTTTATCCCCCCATGCGTGGAAGTGCCCTATGCTCTCTAAGCTGTGTTTTTTAGATGTTTCAGGACACACCGTACACTTCTCCAGAGTGGCTGTTGGCAATTTACATCCCGCCCATCAGTGTAGCAAGGCTCCCATTTCTCCATGGCCTGTCCTGCATTTCTGGTTTTGACACTTTTTTCAGCATGGCCCTTTTGACCGATGGGAAGCGAGACTTCTTTGTAGCGCTGATTTGCCTTTCCAGGTTGCTTGGTTGGCCAAAAAGGGCGTATGCGTTTTTTCCTGAATGTATTCAGGAAAAAACGCATACGCCCTTTTTGGCCAAGGGCATCATTGTCAACGTTTTGCCGCTTTTCATGTGCTTTAAAGGCGATTCGAATCTACCTCCTGAAATCTGTTTCCTGCAATTCTGCCTTGATTTCAAATCCTCTTCTTTGCCTTCCCTCAATATATTTGTGGACGAGAGTTATCATTTATAACTCTGCAGGTTTGTGAATTGCAGTGCCCCGAAGCTCCATTTTACAAGTCGCTTTTTTGGGAGCCGGCCGCAAAAGCGCAGGATGGCTTCAGGCCCTGTTCTGGTTCAGGGGGGCAGGCTGAGCCTGTGGTTAATTCTTCTTCCTGATGGGAAAATAGAGTGACCTGTGCCTGTCCCAACACCAAGAGCTAGTCTCTCATTGGTTCCCCGTCTTCCCGTTCATCCTCAGGACAAATTGAAACCTGTACGGAACAGGAGGCTAAAGGTGCTGATGCTCCAAGTAGGGAGATTGCTAGTAAAGTGGCTGGAATGGCGAACCCGAGCACAAGGAGATGAGAAATGAGGTGCGTTTTAGAAACCTTTCCCCATCACACGGTGTACCATCTTCTGGGTTTCTCATGCATGTTTTCGATGTAGGAAGATGCCCTTGAACCTGGAGATTTGGGACCCATGCGATGGGTAGCACGCAGTATTATTTTAAAGGGTCTGCGTTTGCTCACCCAACCTCACCAGACCTCTCAGCCCCAAGAGTGTCCACCCTTATGTCTCATCCAGCTGTGGGTCTAGATATGGTCAATCCAGGTTGCATCACAGGCCCTGAACGAATTGTGTAAGAATTTCTCTCTCTTTCCCTGTCTTTGTTTCATGGGTTTTTAAAAGTAATTTATTTTTATAATGGGGTTTAGCTGCTTTTCACGGCTGTGTTTAGGCCGCTTTACACCCACTTGACCCACTAACAGAGAGATATCAATACATAGGTTTTAAGATTATTACTAGTCAGATATATTCTTGTGCGGTGAATCGGGCGTGTTGAGTCCAGTTCTCTGAGCAAGGAGTAGGTCTTGTCTATTACATATTGGGTTTATGGAACGGTATCTGAGCTAATTTGAAACTCTTGTTTTATGTATCACCCCACCTCACCTTTCCCGTTAAGCAGCCATAGTGTGTTTTCTGCATGTGTGACTCTGTTCTGTTTTGTAAGTCAGTTCAAGTGTAACGGTTTTTACATTCCCTCTATAAGTGACACCTTATGAGAAGTGTCCTTTTCTGTGTGACTTATTTCACTTAGAATCGTCTTACCTAAATCCACTCATCATGCTGCTACTAGCCTTATGACATTGATTTCATGGCTGAGTGATATTCCATTGTACATAAGGACCACAACTTTTTTATCCATTTTTCGCTTTCCTGGGATATTTAAGGTGGAATGAAGTGGAGGTCCTTGTCAACAGAGCAGCCCTAAACTTTGGGGTGCTTGTGTCTTGCTGATTTTCACTTTTCCCACTTTATAACCCCATGCGTGGAAGTGCCCTATGCTCTCTAAGCTGTGTTTTTTAGATGTTTCAGGACACACCGTACACTTCTCCAGAGTGGCTGTTGGCAATTTACATCCCGCCCATCAGTGTAGCAAGGCTCCCATTTCTCCATGGCCTGTCCTGCATTTCTGGTTTTGACAGTTTTTTCAGCATGGCCCTTTTGACCGATGGGAAGCGAGACTTCTTTGTAGCGCTGATTTGCCTTTCCAGGTTGCTTGGTTGGCCAAAAAGGGCGTATGCGTTTTTTCCTGAATGTATTCAGGAAAAAACGCATACGCCCTTTTTGGCCAAGGGCATCATTGTCAACGTTTTGCCGCTTTTCATGTGCTTTAAAGGCGATTCGAATCTACCTCCTGAAATCTGTTTCCTGCAATTCTGCCTTGATTTCAAATCCTCTTCTTTGCCTTCCCTCAATATATTTGTGGACGAGAGTTATCATTTATAACTCTGCAGGTTTGTGAATTGCAGTGCCCTGAAGCTCCATTTTACAAGTCGCTTATTTGGGAGCCGGCCGCAAAAGCGCAGGATGGCTTCAGGACCTGTTCTGGTTCCGGGGGGCAGGCTGAGCCTGTGGTTAATTCTTCTTCCTGATGGGAAAATAGAGTGACCTGTGCCTGTCCCAACACCAAGAGCTAGTCTCTCATTGGTTCCCCGTCTTCCCGTTCATCCTCAGGACAAATTGCAACCTGTACGGAACAGGAGGTTAAAGGTGCTGATGCTCCAAGTAGGGAGATTGCTAGTAAAGTGGCTGGAATGGCGAACCCGAGCACAAGGAGATGAGAAATGAGGTGCGTTTTAGAAACCTTTCCCCATCACACGGTGTACCATCTTCTGGGTTTCTCATGCATGTTTTCGATGTAGGAAGATGCCCTTGAACCTGGAGATTTGGGACCCATGCGATGGGTAGCACGCAGTATTACTTTAAAGGGTCTGCGTTTGCTCACCCAACCTCACCAGACCTCTCAGCCCCACGAGTGTCCACCCTTATGTCTCATCCAGCTGTGGGTCTAGACATGGTCAATCCAGGTTGCATCACAGCCCCTGAACGAATTGTGTAAGAATTTCTCTCTCTTTCCCTGTCTTTGTTTCATGGGTTTTTAAAAGTAATTTATTTTTATAATGGGGTGTAGCTGCTTTTCACGGCTGTGTTTATGCCGCTTTACACCCACTTGACACACTAACAGAGAGATATCAATACATAGGTTTTAAGATTATTACTAGTCAGATATATTCTTGTGCGGTGAATCGGGCGTGTTGAGTCCAGTTCTCTGAGCAAGGAGTAGGTCTTGTCTATTACATATTGGGTTTATGGAACGGTATCTGAGCTAATTTGAAACTCTTGTTTTATGTATCACCCCACCTCACCTTTCCCGTTAAACAGCCATAGTGTGTTTTCTGCATGTGTGACTCTGTTCTGTTTTGTAATTCAGTTCAAGTGTAACGGTTTTTACATTCCCTCTATAAGTGACACCTTATGAGAAGTGTCCTTTTCTGTGTGACTTATTTCACTTAGAATCGTCTTACCTAAATCCACTCATCATGCTGCTACTAGCCTTATGACATTGATTTCATGGCTGAGTGATATTCCATTGTACATAAGGACCACAAATTTTTTATCCATTTTTCGCTTTCCTGGGATATTTAAGGTGGAAGGAAGTGGAGGTCCTTGTCAACAGAGCAGCCCTAAACATTGGGGTGCTTGTGTCTTGCTGATTTTCAATTTTCCCACTTTATCCCCCCATGCGTGGAAGTGCCCTATGCTCTCTAAGCTGTGTTTTTTAGATGTTTCAGGACACAACGTACACTTCTCCAGAGTGGCTGTTGGCAATTTACATCCCGCCCATCAGTGTAGCAAGGCTCCCATTTCTCCATGGCCTGTCCTGCATTTCTGGTTTTGACACTTTTTTCAGCATGGCCCTTTTGACCGATGGGAAGCGAGACTTCTTTGTAGCGCTGATTTGCCTTTCCAGGTTGCTTGGTTGGCCAAAAAGGGCGTATGCGTTTTTTCCTGAATGTATTCAGGAAAAAACGCATACGCCCTTTTTGGCCAAGGGCATCATTGTCAACGTTTTGCCGCTTTTCATGTGCTTTAAAGGCGATTCGAATCCACCTCCTGAAATCTGTTTCCTGCAATTCTGCCTTGATTTCAAATCCTCTTCTTTGCCTTCCCTCAATATATTTGTGGACGAGAGTTATCATTTATAACTCTGCAGGTTTGTGAATTGCAGTGCCCTGAAGCTCCATTTTACAAGTCGATTTTTTGGGAGCCGTCCGCAAAAGCGCAGGATGGCTTCAGGCCCTGTTCTGGTTCCGGGGGGCAGGCTGAGCCTGTGGTTAATTCTTCTTCCTGATGGGAAAATAGAGTGACCTGTGCCTGTCCCAACACCAAGAGCTAGTCTCTCATTGGTTCCCCGTCTTCCCGTTCATCCTCAGGACAAATTGCAACCTGTACGGAACAGGAGGTTAAAGGTGCTGATGCTCCAAGTAGGGAGATTGCTAGTAAAGTGGCTGGAATGGCGAACCCGAGCACAAGGAGATGAGAAATGAGGTGCGTTTTAGAAACCTTTCCCCATCACACGGTGTACCATCTTCTGGGTTTCTCATGCATGTTTTCGATGTAGGAAGATGCCCTTGAACCTGGAGATTTGGGACCCATGCGATGGGTAGCACGCAGTATTACTTTAAAGGGTCTGCGTTTGCTCACCCAACCTCACCAAACCTCTCAGCCCCAAGAGTGTCCACCCTTATGTCTCATCCAGCTGTGGGTCTAGATATGGTCAATCCAGGTTGCATCACAGCCCCTGAACGAATTGTGTAAGAATTTCTCTCTCTTTCCCTGTCTTTGTTTCATGGGTTTTTAAAAGTAATTTATTTTTATAATGGGGTTTAGCTGCTTTTCACGGCTGTGTTTATGCCGCTTTACACCCACTTGACACACTAACAGAGAGATATCAATACATAGGTTTTAAGATTATTACTAGTCAGATATATTCTTGTGCGGTGAATCGGGCGTGTTGTGTCCAGTTCTCTGAGCAAGGAGTAGGTCTTGTCTATTCCATATTGGGTTTATGGAACGGTATCTGAGCTAATTTGAAACTCTTGTTTTATGTATCACCCCACCTCACCTTTCCCGTTAAGCAGCCATAGTGTGTTTTCTGCATGTGTGACTCTGTTCTGTTTTGTAATTCAGTTCAAGTGTAACGGTTTTTACATTCCCTCTATAAGTGACACCTTATGAGAAGTGTCCTTTTCTGTGTGACTTATTTCACTTAGAATCGTCTTACCTAAATCCACTCATCATGCTGCTACTAGCCTTATGACATTGATTTCATGGCTGAGTGATATTCCATTGTACATAAGGACCACAACTTTTTTATCCATTTTTCGCTTTCCTGGGATATTTAAGGTGGAATGAAGTGGAGGTCCTTGTCAACAGAGCAGCCCTAAACTTTGGGGTGCTTGTGTCTTGCTGATTTTCAATTTTCCCACTTTATCCCCCCATGCGTGGAAGTGCCCTATGCTCTCTAAGCTGTGTTTTTTAGATGTTTCAGGACACACCGTACACTTCTCCAGAGTGGCTGTTGGCAATTTACATCCCGCCCATCAGTGTAGCAAGGCTCCCATTTCTCCATGGCCTGTCCTGCATTTCTGGTTTTGACACTTTTTTCAGCATGGCCCTTTTGACCGATGGGAAGCGAGACTTCTTTGTAGCGCTGATTTGCCTTTCCAGGTTGTTTGGTTGGCCAAAAAGGGCGTATGCGTTTTTTCCTGAATGTATTCAGGAAAAAACGCATACGCCCTTTTTGGCCAAGGGCATCATTGTCAACGTTTTGCCGCTTTTCATGTGCTTTAAAGGCGATTCGAATCTACCTCCTGAAATCTGTTTCCTGCAATTCTGCCTTGATTTCAAATCCTCTTCTTTGCCTTCCCTCAATATATTTGTGGACGAGAGTTATCATTTATAACTCTGCAGGTTTGTGAATTGCAGTGCCCCGAAGCTCCATTTTACAAGTCGCTTTTTTGGGAGCCGGCCGCAAAAGCGCAGGATGGCTTCAGGCCCTGTTCTGGTTCAGGGGGGCAGGCTGAGCCTGTGGTTAATTCTTCTTCCTGATGGGAAAATAGAGTGACCTGTGCCTGTCCCAACACCAAGAGCTAGTCTCTCATTGGTTCCCCGTCTTCCCGTTCATCCTCAGGACAAATTGAAACCTGTACGGAACAGGAGGCTAAAGGTGCTGATGCTCCAAGTAGGGAGATTGCTAGTAAAGTGGCTGGAATGGCGAACCCGAGCACAAGGAGATGAGAAATGAGGTGCGTTTTAGAAACCTTTCCCCATCACACGGTGTACCATCTTCTGGGTTTCTCATGCATGTTTTCGATGTAGGAAGATGCCCTTGAACCTGGAGATTTGGGACCCATGCGATGGGTAGCACGCAGTATTATTTTAAAGGGTCTGCGTTTGCTCACCCAACCTCACCAGACCTCTCAGCCCCAAGAGTGTCCACCCTTATGTCTCATCCAGCTGTGGGTCTAGATATGGTCAATCCAGGTTGCATCACAGCCCCTGAACGAATTGTGTAAGAATTTCTCTCTCTTTCCCTGTCTTTGTTTCATGGGTTTTTAAAAGTAATTTATTTTTATAATGGGGTTTAGCTGCTTTTCACGGCTGTGTTTAGGCCGCTTTACACCCACTTGACCCACTAACAGAGAGATATCAATACATAGGTTTTAAGATTATTACTAGTCAGATATATTCTTGTGCGGTGAATCGGGCGTGTTGAGTCCAGTTCTCTGAGCAAGGAGTAGGTCTTGTCTATTACATATTGGGTTTATGGAACGGTATCTGAGCTAATTTGAAACTCTTGTTTTATGTATCACCCCACCTCACCTTTCCCGTTAAGCAGCCATAGTGTGTTTTCTGCATGTGTGACTCTGTTCTGTTTTGTAATTCAGTTCAAGTGTAACGGTTTTTACATTCCCTCTATAAGTGACACCTTATGAGAAGTGTCCTTTTCTGTGTGACTTATTTCACTTAGAATCGTCTTACCTAAATCCACTCATCATGCTGCTACTAGCCTTATGACATTGATTTCATGGCTGAGTGATATTCCATTGTACATAAGGACCACAACTTTTTTATCCATTTTTCGCTTTCCTGGGATATGTAAGGTGGAAGGAAGTGGAGGTCCTTGTCAACAGAGCAGCCCTAAACTTTGGGGTGCTTGTGTCTTGCTGATTTTCAATTTTCCCACTTTATCCCCCCATGCGTGGAAGTGCCCTATGCTCTCTAAGCTGTGTTTTTCAGATGTTTCAGGACACACCGTACACTTCTCCAGAGTGGCTGTTGGCAATTTACATCCCGCCCATCAGTGTAGCAAGGCTCCCATTTCTCCATGGCCTGACCTGCATTTCTGGTTTTGACACTTTTTTCAGCATGGCCCTTTTGACCGATGGGAAGCGAGACTTCTTTGTAGCGCTGATTTGCCTTTCCAGGTTGCTTGGTTGGCCAAAAATGGCGTATGCGTTTTTTCCTGAATATATTCAGGAAAAAACGCATACGCCCTTTTTGGCCAAGGGCATCATTGTCAACGTTTTGCCGCTTTTCATGTGCTTTAAAGGCGATTCGAATCTACCTCCTGAAATCTGTTTCCTGCAATTCTGCCTTGATTTCAAATCCTCTTCTTTGCCTTCCCTCAATATATTTGTGGACGAGAGTTATCATTTATAACTCTGCAGGTTTGTGAATTGCAGTGCCTTGAAGCTCCATTTTACAAATCGCTTTTTTGGGAGCCGGCCGCAAAAGCGCAGGATGGCTTCAGGCCCTGTTCTGGTTCAGGGGGGCAGGCTGAGCCTGTGGTTAATTCTTCTTCCTGATGGGAAAATAGAGTGACCTGTGCCTGTCCCAACACCAAGAGCTAGTCTCTCATTGGTTCCCCGTCTTCCCGTTCATCCTCAGGACAAATTGAAACCTGTACGGAACAGGAGGTTAAAGGTGCTGATGCTCCAAGTAGGGAGATTGCTAGTAAAGTGGCTGGAATGGCGAACCCGAGCACAAGGAGATGAGAAATGAGGTGCGTTTTAGAAACCTTTCCCCATCACACGGTGTACCATCTTCTGGGTTTCTCATGCATGTTTTCGATGTAGGAAGATGCCCTTGAACCTGGAGATTTGGGACCCATGCGATGGGTAGCACGCAGTATTACTTTAAAGGGTCTGCGTTTGCTCACCCAACCTCACCAAACCTCTCAGCCCCAAGAGTGTCCACCCTTATGTCTCATCCAGCTGTGGGTCTAGATATGGTCAATCCAGGTTGCATCACAGCCCCTGAACGAATTGTGTAAGAATTTCTCTCTCTTTCCCTGTCTTTGTTTCATGGGTTTTTAAAAGTAATTTATTTTTATAATGGGGTTTAGCTGCTTTTCACGGCTGTGTTTATGCCGCTTTACACCCACTTGACACACTAACAGAGAGATATCAATACATAGGTTTTAAGATTATTACTAGTCAGATATATTCTTGTGCGGTGAATCGGGCGTGTTGTGTCCAGTTCTCTGAGCAAGGAGTAGGTCTTGTCTATTCCATATTGGGTTTATGGAACGGTATCTGAGCTAATTTGAAACTCTTGTTTTATGTATCACCCCACCTCACCTTTCCCGTTAAGCAGCCATAGTGTGTTTTCTGCATGTGTGACTCTGTTCTGTTTTGTAATTCAGTTCAAGTGTAACGGTTTTTACATTCCCTCTATAAGTGACACCTTATGAGAAGTGTCCTTTTCTGTGTGACTTATTTCACTTAGAATCGTCTTACCTAAATCCACTCATCATGCTGCTACTAGCCTTATGACATTGATTTCATGGCTGAGTGATATTCCATTGTACATAAGGACCACAACTTTTTTATCCATTTTTCGCTTTCCTGGGATATTTAAGGTGGAATGAAGTGGAGGTCCTTGTCAACAGAGCAGCCCTAAACTTTGGGGTGCTTGTGTCTTGCTGATTTTCAATTTTCCCACTTTATCCCCCCATGCGTGGAAGTGCCCTATGCTCTCTAAGCTGTGTTTTTTAGATGTTTCAGGACACACCGTACACTTCTCCAGAGTGGCTGTTGGCAATTTACATCCCGCCCATCAGTGTAGCAAGGCTCCCATTTCTCCATGGCCTGTCCTGCATTTCTGGTTTTGACACTTTTTTCAGCATGGCCCTTTTGACCGATGGGAAGCGAGACTTCTTTGTAGCGCTGATTTGCCTTTCCAGGTTGCTTGGTTGGCCAAAAAGGGCGTATGCGTTTTTTCCTGAATGTATTCAGGAAAAAACGCATACGCCCTTTTTGGCCAAGGGCATCATTGTCAACGTTTTGCCGCTTTTCATGTGCTTTAAAGGCGATTCGAATCTACCTCCTGAAATCTGTTTCCTGCAATTCTGCCTTGATTTCAAATCCTCTTCTTTGCCTTCCCTCAATATATTTGTGGACGAGAGTTATCATTTATAACTCTGCAGGTTTGTGAATTGCAGTGCCCCGAAGCTCCATTTTACAAGTCGCTTTTTTGGGAGCCGGCCGCAAAAGCGCAGGATGGCTTCAGGCCCTGTTCTGGTTCAGGGGGGCAGGCTGAGCCTGTGGTTAATTCTTCTTCCTGATGGGAAAATAGAGTGACCTGTGCCTGTCCCAACACCAAGAGCTAGTCTCTCATTGGTTCCCCGTCTTCCCGTTCATCCTCAGGACAAATTGAAACCTGTACGGAACAGGAGGCTAAAGGTGCTGATGCTCCAAGTAGGGAGATTGCTAGTAAAGTGGCTGGAATGGCGAACCCGAGCACAAGGAGATGAGAAATGAGGTGCGTTTTAGAAACCTTTCCCCATCACACGGTGTACCATCTTCTGGGTTTCTCATGCATGTTTTCGATGTAGGAAGATGCCCTTGAACCTGGAGATTTGGGACCCATGCGATGGGTAGCACGCAGTATTATTTTAAAGGGTCTGCGTTTGCTCACCCAACCTCACCAGACCTCTCAGCCCCAAGAGTGTCCACCCTTATGTCTCATCCAGCTGTGGGTCTAGATATGGTCAATCCAGGTTGCATCACAGCCCCTGAACGAATTGTGTAAGAATTTCTCTCTCTTTCCCTGTCTTTGTTTCATGGGTTTTTAAAAGTAATTTATTTTTATAATGGGGTTTAGCTGCTTTTCACGGCTGTGTTTAGGCCGCTTTACACCCACTTGACCCACTAACAGAGAGATATCAATACATAGGTTTTAAGATTATTACTAGTCAGATATATTCTTGTGCGGTGAATCGGGCGTGTTGAGTCCAGTTCTCTGAGCAAGGAGTAGGTCTTGTCTATTACATATTGGGTTTATGGAACGGTATCTGAGCTAATTTGAAACTCTTGTTTTATGTATCACCCCACCTCACCTTTCCCGTTAAGCAGCCATAGTGTGTTTTCTGCATGTGTGACTCTGTTCTGTTTTGTAAGTCAGTTCAAGTGTAACGGTTTTTACATTCCCTCTATAAGTGACACCTTATGAGAAGTGTCCTTTTCTGTGTGACTTATTTCACTTAGAATCGTCTTACCTAAATCCACTCATCATGCTGCTACTAGCCTTATGACATTGATTTCATGGCTGAGTGATATTCCATTGTACATAAGGACCACAACTTTTTTATCCATTTTTCGCTTTCCTGGGATATTTAAGGTGGAATGAAGTGGAGGTCCTTGTCAACAGAGCAGCCCTAAACTTTGGGGTGCTTGTGTCTTGCTGATTTTCACTTTTCCCACTTTATAACCCCATGCGTGGAAGTGCCCTATGCTCTCTAAGCTGTGTTTTTTAGATGTTTCAGGACACACCGTACACTTCTCCAGAGTGGCTGTTGGCAATTTACATCCCGCCCATCAGTGTAGCAAGGCTCCCATTTCTCCATGGCCTGTCCTGCATTTCTGGTTTTGACAGTTTTTTCAGCATGGCCCTTTTGACCGATGGGAAGCGAGACTTCTTTGTAGCGCTGATTTGCCTTTCCAGGTTGCTTGGTTGGCCAAAAAGGGCGTATGCGTTTTTTCCTGAATGTATTCAGGAAAAAACGCATACGCCCTTTTTGGCCAAGGGCATCATTGTCAACGTTTTGCCGCTTTTCATGTGCTTTAAAGGCGATTCGAATCTACCTCCTGAAATCTGTTTCCTGCAATTCTGCCTTGATTTCAAATCCTCTTATTTGCCTTCCCTCAATATATTTGTGGACGAGAGTTATCATTTATAACTCTGCAGGTTTGTGAATTGCAGTGCCCTGAAGCTCCATTTTACAAGTCGCTTATTTGGGAGCCGGCCGCAAAAGCGCAGGATGGCTTCAGGACCTGTTCTGGTTCCGGGGGGCAGGCTGAGCCTGTGGTTAATTCTTCTTCCTGATGGGAAAATAGAGTGACCTGTGCCTGTCCCAACACCAAGAGCTAGTCTCTCATTGGTTCCCCGTCTTCCCGTTCATCCTCAGGACAAATTGCAACCTGTACGGAACAGGAGGTTAAAGGTGCTGATGCTCCAAGTAGGGAGATTGCTAGTAAAGTGGCTGGAATGGCGAACCCGAGCACAAGGAGATGAGAAATGAGGTGCGTTTTAGAAACCTTTCCCCATCACACGGTGTACCATCTTCTGGGTTTCTCATGCATGTTTTCGATGTAGGAAGATGCCCTTGAACCTGGAGATTTGGGACCCATGCGATGGGTAGCACGCAGTATTACTTTAAAGGGTCTGCGTTTGCTCACCCAACCTCACCAGACCTCTCAGCCCCACGAGTGTCCACCCTTATGTCTCATCCAGCTGTGGGTCTAGACATGGTCAATCCAGGTTGCATCACAGCCCCTGAACGAATTGTGTAAGAATTTCTCTCTCTTTCCCTGTCTTTGTTTCATGGGTTTTTAAAAGTAATTTATTTTTATAATGGGGTGTAGCTGCTTTTCACGGCTGTGTTTATGCCGCTTTACACCCACTTGACACACTAACAGAGAGATATCAATACATAGGTTTTAAGATTATTACTAGTCAGATATATTCTTGTGCGGTGAATCGGGCGTGTTGAGTCCAGTTCTCTGAGCAAGGAGTAGGTCTTGTCTATTCCATATTGGGTTTATGGAACGGTATCTGAGCTAATTTGAAACTCTTGTTTTATGTATCACCCCACCTCACCTTTCCCGTTAAGCAGCCATAGTGTGTTTTCTGCATGTGTGACTCTGTTCTGTTTTGTAATTCAGTTCAAGTGTAACGGTTTTTACATTCCCTCTATAAGTGACACCTTATGAGAAGTGTCCTTTTCTGTGTGACTTATTTCACTTAGAATCGTCTTACCTAAATCCACTCATCATGCTGCTACTAGCCTTATGACATTGATTTCATGGCTGAGTGATATTCCATTGTACATAAGGACCACAACTTTTTTATCCATTTTTCGCTTTCCTGGGATATTTAAGGTGGAAGGAAGTGGAGGTCCTTGTCAACAGAGCAGCCCTAAACATTGGGGTGCTTGTGTCTTGCTGATTTTCAATTTTCCCACTTTATCCCCCCATGCGTGGAAGTGCCCTATGCTCTCTAAGCTGTGTTTTTTAGATGTTTCAGGACACAACGTACACTTCTCCAGAGTGGCTGTTGGCAATTTACATCCCGCCCATCAGTGTAGCAAGGCTCCCATTTCTCCATGGCCTGTCCTGCATTTCTGGTTTTGACACTTTTTTCAGCATGGCCCTTTTGACCGATGGGAAGCGAGACTTCTTTGTAGCGCTGATTTGCCTTTCCAGGTTGCTTGGTTGGCCAAAAAGGGCGTATGCGTTTTTTCCTGAATGTATTCAGGAAAAAACGCATACGCCCTTTTTGGCCAAGGGCATCATTGTCAACGTTTTGCCGCTTTTCATGTGCTTTAAAGGCGATTCGAATCCACCTCCTGAAATCTGTTTCCTGCAATTCTGCCTTGATTTCAAATCCTCTTCTTTGCCTTCCCTCAATATATTTGTGGACGAGAGTTATCATTTATAACTCTGCAGGTTTGTGAATTGCAGTGCCCTGAAGCTCCATTTTACAAGTCGATTTTTTGGGAGCCGTCCGCAAAAGCGCAGGATGGCTTCAGGCCCTGTTCTGGTTCCGGGGGGCAGGCTGAGCCTGTGGTTAATTCTTCTTCCTGATGGGAAAATAGAGTGACCTGTGCCTGTCCCAACACCAAGAGCTAGTCTCTCATTGGTTCCCCGTCTTCCCGTTCATCCTCAGGACAAATTGAAACCTGTACGGAACAGGAGGTTAAAGGTGCTGATGCTCCAAGTAGGGAGATTGCTAGTAAAGTGGCTGGAATGGCGAACCCGAGCACAAGGAGATGAGAAATGAGGTGCGTTTTAGAAACCTTTCCCCATCACACGGTGTACCATCTTCTGGGTTTCTCATGCATGTTTTCGATGTAGGAAGATGCCCTTGAACCTGGAGATTTGGGACCCATGCGATGGGTAGCACGCAGTATTACTTTAAAGGGTCTGCGTTTGCTCACCCAACCTCACCAAACCTCTCAGCCCCAAGAGTGTCCACCCTTATGTCTCATCCAGCTGTGGGTCTAGATATGGTCAATCCAGGTTGCATCACAGCCCCTGAACGAATTGTGTAAGAATTTCTCTCTCTTTCCCTGTCTTTGTTTCATGGGTTTTTAAAAGTAATTTATTTTTATAATGGGGTTTAGCTGCTTTTCACGGCTGTGTTTATGCCGCTTTACACCCACTTGACACACTAACAGAGAGATATCAATACATAGGTTTTAAGATTATTACTAGTCAGATATATTCTTGTGCGGTGAATCGGGCGTGTTGTGTCCAGTTCTCTGAGCAAGGAGTAGGTCTTGTCTATTCCATATTGGGTTTATGGAACGGTATCTGAGCTAATTTGAAACTCTTGTTTTATGTATCACCCCACCTCACCTTTCCCGTTAAGCAGCCATAGTGTGTTTTCTGCATGTGTGACTCTGTTCTGTTTTGTAATTCAGTTCAAGTGTAACGGTTTTTACATTCCCTCTATAAGTGACACCTTATGAGAAGTGTCCTTTTCTGTGTGACTTATTTCACTTAGAATCGTCTTACCTAAATCCACTCATCATGCTGCTACTAGCCTTATGACATTGATTTCATGGCTGAGTGATATTCCATTGTACATAAGGACCACAACTTTTTTATCCATTTTTCGCTTTCCTGGGATATTTAAGGTGGAATGAAGTGGAGGTCCTTGTCAACAGAGCAGCCCTAAACTTTGGGGTGCTTGTGTCTTGCTGATTTTCAATTTTCCCACTTTATCCCCCCATGCGTGGAAGTGCCCTATGCTCTCTAAGCTGTGTTTTTTAGATGTTTCAGGACACACCGTACACTTCTCCAGAGTGGCTGTTGGCAATTTACATCCCGCCCATCAGTGTAGCAAGGCTCCCATTTCTCCATGGCCTGTCCTGCATTTCTGGTTTTGACACTTTTTTCAGCATGGCCCTTTTGACCGATGGGAAGCGAGACTTCTTTGTAGCGCTGATTTGCCTTTCCAGGTTGCTTGGTTGGCCAAAAAGGGCGTATGCGTTTTTTCCTGAATGTATTCAGGAAAAAACGCATACGCCCTTTTTGGCCAAGGGCATCATTGTCAACGTTTTGCCGCTTTTCATGTGCTTTAAAGGCGATTCGAATCTACCTCCTGAAATCTGTTTCCTGCAATTCTGCCTTGATTTCAAATCCTCTTCTTTGCCTTCCCTCAATATATTTGTGGACGAGAGTTATCATTTATAACTCTGCAGGTTTGTGAATTGCAGTGCCCCGAAGCTCCATTTTACAAGTCGCTTTTTTGGGAGCCGGCCGCAAAAGCGCAGGATGGCTTCAGGCCCTGTTCTGGTTCAGGGGGGCAGGCTGAGCCTGTGGTTAATTCTTCTTCCTGATGGGAAAATAGAGTGACCTGTGCCTGTCCCAACACCAAGAGCTAGTCTCTCATTGGTTCCCCGTCTTCCCGTTCATCCTCAGGACAAATTGAAACCTGTACGGAACAGGAGGCTAAAGGTGCTGATGCTCCAAGTAGGGAGATTGCTAGTAAAGTGGCTGGAATGGCGAACCCGAGCACAAGGAGATGAGAAATGAGGTGCGTTTTAGAAACCTTTCCCCATCACACGGTGTACCATCTTCTGGGTTTCTCATGCATGTTTTCGATGTAGGAAGATGCCCTTGAACCTGGAGATTTGGGACCCATGCGATGGGTAGCACGCAGTATTACTTTAAAGGGTCTGCGTTTGCTCACCCAACCTCACCAAACCTCTCAGCCCCAAGAGTGTCCACCCTTATGTCTCATCCAGCTGTGGGTCTAGATATGGTCAATCCAGGTTGCATCACAGCCCCTGAACGAATTGTGTAAGAATTTCTCTCTCTTTCCCTGTCTTTGTTTCATGGGTTTTTAAAAGTAATTTATTTTTATAATGGGGTTTAGCTGCTTTTCACGGCTGTGTTTATGCCGCTTTACACCCACTTGACACACTAACAGAGAGATATCAATACATAGGTTTTAAGATTATTACTAGTCAGATATATTCTTGTGCGGTGAATCGGGCGTGTTGAGTCCAGTTCTCTGAGCAAGGAGTAGGTCTTGTCTATTACATATTGGGTTTATGGAACGGTATCTGAGCTAATTTGAAACTCTTGTTTTATGTATCACCCCACCTCACCTTTCCCGTTAAGCAGCCATAGTGTGTTTTCTGCATGTGTGACTCTGTTCTGTTTTGTAAGTCAGTTCAAGTGTAACGGTTTTTACATTCCCTCTATAAGTGACACCTTATGAGAAGTGTCCTTTTCTGTGTGACTTATTTCACTTAGAATCGTCTTACCTAAATCCACTCATCATGCTGCTACTAGCCTTATGACATTGATTTCATGGCTGAGTGATATTCCATTGTACATAAGGACCACAACTTTTTTATCCATTTTTCGCTTTCCTGGGATATTTAAGGTGGAATGAAGTGGAGGTCCTTGTCAACAGAGCAGCCCTAAACTTTGGGGTGCTTGTGTCTTGCTGATTTTCAATTTTCCCACTTTATCCCCCCATGCGTGGAAGTGCCCTATGCTCTCTAAGCTGTGTTTTTCAGATGTTTCAGGACACACCGTACACTTCTCCAGAGTGGCTGTTGGCAATTTACATCCCGCCCATCAGTGTAGCAAGGCTCCCATTTCTCCATGGCCTGTCCTGCATTTCTGGTTTTGACACTTTTTTCAGCATGGCCCTTTTGACCGATGGGAAGCGAGACTTCTTTGTAGTGCTGATTTGCCTTTCCAGGTTGCTTGGTTGGCCAAAAAGGGCGTATGCGTTTTTTCCTGAATGTATTCAGGAAAAAACGCATACGCCCTTTTTGGCCAAGGGCATCATTGTCAACGTTTTGCCGCTTTTCATGTGCTTTAAAGGCGATTCGAATCTACCTCCTGAAATCTGTTTCCTGCAATTCTGCCTTGATTTCAAATCCTCTTCTTTGCCTTCCCTCAATATATTTGTGGACGAGAGTTATCATTTATAACTCTGCAGGTTTGTGAATTGCAGTGCCCTGAAGCTCCATTTTACAAGTCGCTTTTTTGGGAGCCGGCCGCAAAAGCGCAGGATGGCTTCAGGCCCTGTTCTGGTTCAGGGGGGCAGGCTGAGCCTGTGGTTAATTCTTCTTCCTGATGGGAAAATAGAGTGACCTGTGCCTGTCCCAACACCAAGAGCTAGTCTCTCATTGGTTCCCCGTCTTCCCGTTCATCCTCAGGACAAATTGCAACCTGTACGGAACAGGAGATTAAAGGTGCTGATGCTCCAAGTAGGGAGATTGCTAGTAAAGTGGCTGGAATGGCGAACCCGAGCACAAGGAGATGAGAAATGAGGTGCGTTTTAGAAACCTTTCCCCATCACACGGTGTACCATCTTCTGGGTTTCTCATGCATGTTTTCGATGTAGGAAGATGCCCTTGAACCTGGAGATTTGGGACCCATGCGATGGGTAGCACGCAGTATTACTTTAAAGGGTCTGCGTTTGCTCACCCAACCTCACCAGACCTCTCAGCCCCACGAGTGTCCACCCTTATGTCTCATCCAGCTGTGGGTGTAGACATGGTCAATCCAGGTTGCATCACAGCCCCTGAACGAATTGTGTAAGAATTTCTCTCTCTTTCCCTGTCTTTGTTTCATGGGTTTTTAAAAGTAATTTATTTTTATAATGGGGTGTAGCTGCTTTTCACGGCTGTGTTTATGCCGCTTTACACCCACTTGACACACTAACAGAGAGATATCAATACATAGGTTTTAAGATTATTACTAGTCAGATATATTCTTGTGCGGTGAATCGGGCGTGTTGAGTCCAGTTCTCTGAGCAAGGAGTAGGTCTTGTCTATTACATATTGGGTTTATGGAACGGTATCTGAGCTAATTTGAAACTCTTGTTTTATGTATCACCCCACCTCACCTTTCCCGTTAAACAGCCATAGTGTGTTTTCTGCATGTGTGACTCTGTTCTGTTTTGTAATTCAGTTCAAGTGTAACGGTTTTTACATTCCCTCTATAAGTGACACCTTATGAGAAGTGTCCTTTTCTGTGTGACTTATTTCACTTAGAATCGTCTTACCTAAATCCACTCATCATGCTGCTACTAGCCTTATGACATTGATTTCATGGCTGAGTGATATTCCATTGTACATAAGGACCACAACTTTTTTATCCATTTTTCGCTTTCCTGGGATATTTAAGGTGGAAGGAAGTGGAGGTCCTTGTCAACAGAGCAGCCCTAAACTTTGGGGTGCTTGTGTCTTGCTGATTTTCAATTTTCCCACTTTATCCCCCCATGCGTGGAAGTGCCCTATGCTCTCTAAGCTGTGTTTTTTAGATGTTTCAGGACACACCGTACACTTCTCCAGAGTGGCTGTTGGCAATTTACATCCCGCCCATCAGTGTAGCAAGGCTCCCATTTCTCCATGGCCTGTCCTGCATTTCTGGTTTTGACACTTTTTTCAGCATGGCCCTTTTGACCGATGGGAAGCGAGACTTCTTTGTAGCGCTGATTTGCCTTTCCAGGTTGCTTGGTTGGCCAAAAAGGGCGTATGCGTTTTTTCCTGAATGTATTCAGGAAAAAACGCATACGCCCTTTTTGGCCAAGGGCATCATTGTCAACGTTTTGCCGCTTTTCATGTGCTTTAAAGGCGATTCGAATCCACCTCCTGAAATCTGTTTCCTGCAATTCTGCCTTGATTTCAAATGCTCTTCTTTGCCTTCCCTCAATATATTTGTGGACGAGAGTTATCATTTATAACTCTGCAGGTTTGTGAATTGCAGTGCCCTGAAGCTCCATTTTACAAGTCGATTTTTTGGGAGCCGTCCGCAAAAGCGCAGGATGGCTTCAGGCCCTGTTCTGGTTCCGGGGGGCAGGCTGAGCCTGTGGTTAATTCTTCTTCCTGATGGGAAAATAGAGTGACCTGTGCCTGTCCCAACACCAAGAGCTAGTCTCTCATTGGTTCCCCGTCTTCCCGTTCATCCTCAGGAGAAATTGCAACCTGTACGGAACAGGAGGTTAAAGGTGCTGATGCTCCAAGTAGGGAGATTGCTAGTAAAGTGGCTGGAATGGCGAACCCGAGCACAAGGAGATGAGAAATGAGGTGCGTTTTAGAAACCTTTCCCCATCACACGGTGTACCATCTTCTGGGTTTCTCATGCATGTTTTCGATGTAGGAAGATGCCCTTGAACCTGGAGATTTGGGACCCATGCGATGGGTAGCACGCAGTATTACTTTAAAGGGTCTGCGTTTGCTCACCCAACCTCACCAAAACTCTCAGCCCCAAGAGTGTCCACCCTTATGTCTCATCCAGCTGTGGGTCTAGATATGGTCAATCCAGGTTGCATCACAGCCCCTGAACGAATTGTGTAAGAATTTCTCTCTCTTTCCCTGTCTTTGTTTCATGGGTTTTTAAAAGTAATTTATTTTTATAATGGGGTTTAGCTGCTTTTCACGGCTGTGTTTATGCCGCTTTACACCCACTTGACCCACTAACAGAGAGATATCAATACATAGGTTTTAAGATTATTACTAGTCAGATATATTCTTGTGCGGTGAATCGGGCGTGTTGAGTCCAGTTCTCTGAGCAAGGAGTAGGTCTTGTCTATTCCATATTGGGTTTATGGAACGGTATCTGAGCTAATTTGAAACTCTTGTTTTATGTATCACCCCACCTCACCTTTCCCGTTAAGCAGCCATAGTGTGTTTTCTGCATGTGTGACTCTGTTCTGTTTTGTAATTCAGTTCAAGTGTAACGGTTTTTACATTCCCTCTATAAGTGACACCTTATGAGAAGTGTCCTTTTCTGTGTGACTTATTTCACTTAGAATCGTCTTACCTAAATCCACTCATCATGCTGCTACTAGCCTTATGACATTGATTTCATGGCTGAGTGATATTCCATTGTACATAAGGACCACAACTTTTTTATCCATTTTTCGCTTTCCTTGGATATTTAAGGTGGAATGAAGTGGAGGTCCTTGTCAACAGAGCAGCCCTAAACTTTGGGGTGCTTGTGTCTTGCTGATTTTCAATTTTCCCACTTTATCCCCCCATGCGTGGAAGTGCCCTATGCTCTCTAAGCTGTGTTTTTTAGATGTTTCAGGACACACCGTACACTTCTCCAGAGTGGCTGTTGGCAATTTACATCCCGCCCATCAGTGTAGCAAGGCTCCCATTTCTCCATGGCCTGTCCTGCATTTCTGGTTTTGACACTTTTTTCAGCATGGCCCTTTTGACCGATGGGAAGCGAGACTTCTTTGTCGCGCTGATTTGCCTTTCCAGGTTGCTTGGTTGGCCAAAAAGGGCGTATGCGTTTTTTCCTGAATGTATTCAGGAAAAAACGCATACGCCCTTTTTGGCCAAGGGCATCATTGTCAACGTTTTGCCGCTTTTCATGTGCTTTAAAGGCGATTCGAATCTACCTCCTGAAATCTGTTTCCTGCAATTCTGCCTTGATTTCAAATCCTCTTCTTTGCCTTCCCTCAATATATTTGTGGACGAGAGTTATCATTTATAACTCTGCAGGTTTGTGAATTGCAGTGCCCCGAAGCTCCAATTTACAAGTCGCTTTTTTGGGAGCCGGCCGCAAAAGCGCAGGATGGCTTCAGGCCCTGTTCTGGTTCAGGGGGGCAGGCTGAGCCTGTGGTTAATTCTTCTTCCTGATGGGAAAATAGAGTGACCTGTGCCTGTCCCAACACCAAGAGCTAGTCTCTCATTGGTTCCCCGTCTTCCCGTTCATCCTCAGGACAAATTGAAACCTGTACGGAACAGGAGGCTAAAGGTGCTGATGCTCCAAGTAGGGAGATTGCTAGTAAAGTGGCTGGAATGGCGAACACGAGCACAAGGAGATGAGAAATGAGGTGCGTTTTAGAAACCTTTCCCCATCACACGGTGTACCATCTTCTGGGTTTCTCATGCATGTTTTCGATGTAGGAAGATGCCCTTGAACCTGGAGATTTGGGACCCATGCGATGGGTAGCACGCAGTATTACTTTAAAGGGTCTGCGTTTGCTCACCCAACCTCACCAAACCTCTCAGCCCCAAGAGTGTCCACCCTTATGTCTCATCCAGCTGTGGGTCTAGATATGGTCAATCCAGGTTGCATCACAGCCCCTGAACGAATTGTGTAAGAATTTCTCTCTCTTTCCCTGTCTTTGTTTCATGGGTTTTTAAAAGTAATTTATTTTTATAATGGGGTTTAGCTGCTTTTCACGGCTGTGTTTATGCCGCTTTACACCCACTTGACACACTAACAGAGAGATATCAATACATAGGTTTTAAGATTATTACTAGTCAGATATATTCTTGTGCGGTGAATCGGGCGTGTTGAGTCCAGTTCTCTGAGCAAGGAGTAGGTCTTGTCTATTACATATTGGGTTTATGGAACGGTATCTGAGCTAATTTGAAACTCTTGTTTTATGTATCACCCCACCTCACCTTTCCCGTTAAGCAGCCATAGTGTGTTTTCTGCATGTGTGACTCTGTTCTGTTTTGTAATTCAGTTCAAGTGTAACGGTTTTTACATTCCCTCTATAAGTGACACCTTATGAGAAGTGTCCTTTTCTGTGTGACTTATTTCACTTAGAATCGTCTTACCTAAATCCACTCATCATGCTGCTACTAGCCTTATGACATTGATTTCATGGCTGAGTGATATTCCATTGTACATAAGGACCACAACTTTTTTATCCATTTTTCGCTTTCCTGGGATATTTAAGGTGGAATGAAGTGGAGGTCCTTGTCAACAGAGCAGCCCTAAACTTTGGGGTGCTTGTGTCTTGCTGATTTTCAATTTTCCCACTTTATCCCCCCATGCGTGGAAGTGCCCTATGCTCTCTAAGCTGTGTTTTTTAGATGTTTCAGGACACACCGTACACTTCTCCAGAGTGGCTGTTGGCAATTTACATCCCGCCCATCAGTGTAGCAAGGCTCCCATTTCTCCATGGCCTGTCCTGCATTTCTGGTTTTGACACTTTTTTCAGCATGGCCCTTTTGACCGATGGGAAGCGAGACTTCTTTGTAGCGCTGATTTGCCTTTCCAGGTTGCTTGGTTGGCCAAAAAGGGCGTATGCGTTTTTTCCTGAATGTATTCAGGAAAAAACGCATACGCCCTTTTTGGCCAAGGGCATCATTGTCAACGTTTTGCCGCTTTTCATGTGCTTTAAAGGCGATTCGAATCTACCTCCTGAAATCTGTTTCCTGCAATTCTGCCTTGATTTCAAATCCTCTTCTTTGCCTTCCCTCAATATATTTGTGGACGAGAGTTATCATTTATAACTCTGCAGGTTTGTGAATTGCAGTGCCCCGAAGCTCCATTTTACAAGTCGCTTTTTTGGGAGCCGGCCGCAAAAGCGCAGGATGGCTTCAGGCCCTGTTCTGGTTCAGGGGGGCAGGCTGAGCCTGTGGTTAATTCTTCTTCCTGATGGGAAAATAGAGTGACCTGTGCCTGTCCCAACACCAAGAGCTAGTCTCTCATTGGTTCCCCGTCTTCCCGTTCATCCTCAGGACAAATTGCAACCTGTACGGAACAGGAGGTTAAAGGTGCTGATGCTCCAAGTAGGGAGATTGCTAGTAAAGTGGCTGGAATGGCGAACCCGAGCACAAGGAGATGAGAAATGAGGTGCGTTTTAGAAACCTTTCCCCATCACACGGTGTACCATCTTCTGGGTTTCTCATGCATGTTTTCGATGTAGGAAGATGCCCTTGAACCTGGAGATTTGGGACCCATGCGATGGGTAGCACGCAGTATTATTTTAAAGGGTCTGCGTTTGCTCACCCAACCTCACCAGACCTCTCAGCCCCAAGAGTGTCCACCCTTATGTCTCATCCAGCTGTGGGTCTAGATATGGTCAATCCAGGTTGCATCACAGCCCCTGAACGAATTGTGTAAGAATTTCTCTCTCTTTCCCTGTCTTTGTTTCATGGGTTTTTAAAAGTAATTTATTTTTATAATGGGGTTTAGCTGCTTTTCACGGCTGTGTTTAGGCCGCTTTACACCCACTTGACCCACTAACAGAGAGATATCAATACATAGGTTTTAAGATTATTACTAGTCTGATATATTCTTGTGCGGTGAATCGGGCGTGTTGAGTCCAGTTCTCTGAGCAAGGAGTAGGTCTTGTCTATTACATATTGGGTTTATGGAACGGTATCTGAGCTAATTTGAAACTCTTGTTTTATGTATCACCCCACCTCACCTTTCCCGTTAAGCAGCCATAGTGTGTTTTCTGCATGTGTGACTCTGTTCTGTTTTGTAAGTCAGTTCAAGTGTAACGGTTTTTACATTCCCTCTATAAGTGACACCTTATGAGAAGTGTCCTTTTCTGTGTGACTTATTTCACTTAGAATCGTCTTACCTAAATCCACTCATCATGCTGCTACTAGCCTTATGACATTGATTTCATGGCTGAGTGATATTCCATTGTACATAAGGACCACAACTTTTTTATCCATTTTTCGCTTTCCTGGGATATTTAAGGTGGAATGAAGTGGAGGTCCTTGTCAACAGAGCAGCCCTAAACTTTGGGGTGCTTGTGTCTTGCTGATTTTCAATTTTCCCACTTTATCCCCCCATGCGTGGAAGTGCCCTATGCTCTCTAAGCTGTGTTTTTTAGATGTTTCAGGACACACCGTACACTTCTCCAGAGTGGCTGTTGGCAATTTACATCCCGCCCATCAGTGTAGCAAGGCTCCCATTTCTCCATGGCCTGTCCTGCATTTCTGGTTTTGACACTTTTTTCAGCATGGCCCTTTTGACCGATGGGAAGCGAGACTTCTTTGTCGCGCTGATTTGCCTTTCCAGGTTGCTTGGTTGGCCAAAAAGGGCGTATGCGTTTTTTCCTGAATGTATTCAGGAAAAAACGCATACGCCCTTTTTGGCCAAGGGCATCATTGTCAACGTTTTGCCGCTTTTCATGTGCTTTAAAGGCGATTCGAATCTACCTCCTGAAATCTGTTTCCTGCAATTCTGCCTTGATTTCAAATCCTCTTCTTTGCCTTCCCTCAATATATTTGTGGACGAGAGTTATCATTTATAACTCTGCAGGTTTTTGAATTGCAGTGCCCTGAAGCTCCATTTTACAAGTCGCTTTTTTGGGAGCCGGCCGCAAAAGCGCAGGATGGCTTCAGGCCCTGTTCTGGTTCCGGGGGGCAGGCTGAGCCTGTGGTTAATTCTTCTTCCTGATGGGAAAATAGAGTGACCTGTGCCTGTCCCAACACCAAGAGCTAGTCTCTCATTGGTTCCCCGTCTTCCCGTTCATCCTCAGGACAAATTGCAACCTGTACGGAACAGGAGGTTAAAGGTGCTGATGCTCCAGGTAGGGAGATTGCTAGTAAAGTGGCTGGAAAGGCGAACCCGAGCACAAGGAGATGAGAAATGAGGTGCGTTTTAGAAACCTTTCCCCATCACACGGTGTACCATCTTCTGGGTTTCTCATGCATGTTTTCGATGTAGGAAGATGCCCTTGAACCTGGAGATTTGGGACCCATGCGATGGGTAGCACGCAGTATTACTTTAAAGGGTCTGCGTTTGCTCACCCAACCTCACCAAACCTCTCAGCCCCAAGAGTGTCCACCCTTATGTCTCATCCAGCTGTGGGTCTAGATATGGTCAATCCAGGTTGCATCACAGCTCCTGAACGAATTGTGTAAGAATTTCTCTCTCTTTCCCTGTCTTTGTTTCATGGGTTTTTAAAAGTAATTTATTTTTATAATGGGGTTTAGCTGCTTTTCACGGCTGTGTTTATGCCGCTTTACACCCACTTGACACACTAACAGAGAGATATCAATACATAGGTTTTAAGATTATTACTAGTCAGATATATTCTTGTGCGGTGAATCGGGCGTGTTGAGTCCAGTTCTCTGAGCAAGGAGTAGGTCTTGTCTATTACATATTGGGTTTATGGAACGGTATCTGAGCTAATTTGAAACTCTTGTTTTATGTATCACCCCACCTCACCTTTCCCGTTAAGCAGCCATAGTGTGTTTTCTGCATGTGTGACTCTGTTCTGTTTTGTAAGTCAGTTCAAGTGTAACGGTTTTTACATTCCCTCTATAAGTGACACCTTATGAGAAGTGTCCTTTTCTGTGTGACTTATTTCACTTAGAATCGTCTTACCTAAATCCACTCATCATGCTGCTACTAGCCTTATGACATTGATTTCATGGCTGAGTGATATTCCATTGTACATAAGGACCACAACTTTTTTATCCATTTTTCGCTTTCCTGGGTTATTTAAGGTGGAAGGAAGTGGAGGTCCTTGTCAACAGAGCAGCCCTAAACTTTGGGGTGCTTGTGTCTTGCTGATTTTCAATTTTCCCACTTTATCCCCCCATGCGTGGAAGTGCCCTATGCTCTCTAAGCTGTGTTTTTCAGATGTTTCAGGACACACCGTACACTTCTCCAGAGTGGCTGTTGGCAATTTACATCCCGCCCATCAGTGTAGCAAGGCTCCCATTTCTCCATGGCCTGACCTGCATTTCTGGTTTTGACACTTTTTTCAGCATGGCCCTTTTGACCGATGGGAAGCGAGACTTCTTTGTAGCGCTGATTTGCCTTTCCAGGTTGCTTGGTTGGCCAAAAATGGCGTATGCGTTTTTTCCTGAATATATTCAGGAAAAAACGCATACGCCCTTTTTGGCCAAGGGCATCATTGTCAACGTTTTGCCGCTTTTCATGTGCTTTAAAGGCGATTCGAATCTACCTCCTGAAATCTGTTTCCTGCAATTCTGCCTTGATTTCAAATCCTCTTCGTTTCCTTCCCTCAATATATTTGTGGACGAGAGTTATCATTTATAACTCTGCAGGTTTGTGAATTGCAGTGCCTTGAAGCTCCATTTTACAAGTCGCTTTTTTGGGAGCCGGCCGCAAAAGCGCAGGATGGCTTCAGGCCCTGTTCTGGTTCAGGGGGGCAGGCTGAGCCTGTGGTTAATTCTTCTTCCTGATGGGAAAATAGAGTGACCTGTGCCTGTCCCAACACCAAGAGCTAGTCTCTCATTGGTTCCCCGTCTTTCCGTTCATCCTCAGGACAAATTGCAACCTGTACGGAACAGGAGGTTAAAGGTGCTGATGCTCCAAGTAGGGAGATTGCTAGTAAAGTGGCTGGAATGGCGAACCCGAGCACAAGGAGATGAGAAATGAGGTGCGTTTTAGAAACCTTTCCCCATCACACGGTGTACCATCTTCTGGGTTTCTCATGCATGTTTTCGATGTAGGAAGATGCCCTTGAACCTGGAGATTTGGGACCCATGCGATGGGTAGCACGCAGTATTACTTTAAAGGGTCTGCGTTTGCTCACCCAACCTCACCAAACCTCTCATCGCCAAGAGTGTCCACCCTTATGTCTCATCCAGCTGTGGGTCTAGATATGGTCAATCCAGTTTGCATCACAGCCCCTTAACGAATTGTGTAAGAATTTCTCTCTCTTTCCCTGTCTTTGTTTCATGGGTTTTTAAAAGTAATTTATTTTTATAATGGGGTTTAGCTGCTTTTCACGGCTTTGTTTATGCCGCTTTACACCAACTTGACACACTAACAGAGAGATATCAATACATAGGTTTTAAGATTATTACTATTCAGATATATTCTTGTGCGGTGAATCGGGCGTGTTGAGTCCAGTTCTCTGAGCAAGGAGTAGGTGTTGTCTATTACATATTGGGTTTATGGAACGGTATCTGAGCTAATTTGAAACTCTTGTTTTATGTATCACCCCACCTCACCTTTCCCGTTAAGCAGCCATAGTGTGTTTTCTGCATGTGTGACTCTGTTCTGTTTTGTAATTCAGTTCAAGTGTAACGGTTTTTACATTCCCTCTATAAGTGACACCTTATGAGAAGTGTCCTTTTCTGTGTGACTTATTTCACTTAGAATCGTCTTACCTAAATCCACTCATCATGCTGCTACTAGCCTTATGACATTGATTTCATGGCTGAGTGATATTCCATTGTACATAAGGACCACAACTTTTTTATCCATTTTTCGCTTTCCTGGGATATGTAAGGTGGAAGGAAGTGGAGGTCCTTGTCAACAGAGCAGCCCTAAACTTTGGGGTGCTTGTGTCTTGCTGATTTTCAATTTTCCCACTTTATCCCCCCATGCGTGGAAGTGCCCTATGCTCTCTAAGCTGTGTTTTTTAGATGTTTCAGGACACACCGTACACTTCTCCAGAGTGGCTGTTGGCAATTTACATCCCGCCCATCAGTGTAGCAAGGCTCCCATTTCTCCATGGCCTGTCCTGCATTTCTGGTTTTGACACTTTTTTCAGCATGGCCCTTTTGACCGATGGGAAGCGAGACTTCTTTGTAGCGCTGATTTGCCTTTCCAGGTTGCTTGGTTGGCCAAAAAGGGCGTATGCGTTTTTTCCTGAATATATTCAGGAAAAAACGCATACGCCCTTTTTGGCCAAGGGCATCATTGTCAACGTTTTGCCGCTTTTCATGTGCTTTAAAGGCGATTCGAATCTACCTCCTGAAATCTGTTTCCTGCAATTCTGCCTTGATTTCAAATCCTCTTCTTTGCCTTCCCTCAATATATTTGTGGACGAGAGTTATCATTTATAACTCTGCAGGTTTGTGAATTGCAGTGCCCTGAAGCTCCATTTTACAAGTCGCTTATTTGGGAGCCGGCCGCAAAAGCGCAGGATGGCTTCAGGCCCTGTTCTGGTTCCGGGGGGCAGGCTGAGCCTGTGGTTAATTCTTCTTCCTGATGGGAAAATAGAGTGACCTGTGCCTGTCCCAACACCAAGAGCTAGTCTCTCATTGGTTCCCCGTCTTCCCGTTCATCCTCAGGACAAATTGCAATCTGTATGGAACAGGAGGTTAAAGGTGCTGATGCTCCAAGTAGGGAGATTGCTAGTAAAGTGGCTGGAATGGCGAACCCGAGAACAAGGAGATGAGAAATGAGGTGCGTTTTAGAAACCTTTCCCCATCACACGGTGTACCATCTTCTGGGTTTCTCATGCATGTTTTCGATGTAGGAAGATGCCCTTGAACCTGGAGATTTGGGACCCATGCGATGGGTAGCACGCAGTATTACTTTAAAGGGTCTGCGTTTGCTCACCCAACCTCACCAAACCTCTCAGCCCCAAGAGTGTCCACCCTTATGTCTCATCCAGCTGTGGGTCTAGATATGGTCAATCCAGGTTGCATCACAGCCCCTGAACGAATTGTGTAAGAATTTCTCTCTCTTTCCCTGTCTTTGTTTCATGGGTTTTTAAAAGTAATTTATTTTTATAATGGGGTTTAGCTGCTTTTCACGGCTGTGTTTATGCCGCTTTACACCCACTTGACACACTAACAGAGAGATATCAATACATAGGTTTTAAGATTATTACTAGTCAGATATATTCTTGTGCGGTGAATCGGGCGTGTTGAGTCCAGTTCTCTGAGCAAGGAGTAGGTCTTGTCTATTACATATTGGGTTTATGGAACGGTATCTGAGCTAATTTGAAACTCTTGTTTTATGTATCACCCCACCTCACCTTTCCCGTTAAGCAGCCATAGTGTGTTTTCTGCATGTGTGACTCTGTTCTGTTTTGTAAGTCAGTTCAAGTGTAACGGTTTTTACATTCCCTCTATAAGTGACACCTTATGAGAAGTGTCCTTTTCTGTGTGACTTATTTCACTTAGAATCGTCTTACCTAAATCCACTCATCATGCTGCTACTAGCCTTATGACATTGATTTCATGGCTGAGTGATATTCCATTGTACATAAGGACCACAACTTTTTTATCCATTTTTCGCTTTCCTGGGATATTTAAGGTGGAATGAAGTGGAGGTCCTTGTCAACAGAGCAGCCCTAAACTTTGGGGTGCTTGTGTCTTGCTGATTTTCAATTTTCCCACTTTATCCCCCCATGCGTGGAAGTGCCCTATGCTCTCTAAGCTGTGTTTTTTAGATGTTTCAGGACACACCGTACACTTCTCCAGAGTGGCTGTTGGCAATTTACATCCCGCCCATCAGTGTAGCAAGGCTCCCATTTCTCCATGGCCTGTCCTGCATTTCTGGTTTTGACACTTTTTTCAGCATGGCCCTTTTGACCGATGGGAAGCGAGACTTCTTTGTCGCGCTGATTTGCCTTTCCAGGTTGCTTGGTTGGCCAAAAAGGGCGTATGCGTTTTTTCCTGAATGTATTCAGGAAAAAACGCATACGCCCTTTTTGGCCAAGGGCATCATTGTCAACGTTTTGCCGCTTTTCATGTGCTTTAAAGGCGATTCGAATCTACCTCCTGAAATCTGTTTCCTGCAATTCTGCCTTGATTTCAAATCCTCTTCTTTGCCTTCCCTCAATATATTTGTGGACGAGAGTTATCATTTATAACTCTGCAGGTTTTTGAATTGCAGTGCCCTGAAGCTCCATTTTACAAGTCGCTTTTTTGGGAGCCGGCCGCAAAAGCGCAGGATGGCTTCAGGCCCTGTTCTGGTTCCGGGGGGCAGGCTGAGCCTGTGGTTAATTCTTCTTCCTGATGGGAAAATAGAGTGACCTGTGCCTGTCCCAACACCAAGAGCTAGTCTCTCATTGGTTCCCCGTCTTCCCGTTCATCCTCAGGACAAATTGCAACCTGTACGGAACAGGAGGTTAAAGGTGCTGATGCTCCAAGTAGGGAGATTGCTAGTAAAGTGGCTGGAAAGGCGAACCCGAGCACAAGGAGATGAGAAATGAGGTGCGTTTTAGAAACCTTTCCCCATCACACGGTGTACCATCTTCTGGGTTTCTCATGCATGTTTTCTTTGTAGGAAGATGCCCTTGAACCTGGAGATTTGGGACCCATGCGATGGGTAGCACGCAGTATTACTTTAAAGGGTCTGCGTTTGCTCACCCAACCTCACCAAACCTCTCATCGCCAAGAGTGTCCACCCTTATGTCTCATCCAGCTGTGGGTCTAGATATGGTCAATCCAGTTTGCATCACAGCCCCTTAACGAATTGTGTAAGAATTTCTCTCTCTTTCCCTGTCTTTGTTTCATGGGTTTTTAAAAGTAATTTATTTTTATAATGGGGTTTAGCTGCTTTTCACGGCTTTGTTTATGCCGCTTTACACCAACTTGACACACTAACAGAGAGATATCAATACATAGGTTTTAAGATTATTACTAGTCAGATATATTCTTGTGCGGTGAATCGGGCGTGTTGAGTCCAGTTCTCTGAGCAAGGAGTAGGTGTTGTCTATTACATATTGGGTTTATGGAACGGTATCTGAGCTAATTTGAAACTCTTGTTTTATGTATCACCCCACCTCACCTTTCCCGTTAAGCAGCCATAGTGTGTTTTCTGCATGTGTGACTCTGTTCTGTTTTGTAATTCAGTTCAAGTGTAACGGTTTTTACATTCCCTCTATAAGTGACACCTTATGAGAAGTGTCCTTTTCTGTGTGACTTATTTCACTTAGAATCGTCTTACCTAAATCCACTCATCATGCTGCTACTAGCCTTATGACATTGATCTCATGGCTGAGTGATATTCCATTGTACATAAGGACCACAACTTTTTTATCCATTTTTCGCTTTCCTGGGATATGTAAGGTGGAAGGAAGTGGAGGTCCTTGTCAACAGAGCAGCCCTAAACTTTGGGGTGCTTGTGTCTTGCTGATTTTCAATTTTCCCACTTTATCCCCCCATGCGTGGAAGTGCCCTATGCTCTCTAAGCTGTGTTTTTTAGATGTTTCAGGACACACCGTACACTTCTCCAGAGTGGCTGTTGGCAATTTACATCCCGCCCATCAGTGTAGCAAGGCTCCCATTTCTCCATGGCCTGTCCTGCATTTCTGGTTTTGACACTTTTTTCAGCATGGCCCTTTTGACCGATGGGAAGCGAGACTTCTTTGTAGCGCTGATTTGCCTTTCCAGGTTGCTTGGTTGGCCAAAAAGGGCGTATGCGTTTTTTCCTGAATGTATTCAGGAAAAAACGCATACGCCCTTTTTGGCCAAGGGCATCATTGTCAACGTTTTGCCGCTTTTCATGTGCTTTAAAGGCGATTCGAATCTACCTCCTGAAATCTGTTTCCTGCAATTCTGCCTTGATTTCAAATCCTCTTCTTTGCCTTCCCTCAATATATTTGTGGACGAGAGTTATCATTTATAACTCTGCAGGTTTGTGAATTGCAGTGCCCTGAAGCTCCATTTTACAAGTCGGTTTTTTGGGAGCCGGCCGCAAAAGCGCAGGATGGCTTCAGGCCCTGTTCTGGTTCAGGGGGGCAGGCTGAGCCTGTGGTTAATTCTTCTTCCTGATGGGAAAATAGAGTGACCTGTGCCTCTCCCAACACCAAGAGCTAGTCTCTCATTGGTTCCCCGTCTTCCCGTTCATCCTCAGGACAAATTGCAACCTGTACGGAACAGGAGGTTAAAGGTGCTGATGCTCCAAGTAGGGAGATTGCTAGTAAAGTGGCTGGAATGGCGAACCCGAGCACAAGGAGATGAGAAATGAGGTGCGTTTTAGAAACCTTTCCCCATCACACGGTGTACCATCTTCTGGGTTTCTCATGCATGTTTTCGATGTAGGAAGATGCCCTTGAACCTGGAGATTTGGGACCCATGCGATGGGTAGCACGCAGTATTACTTTAAAGGGTCTGCGTTTGCTCACCCAACCTCACCAAACCTCTCAGCCCCAAGAGTGTCCACCCTTATGTCTCATCCAGCTGTGGGTCTAGACATGGTCAATCCAGGTTGCATCACAGCCCCTGAACGAATTGTGTAAGAATTTCTCTCTCTTTCCCTGTCTTTGTTTCATGGTTTTTTAAAAGTAATTTATTTTTATAATGGGGTTTAGCTGCTTTTCACGGCTGTGTTTAGGCCGCTTTACACCCACTTGACCCACTAACAGAGAGATATCAATACATAGGTTTTAAGATTATTACTAGTCAGATATATTCTTGTGCGGTGAATCGGGCGTGTTGAGTCCAGTTCTCTGAGCAAGGAGTAGGTCTTGTCTGTTACATATTGGGTTTATGGAACGGTATCTGAGCTAATTTGAAACTCTTGTTTTATGTATCACCCCACCTCACCTTTCCCGTTAAGCAGCCATAGTGTGTTTTCTGCATGTGTGACTCTGTTCTGTTTTGTAATTCAGTTCAAGTGTAACGGTTTTTACATTCCCTCTATAAGTGACACCTTATGAGAAGTGTCCTTTTCTGTGTGACTTATTTCACTTAGAATCGTCTTACCTAAATCCACTCATCATGCTGCTACTAGCCTTATGACATTGATTTCATGGCTGAGTGATATTCCATTGTACATAAGGACCACAACTTTTTTATCCATTTTTCGCTTTCCTGGGATATGTAAGGTGGAAGGAAGTGGAGGTCCTTGTCAACAGAGCAGCCCTAAACTTTGGGGTGCTTGTGTCTTGCTGATTTTCAATTTTCCCACTTTATCCCCCCATGCGTGGAAGTGCCCTATGCTCTCTAAGCTGTGTTTTTTAGATGTTTCAGGACACACCGTACACTTCTCCAGAGTGGCTGTTGGCAATTTACATCCCGCCCATCAGTGTAGCAAGGCTCCCATTTCTCCATGGCCTGTCCTGCATTTCTGGTTTTGACACTTTTTTCAGCATGGCCCTTTTGACCGATGGGAAGCGAGACTTCTTTGTAGCGCTGATTTGCCTTTCCAGGTTGCTTGGTTGGCCAAAAAGGGCGTATGCGTTTTTTCCTGAATATATTCAGGAAAAAACGCATACGCCCTTTTTGGCCAAGGGCATCATTGTCAACGTTTTGCCGCTTTTCATGTGCTTTAAAGGCGATTCGAATCTACCTCCTGAAATCTGTTTCCTGCAATTCTGCCTTGATTTCAAATCCTCTTCTTTGCCTTCCCTCAATATATTTGTGGACGAGAGTTATCATTTATAACTCTGCAGGTTTGTGAATTGCAGTGCCCTGAAGCTCCATTTTACAAGTCGCTTTTTTGGGAGCCGGCCGCAAAAGCGCAGGATGGCTTCAGGCCCTGTTCTGGTTCAGGGGGGCAGGCTGAGCCTGTGGTTAATTCTTCTTCCTGATGGGAAAATAGAGTGACCTGTGCCTGTCCCAACACCAAGAGCTAGTCTCTCATTGGTTCCCCGTCTTCCCGTTCATCCTCAGGACAAATTGCAACCTGTACGGAACAGGAGGTTAAAGGTGCTGATGCTCCAAGTAGGGAGATTGCTAGTAAAGTGGCTGGAATGGCGAACCCGAGCACAAGGAGATGAGAAATGAGGTGCGTTTTAGAAACCTTTCCCCATCACACGGTGTACCATCTTCTGGGTTTCTCATGCATGTTTTCGATGTAGGAAGATGCCCTTGAACCTGGAGATTTGGGACCCATGCGATGGGTAGCACGCAGTATTACTTTAAAGGGTCTGCGTTTGCTCACCCAACCTCACCAAACCTCTCAGCCCCAAGAGTGTCCACCCTTATGTCTCATCCAGCTGTGGGTCTAGATATGGTCAATCCAGGTTGCATCACAGCCCCTGAACGAATTGTGTAAGAATTTCTCTCTCTTTCCCTGTCTTTGTTTCATGGGTTTTTAAAAGTAATTTATTTTTATAATGGGGTTTAGCTGCTTTTCACGGCTGTGTTTAGGCCGCTTTACACCCACTTGACCCACTAACAGAGAGATATCAATACATAGGTTTTAAGATTATTACTAGTCAGATATATTCTTGTGCGGTGAATCGGGCGTGTTGAGTCCAGTTCTCTGAGCAAGGAGTAGGTCTTGTCTGTTACATATTGGGTTTATGGAACGGTATCTGAGCTAATTTGAAACTCTTGTTTTATGTATCACCCCACCTCACCTTTCCCGTTAAGCAGCCATAGTGTGTTTTCTGCATGTGTGACTCTGTTCTGTTTTGTAATTCAGTTCAAGTGTAACGGTTTTTACATTCCCTCTATAAGTGACACCTTATGAGAAGTGTCCTTTTCTGTGTGACTTATTTCACTTAGAATCGTCTTACCTAAATCCACTCATCATGCTGCTACTAGCCTTATGACATTGATTTCATGGCTGAGTGATATTCCATTGTACATAAGGACCACAACTTTTTTATCCATTTTTCGCTTTCCTGGGATATTTAAGGTGGAAGGAAGTGGAGGTCCTTGTCAACAGAGCAGCCCTAAACTTTGGGGTGCTTGTGTCTTGCTGATTTTCAATTTTCCCACTTTATCCCCCCATGCGTGGAAGTTCCCTATGCTCTCTAAGCTGTGTTTTTTAGATGTTTCAGGACACACCGTACACTTCTCCAGAGTGGCTGTTGGCAATTTACATCCCGCCCATCAGTGTAGCAAGGCTCCCATTTCTCCATGGCCTGTCCTGCATTTCTGGTTTTGACACTTTTTTCAGCATGGCCCTTTTGACCGATGGGAAGCGAGACTTCTTTGTAGCGCTGATTTGCCTTTCCAGGTTGCTTGGTTGGCCAAAAAGGGCGTATGCGTTTTTTCCTGAATATATTCAGGAAAAAACGCATACGCCCTTTTTGGCCAAGGGCATCATTGTCAACGTTTTGCCGCTTTTCATGTGCTTTAAAGGCGATTCGAATCTACCTCCTGAAATCTGTTTCCTGCAATTCTGCCTTGATTTCAAATCCTCTTCTTTGCCTTCCCTCAATATATTTGTGAACGAGAGTTATCATTTATAACTCTGCAGGTTTGTGAATTGCAGTGCCCTGAAGCTCCATTTTACAAGTCGCTTTTTTGGGAGCCGGCCGCAAAAGCGCAGGATGGCTTCAGGCCCTGTTCTGGTTCAGGGGGGCAGGCTGAGCCTGTGGTTAATTCTTCTTCCTGATGGGAAAATAGAGTGACCTGTGCCTCTTCCAACACCAAGAGCTAGTCTCTCATTGGTTCCCCGTCTTCCCGTTCATCCTCAGGACAAATTGCAACCTGTACGGAACAGGAGGTTAAAGGTGCTGATGCTCCAAGTAGGGAGATTGCTAGTAAAGTGGCTGGAATGGCGAACCCGAGCACAAGGAGATGAGAAATGAGGTGCGTTTTAGAAACCTTTCCCCATCACACGGTGTACCATCTTCTGGGTTTCTCATGCATGTTTTCGATGTAGGAAGATGCCCTTGAACCTGGAGATTTGGGACCCATGCGATGGGTAGCACGCAGTATTATTTTAAAGGGTCTGCGTTTGCTCACCCAACCTCACCAAACCTCTCAGCCCCAAGAGTGTCCACCCTTATGTCTCATCCAGCTGTGGGTCTAGATATGGTCAATCCAGGTTGCATCACAGCCCCTGAACGAATTGTGTAAGAATTTCTCTCTCTTTCCCTGTCTTTGTTTCATGGGTTTTTAAAAGTAATTTATTTTTATAATGGGGTTTAGCTGCTTTTCACGGCTGTGTTTAGGCCGCTTTACACCCACTTGACCCACTAACAGAGAGATATCAATACATAGGTTTTAAGATTATTACTAGTCAGATATATTCTTGTGCGGTGAATCGGGCGTGTTGAGTCCAGTTCTCTGAGCAAGGAGTAGGTCTTGTCTGTTACATATTGGGTTTATGGAACGGTATCTGAGCTAATTTGAAACTCTTGTTTTATGTATCACCCCACCTCACCTTTCCCGTTAAGCAGCCATAGTGTGTTTTCTGCATGTGTGACTCTGTTCTGTTTTGTAAGTCAGTTCAAGTGTAACGGTTTTTACATTCCCTCTATAAGTGACACCTTATGAGAAGTGTCCTTTTCTGTGTGACTTATTTCACTTAGAATCGTCTTACCTAAATCCACTCATCATGCTGCTACTAGCCTTATGACATTGATTTCATGGCTGAGTGATATTCCATTGTACATAAGGACCACAACTTTTTTATCCATTTTTCGCTTTCCTGGGTTATTTAAGGTGGAAGGAAGTGGAGGTCCTTGTCAACAGAGCAGCCCTAAACTTTGGGGTGCTTGTGTCTTGCTGATTTTCAATTTTCCCACTTTATCCCCCCATGCGTGGAAGTGCCCTATGCTCTCTAAGCTGTGTTTTTCAGATGTTTCAGGACACACCGTACACTTCTCCAGAGTGGCTGTTGGCAATTTACATCCCGCCCATCAGTGTAGCAAGGCTCCCATTTCTCCATGGCCTGACCTGCATTTCTGGTTTTGACACTTTTTTCAGCATGGCCCTTTTGACCGATGGGAAGCGAGACTTCTTTGTAGCGCTGATTTGCCTTTCCAGGTTGCTTGGTTGGCCAAAAATGGCGTATGCGTTTTTTCCTGAATATATTCAGGAAAAAACGCATACGCCCTTTTTGGCCAAGGGCATCATTGTCAACGTTTTGCCGCTTTTCATGTGCTTTAAAGGCGATTCGAATCTACCTCCTGAAATCTGTTTCCTGCAATTCTGCCTTGATTTCAAATCCTCTTCGTTTCCTTCCCTCAATATATTTGTGGACGAGAGTTATCATTTATAACTCTGCAGGTTTGTGAATTGCAGTGCCTTGAAGCTCCATTTTACAAGTCGCTTTTTTGGGAGCCGGCCGCAAAAGCGCAGGATGGCTTCAGGCCCTGTTCTGGTTCAGGGGGGCAGGCTGAGCCTGTGGTTAATTCTTCTTCCTGATGGGAAAATAGAGTGACCTGTGCCTGTCCCAACACCAAGAGCTAGTCTCTCATTGGTTCCCCGTCTTTCCGTTCATCCTCAGGACAAATTGCAACCTGTACGGAACAGGAGGTTAAAGGTGCTGATGCTCCAAGTAGGGAGATTGCTAGTAAAGTGGCTGGAATGGCGAACCCGAGCACAAGGAGATGAGAAATGAGGTGCGTTTTAGAAACCTTTCCCCATCACACGGTGTACCATCTTCTGGGTTTCTCATGCATGTTTTCGATGTAGGAAGATGCCCTTGAACCTGGAGATTTGGGACCCATGCGATGGGTAGCACGCAGTATTACTTTAAAGGGTCTGCGTTTGCTCACCCAACCTCACCAAACCTCTCATCGCCAAGAGTGTCCACCCTTATGTCTCATCCAGCTGTGGGTCTAGATATGGTCAATCCAGTTTGCATCACAGCCCCTTAACGAATTGTGTAAGAATTTCTCTCTCTTTCCCTGTCTTTGTTTCATGGGTTTTTAAAAGTAATTTATTTTTATAATGGGGTTTAGCTGCTTTTCACGGCTTTGTTTATGCCGCTTTACACCAACTTGACACACTAACAGAGAGATATCAATACATAGGTTTTAAGATTATTACTATTCAGATATATTCTTGTGCGGTGAATCGGGCGTGTTGAGTCCAGTTCTCTGAGCAAGGAGTAGGTGTTGTCTATTACATATTGGGTTTATGGAACGGTATCTGAGCTAATTTGAAACTCTTGTTTTATGTATCACCCCACCTCACCTTTCCCGTTAAGCAGCCATAGTGTGTTTTCTGCATGTGTGACTCTGTTCTGTTTTGTAATTCAGTTCAAGTGTAACGGTTTTTACATTCCCTCTATAAGTGACACCTTATGAGAAGTGTCCTTTTCTGTGTGACTTATTTCACTTAGAATCGTCTTACCTAAATCCACTCATCATGCTGCTACTAGCCTTATGACATTGATTTCATGGCTGAGTGATATTCCATTGTACATAAGGACCACAACTTTTTTATCCATTTTTCGCTTTCCTGGGATATGTAAGGTGGAAGGAAGTGGAGGTCCTTGTCAACAGAGCAGCCCTAAACTTTGGGGTGCTTGTGTCTTGCTGATTTTCAATTTTCCCACTTTATCCCCCCATGCGTGGAAGTGCCCTATGCTCTCTAAGCTGTGTTTTTTAGATGTTTCAGGACACACCGTACACTTCTCCAGAGTGGCTGTTGGCAATTTACATCCCGCCCATCAGTGTAGCAAGGCTCCCATTTCTCCATGGCCTGTCCTGCATTTCTGGTTTTGACACTTTTTTCAGCATGGCCCTTTTGACCGATGGGAAGCGAGACTTCTTTGTAGCGCTGATTTGCCTTTCCAGGTTGCTTGGTTGGCCAAAAAGGGCGTATGCGTTTTTTCCTGAATATATTCAGGAAAAAACGCATACGCCCTTTTTGGCCAAGGGCATCATTGTCAACGTTTTGCCGCTTTTCATGTGCTTTAAAGGCGATTCGAATCTACCTCCTGAAATCTGTTTCCTGCAATTCTGCCTTGATTTCAAATCCTCTTCTTTGCCTTCCCTCAATATATTTGTGGACGAGAGTTATCATTTATAACTCTGCAGGTTTGTGAATTGCAGTGCCCTGAAGCTCCATTTTACAAGTCGCTTATTTGGGAGCCGGCCGCAAAAGCGCAGGATGGCTTCAGGCCCTGTTCTGGTTCCGGGGGGCAGGCTGAGCCTGTGGTTAATTCTTCTTCCTGATGGGAAAATAGAGTGACCTGTGCCTGTCCCAACACCAAGAGCTAGTCTCTCATTGGTTCCCCGTCTTCCCGTTCATCCTCAGGACAAATTGCAACCTGTATGGAACAGGAGGTTAAAGGTGCTGATGCTCCAAGTAGGGAGATTGCTAGTAAAGTGGCTGGAATGGCGAACCCGAGAACAAGGAGATGAGAAATGAGGTGCGTTTTAGAAACCTTTCCCCATCACACGGTGTACCATCTTCTGGGTTTCTCATGCATGTTTTCGATGTAGGAAGATGCCCTTGAACCTGGAGATTTGGGACCCATGCGATGGGTAGCACGCAGTATTACTTTAAAGGGTCTGCGTTTGCTCACCCAACCTCACCAAACCTCTCAGCCCCAAGAGTGTCCACCCTTATGTCTCATCCAGCTGTGGGTCTAGATATGGTCAATCCAGGTTGCATCACAGCCCCTGAACGAATTGTGTAAGAATTTCTCTCTCTTTCCCTGTCTTTGTTTCATGGGTTTTTAAAAGTAATTTATTTTTATAATGGGGTTTAGCTGCTTTTCACGGCTGTGTTTATGCCGCTTTACACCCACTTGACACACTAACAGAGAGATATCAATACATAGGTTTTAAGATTATTACTAGTCAGATATATTCTTGTGCGGTGAATCGGGCGTGTTGAGTCCAGTTCTCTGAGCAAGGAGTAGGTCTTGTCTATTACATATTGGGTTTATGGAACGGTATCTGAGCTAATTTGAAACTCTTGTTTTATGTATCACCCCACCTCACCTTTCCCGTTAAGCAGCCATAGTGTGTTTTCTGCATGTGTGACTCTGTTCTGTTTTGTAAGTCAGTTCAAGTGTAACGGTTTTTACATTCCCTCTATAAGTGACACCTTATGAGAAGTGTCCTTTTCTGTGTGACTTATTTCACTTAGAATCGTCTTACCTAAATCCACTCATCATGCTGCTACTAGCCTTATGACATTGATTTCATGGCTGAGTGATATTCCATTGTACATAAGGACCACAACTTTTTTATCCATTTTTCGCTTTCCTGGGATATTTAAGGTGGAATGAAGTGGAGGTCCTTGTCAACAGAGCAGCCCTAAACTTTGGGGTGCTTGTGTCTTGCTGATTTTCAATTTTCCCACTTTATCCCCCCATGCGTGGAAGTGCCCTATGCTCTCTAAGCTGTGTTTTTTAGATGTTTCAGGACACACCGTACACTTCTCCAGAGTGGCTGTTGGCAATTTACATCCCGCCCATCAGTGTAGCAAGGCTCCCATTTCTCCATGGCCTGTCCTGCATTTCTGGTTTTGACACTTTTTTCAGCATGGCCCTTTTGACCGATGGGAAGCGAGACTTCTTTGTCGCGCTGATTTGCCTTTCCAGGTTGCTTGGTTGGCCAAAAAGGGCGTATGCGTTTTTTCCTGAATGTATTCAGGAAAAAACGCATACGCCCTTTTTGGCCAAGGGCATCATTGTCAACGTTTTGCCGCTTTTCATGTGCTTTAAAGGCGATTCGAATCTACCTCCTGAAATCTGTTTCCTGCAATTCTGCCTTGATTTCAAATCCTCTTCTTTGCCTTCCCTCAATATATTTGTGGACGAGAGTTATCATTTATAACTCTGCAGGTTTTTGAATTGCAGTGCCCTGAAGCTCCATTTTACAAGTCGCTTTTTTGGGAGCCGGCCGCAAAAGCGCAGGATGGCTTCAGGCCCTGTTCTGGTTCCGGGGGGCAGGCTGAGCCTGTGGTTAATTCTTCTTCCTGATGGGAAAATAGAGTGACCTGTGCCTGTCCCAACACCAAGAGCTAGTCTCTCATTGGTTCCCCGTCTTCCCGTTCATCCTCAGGACAAATTGCAACCTGTACGGAACAGGAGGTTAAAGGTGCTGATGCTCCAAGTAGGGAGATTGCTAGTAAAGTGGCTGGAAAGGCGAACCCGAGCACAAGGAGATGAGAAATGAGGTGCGTTTTAGAAACCTTTCCCCATCACACGGTGTACCATCTTCTGGGTTTCTCATGCATGTTTTCTTTGTAGGAAGATGCCCTTGAACCTGGAGATTTGGGACCCATGCGATGGGTAGCACGCAGTATTACTTTAAAGGGTCTGCGTTTGCTCACCCAACCTCACCAAACCTCTCATCGCCAAGAGTGTCCACCCTTATGTCTCATCCAGCTGTGGGTCTAGATATGGTCAATCCAGTTTGCATCACAGCCCCTTAACGAATTGTGTAAGAATTTCTCTCTCTTTCCCTGTCTTTGTTTCATGGGTTTTTAAAAGTAATTTATTTTTATAATGGGGTTTAGCTGCTTTTCACGGCTTTGTTTATGCCGCTTTACACCAACTTGACACACTAACAGAGAGATATCAATACATAGGTTTTAAGATTATTACTAGTCAGATATATTCTTGTGCGGTGAATCGGGCGTGTTGAGTCCAGTTCTCTGAGCAAGGAGTAGGTGTTGTCTATTACATATTGGGTTTATGGAACGGTATCTGAGCTAATTTGAAACTCTTGTTTTATGTATCACCCCACCTCACCTTTCCCGTTAAGCAGCCATAGTGTGTTTTCTGCATGTGTGACTCTGTTCTGTTTTGTAATTCAGTTCAAGTGTAACGGTTTTTACATTCCCTCTATAAGTGACACCTTATGAGAAGTGTCCTTTTCTGTGTGACTTATTTCACTTAGAATCGTCTTACCTAAATCCACTCATCATGCTGCTACTAGCCTTATGACATTGATCTCATGGCTGAGTGATATTCCATTGTACATAAGGACCACAACTTTTTTATCCATTTTTCGCTTTCCTGGGATATGTAAGGTGGAAGGAAGTGGAGGTCCTTGTCAACAGAGCAGCCCTAAACTTTGGGGTGCTTGTGTCTTGCTGATTTTCAATTTTCCCACTTTATCCCCCCATGCGTGGAAGTGCCCTATGCTCTCTAAGCTGTGTTTTTTAGATGTTTCAGGACACACCGTACACTTCTCCAGAGTGGCTGTTGGCAATTTACATCCCGCCCATCAGTGTAGCAAGGCTCCCATTTCTCCATGGCCTGTCCTGCATTTCTGGTTTTGACACTTTTTTCAGCATGGCCCTTTTGACCGATGGGAAGCGAGACTTCTTTGTAGCGCTGATTTGCCTTTCCAGGTTGCTTGGTTGGCCAAAAAGGGCGTATGCGTTTTTTCCTGAATGTATTCAGGAAAAAACGCATACGCCCTTTTTGGCCAAGGGCATCATTGTCAACGTTTTGCCGCTTTTCATGTGCTTTAAAGGCGATTCGAATCTACCTCCTGAAATCTGTTTCCTGCAATTCTGCCTTGATTTCAAATCCTCTTCTTTGCCTTCCCTCAATATATTTGTGGACGAGAGTTATCATTTATAACTCTGCAGGTTTGTGAATTGCAGTGCCCTGAAGCTCCATTTTACAAGTCGGTTTTTTGGGAGCCGGCCGCAAAAGCGCAGGATGGCTTCAGGCCCTGTTCTGGTTCAGGGGGGCAGGCTGAGCCTGTGGTTAATTCTTCTTCCTGATGGGAAAATAGAGTGACCTGTGCCTCTCCCAACACCAAGAGCTAGTCTCTCATTGGTTCCCCGTCTTCCCGTTCATCCTCAGGACAAATTGCAACCTGTACGGAACAGGAGGTTAAAGGTGCTGATGCTCCAAGTAGGGAGATTGCTAGTAAAGTGGCTGGAATGGCGAACCCGAGCACAAGGAGATGAGAAATGAGGTGCGTTTTAGAAACCTTTCCCCATCACACGGTGTACCATCTTCTGGGTTTCTCATGCATGTTTTCGATGTAGGAAGATGCCCTTGAACCTGGAGATTTGGGACCCATGCGATGGGTAGCACGCAGTATTACTTTAAAGGGTCTGCGTTTGCTCACCCAACCTCACCAAACCTCTCAGCCCCAAGAGTGTCCACCCTTATGTCTCATCCAGCTGTGGGTCTAGACATGGTCAATCCAGGTTGCATCACAGCCCCTGAACGAATTGTGTAAGAATTTCTCTCTCTTTCCCTGTCTTTGTTTCATGGTTTTTTAAAAGTAATTTATTTTTATAATGGGGTTTAGCTGCTTTTCACGGCTGTGTTTAGGCCGCTTTACACCCACTTGACCCACTAACAGAGAGATATCAATACATAGGTTTTAAGATTATTACTAGTCAGATATATTCTTGTGCGGTGAATCGGGCGTGTTGAGTCCAGTTCTCTGAGCAAGGAGTAGGTCTTGTCTGTTACATATTGGGTTTATGGAACGGTATCTGAGCTAATTTGAAACTCTTGTTTTATGTATCACCCCACCTCACCTTTCCCGTTAAGCAGCCATAGTGTGTTTTCTGCATGTGTGACTCTGTTCTGTTTTGTAATTCAGTTCAAGTGTAACGGTTTTTACACTCCCTCTATAAGTGACACCTTATGAGAAGTGTCCTTTTCTGTGTGACTTATTTCACTTAGAATCGTCTTACCTAAATCCACTCATCATGCTGCTACTAGCCTTATGACATTGATTTCATGGCTGAGTGATATTCCATTGTACATAAGGACCACAACTTTTTTATCCATTTTTCGCTTTCCTGGGATATGTAAGGTGGAAGGAAGTGGAGGTCCTTGTCAACAGAGCAGCCCTAAACTTTGGGGTGCTTGTGTCTTGCTGATTTTCAATTTTCCCACTTTATCCCCCCATGCGTGGAAGTGCCCTATGCTCTCTAAGCTGTGTTTTTTAGATGTTTCAGGACACACCGTACACTTCTCCAGAGTGGCTGTTGGCAATTTACATCCCGCCCATCAGTGTAGCAAGGCTCCCATTTCTCCATGGCCTGTCCTGCATTTCTGGTTTTGACACTTTTTTCAGCATGGCCCTTTTGACCGATGGGAAGCGAGACTTCTTTGTAGCGCTGATTTGCCTTTCCAGGTTGCTTGGTTGGCCAAAAAGGGCGTATGCGTTTTTTCCTGAATATATTCAGGAAAAAACGCATACGCCCTTTTTGGCCAAGGGCATCATTGTCAACGTTTTGCCGCTTTTCATGTGCTTTAAAGGCGATTCGAATCTACCTCCTGAAATCTGTTTCCTGCAATTCTGCCTTGATTTCAAATCCTCTTCTTTGCCTTCCCTCAATATATTTGTGGACGAGAGTTATCATTTATAACTCTGCAGGTTTGTGAATTGCAGTGCCCTGAAGCTCCATTTTACAAGTCGCTTTTTTGGGAGCCGGCCGCAAAAGCGCAGGATGGCTTCAGGCCCTGTTCTGGTTCAGGGGGGCAGGCTGAGCCTGTGGTTAATTCTTCTTCCTGATGGGAAAATAGAGTGACCTGTGCCTGTCCCAACACCAAGAGCTAGTCTCTCATTGGTTCCCCGTCTTCCCGTTCATCCTCAGGACAAATTGCAACCTGTACGGAACAGGAGGTTAAAGGTGCTGATGCTCCAAGTAGGGAGATTGCTAGTAAAGTGGCTGGAATGGCGAACCCGAGCACAAGGAGATGAGAAATGAGGTGCGTTTTAGAAACCTTTCCCCATCACACGGTGTACCATCTTCTGGGTTTCTCATGCATGTTTTCGATGTAGGAAGATGCCCTTGAACCTGGAGATTTGGGACCCATGCGATGGGTAGCACGCAGTATTACTTTAAAGGGTCTGCGTTTGCTCACCCAACCTCACCAAACCTCTCAGCCCCAAGAGTGTCCACCCTTATGTCTCATCCAGCTGTGGGTCTAGATATGGTCAATCCAGGTTGCATCACAGCCCCTGAACGAATTGTGTAAGAATTTCTCTCTCTTTCCCTGTCTTTGTTTCATGGGTTTTTAAAAGTAATTTATTTTTATAATGGGGTTTAGCTGCTTTTCACGGCTGTGTTTAGGCCGCTTTACACCCACTTGACCCACTAACAGAGAGATATCAATACATAGGTTTTAAGATTATTACTAGTCAGATATATTCTTGTGCGGTGAATCGGGCGTGTTGAGTCCAGTTCTCTGAGCAAGGAGTAGGTCTTGTCTGTTACATATTGGGTTTATGGAACGGTATCTGAGCTAATTTGAAACTCTTGTTTTATGTATCACCCCACCTCACCTTTCCCGTTAAGCAGCCATAGTGTGTTTTCTGCATGTGTGACTCTGTTCTGTTTTGTAATTCAGTTCAAGTGTAACGGTTTTTACATTCCCTCTATAAGTGACACCTTATGAGAAGTGTCCTTTTCTGTGTGACTTATTTCACTTAGAATCGTCTTACCTAAATCCACTCATCATGCTGCTACTAGCCTTATGACATTGATTTCATGGCTGAGTGATATTCCATTGTACATAAGGACCACAACTTTTTTATCCATTTTTCGCTTTCCTGGGATATTTAAGGTGGAAGGAAGTGGAGGTCCTTGTCAACAGAGCAGCCCTAAACTTTGGGGTGCTTGTGTCTTGCTGATTTTCAATTTTCCCACTTTATCCCCCCATGCGTGGAAGTTCCCTATGCTCTCTAAGCTGTGTTTTTTAGATGTTTCAGGACACACCGTACACTTCTCCAGAGTGGCTGTTGGCAATTTACATCCCGCCCATCAGTGTAGCAAGGCTCCCATTTCTCCATGGCCTGTCCTGCATTTCTGGTTTTGACACTTTTTTCAGCATGGCCCTTTTGACCGATGGGAAGCGAGACTTCTTTGTAGCGCTGATTTGCCTTTCCAGGTTGCTTGGTTGGCCAAAAAGGGCGTATGCGTTTTTTCCTGAATATATTCAGGAAAAAACGCATACGCCCTTTTTGGCCAAGGGCATCATTGTCAACGTTTTGCCGCTTTTCATGTGCTTTAAAGGCGATTCGAATCTACCTCCTGAAATCTGTTTCCTGCAATTCTGCCTTGATTTCAAATCCTCTTCTTTGCCTTCCCTCAATATATTTGTGAACGAGAGTTATCATTTATAACTCTGCAGGTTTGTGAATTGCAGTGCCCTGAAGCTCCATTTTACAAGTCGCTTTTTTGGGAGCCGGCCGCAAAAGCGCAGGATGGCTTCAGGCCCTGTTCTGGTTCAGGGGGGCAGGCTGAGCCTGTGGTTAATTCTTCTTCCTGATGGGAAAATAGAGTGACCTGTGCCTCTTCCAACACCAAGAGCTAGTCTCTCATTGGTTCCCCGTCTTCCCGTTCATCCTCAGGACAAATTGCAACCTGTACGGAACAGGAGGTTAAAGGTGCTGATGCTCCAAGTAGGGAGATTGCTAGTAAAGTGGCTGGAATGGCGAACCCGAGCACAAGGAGATGAGAAATGAGGTGCGTTTTAGAAACCTTTCCCCATCACACGGTGTACCATCTTCTGGGTTTCTCATGCATGTTTTCGATGTAGGAAGATGCCCTTGAACCTGGAGATTTGGGACCCATGCGATGGGTAGCACGCAGTATTATTTTAAAGGGTCTGCGTTTGCTCACCCAACCTCACCAAACCTCTCAGCCCCAAGAGTGTCCACCCTTATGTCTCATCCAGCTGTGGGTCTAGATATGGTCAATCCAGGTTGCATCACAGCCCCTGAACGAATTGTGTAAGAATTTCTCTCTCTTTCCCTGTCTTTGTTTCATGGGTTTTTAAAAGTAATTTATTTTTATAATGGGGTTTAGCTGCTTTTCACGGCTGTGTTTAGGCCGCTTTACACCCACTTGACCCACTAACAGAGAGATATCAATACATAGGTTTTAAGATTATTACTAGTCAGATATATTCTTGTGCGGTGAATCGGGCGTGTTGAGTCCAGTTCTCTGAGCAAGGAGTAGGTCTTGTCTGTTACATATTGGGTTTATGGAACGGTATCTGAGCTAATTTGAAACTCTTGTTTTATGTATCACCCCACCTCACCTTTCCCGTTAAGCAGCCATAGTGTGTTTTCTGCATGTGTGACTCTGTTCTGTTTTGTAATTCAGTTCAAGTGTAACGGTTTTTACATTCCCTCTATAAGTGACACCTTATGAGAAGTGTCCTTTTCTGTGTGACTTATTTCACTTAGAATCGTCTTACCTAAATCCACTCATCATGCTGCTACTAGCCTTATGACATTGATTTCATGGCTGAGTGATATTCCATTGTACATAAGGACCACAACTTTTTTATCCATTTTTCGCTTTCCTGGGATATTTAAGGTGGAAGGAAGTGGAGGTCCTTGTCAACAGAGCAGCCCTAAACTTTGGGGTGCTTGTGTCTTGCTGATTTTCAATTTTCCCACTTTATCCCCCCATGCGTGGAAGTTCCCTATGCTCTCTAAGCTGTGTTTTTTAGATGTTTCAGGACACACCGTACACTTCTCCAGAGTGGCTGTTGGCAATTTACATCCCGCCCATCAGTGTAGCAAGGCTCCCATTTCTCCATGGCCTGTCCTGCATTTCTGGTTTTGACACTTTTTTCAGCATGGCCCTTTTGACCGATGGGAAGCGAGACTTCTTTGTAGCGCTGATTTGCCTTTCCAGGTTGCTTGGTTGGCCAAAAAGGGCGTATGCGTTTTTTCCTGAATATATTCAGGAAAAAACGCATACGCCCTTTTTGGCCAAGGGCATCATTGTCAACGTTTTGCCGCTTTTCATGTGCTTTAAAGGCGATTCGAATCTACCTCCTGAAATCTGTTTCCTGCAATTCTGCCTTGATTTCAAATCCTCTTCTTTGCCTTCCCTCAATATATTTGTGGACGAGAGTTATCATTTATAACTCTGCAGGTTTGTGAATTGCAGTGCCCTGAAGCTCCATTTTACAAGTCGGTTTTTTGGGAGCCGGCCGCAAAAGCGCAGGATGGCTTCAGGCCCTGTTCTGGTTCAGGGGGGCAGGCTGAGCCTGTGGTTAATTCTTCTTCCTGATGGGAAAATAGAGTGACCTGTGCCTCTTCCAACACCAAGAGCTAGTCTCTCATTGGTTCCCCGTCTTCCCGTTCATCCTCAGGACAAATTGCAACCTGTACGGAACAGGAGGTTAAAGGTGCTGATGCTCCAAGTAGGGAGATTGCTAGTAAAGTGGCTGGAATGGCGAACCCGAGCACAAGGAGATGAGAAATGAGGTGCGTTTTAGAAACCTTTCCCCATCACACGGTGTACCATCTTCTGGGTTTCTCATGCATGTTTTCGATGTAGGAAGATGCCCTTGAACCTGGAGATTTGGGACCCATGCGATGGGTAGCACGCAGTATTATTTGAAAGGGTCTGCGTTTGCTCACCCAACCTCACCAAACCTCTCAGCCCCAAGAGTGTCCACCCTTATGTCTCATCCAGCTGTGGGTCTAGATATGGTCAATCCAGGTTGCATCACAGCCCCTGAACGAATTGTGTAAGAATTTCTCTCTCTTTCCCTGTCTTTGTTTCATGGGTTTTTAAAAGTAATTTATTTTTATAATGGGGTTTAGCTGCTTTTCACGGCTGTGTTTAGGCCGCTTTACACCCACTTGACCCACTAACAGAGAGATATCAATACATAGGTTTTAAGATTATTACTAGTCAGATATATTCTTGTGCGGTGAATCGGGCGTGTTGAGTCCAGTTCTCTGAGCAAGGAGTAGGTCTTGTCTATTACATATTGGGTTTATGGAACGGTATCTGAGCTAATTTGAAACTCTTGTTTTATGTATCACCCCACCTCACCTTTCCCGTTAAGCAGCCATAGTGTGTTTTCTGCATGTGTGACTCTGTTCTGTTTTGTAATTCAGTTCAAGTGTAACGGTTTTTACATTCCCTCTATAAGTGACACCTTATGAGAAGTGTCCTTTTCTGTGTGACTTATTTCACTTAGAATCGTCTTACCTAAATCCACTCATCATGCTGCTACTAGCCTTATGACATTGATTTCATGGCTGAGTGATATTCCATTGTACATAAGGACCACAACTTTTTTATCCATTTTTCGCTTTCCTGGGATATTTAAGGTGGAATGAAGTGGAGGTCCTTGTCAACAGAGCAGCCCTAAACTTTGGGGTGCTTGTGTCTTGCTGATTTTCAATTTTCCCACTTTATCCCCCCATGCGTGGAAGTGCCCTATGCTCTCTAAGCTGTGTTTTTTAGATGTTTCAGGACACACCGTACACTTCTCCAGAGTGGCTGTTGGCAATTTACATCCCGCCCATCAGTGTAGCAAGGCTCCCATTTCTCCATGGCCTGTCCTGCATTTCTGGTTTTGACACTTTTTTCAGCATGGCCCTTTTGACCGATGGGAAGCGAGACTTCTTTGTAGCGCTGATTTGCCTTTCCAGGTTGCTTGGTTGGCCAAAAAGGGCGTATGCGTTTTTTCCTGAATGTATTCAGGAAAAAACGCATACGCCCTTTTTGGCCAAGGGCATCATTGTCAACGTTTTGCTGCTTTTCATGTGCTTTAAAGGCGATTCGAATCTACCTCCTGAAATCTGTTTCCTGCAATTCTGCCTTGATTTCAAATCCTCTTCTTTGCCTTCCCTCAATATATTTGTGGACGAGAGTTATCATTTATAACTCTGCAGGTTTGTGAATTGCAGTGCCCTGAAGCTCCATTTTACAAGTCGGTTTTTTGGGAGCTGGCCGCAAAAGCGCAGGATGGCTTCAGGCCCTGTTCTGGTTCAGGGGGGCAGGCTGAGCCTGTGGTTAATTCTTCTTCCTGATGGGAAAATAGAGTGACCTGTGCCTCTCCCAACACCAAGAGCTAGTCTCTCATTGGTTCCCCGTCTTCCCGTTCATCCTCAGGACAAATTGCAACCTGTACGGAACAGGAGGTTAAAGGTGCTGATGCTCCAAGTAGGGAGATTGCTAGTAAAGTGGCTGGAATGGCGAACCCGAGCACAAGGAGATGAGAAATGAGGTGCGTTTTAGAAACCTTTCCCCATCACACGGTGTACCATCTTCTGGGTTTCTCATGCATGTTTTCGATGTAGGAAGATGCCCTTGAACCTGGAGATTTGGGACCCATGCGATGGGTAGCACGCAGTATTACTTTAAAGGGTCTGCGTTTGCTCACCCAACCTCACCAAACCTCTCAGCCCCAAGAGTGTCCACCCTTATGTCTCATCCAGCTGTGGGTCTAGATATGGTCAATCCAGGTTGCATCACAGCCCCTGAACGAATTGTGTAAGAATTTCTCTCTCTTTCCCTGTCTTTGTTTCATGGGTTTTTAAAAGTAATTTATTTTTATAATGGGGTTTAGCTGCTTTTCACGGCTGTGTTTAGGCCGCTTTACACCCACTTGACCCACTAACAGAGAGATATCAATACATAGGTTTTAAGATTATTACTAGTCAGATATATTCTTGTGCGGTGAATCGGGCGTGTTGAGTCCAGTTCTCTGAGCAAGGAGTAGGTCTTGTCTATTACATATTGGGTTTATGGAACGGTATCTGAGCTAATTTGAAACTCTTGTTTTATGTATCACCCCACCTCACCTTTCCCGTTAAGCAGCCATAGTGTGTTTTCTGCATGTGTGACTCTGTTCTGTTTTGTAATTCAGTTCAAGTGTAACGGTTTTTACATTCCCTCTATAAGTGACACCTTATGAGAAGTGTCCTTTTCTGTGTGACTTATTTCACTTAGAATCGTCTTACCTAAATCCACTCATCATGCTGCTACTAGCCTTATGACATTGATTTCATGGCTGAGTGATATTCCATTGTACATAAGGACCACAACTTTTTTATCCATTTTTCGCTTTCCTGGGATATTTAAGGTGGAATGAAGTGGAGGTCCTTGTCAACAGAGCAGCCCTAAACTTTGGGGTGCTTGTGTCTTGCTGATTTTCAATTTTCCCACTTTATCCCCCCATGCGTGGAAGTGCCCTATGCTCTCTAAGCTGTGTTTTTTAGATGTTTCAGGACACACCGTACACTTCTCCAGAGTGGCTGTTGGCAATTTACATCCCGCCCATCAGTGTAGCAAGGCTCCCATTTCTCCATGGCCTGTCCTGCATTTCTGGTTTTGACACTTTTTTCAGCATGGCCCTTTTGACCGATGGGAAGCGAGACTTCTTTGTAGCGCTGATTTGCCTTTCCAGGTTGCTTGGTTGGCCAAAAAGGGCGTATGCGTTTTTTCCTGAATGTATTCAGGAAAAAACGCATACGCCCTTTTTGGCCAAGGGCATCATTGTCAACGTTTTGCCGCTTTTCATGTGCTTTAAAGGCGATTCGAATCTACCTCCTGAAATCTGTTTCCTGCAATTCTGCCTTGATTTCAAATCCTCTTCTTTGCCTTCCCTCAATATATTTGTGGACGAGAGTTATCATTTATAACTCTGCAGGTTTGTGAATTGCAGTGCCCTGAAGCTCCATTTTACAAGTCGGTTTTTTGGGAGCCGGCCGCAAAAGCGCAGGATGGCTTCAGGCCCTGTTCTGGTTCAGGGGGGCAGGCTGAGCCTGTGGTTAATTCTTCTTCCTGATGGGAAAATAGAGTGACCTGTGCCTCTCCCAACACCAAGAGCTAGTCTCTCATTGGTTCCCCGTCTTCCCGTTCATCCTCAGGACAAATTGCAACCTGTACGGAACAGGAGGTTAAAGGTGCTGATGCTCCAAGTAGGGAGATTGCTAGTAAAGTGGCTGGAATGGCGAACCCGAGCACAAGGAGATGAGAAATGAGGTGCGTTTTAGAAACCTTTCCCCATCACACGGTGTACCATCTTCTGGGTTTCTCATGCATGTTTTCGATGTAGGAAGATGCCCTTGAACCTGGAGATTTGGGACCCATGCGATGGGTAGCACGCAGTATTACTTTAAAGGGTCTGCGTTTGCTCACCCAACCTCACCAAACCTCTCAGCCCCAAGAGTGTCCACCCTTATGTCTCATCCAGCTGTGGGTCTAGACATGGTCAATCCAGGTTGCATCACAGCCCCTGAACGAATTGTGTAAGAATTTCTCTCTCTTTCCCTGTCTTTGTTTCATGGTTTTTTAAAAGTAATTTATTTTTATAATGGGGTTTAGCTGCTTTTCACGGCTGTGTTTAGGCCGCTTTACACCCACTTGACCCATTAACAGAGAGATATCAATACATAGGTTTTAAGATTATTACTAGTCAGATATATTCTTGTGCGGTGAATCGGGCGTGTTGAGTCCAGTTCTCTGAGCAAGGAGTAGGTCTTGTCTGTTACATATTGGGTTTATGGAACGGTATCTGAGCTAATTTGAAACTCTTGTTTTATGTATCACCCCACCTCACCTTTCCCGTTAAGCAGCCATAGTGTGTTTTCTGCATGTGTGACTCTGTTCTGTTTTGTAATTCAGTTCAAGTGTAACGGTTTTTACATTCCCTCTATAAGTGACACCTTATGAGAAGTGTCCTTTTCTGTGTGACTTATTTCACTTAGAATCGTCTTACCTAAATCCACTCATCATGCTGCTACTAGCCTTATGACATTGATTTCATGGCTGAGTGATATTCCATTGTACATAAGGACCACAACTTTTTTATCCATTTTTCGCTTTCCTGGGATATTTAAGGTGGAAGGAAGTGGAGGTCCTTGTCAACAGAGCAGCCCTAAACTTTGGGGTGCTTGTGTCTTGCTGATTTTCAATTTTCCCACTTTATCCCCCCATGCGTGGAAGTGCCCTATGCTCTCTAAGCTGTGTTTTTTAGATGTTTCAGGACACACCGTACACTTCTCCAGAGTGGCTGTTGGCAATTTACATCCCGCCCATCAGTGTAGCAAGGCTCCCATTTCTCCATGGCCTGTCCTGCATTTCTGGTTTTGACACTTTTTTCAGCATGGCCCTTTTGACCGATGGGAAGCGAGACTTCTTTGTAGCGCTGATTTGCCTTTCCAGGTTGCTTGGTTGGCCAAAAAGGGCGTATGCATTTTTTCCTGAATATATTCAGGAAAAAACGCATACGCCCTTTTTGGCCAAGGGCATCATTGTCAACGTTTTGCCGCTTTTCATGTGCTTTAAAGGCGATTCGAATCTACCTCCTGAAATCTGTTTCCTGCAATTCTGCCTTGATTTCAAATCCTCTTCTTTGCCTTCCCTCAATATATTTGTGGACGAGAGTTATCATTTATAACTCTGCAGGTTTGTGAATTGCAGTGCCCTGAAGCTCCATTTTACAAGTCGCTTTTTTGGGAGCCGGCCGCAAAAGCGCAGGATGGCTTCAGGCCCTGTTTTGGTTCAGGGGGGCAGGCTGAGCCTGTGGTTAATTCTTCTTCCTGATGGGAAAATAGAGTGACCTGTGCCTCTCCCAACACCAAGAGCTAGTCTCTCATTGGTTCCCCGTCTTCCCGTTCATCCTCAGGACAAATTGCAACCTGTACGGAACAGGAGGTTAAAGGTGCTGATGCTCCAAGTAGGGAGATTGCTAGTAAAGTGGCTGGAATGGCGAACCCGAGCACAAGGAGATGAGAAATGAGGTGCGTTTTAGAAACCTTTCCCCATCACACGGTGTACCATCTTCTGGGTTTCTCATGCATGTTTTCGATGTAGGAAGATGCCCTTGAACCTGGAGATTTGGGACCCATGCGATGGGTAGCACGCAGTATTACTTTAAAGGGTCTGCGTTTGCTCACCCAACCTCACCAAACCTCTCAGCCCCAAGAGTGTCCACCCTTATGTCTCATCCAGCTGTGGGTCTAGATATGGTCAATCCAGGTTGCATCACAGCCCCTGAACGAATTGTGTAAGAATTTCTCTCTCTTTCCCTGTCTTTGTTTCATGGGTTTTTAAAAGTAATTTATTTTTATAATGGGGTTTAGCTGCTTTTCACGGCTGTGTTTAGGCCGCTTTACACCCACTTGACCCACTAACAGAGAGATATCAATACATAGGTTTTAAGATTATTACTAGTCAGATATATTCTTGTGCGGTGAATCGGGCGTGTTGAGTCCAGTTCTCTGAGCAAGGAGTAGGTCTTGTCTATTACATATTGGGTTTATGGAACGGTATCTGAGCTAATTTGAAACTCTTGTTTTATGTATCACCCCACCTCACCTTTCCCGTTAAGCAGCCATAGTGTGTTTTCTGCATGTGTGACTCTGTTCTGTTTTGTAATTCAGTTCAAGTGTAACGGTTTTTACATTCCCTCTATAAGTGACACCTTATGAGAAGTGTCCTTTTCTGTGTGACTTTTTTCACTTAGAATCGTCTTACCTAAATCCACTCATCATGCTGCTACTAGCCTTATGACATTGATTTCATGGCTGAGTGATATTCCATTGTACATAAGGACCACAACTTTTTTATCCATTTTTCGCTTTCCTGGGATATTTAAGGTGGAAGGAAGTGGAGGTCCTTGTCAACAGAGCAGCCCTAAACTTTGGGGTGCTTGTGTCTTGCTGATTTTCAATTTTCCCACGTTATCCCCCCATGCGTGGAAGTGCCCTATGCTCTCTAAGCTGTGTTTTTTAGATGTTTCAGGACACACCGTACACTTCTCCAGAGTGGCTGTTGGCAATTTACATCCCGCCCATCAGTGTAGCAAGGCTCCCATTTCTCCATGGCCTGTCCTGCATTTCTGGTTTTGACACTTTTTTCAGCATGGCCCTTTTGACCGATGGGAAGCGAGACTTCTTTGTAGCGCTGATTTGCCTTTCCAGGTTGCTTGGTTGGCCAAAAAGGGCGTATGCGTTTTTTCCTGAATGTATTCAGGAAAAAACGCATACGCCCTTTTTGGCCAAGGGCATCATTGTCAACGTTTTGCTGCTTTTCATGTGCTTTAAAGGCGATTCGAATCTACCTCCTGAAATCTGTTTCCTGCAATTCTGCCTTGATTTCAAATCCTCTTCTTTGCCTTCCCTCAATATATTTGTGGACGAGAGTTATCATTTATAACTCTGCAGGTTTGTGAATTGCAGTGCCCTGAAGCTCCATTTTACAAGTCGGTTTTTTGGGAGCTGGCCGCAAAAGCGCAGGATGGCTTCAGGCCCTGTTCTGGTTCAGGGGGGCAGGCTGAGCCTGTGGTTAATTCTTCTTCCTGATGGGAAAATAGAGTGACCTGTGCCTCTCCCAACACCAAGAGCTAGTCTCTCATTGGTTCCCCGTCTTCCCGTTCATCCTCAGGACAAATTGCAACCTGTACGGAACAGGAGGTTAAAGGTGCTGATGCTCCAAGTAGGGAGATTGCTAGTAAAGTGGCTGGAATGGCGAACCCGAGCACAAGGAGATGAGAAATGAGGTGCGTTTTAGAAACCTTTCCCCATCACACGGTGTACCATCTTCTGGGTTTCTCATGCATGTTTTCGATGTAGGAAGATGCCCTTGAACCTGGAGATTTGGGACCCATGCGATGGGTAGCACGCAGTATTACTTTAAAGGGTCTGCGTTTGCTCACCCAACCTCACCAAACCTCTCAGCCCCAAGAGTGTCCACCCTTATGTCTCATCCAGCTGTGGGTCTAGATATGGTCAATCCAGGTTGCATCACAGCCCCTGAACGAATTGTGTAAGAATTTCTCTCTCTTTCCCTGTCTTTGTTTCATGGGTTTTTAAAAGTAATTTATTTTTATAATGGGGTTTAGCTGCTTTTCACGGCTGTGTTTAGGCCGCTTTACACCCACTTGACCCACTAACAGAGAGATATCAATACATAGGTTTTAAGATTATTACTAGTCAGATATATTCTTGTGCGGTGAATCGGGCGTGTTGAGTCCAGTTCTCTGAGCAAGGAGTAGGTCTTGTCTATTACATATTGGGTTTATGGAACGGTATCTGAGCTAATTTGAAACTCTTGTTTTATGTATCACCCCACCTCACCTTTCCCGTTAAGCAGCCATAGTGTGTTTTCTGCATGTGTGACTCTGTTCTGTTTTGTAATTCAGTTCAAGTGTAACGGTTTTTACATTCCCTCTATAAGTGACACCTTATGAGAAGTGTCCTTTTCTGTGTGACTTATTTCACTTAGAATCGTCTTACCTAAATCCACTCATCATGCTGCTACTAGCCTTATGACATTGATTTCATGGCTGAGTGATATTCCATTGTACATAAGGACCACAACTTTTTTATCCATTTTTCGCTTTCCTGGGATATTTAAGGTGGAAGGAAGTGGAGGTCCTTGTCAACAGAGCAGCCCTAAACTTTGGGGTGCTTGTGTCTTGCTGATTTTCAATTTTCCCACGTTATCCCCCCATGCGTGGAAGTGCCCTATGCTCTCTAAGCTGTGTTTTTTAGATGTTTCAGGACACACCGTACACTTCTCCAGAGTGGCTGTTGGCAATTTACATCCCGCCCATCAGTGTAGCAAGGCTCCCATTTCTCCATGGCCTGTCCTGCATTTCTGGTTTTGACACTTTTTTCAGCATGGCCCTTTTGACCGATGGGAAGCGAGACTTCTTTGTAGCGCTGATTTGCCTTTCCAGGTTGCTTGGTTGGCCAAAAAGGGCGTATGCGTTTTTTCCTGAATGTATTCAGGAAAAAACGCATACGCCCTTTTTGGCCAAGGGCATCATTGTCAACGTTTTGCCGCTTTTCATGTGCTTTAAAGGCGATTCGAATCTACCTCCTGAAATCTGTTTCCTGCAATTCTGCCTTGATTTCAAATCCTCTTCTTTGCCTTCCCTCAATATATTTGTGGACGAGAGTTATCATTTATAACTCTGCAGGTTTGTGAATTGCAGTGCCCTGAAGCTCCATTTTACAAGTCGGTTTTTTGGGAGCCGGCCGCAAAAGCGCAGGATGGCTTCAGGCCCTGTTCTGGTTCAGGGGGGCAGGCTGAGCCTGTGGTTAATTCTTCTTCCTGATGGGAAAATAGAGTGACCTGTGCCTCTCCCAACACCAAGAGCTAGTCTCTCATTGGTTCCCCGTCTTCCCGTTCATCCTCAGGACAAATTGCAACCTGTACGGAACAGGAGGTTAAAGGTGCTGATGCTCCAAGTAGGGAGATTGCTAGTAAAGTGGCTGGAATGGCGAACCCGAGCACAAGGAGATGAGAAATGAGGTGCGTTTTAGAAACCTTTCCCCATCACACGGTGTACCATCTTCTGGGTTTCTCATGCATGTTTTCGATGTAGGAAGATGCCCTTGAACCTGGAGATTTGGGACCCATGCGATGGGTAGCACGCAGTATTACTTTAAAGGGTCTGCGTTTGCTCACCCAACCTCACCAAACCTCTCAGCCCCAAGAGTGTCCACCCTTATGTCTCATCCAGCTGTGGGTCTAGACATGGTCAATCCAGGTTGCATCACAGCCCCTGAACGAATTGTGTAAGAATTTCTCTCTCTTTCCCTGTCTTTGTTTCATGGGTTTTTAAAAGTAATTTATTTTTATAATGGGGTTTAGCTGCTTTTCACGGCTGTGTTTAGGCCGCTTTACACCCACTTGACCCACTAACAGAGAGATATCAATACATAGGTTTTAAGATTATTACTAGTCAGATATATTCTTGTGCGGTGAATCGGGCGTGTTGAGTCCAGTTCTCTGAGCAAGGAGTAGGTCTTGTCTATTACATATTGGGTTTATGGAACGGTATCTGAGCTAATTTGAAACTCTTGTTTTATGTATCACCCCACCTCACCTTTCCCGTTAAGCAGCCATAGTGTGTTTTCTGCATGTGTGACTCTGTTCTGTTTTGTAATTCAGTTCAAGTGTAACGGTTTTTACATTCCCTCTATAAGTGACACCTTATGAGAAGTGTCCTTTTCTGTGTGACTTATTTCACTTAGAATCGTCTTACCTAAATCCACTCATCATGCTGCTACTAGCCTTATGACATTGATTTCATGGCTGAGTGATATTCCATTGTACATAAGGACCACAACTTTTTTATCCATTTTTCGCTTTCCTGGGATATTTAAGGTGGAAGGAAGTGGAGGTCCTTGTCAACAGAGCAGCCCTAAACTTTGGGGTGCTTGTGTCTTGCTGATTTTCAATTTTCCCACTTTATCCCCCCATGCGTGGAAGTGCCCTATGCTCTCTAAGCTGTGTTTTTTAGATGTTTCAGGACACACCGTACACTTCTCCAGAGTGGCTGTTGGCAATTTACATCCCGTCCATCAGTGTAGCAAGGCTCCCATTTCTCCATGGCCTGTCCTGCATTTCTGGTTTTGACACTTTTTTCAGCATGGCCCTTTTGACCGATGGGAAGCGAGACTTCTTTGTAGCGCTGATTTGCCTTTCCAGGTTGCTTGGTTGGCCAAAAAGGGCGTATGCGTTTTTTCCTGAATATATTCAGGAAAAAACGCATACGCCCTTTTTGGCCAAGGGCATCATTGTCAACGTTTTGCCGCTTTTCATGTGCTTTAAAGGCGATTCGAATCTACCTCCTGAAATCTGTTTCCTGCAATTCTGCCTTGATTTCAAATCCTCTTCTTTGCCTTCCCTCAATATATTTGTGGACGAGAGTTATCATTTATAACTCTGCAGGTTTGTGAATTGCAGTGCCCTGAAGCTCCATTTTACAAGTCGCTTTTTTGGGAGCCGGCCGCAAAAGCGCAGGATGGCTTCAGGCCCTGTTCTGGTTCAGGGGGGCAGGCTGAGCCTGTGGTTAATTCTTCTTCCTGATGGGAAAATAGAGTGACCTGTGCCTCTCCCAACACCAAGAGCTAGTCTCTCATTGGTTCCCCGTCTTCCCGTTCATCCTCAGGACAAATTGCAACCTGTACGGAACAGGAGGTTAAAGGTGCTGATGCTCCAAGTAGGGAGATTGCTAGTAAAGTGGCTGGAATGGCGAACCCGAGCACAAGGAGATGAGAAATGAGGTGCGTTTTAGAAACCTTTCCCCATCACACGGTGTACCATCTTCTGGGTTTCTCATGCATGTTTTCGATGTAGGAAGATGCCCTTGAACCTGGAGATTTGGGACCCATGCGATGGGTAGCACGCAGTATTACTTTAAAGGGTCTGCGTTTGCTCACCCAACCTCACCAAACCTCTCAGCCCCAAGAGTGTCCACCCTTATGTCTCATCCAGCTGTGGGTCTAGATATGGTCAATCCAGGTTGCATCACAGCCCCTGAACGAATTGTGTAAGAATTTCTCTCTCTTTCCCTGTCTTTGTTTCATGGGTTTTTAAAAGTAATTTATTTTTATAATGGGGTTTAGCTGCTTTTCACGGCTGTGTTTAGGCCGCTTTACACCCACTTGACCCACTAACAGAGAGATATCAATACATAGGTTTTAAGATTATTACTAGTCAGATATATTCTTGTGCGGTGAATCGGGCGTGTTGAGTCCAGTTCTCTGAGCAAGGAGTAGGTCTTGTCTATTACATATTGGGTTTATGGAACGGTATCTGAGCTAATTTGAAACTCTTGTTTTATGTATCACCCCACCTCACCTTTCCCGTTAAGCAGCCATAGTGTGTTTTCTGCATGTGTGACTCTGTTCTGTTTTGTAATTCAGTTCAAGTGTAACGGTTTTTACATTCCCTCTATAAGTGACACCTTATGAGAAGTGTCCTTTTCTGTGTGACTTATTTCACTTAGAATCGTCTTACCTAAATCCACTCATCATGCTGCTACTAGCCTTATGACATTGATTTCATGGCTGAGTGATATTCCATTGTACATAAGGACCACAACTTTTTTATCCATTTTTCGCTTTCCTGGGATATTTAAGGTGGAATGAAGTGGAGGTCCTTGTCAACAGAGCAGCCCTAAACTTTGGGGTGCTTGTGTCTTGCTGATTTTCAATTTTCCCACTTTATCCCCCCATGCGTGGAAGTGCCCTATGCTCTCTAAGCTGTGTTTTTTAGATGTTTCAGGACACACCGTACACTTCTCCAGAGTGGCTGTTGGCAATTTACATCCCGCCCATCAGTGTAGCAAGGCTCCCATTTCTCCATGGCCTGTCCTGCATTTCTGGTTTTGACACTTTTTTCAGCATGGCCCTTTTGACCGATGGGAAGCGAGACTTCTTTGTAGCGCTGATTTGCCTTTCCAGGTTGCTTGGTTGGCCAAAAAGGGCGTATGCGTTTTTTCCTGAATGTATTCAGGAAAAAACGCATACGCCCTTTTTGGCCAAGGGCATCATTGTCAACGTTTTGCCGCTTTTCATGTGCTTTAAAGGCGATTCGAATCTACCTCCTGAAATCTGTTTCCTGCAATTCTGCCTTGATTTCAAATCCTCTTCTTTGCCTTCCCTCAATATATTTGTGGACGAGAGTTATCATTTATAACTCTGCAGGTTTGTGAATTGCAGTGCCCTGAAGCTCCATTTTACAAGTCGCTTTTTTGGGAGCCGGCCGCAAAAGCGCAGGATGGCTTCAGGCCCTGTTCTGGTTCAGGGGGGCAGGCTGAGCCTGTGGTTAATTCTTCTTCCTGATGGGAAAATAGAGTGACCTGTGCCTCTCCCAACACCAAGAGCTAGTCTCTCATTGGTTCCCCGTCTTCCCGTTCATCCTCAGGACAAATTGCAACCTGTACGGAACAGGAGGTTAAAGGTGCTGATGCTCCAAGTAGGGAGATTGCTAGTAAAGTGGCTGGAATGGCGAACCCGAGCACAAGGAGATGAGAAATGAGGTGCGTTTTAGAAACCTTTCCCCATCACACGGTGTACCATCTTCTGGGTTTCTCATGCATGTTTTCGATGTAGGAAGATGCCCTTGAACCTGGAGATTTGGGACCCATGCGATGGGTAGCACGCAGTATTACTTTAAAGGGTCTGCGTTTGCTCACCCAACCTCACCAAACCTCTCAGCCCCAAGAGTGTCCACCCTTATGTCTCATCCAGCTGTGGGTCTAGATATGGTCAATCCAGGTTGCATCACAGCCCCTGAACGAATTGTGTAAGAATTTCTCTCTCTTTCCCTGTCTTTGTTTCATGGGTTTTTAAAAGTAATTTATTTTTATAATGGGGTTTAGCTGCTTTTCACGGCTGTGTTTAGGCCGCTTTACACCCACTTGACCCACTAACAGAGAGATATCAATACATAGGTTTTAAGATTATTACTAGTCAGATATATTCTTGTGCGGTGAATCGGGCGTGTTGAGTCCAGTTCTCTGAGCAAGGAGTAGGTCTTGTCTATTACATATTGGGTTTATGGAACGGTATCTGAGCTAATTTGAAACTCTTGTTTTATGTATCACCCCACCTCACCTTTCCCGTTAAGCAGCCATAGTGTGTTTTCTGCATGTGTGACTCTGTTCTGTTTTGTAATTCAGTTCAAGTGTAACGGTTTTTACATTCCCTCTATAAGTGACACCTTATGAGAAGTGTCCTTTTCTGTGTGACTTATTTCACTTAGAATCGTCTTACCTAAATCCACTCATCATGCTGCTACTAGCCTTATGACATTGATTTCATGGCTGAGTGATATTCCATTGTACATAAGGACCACAACTTTTTTATCCATTTTTCGCTTTCCTGGGATATTTAAGGTGGAATGAAGTGGAGGTCCTTGTCAACAGAGCAGCCCTAAACTTTGGGGTGCTTGTGTCTTGCTGATTTTCAATTTTCCCACTTTATCCCCCCATGCGTGGAAGTGCCCTATGCTCTCTAAGCTGTGTTTTTTAGATGTTTCAGGACACACCGTACACTTCTCCAGAGTGGCTGTTGGCAATTTACATCCCGCCCATCAGTGTAGCAAGGCTCCCATTTCTCCATGGCCTGTCCTGCATTTCTGGTTTTGACACTTTTTTCAGCATGGCCCTTTTGACCGATGGGAAGCGAGACTTCTTTGTAGCGCTGATTTGCCTTTCCAGGTTGCTTGGTTGGCCAAAAAGGGCGTATGCGTTTTTTCCTGAATGTATTCAGGAAAAAACGCATACGCCCTTTTTGGCCAAGGGCATCATTGTCAACGTTTTGCCGCTTTTCATGTGCTTTAAAGGCGATTCGAATCTACCTCCTGAAATCTGTTTCCTGCAATTCTGCCTTGATTTCAAATCCTCTTCTTTGCCTTCCCTCAATATATTTGTGGACGAGAGTTATCATTTATAACTCTGCAGGTTTGTGAATTGCAGTGCCCTGAAGCTCCATTTTACAAGTCGCTTTTTTGGGAGCCGGCCGCAAAAGCGCAGGATGGCTTCAGGCCCTGTTCTGGTTCAGGGGGGCAGGCTGAGCCTGTGGTTAATTCTTCTTCCTGATGGGAAAATAGAGTGACCTGTGCCTCTCCCAACACCAAGAGCTAGTCTCTCATTGGTTCCCCGTCTTCCCGTTCATCCTCAGGACAAATTGCAACCTGTACGGAACAGGAGGTTAAAGGTGCTGATGCTCCAAGTAGGGAGATTGCTAGTAAAGTGGCTGGAATGGCGAACCCGAGCACAAGGAGATGAGAAATGAGGTGCGTTTTAGAAACCTTTCCCCATCACACGGTGTACCATCTTCTGGGTTTCTCATGCATGTTTTCGATGTAGGAAGATGCCCTTGAACCTGGAGATTTGGGACCCATGCGATGGGTAGCACGCAGTATTACTTTAAAGGGTCTGCGTTTGCTCACCCAACCTCACCAAACCTCTCAGCCCCAAGAGTGTCCACCCTTATGTCTCATCCAGCTGTGGGTCTAGATATGGTCAATCCAGGTTGCATCACAGCCCCTGAACGAATTGTGTAAGAATTTCTCTCTCTTTCCCTGTCTTTGTTTCATGGGTTTTTAAAAGTAATTTATTTTTATAATGGGGTTTAGCTGCTTTTCACGGCTGTGTTTAGGCCGCTTTACACCCACTTGACCCACTAACAGAGAGATATCAATACATAGGTTTTAAGATTATTACTAGTCAGATATATTCTTGTGCGGTGAATCGGGCGTGTTGAGTCCAGTTCTCTGAGCAAGGAGTAGGTCTTGTCTATTACATATTGGGTTTATGGAACGGTATCTGAGCTAATTTGAAACTCTTGTTTTATGTATCACCCCACCTCACCTTTCCCGTTAAGCAGCCATAGTGTGTTTTCTGCATGTGTGACTCTGTTCTGTTTTGTAATTCAGTTCAAGTGTAACGGTTTTTACATTCCCTCTATAAGTGACACCTTATGAGAAGTGTCCTTTTCTGTGTGACTTATTTCACTTAGAATCGTCTTACCTAAATCCACTCATCATGCTGCTACTAGCCTTATGACATTGATTTCATGGCTGAGTGATATTCCATTGTACATAAGGACCACAACTTTTTTATCCATTTTTCGCTTTCCTGGGATATTTAAGGTGGAATGAAGTGGAGGTCCTTGTCAACAGAGCAGCCCTAAACTTTGGGGTGCTTGTGTCTTGCTGATTTTCAATTTTCCCACTTTATCCCCCCATGCGTGGAAGTGCCCTATGCTCTCTAAGCTGTGTTTTTTAGATGTTTCAGGACACACCGTACACTTCTCCAGAGTGGCTGTTGGCAATTTACATCCCGCCCATCAGTGTAGCAAGGCTCCCATTTCTCCATGGCCTGTCCTGCATTTCTGGTTTTGACACTTTTTTCAGCATGGCCCTTTTGACCGATGGGAAGCGAGACTTCTTTGTAGCGCTGATTTGCCTTTCCAGGTTGCTTGGTTGGCCAAAAAGGGCGTATGCGTTTTTTCCTGAATGTATTCAGGAAAAAACGCATACGCCCTTTTTGGCCAAGGGCATCATTGTCAACGTTTTGCCGCTTTTCATGTGCTTTAAAGGCGATTCGAATCTACCTCCTGAAATCTGTTTCCTGCAATTCTGCCTTGATTTCAAATCCTCTTCTTTGCCTTCCCTCAATATATTTGTGGACGAGAGTTATCATTTATAACTCTGCAGGTTTGTGAATTGCAGTGCCCTGAAGCTCCATTTTACAAGTCGCTTTTTTGGGAGCCGGCCGCAAAAGCGCAGGATGGCTTCAGGCCCTGTTCTGGTTCAGGGGGGCAGGCTGAGCCTGTGGTTAATTCTTCTTCCTGATGGGAAAATAGAGTGACCTGTGCCTCTCCCAACACCAAGAGCTAGTCTCTCATTGGTTCCCCGTCTTCCCGTTCATCCTCAGGACAAATTGCAACCTGTACGGAACAGGAGGTTAAAGGTGCTGATGCTCCAAGTAGGGAGATTGCTAGTAAAGTGGCTGGAATGGCGAACCCGAGCACAAGGAGATGAGAAATGAGGTGCGTTTTAGAAACCTTTCCCCATCACACGGTGTACCATCTTCTGGGTTTCTCATGCATGTTTTCGATGTAGGAAGATGCCCTTGAACCTGGAGATTTGGGACCCATGCGATGGGTAGCACGCAGTATTACTTTAAAGGGTCTGCGTTTGCTCACCCAACCTCACCAAACCTCTCAGCCCCAAGAGTGTCCACCCTTATGTCTCATCCAGCTGTGGGTCTAGATATGGTCAATCCAGGTTGCATCACAGCCCCTGAACGAATTGTGTAAGAATTTCTCTCTCTTTCCCTGTCTTTGTTTCATGGGTTTTTAAAAGTAATTTATTTTTATAATGGGGTTTAGCTGCTTTTCACGGCTGTGTTTAGGCCGCTTTACACCCACTTGACCCACTAACAGAGAGATATCAATACATAGGTTTTAAGATTATTACTAGTCAGATATATTCTTGTGCGGTGAATCGGGCGTGTTGAGTCCAGTTCTCTGAGCAAGGAGTAGGTCTTGTCTATTACATATTGGGTTTATGGAACGGTATCTGAGCTAATTTGAAACTCTTGTTTTATGTATCACCCCACCTCACCTTTCCCGTTAAGCAGCCATAGTGTGTTTTCTGCATGTGTGACTCTGTTCTGTTTTGTAATTCAGTTCAAGTGTAACGGTTTTTACATTCCCTCTATAAGTGACACCTTATGAGAAGTGTCCTTTTCTGTGTGACTTATTTCACTTAGAATCGTCTTACCTAAATCCACTCATCATGCTGCTACTAGCCTTATGACATTGATTTCATGGCTGAGTGATATTCCATTGTACATAAGGACCACAACTTTTTTATCCATTTTTCGCTTTCCTGGGATATTTAAGGTGGAATGAAGTGGAGGTCCTTGTCAACAGAGCAGCCCTAAACTTTGGGGTGCTTGTGTCTTGCTGATTTTCAATTTTCCCACTTTATCCCCCCATGCGTGGAAGTGCCCTATGCTCTCTAAGCTGTGTTTTTTAGATGTTTCAGGACACACCGTACACTTCTCCAGAGTGGCTGTTGGCAATTTACATCCCGCCCATCAGTGTAGCAAGGCTCCCATTTCTCCATGGCCTGTCCTGCATTTCTGGTTTTGACACTTTTTTCAGCATGGCCCTTTTGACCGATGGGAAGCGAGACTTCTTTGTAGCGCTGATTTGCCTTTCCAGGTTGCTTGGTTGGCCAAAAAGGGCGTATGCGTTTTTTCCTGAATGTATTCAGGAAAAAACGCATACGCCCTTTTTGGCCAAGGGCATCATTGTCAACGTTTTGCCGCTTTTCATGTGCTTTAAAGGCGATTCGAATCTACCTCCTGAAATCTGTTTCCTGCAATTCTGCCTTGATTTCAAATCCTCTTCTTTGCCTTCCCTCAATATATTTGTGGACGAGAGTTATCATTTATAACTCTGCAGGTTTGTGAATTGCAGTGCCCTGAAGCTCCATTTTACAAGTCGCTTTTTTGGGAGCCGGCCGCAAAAGCGCAGGATGGCTTCAGGCCCTGTTCTGGTTCAGGGGGGCAGGCTGAGCCTGTGGTTAATTCTTCTTCCTGATGGGAAAATAGAGTGACCTGTGCCTCTCCCAACACCAAGAGCTAGTCTCTCATTGGTTCCCCGTCTTCCCGTTCATCCTCAGGACAAATTGCAACCTGTACGGAACAGGAGGTTAAAGGTGCTGATGCTCCAAGTAGGGAGATTGCTAGTAAAGTGGCTGGAATGGCGAACCCGAGCACAAGGAGATGAGAAATGAGGTGCGTTTTAGAAACCTTTCCCCATCACACGGTGTACCATCTTCTGGGTTTCTCATGCATGTTTTCGATGTAGGAAGATGCCCTTGAACCTGGAGATTTGGGACCCATGCGATGGGTAGCACGCAGTATTACTTTAAAGGGTCTGCGTTTGCTCACCCAACCTCACCAAACCTCTCAGCCCCAAGAGTGTCCACCCTTATGTCTCATCCAGCTGTGGGTCTAGATATGGTCAATCCAGGTTGCATCACAGCCCCTGAACGAATTGTGTAAGAATTTCTCTCTCTTTCCCTGTCTTTGTTTCATGGGTTTTTAAAAGTAATTTATTTTTATAATGGGGTTTAGCTGCTTTTCACGGCTGTGTTTAGGCCGCTTTACACCCACTTGACCCACTAACAGAGAGATATCAATACATAGGTTTTAAGATTATTACTAGTCAGATATATTCTTGTGCGGTGAATCGGGCGTGTTGAGTCCAGTTCTCTGAGCAAGGAGTAGGTCTTGTCTATTACATATTGGGTTTATGGAACGGTATCTGAGCTAATTTGAAACTCTTGTTTTATGTATCACCCCACCTCACCTTTCCCGTTAAGCAGCCATAGTGTGTTTTCTGCATGTGTGACTCTGTTCTGTTTTGTAATTCAGTTCAAGTGTAACGGTTTTTACATTCCCTCTATAAGTGACACCTTATGAGAAGTGTCCTTTTCTGTGTGACTTATTTCACTTAGAATCGTCTTACCTAAATCCACTCATCATGCTGCTACTAGCCTTATGACATTGATTTCATGGCTGAGTGATATTCCATTGTACATAAGGACCACAACTTTTTTATCCATTTTTCGCTTTCCTGGGATATTTAAGGTGGAATGAAGTGGAGGTCCTTGTCAACAGAGCAGCCCTAAACTTTGGGGTGCTTGTGTCTTGCTGATTTTCAATTTTCCCACTTTATCCCCCCATGCGTGGAAGTGCCCTATGCTCTCTAAGCTGTGTTTTTTAGATGTTTCAGGACACACCGTACACTTCTCCAGAGTGGCTGTTGGCAATTTACATCCCGCCCATCAGTGTAGCAAGGCTCCCATTTCTCCATGGCCTGTCCTGCATTTCTGGTTTTGACACTTTTTTCAGCATGGCCCTTTTGACCGATGGGAAGCGAGACTTCTTTGTAGCGCTGATTTGCCTTTCCAGGTTGCTTGGTTGGCCAAAAAGGGCGTATGCGTTTTTTCCTGAATGTATTCAGGAAAAAACGCATACGCCCTTTTTGGCCAAGGGCATCATTGTCAACGTTTTGCCGCTTTTCATGTGCTTTAAAGGCGATTCGAATCTACCTCCTGAAATCTGTTTCCTGCAATTCTGCCTTGATTTCAAATCCTCTTCTTTGCCTTCCCTCAATATATTTGTGGACGAGAGTTATCATTTATAACTCTGCAGGTTTGTGAATTGCAGTGCCCTGAAGCTCCATTTTACAAGTCGGTTTTTTGGGAGCCGGCCGCAAAAGCGCAGGATGGCTTCAGGCCCTGTTCTGGTTCAGGGGGGCAGGCTGAGCCTGTGGTTAATTCTTCTTCCTGATGGGAAAATAGAGTGACCTGTGCCTCTCCCAACACCAAGAGCTAGTCTCTCATTGGTTCCCCGTCTTCCCGTTCATCCTCAGGACAAATTGCAACCTGTACGGAACAGGAGGTTAAAGGTGCTGATGCTCCAAGTAGGGAGATTGCTAGTAAAGTGGCTGGAATGGCGAACCCGAGCACAAGGAGATGAGAAATGAGGTGCGTTTTAGAAACCTTTCCCCATCACACGGTGTACCATCTTCTGGGTTTCTCATGCATGTTTTCGATGTAGGAAGATGCCCTTGAACCTGGAGATTTGGGACCCATGCGATGGGTAGCACGCAGTATTACTTTAAAGGGTCTGCGTTTGCTCACCCAACCTCACCAAACCTCTCAGCCCCAAGAGTGTCCACCCTTATGTCTCATCCAGCTGTGGGTCTAGACATGGTCAATCCAGGTTGCATCACAGCCCCTGAACGAATTGTGTAAGAATTTCTCTCTCTTTCCCTGTCTTTGTTTCATGGTTTTTTAAAAGTAATTTATTTTTATAATGGGGTTTAGCTGCTTTTCACGGCTGTGTTTAGGCCGCTTTACACCCACTTGACCCACTAACAGAGAGATATCAATACATAGGTTTTAAGATTATTACTGGTCAGATATATTCTTGTGCGGTGAATCGGGCGTGTTGAGTCCAGTTCTCTGAGCAAGGAGTAGGTCTTGTCTGTTACATATTGGGTTTATGGAACGGTATCTGAGCTAATTTGAAACTCTTGTTTTATGTATCACCCCACCTCACCTTTCCCGTTAAGCAGCCATAGTGTGTTTTCTGCATGTGTGACTCTGTTCTGTTTTGTAATTCAGTTCAAGTGTAACGGTTTTTACATTCCCTCTATAAGTGACACCTTATGAGAAGTGTCCTTTTCTGTGTGACTTATTTCACTTAGAATCGTCTTACCTAAATCCACTCATCATGCTGCTACTAGCCTTATGACATTGATTTCATGGCTGAGTGATATTCCATTGTACATAAGGACCACAACTTTTTTATCCATTTTTCGCTTTCCTGGGATATTTAAGGTGGAAGGAAGTGGAGGTCCTTGTCAACAGAGCAGCCCTAAACTTTGGGGTGCTTGTGTCTTGCTGATTTTCAATTTTCCCACTTTATCCCCCCATGCGTGGAAGTGCCCTATGCTCTCTAAGCTGTGTTTTTTAGATGTTTCAGGACACACCGTACACTTCTCCAGAGTGGCTGTTGGCAATTTACATCCCGCCCATCAGTGTAGCAAGGCTCCCATTTCTCCATGGCCTGTCCTGCATTTCTGGTTTTGACACTTTTTTCAGCATGGCCCTTTTGACCGATGGGAAGCGAGACTTCTTTGTAGCGCTGATTTGCCTTTCCAGGTTGCTTGGTTGGCCAAAAAGGGCGTATGCGTTTTTTCCTGAATATATTCAGGAAAAAACGCATACGCCCTTTTTGGCCAAGGGCATCATTGTCAACGTTTTGCCGCTTTTCATGTGCTTTAAAGGCGATTCGAATCTACCTCCTGAAATCTGTTTCGTGCAATTCTGCCTTGATTTCAAATCCTCTTCTTTGCCTTCCCTCAATATATTTGTGGACGAGAGTTATCATTTATAACTCTGCAGGTTTGTGAATTGCAGTGCCCTGAAGCTCCATTTTACAAGTCTGTTTTTTGGGAGCCGGCCGCAAAAGCGCAGGATGGCTTCAGGCCCTGTTCTGGTTCAGGGGGGCAGGCTGAGCCTGTGGTTAATTCTTCTTCCTGATGGGAAAATAGAGTGACCTGTGCCTCTCCCAACACCAAGAGCTAGTCTCTCATTGGTTCCCCGTCTTCCCGTTCATCCTCAGGACAAATTGCAACCTGTACGGAACAGGAGGTTAAAGGTGCTGATGCTCCAAGTAGGGAGATTGCTAGTAAAGTGGCTGGAATGGCGAACCCGAGCACAAGGAGATGAGAAATGAGGTGCGTTTTAGAAACCTTTCCCCATCACACGGTGTACCATCTTCTGGGTTTCTCATGCATGTTTTCGATGTAGGAAGATGCCCTTGAACCTGGAGATTTGGGACCCATGCGATGGGTAGCACGCAGTATTACTTTAAAGGGTCTGCGTTTGCTCACCCAACCTCACCAAACCTCTCAGCCCCAAGAGTGTCCACCCTTATGTCTCATCCAGCTGTGGGTCTAGATATGGTCAATCCAGGTTGCATCACAGCCCCTGAACGAATTGTGTAAGAATTTCTCTCTCTTTCCCTGTCTTTGTTTCATGGGTTTTTAAAAGTAATTTATTTTTATAATGGGGTTTAGCTGCTTTTCACGGCTGTGTTTAGGCCGCTTTACACCCACTTGACCCACTAACAGAGAGATATCAATACATAGGTTTTAAGATTATTACTAGTCAGATATATTCTTGTGCGGTGAATCGGGCGTGTTGAGTCCAGTTCTCTGAGCAAGGAGTAGGTCTTGTCTATTACATATTGGGTTTATGGAACGGTATCTGAGCTAATTTGAAACTCTTGTTTTATGTATCACCCCACCTCACCTTTCCCGTTAAGCAGCCATAGTGTGTTTTCTGCATGTGTGACTCTGTTCTGTTTTGTAATTCAGTTCAAGTGTAACGGTTTTTACATTCCCTCTATAAGTGACACCTTATGAGAAGTGTCCTTTTCTGTGTGACTTATTTCACTTAGAATCGTCTTACCTAAATCCACTCATCATGCTGCTACTAGCCTTATGACATTGATTTCATGGCTGAGTGATATTCCATTGTACATAAGGACCACAACTTTTTTATCCATTTTTCGCTTTCCTGGGATATTTAAGGTGGAATGAAGTGGAGGTCCTTGTCAACAGAGCAGCCCTAAACTTTGGGGTGCTTGTGTCTTGCTGATTTTCAATTTTCCCACTTTATCCCCCCATGCGTGGAAGTGCCCTATGCTCTCTAAGCTGTGTTTTTTAGATGTTTCAGGACACACCGTACACTTCTCCAGAGTGGCTGTTGGCAATTTACATCCCGCCCATCAGTGTAGCAAGGCTCCCATTTCTCCATGGCCTGTCCTGCATTTCTGGTTTTGACACTTTTTTCAGCATGGCCCTTTTGACCGATGGGAAGCGAGACTTCTTTGTAGCGCTGATTTGCCTTTCCAGGTTGCTTGGTTGGCCAAAAAGGGCGTATGCGTTTTTTCCTGAATGTATTCAGGAAAAAACGCATACGCCCTTTTTGGCCAAGGGCATCATTGTCAACGTTTTGCCGCTTTTCATGTGCTTTAAAGGCGATTCGAATCTACCTCCTGAAATCTGTTTCCTGCAATTCTGCCTTGATTTCAAATCCTCTTCTTTGCCTTCCCTCAATATATTTGTGGACGAGAGTTATCATTTATAACTCTGCAGGTTTGTGAATTGCAGTGCCCTGAAGCTCCATTTTACAAGTCGGTTTTTTGGGAGCCGGCCGCAAAAGCGCAGGATGGCTTCAGGCCCTGTTCTGGTTCAGGGGGGCAGGCTGAGCCTGTGGTTAATTCTTCTTCCTGATGGGAAAATAGAGTGACCTGTGCCTCTCCCAACACCAAGAGCTAGTCTCTCATTGGTTCCCCGTCTTCCCGTTCATCCTCAGGACAAATTGCAACCTGTACGGAACAGGAGGTTAAAGGTGCTGATGCTCCAAGTAGGGAGATTGCTAGTAAAGTGGCTGGAATGGCGAACCCGAGCACAAGGAGATGAGAAATGAGGTGCGTTTTAGAAACCTTTCCCCATCACACGGTGTACCATCTTCTGGGTTTCTCATGCATGTTTTCGATGTAGGAAGATGCCCTTGAACCTGGAGATTTGGGACCCATGCGATGGGTAGCACGCAGTATTACTTTAAAGGGTCTGCGTTTGCTCACCCAACCTCACCAAACCTCTCAGCCCCAAGAGTGTCCACCCTTATGTCTCATCCAGCTGTGGGTCTAGACATGGTCAATCCAGGTTGCATCACAGCCCCTGAACGAATTGTGTAAGAATTTCTCTCTCTTTCCCTGTCTTTGTTTCATGGTTTTTTAAAAGTAATTTATTTTTATAATGGGGTTTAGCTGCTTTTCACGGCTGTGTTTAGGCCGCTTTACACCCACTTGACCCACTAACAGAGAGATATCAATACATAGGTTTTAAGATTATTACTGGTCAGATATATTCTTGTGCGGTGAATCGGGCGTGTTGAGTCCAGTTCTCTGAGCAAGGAGTAGGTCTTGTCTGTTACATATTGGGTTTATGGAACGGTATCTGAGCTAATTTGAAACTCTTGTTTTATGTATCACCCCACCTCACCTTTCCCGTTAAGCAGCCATAGTGTGTTTTCTGCATGTGTGACTCTGTTCTGTTTTGTAATTCAGTTCAAGTGTAACGGTTTTTACATTCCCTCTATAAGTGACACCTTATGAGAAGTGTCCTTTTCTGTGTGACTTATTTCACTTAGAATCGTCTTACCTAAATCCACTCATCATGCTGCTACTAGCCTTATGACATTGATTTCATGGCTGAGTGATATTCCATTGTACATAAGGACCACAACTTTTTTATCCATTTTTCGCTTTCCTGGGATATTTAAGGTGGAAGGAAGTGGAGGTCCTTGTCAACAGAGCAGCCCTAAACTTTGGGGTGCTTGTGTCTTGCTGATTTTCAATTTTCCCACTTTATCCCCCCATGCGTGGAAGTGCCCTATGCTCTCTAAGCTGTGTTTTTTAGATGTTTCAGGACACACCGTACACTTCTCCAGAGTGGCTGTTGGCAATTTACATCCCGCCCATCAGTGTAGCAAGGCTCCCATTTCTCCATGGCCTGTCCTGCATTTCTGGTTTTGACACTTTTTTCAGCATGGCCCTTTTGACCGATGGGAAGCGAGACTTCTTTGTAGCGCTGATTTGCCTTTCCAGGTTGCTTGGTTGGCCAAAAAGGGCGTATGCGTTTTTTCCTGAATATATTCAGGAAAAAACGCATACGCCCTTTTTGGCCAAGGGCATCATTGTCAACGTTTTGCCGCTTTTCATGTGCTTTAAAGGCGATTCGAATCTACCTCCTGAAATCTGTTTCGTGCAATTCTGCCTTGATTTCAAATCCTCTTCTTTGCCTTCCCTCAATATATTTGTGGACGAGAGTTATCATTTATAACTCTGCAGGTTTGTGAATTGCAGTGCCCTGAAGCTCCATTTTACAAGTCTGTTTTTTGGGAGCCGGCCGCAAAAGCGCAGGATGGCTTCAGGCCCTGTTCTGGTTCAGGGGGGCAGGCTGAGCCTGTGGTTAATTCTTCTTCCTGATGGGAAAATAGAGTGACCTGTGCCTCTCCCAACACCAAGAGCTAGTCTCTCATTGGTTCCCCGTCTTCCCGTTCATCCTCAGGACAAATTGCAACCTGTACGGAACAGGAGGTTAAAGGTGCTGATGCTCCAAGTAGGGAGATTGCTAGTAAAGTGGCTGGAATGGCGAACCCGAGCACAAGGAGATGAGAAATGAGGTGCGTTTTAGAAACCTTTCCCCATCACACGGTGTACCATCTTCTGGGTTTCTCATGCATGTTTTCGATGTAGGAAGATGCCCTTGAACCTGGAGATTTGGGACCCATGCGATGGGTAGCACGCAGTATTACTTTAAAGGGTCTGCGTTTGCTCACCCAACCTCACCAAACCTCTCAGCCCCAAGAGTGTCCACCCTTATGTCTCATCCAGCTGTGGGTCTAGATATGGTCAATCCAGGTTGCATCACAGCCCCTGAACGAATTGTGTAAGAATTTCTCTCTCTTTCCCTGTCTTTGTTTCATGGGTTTTTAAAAGTAATTTATTTTTATAATGGGGTTTAGCTGCTTTTCACGGCTGTGTTTAGGCCGCTTTACACCCACTTGACCCACTAACAGAGAGATATCAATACATAGGTTTTAAGATTATTACTAGTCAGATATATTCTTGTGCGGTGAATCGGGCGTGTTGAGTCCAGTTCTCTGAGCAAGGAGTAGGTCTTGTCTATTACATATTGGGTTTATGGAACGGTATCTGAGCTAATTTGAAACTCTTGTTTTATGTATCACCCCACCTCACCTTTCCCGTTAAGCAGCCATAGTGTGTTTTCTGCATGTGTGACTCTGTTCTGTTTTGTAATTCAGTTCAAGTGTAACGGTTTTTACATTCCCTCTATAAGTGACACCTTATGAGAAGTGTCCTTTTCTGTGTGACTTATTTCACTTAGAATCGTCTTACCTAAATCCACTCATCATGCTGCTACTAGCCTTATGACATTGATTTCATGGCTGAGTGATATTCCATTGTACATAAGGACCACAACTTTTTTATCCATTTTTCGCTTTCCTGGGATATTTAAGGTGGAATGAAGTGGAGGTCCTTGTCAACAGAGCAGCCCTAAACTTTGGGGTGCTTGTGTCTTGCTGATTTTCAATTTTCCCACTTTATCCCCCCATGCGTGGAAGTGCCCTATGCTCTCTAAGCTGTGTTTTTTAGATGTTTCAGGACACACCGTACACTTCTCCAGAGTGGCTGTTGGCAATTTACATCCCGCCCATCAGTGTAGCAAGGCTCCCATTTCTCCATGGCCTGTCCTGCATTTCTGGTTTTGACACTTTTTTCAGCATGGCCCTTTTGACCGATGGGAAGCGAGACTTCTTTGTAGCGCTGATTTGCCTTTCCAGGTTGCTTGGTTGGCCAAAAAGGGCGTATGCGTTTTTTCCTGAATGTATTCAGGAAAAAACGCATACGCCCTTTTTGGCCAAGGGCATCATTGTCAACGTTTTGCCGCTTTTCATGTGCTTTAAAGGCGATTCGAATCTACCTCCTGAAATCTGTTTCCTGCAATTCTGCCTTGATTTCAAATCCTCTTCTTTGCCTTCCCTCAATATATTTGTGGACGAGAGTTATCATTTATAACTCTGCAGGTTTGTGAATTGCAGTGCCCTGAAGCTCCATTTTACAAGTCGGTTTTTTGGGAGCCGGCCGCAAAAGCGCAGGATGGCTTCAGGCCCTGTTCTGGTTCAGGGGGGCAGGCTGAGCCTGTGGTTAATTCTTCTTCCTGATGGGAAAATAGAGTGACCTGTGCCTCTCCCAACACCAAGAGCTAGTCTCTCATTGGTTCCCCGTCTTCCCGTTCATCCTCAGGACAAATTGCAACCTGTACGGAACAGGAGGTTAAAGGTGCTGATGCTCCAAGTAGGGAGATTGCTAGTAAAGTGGCTGGAATGGCGAACCCGAGCACAAGGAGATGAGAAATGAGGTGCGTTTTAGAAACCTTTCCCCATCACACGGTGTACCATCTTCTGGGTTTCTCATGCATGTTTTCGATGTAGGAAGATGCCCTTGAACCTGGAGATTTGGGACCCATGCGATGGGTAGCACGCAGTATTACTTTAAAGGGTCTGCGTTTGCTCACCCAACCTCACCAAACCTCTCAGCCCCAAGAGTGTCCACCCTTATGTCTCATCCAGCTGTGGGTCTAGACATGGTCAATCCAGGTTGCATCACAGCCCCTGAACGAATTGTGTAAGAATTTCTCTCTCTTTCCCTGTCTTTGTTTCATGGTTTTTTAAAAGTAATTTATTTTTATAATGGGGTTTAGCTGCTTTTCACGGCTGTGTTTAGGCCGCTTTACACCCACTTGACCCACTAACAGAGAGATATCAATACATAGGTTTTAAGATTATTACTGGTCAGATATATTCTTGTGCGGTGAATCGGGCGTGTTGAGTCCAGTTCTCTGAGCAAGGAGTAGGTCTTGTCTGTTACATATTGGGTTTATGGAACGGTATCTGAGCTAATTTGAAACTCTTGTTTTATGTATCACCCCACCTCACCTTTCCCGTTAAGCAGCCATAGTGTGTTTTCTGCATGTGTGACTCTGTTCTGTTTTGTAATTCAGTTCAAGTGTAACGGTTTTTACATTCCCTCTATAAGTGACACCTTATGAGAAGTGTCCTTTTCTGTGTGACTTATTTCACTTAGAATCGTCTTACCTAAATCCACTCATCATGCTGCTACTAGCCTTATGACATTGATTTCATGGCTGAGTGATATTCCATTGTACATAAGGACCACAACTTTTTTATCCATTTTTCGCTTTCCTGGGATATTTAAGGTGGAAGGAAGTGGAGGTCCTTGTCAACAGAGCAGCCCTAAACTTTGGGGTGCTTGTGTCTTGCTGATTTTCAATTTTCCCACTTTATCCCCCCATGCGTGGAAGTGCCCTATGCTCTCTAAGCTGTGTTTTTTAGATGTTTCAGGACACACCGTACACTTCTCCAGAGTGGCTGTTGGCAATTTACATCCCGCCCATCAGTGTAGCAAGGCTCCCATTTCTCCATGGCCTGTCCTGCATTTCTGGTTTTGACACTTTTTTCAGCATGGCCCTTTTGACCGATGGGAAGCGAGACTTCTTTGTAGCGCTGATTTGCCTTTCCAGGTTGCTTGGTTGGCCAAAAAGGGCGTATGCGTTTTTTCCTGAATATATTCAGGAAAAAACGCATACGCCCTTTTTGGCCAAGGGCATCATTGTCAACGTTTTGCCGCTTTTCATGTGCTTTAAAGGCGATTCGAATCTACCTCCTGAAATCTGTTTCGTGCAATTCTGCCTTGATTTCAAATCCTCTTCTTTGCCTTCCCTCAATATATTTGTGGACGAGAGTTATCATTTATAACTCTGCAGGTTTGTGAATTGCAGTGCCCTGAAGCTCCATTTTACAAGTCTGTTTTTTGGGAGCCGGCCGCAAAAGCGCAGGATGGCTTCAGGCCCTGTTCTGGTTCAGGGGGGCAGGCTGAGCCTGTGGTTAATTCTTCTTCCTGATGGGAAAATAGAGTGACCTGTGCCTGTCCCAACACCAAGAGCTAGTCTCTCATTGGTTCCCCGTCTTCCCGTTCATCCTCAGGACAAATTGCAACCTGTACGGAACAGGAGGTTAAAGGTGCTGATGCTCCAAGTAGGGAGATTGCTAGTAAAGTGGCTGGAATGGCGAACCCGAGCACAAGGAGATGAGAAATGAGGTGCGTTTTAGAAACCTTTCCCCATCACACGGTGTACCATCTTCTGGGTTTCTCATGCATGTTTTCGATGTAGGAAGATGCCCTTGAACCTGGAGATTTGGGACCCATGCGATGGGTAGCACGCAGTATTACTTTAAAGGGTCTGCGTTTGCTCACCCAACCTCACCAAACCTCTCAGCCCCAAGAGTGTCCACCCTTATGTCTCATCCAGCTGTGGGTCTAGATATGGTCAATCCAGGTTGCATCACAGCCCCTGAACGAATTGTGTAAGAATTTCTCTCTCTTTCCCTGTCTTTGTTTCATGGGTTTTTAAAAGTAATTTATTTTTATAATGGGGTTTAGCTGCTTTTCACGGCTGTGTTTAGGCCGCTTTACACCCACTTGACCCACTAACAGAGAGATATCAATACATAGGTTTTAAGATTATTACTAGTCAGATATATTCTTGTGCGGTGAATCGGGCGTGTTGAGTCCAGTTCTCTGAGCAAGGAGTAGGTCTTGTCTGTTACATATTGGGTTTATGGAACGGTATCTGAGCTAATTTGAAACTCTTGTTTTATGTATCACCCCACCTCACCTTTCCCGTTAAGCAGCCATAGTGTGTTTTCTGCATGTGTGACTCTGTTCTGTTTTGTAATTCAGTTCAAGTGTAACGGTTTTTACATTCCCTCTATAAGTGACACCTTATGAGAAGTGTCCTTTTCTGTGTGACTTATTTCACTTAGAATCGTCTTACCTAAATCCACTCATCATGCTGCTACTAGCCTTATGACATTGATTTCATGGCTGAGTGATATTCCATTGTACATAAGGACCACAACTTTTTTATCCATTTTTCGCTTTCCTGGGATATGTAAGGTGGAAGGAAGTGGAGGTCCTTGTCAACAGAGCAGCCCTAAACTTTGGGGTGCTTGTGTCTTGCTGATTTTCAATTTTCCCACTTTATCCCCCCATGCGTGGAAGTGCCCTATGCTCTCTAAGCTGTGTTTTTTAGATGTTTCAGGACACACCGTACACTTCTCCAGAGTGGCTGTTGGCAATTTACATCCCGCCCATCAGTGTAGCAAGGCTCCCATTTCTCCATGGCCTGTCCTGCATTTCTGGTTTTGACACTTTTTTCAGCATGGCCCTTTTGACCGATGGGAAGCGAGACTTCTTTGTAGCGCTGATTTGCCTTTCCAGGTTGCTTGGTTGGCCAAAAAGGGCGTATGCGTTTTTTCCTGAATGTATTCAGGAAAAAACGCATACGCCCTTTTTGGCCAAGGGCATCATTGTCAACGTTTTGCCGCTTTTCATGTGCTTTAAAGGCGATTCGAATCTACCTCCTGAAATCTGTTTCCTGCAATTCTGCCTTGATTTCAAATCCTCTTCTTTGCCTTCCCTCAATATATTTGTGGACGAGAGTTATCATTTATAACTCTGCAGGTTTGTGAATTGCAGTGCCCTGAAGCTCCATTTTACAAGTCGGTTTTTTGGGAGCCGGCCGCAAAAGCGCAGGATGGCTTCAGGCCCTGTTCTGGTTCAGGGGGGCAGGCTGAGCCTGTGGTTAATTCTTCTTCCTGATGGGAAAATAGAGTGACCTGTGCCTCTCCCAACACCAAGAGCTAGTCTCTCATTGGTTCCCCGTCTTCCCGTTCATCCTCAGGACAAATTGCAACCTGTACGGAACAGGAGGTTAAAGGTGCTGATGCTCCAAGTAGGGAGATTGCTAGTAAAGTGGCTGGAATGGCGAACCCGAGCACAAGGAGATGAGAAATGAGGTGCGTTTTAGAAACCTTTCCCCATCACACGGTGTACCATCTTCTGGGTTTCTCATGCATGTTTTCGATGTAGGAAGATGCCCTTGAACCTGGAGATTTGGGACCCATGCGATGGGTAGCACGCAGTATTACTTTAAAGGGTCTGCGTTTGCTCACCCAACCTCACCAAACCTCTCAGCCCCAAGAGTGTCCACCCTTATGTCTCATCCAGCTGTGGGTCTAGATATGGTCAATCCAGGTTGCATCACAGCCCCTGAACGAATTGTGTAAGAATTTCTCTCTCTTTCCCTGTCTTTGTTTCATGGGTTTTTAAAAGTAATTTATTTTTATAATGGGGTTTAGCTGCTTTTCACGGCTGTGTTTAGGCCGCTTTACACCCACTTGACCCACTAACAGAGAGATATCAATACATAGGTTTTAAGATTATTACTGGTCAGATATATTCTTGTGCGGTGAATCGGGCGTGTTGAGTCCAGTTCTCTGAGCAAGGAGTAGGTCTTGTCTGTTACATATTGGGTTTATGGAACGGTATCTGAGCTAATTTGAAACTCTTGTTTTATGTATCACCCCACCTCACCTTTCCCGTTAAGCAGCCATAGTGTGTTTTCTGCATGTGTGACTCTGTTCTGTTTTGTAATTCAGTTCAAGTGTAACGGTTTTTACATTCCCTCTATAAGTGACACCTTATGAGAAGTGTCCTTTTCTGTGTGACTTATTTCACTTAGAATCGTCTTACCTAAATCCACTCATCATGCTGCTACTAGCCTTATGACATTGATTTCATGGCTGAGTGATATTCCATTGTACATAAGGACCACAACTTTTTTATCCATTTTTCGCTTTCCTGGGATATGTAAGGTGGAAGGAAGTGGAGGTCCTTGTCAACAGAGCAGCCCTAAACTTTGGGGTGCTTGTGTCTTGCTGATTTTCAATTTTCCCACTTTATCCCCCCATGCGTGGAAGTGCCCTATGCTCTCTAAGCTGTGTTTTTTAGATGTTTCAGGACACACCGTACACTTCTCCAGAGGTGGCTGTTGGCAATTTACATCCCGCCCATCAGTGTAGCAAGGCTCCCATTTCTCCATGGCCTGTCCTGCATTTCTGGTTTTGACCTTTTTTCAGCATGGCCCTTTTGACCGATGGGAAGCGAGACTTCTTTGTAGCGCTGATTTGCCTTTCCAGGTTGCTTGGTTGGCCAAAAAGGGCGTATGCGTTTTTTCCTGAATATATTCAGGAAAAAACGCATACGCCCTTTTTGGCCAAGGGCATCATTGTCAACGTTTTGCCGCTTTTCATGTGCTTTAAAGGCGATTCGAATCTACCTCCTGAAATCTGTTTCCTGCAATTCTGCCTTGATTTCAAATCCTCTTCTTTGCCTTCCCTCAATATATTTGTGGACGAGAGTTATCATTTATAACTCTGCAGGTTTGTGAATTGCAGTGCCCTGAAGCTCCATTTTACAAGTCGCTTTTTTGGGAGCCGGCCGCAAAAGCGCAGGATGGCTTCAGGCCCTGTTCTGGTTCAGGGGGGCAGGCTGAGCCTGTGGTTAATTCTTCTTCCTGATGGGAAAATAGAGTGACCTGTGCCTGTCCCAACACCAAGAGCTAGTCTCTCATTGGTTCCCCGTCTTCCCGTTCATCCTCAGGACAAATTGCAACCTGTACGGAACAGGAGGTTAAAGGTGCTGATGCTCCAAGTAGGGAGATTGCTAGTAAAGTGGCTGGAATGGCGAACCCGAGCACAAGGAGATGAGAAATGAGGTGCGTTTTAGAAACCTTTCCCCATCACACGGTGTACCATCTTCTGGGTTTCTCATGCATGTTTTCGATGTAGGAAGATGCCCTTGAACCTGGAGATTTGGGACCCATGCGATGGGTAGCACGCAGTATTACTTTAAAGGGTCTGCGTTTGCTCACCCAACCTCACCAAACCTCTCAGCCCCAAGAGTGTCCACCCTTATGTCTCATCCAGCTGTGGGTCTAGATATGGTCAATCCAGGTTGCATCACAGCCCCTGAACGAATTGTGTAAGAATTTCTCTCTCTTTCCCTGTCTTTGTTTCATGGGTTTTTAAAAGTAATTTATTTTTATAATGGGGTTTAGCTGCTTTTCACGGCTGTGTTTAGGCCGCTTTACACCCACTTGACCCACTAACAGAGAGATATCAATACATAGGTTTTAAGATTATTACTAGTCAGATATATTCTTGTGCGGTGAATCGGGCGTGTTGAGTCCAGTTCTCTGAGCAAGGAGTAGGTCTTGTCTGTTACATATTGGGTTTATGGAACGGTATCTGAGCTAATTTGAAACTCTTGTTTTATGTATCACCCCACCTCACCTTTCCCGTTAAGCAGCCATAGTGTGTTTTCTGCATGTGTGACTCTGTTCTGTTTTGTAATTCAGTTCAAGTGTAACGGTTTTTACATTCCCTCTATAAGTGACACCTTATGAGAAGTGTCCTTTTCTGTGTGACTTATTTCACTTAGAATCGTCTTACCTAAATCCACTCATCATGCTGCTACTAGCCTTATGACATTGATTTCATGGCTGAGTGATATTCCATTGTACATAAGGACCACAACTTTTTTATCCATTTTTCGCTTTCCTGGGATATTTAAGGTGGAAGGAAGTGGAGGTCCTTGTCAACAGAGCAGCCCTAAACTTTGGGGTGCTTGTGTCTTGCTGATTTTCAATTTTCCCACTTTATCCCCCCATGCGTGGAAGTGCCCTATGCTCTCTAAGCTGTGTTTTTTAGATGTTTCAGGACACACCGTACACTTCTCCAGAGTGGCTGTTGGCAATTTACATCCCGCCCATCAGTGTAGCAAGGCTCCCATTTCTCCATGGCCTGTCCTGCATTTCTGGTTTTGACACTTTTTTCAGCATGGCCCTTTTGACCGATGGGAAGCGAGACTTCTTTGTAGCGCTGATTTGCCTTTCCAGGTTGCTTGGTTGGCCAAAAAGGGCGTATGCGTTTTTTCCTGAATATATTCAGAAAAAACGCATACGCCCTTTTTGGCCAAGGGCATCATTGTCAACGTTTTGCCGCTTTTCATGTGCTTTAAAGGCGATTCGAATCTACCTCCTGAAATCTGTTTCCTGCAATTCTGCCTTGATTTCAAATCCTCTTCTTTGCCTTCCCTCAATATATTTGTGGACGAGAGTTATCATTTATAACTCTGCAGGTTTGTGAATTGCAGTGCCCTGAAGCTCCATTTTACAAGTCGGTTTTTTGGGAGCCGGCCGCAAAAGCGCAGGATGGCTTCAGGCCCTGTTCTGGTTCAGGGGGGCAGGCTGAGCCTGTGGTTAATTCTTCTTCCTGATGGGAAAATAGAGTGACCTGTGCCTCTCCCAACACCAAGAGCTAGTCTCTCATTGGTTCCCCGTCTTCCCGTTCATCCTCAGGACAAATTGCAACCTGTACGGAACAGGAGGTTAAAGGTGCTGATGCTCCAAGTAGGGAGATTGCTAGTAAAGTGGCTGGAATGGCGAACCCGAGCACAAGGAGATGAGAAATGAGGTGCGTTTTAGAAACCTTTCCCCATCACACGGTGTACCATCTTCTGGGTTTCTCATGCATGTTTTCGATGTAGGAAGATGCCCTTGAACCTGGAGATTTGGGACCCATGCGATGGGTAGCACGCAGTATTACTTTAAAGGGTCTGCGTTTGCTCACCCAACCTCACCAAACCTCTCAGCCCCAAGAGTGTCCACCCTTATGTCTCATCCAGCTGTGGGTCTAGACATGGTCAATCCAGGTTGCATCACAGCCCCTGAACGAATTGTGTAAGAATTTCTCTCTCTTTCCCTGTCTTTGTTTCATGGTTTTTTAAAAGTAATTTATTTTTATAATGGGGTTTAGCTGCTTTTCACGGCTGTGTTTAGGCCGCTTTACACCCACTTGACCCACTAACAGAGAGATATCAATACATAGGTTTTAAGATTATTACTAGTCAGATATATTCTTGTGCGGTGAATCGGGCGTGTTGAGTCCAGTTCTCTGAGCAAGGAGTAGGTCTTGTCTGTTACATATTGGGTTTATGGAACGGTATCTGAGCTAATTTGAAACTCTTGTTTTATGTATCACCCCACCTCACCTTTCCCGTTAAGCAGCCATAGTGTGTTTTCTGCATGTGTGACTCTGTTCTGTTTTGTAATTCAGTTCAAGTGTAACGGTTTTTACATTCCCTCTATAAGTGACACCTTATGAGAAGTGTCCTTTTCTGTGTGACTTATTTCACTTAGAATCGTCTTACCTAAATCCACTCATCATGCTGCTACTAGCCTTATGACATTGATTTCATGGCTGAGTGATATTCCATTGTACATAAGGACCACAACTTTTTTATCCATTTTTCGCTTTCCTGGGATATTTAAGGTGGAAGGAAGTGGAGGTCCTTGTCAACAGAGCAGCCCTAAACTTTGGGGTGCTTGTGTCTTGCTGATTTTCAATTTTCCCACTTTATCCCCCCATGCGTGGAAGTGCCCTATGCTCTCTAAGCTGTGTTTTTTAGATGTTTCAGGACACACCGTACACTTCTCCAGAGTGGCTGTTGGCAATTTACATCCCGCCCATCAGTGTAGCAAGGCTCCCATTTCTCCATGGCCTGTCCTGCATTTCTGGTTTTGACACTTTTTTCAGCATGGCCCTTTTGACCGATGGGAAGCGAGACTTCTTTGTAGCGCTGATTTGCCTTTCCAGGTTGCTTGGTTGGCCAAAAAGGGCGTATGCGTTTTTTCCTGAATATATTCAGGAAAAAACGCATACGCCCTTTTTGGCCAAGGGCATCATTGTCAACGTTTTGACGCTTTTCATGTGCTTTAAAGGCGATTCGAATCTACCTCCTGAAATCTGTTTCCTGCAATTCTGCCTTGATTTCAAATCCTCTTCTTTGCCTTCCCTCAATATATTTGTGGACGAGAGTTATCATTTATAACTCTGCAGGTTTGTGAATTGCAGTGCCCTGAAGCTCCATTTTACAAGTCGCTTTTTTGGGAGCCGGCCGCAAAAGCGCAGGATGGCTTCAGGCCCTGTTCTGGTTCAGGGGGGCAGGCTGAGCCTGTGGTTAATTCTTCTTCCTGATGGGAAAATAGAGTGACCTGTGCCTCTCCCAACACCAAGAGCTAGTCTCTCATTGGTTCCCCGTCTTCCCGTTCATCCTCAGGACAAATTGCAACCTGTACGGAACAGGAGGTTAAAGGTGCTGATGCTCCAAGTAGGGAGATTGCTAGTAAAGTGGCTGGAATGGCGAACCCGAGCACAAGGAGATGAGAAATGAGGTGCGTTTTAGAAACCTTTCCCCATCACACGGTGTACCATCTTCTGGGTTTCTCATGCATGTTTTCGATGTAGGAAGATGCCCTTGAACCTGGAGATTTGGGACCCATGCGATGGGTAGCACGCAGTATTACTTTAAAGGGTCTGCGTTTGCTCACCCAACCTCACCAAACCTCTCAGCCCCAAGAGTGTCCACCCTTATGTCTCATCCAGCTGTGGGTCTAGATATGGTCAATCCAGGTTGCATCACAGCCCCTGAACGAATTGTGTAAGAATTTCTCTCTCTTTCCCTGTCTTTGTTTCATGGTTTTTTAAAAGTAATTTATTTTTATAATGGGGTTTAGCTGCTTTTCACGGCTGTGTTTAGGCCGCTTTACACCCACTTGACCCACTAACAGAGAGATATCAATACATAGGTTTTAAGATTATTACTGGTCAGATATATTCTTGTGCGGTGAATCGGGCGTGTTGAGTCCAGTTCTCTGAGCAAGGAGTAGGTCTTGTCTGTTACATATTGGGTTTATGGAACGGTATCTGAGCTAATTTGAAACTCTTGTTTTATGTATCACCCCACCTCACCTTTCCCGTTAAGCAGCCATAGTGTGTTTTCTGCATGTGTGACTCTGTTCTGTTTTGTAATTCAGTTCAAGTGTAACGGTTTTTACATTCCCTCTATAAGTGACACCTTATGAGAAGTGTCCTTTTCTGTGTGACTTATTTCACTTAGAATCGTCTTACCTAAATCCACTCATCATGCTGCTACTAGCCTTATGACATTGATTTCATGGCTGAGTGATATTCCATTGTACATAAGGACCACAACTTTTTTATCCATTTTTCGCTTTCCTGGGATATGTAAGGTGGAAGGAAGTGGAGGTCCTTGTCAACAGAGCAGCCCTAAACTTTGGGGTGCTTGTGTCTTGCTGATTTTCAATTTTCCCACTTTATCCCCCCATGCGTGGAAGTGCCCTATGCTCTCTAAGCTGTGTTTTTTAGATGTTTCAGGACACACCGTACACTTCTCCAGAGTGGCTGTTGGCAATTTACATCCCGCCCATCAGTGTAGCAAGGCTCCCATTTCTCCATGGCCTGTCCTGCATTTCTGGTTTTGACACTTTTTTCAGCATGGCCCTTTTGACCGATGGGAAGCGAGACTTCTTTGTAGCGCTGATTTGCCTTTCCAGGTTGCTTGGTTGGCCAAAAAGGGCGTATGCGTTTTTTCCTGAATATATTCAGGAAAAAACGCATACGCCCTTTTTGGCCAAGGGCATCATTGTCAACGTTTTGCCGCTTTTCATGTGCTTTAAAGGCGATTCGAATCTACCTCCTGAAATCTGTTTCCTGCAATTCTGCCTTGATTTCAAATCCTCTTCTTTGCCTTCCCTCAATATATTTGTGGACGAGAGTTATCATTTATAACTCTGCAGGTTTGTGAATTGCAGTGCCCTGAAGCTCCATTTTACAAGTCGCTTTTTTGGGAGCCGGCCGCAAAAGCGCAGGATGGCTTCAGGCCCTGTTCTGGTTCAGGGGGGCAGGCTGAGCCTGTGGTTAATTCTTCTTCCTGATGGGAAAATAGAGTGACCTGTGCCTGTCCCAACACCAAGAGCTAGTCTCTCATTGGTTCCCCGTCTTCCCGTTCATCCTCAGGACAAATTGCAACCTGTACGGAACAGGAGGTTAAAGGTGCTGATGCTCCAAGTAGGGAGATTGCTAGTAAAGTGGCTGGAATGGCGAACCCGAGCACAAGGAGATGAGAAATGAGGTGCGTTTTAGAAACCTTTCCCCATCACACGGTGTACCATCTTCTGGGTTTCTCATGCATGTTTTCGATGTAGGAAGATGCCCTTGAACCTGGAGATTTGGGACCCATGCGATGGGTAGCACGCAGTATTACTTTAAAGGGTCTGCGTTTGCTCACCCAACCTCACCAAACCTCTCAGCCCCAAGAGTGTCCACCCTTATGTCTCATCCAGCTGTGGGTCTAGATATGGTCAATCCAGGTTGCATCACAGCCCCTGAACGAATTGTGTAAGAATTTCTCTCTCTTTCCCTGTCTTTGTTTCATGGGTTTTTAAAAGTAATTTATTTTTATAATGGGGTTTAGCTGCTTTTCACGGCTGTGTTTAGGCCGCTTTACACCCACTTGACCCACTAACAGAGAGATATCAATACATAGGTTTTAAGATTATTACTAGTCAGATATATTCTTGTGCGGTGAATCGGGCGTGTTGAGTCCAGTTCTCTGAGCAAGGAGTAGGTCTTGTCTGTTACATATTGGGTTTATGGAACGGTATCTGAGCTAATTTGAAACTCTTGTTTTATGTATCACCCCACCTCACCTTTCCCGTTAAGCAGCCATAGTGTGTTTTCTGCATGTGTGACTCTGTTCTGTTTTGTAATTCAGTTCAAGTGTAACGGTTTTTACATTCCCTCTATAAGTGACACCTTATGAGAAGTGTCCTTTTCTGTGTGACTTATTTCACTTAGAATCGTCTTACCTAAATCCACTCATCATGCTGCTACTAGCCTTATGACATTGATTTCATGGCTGAGTGATATTCCATTGTACATAAGGACCACAACTTTTTTATCCATTTTTCGCTTTCCTGGGATATTTAAGGTGGAAGGAAGTGGAGGTCCTTGTCAACAGAGCAGCCCTAAACTTTGGGGTGCTTGTGTCTTGCTGATTTTCAATTTTCCCACTTTATCCCCCCATGCGTGGAAGTGCCCTATGCTCTCTAAGCTGTGTTTTTTAGATGTTTCAGGACACACCGTACACTTCTCCAGAGTGGCTGTTGGCAATTTACATCCCGCCCATCAGTGTAGCAAGGCTCCCATTTCTCCATGGCCTGTCCTGCATTTCTGGTTTTGACACTTTTTTCAGCATGGCCCTTTTGACCGATGGGAAGCGAGACTTCTTTGTAGCGCTGATTTGCCTTTCCAGGTTGCTTGGTTGGCCAAAAAGGGCGTATGCGTTTTTTCCTGAATGTATTCAGGAAAAAACGCATACGCCCTTTTTGGCCAAGGGCATCATTGTCAACGTTTTGCCGCTTTTCATGTGCTTTAAAGGCGATTCGAATCTACCTCCTGAAATCTGTTTCCTGCAATTCTGCCTTGATTTCAAATCCTCTTCTTTGCCTTCCCTCAATATATTTGTGGACGAGAGTTATCATTTATAACTCTGCAGGTTTGTGAATTGCAGTGCCCTGAAGCTCCATTTTACAAGTCGGTTTTTTGGGAGCCGGCCGCAAAAGCGCAGGATGGCTTCAGGCCCTGTTCTGGTTCAGGGGGGCAGGCTGAGCCTGTGGTTAATTCTTCTTCCTGATGGGAAAATAGAGTGACCTGTGCCTCTCCCAACACCAAGAGCTAGTCTCTCATTGGTTCCCCGTCTTCCCGTTCATCCTCAGGACAAATTGCAACCTGTACGGAACAGGAGGTTAAAGGTGCTGATGCTCCAAGTAGGGAGATTGCTAGTAAAGTGGCTGGAATGGCGAACCCGAGCACAAGGAGATGAGAAATGAGGTGCGTTTTAGAAACCTTTCCCCATCACACGGTGTACCATCTTCTGGGTTTCTCATGCATGTTTTCGATGTAGGAAGATGCCCTTGAACCTGGAGATTTGGGACCCATGCGATGGGTAGCACGCAGTATTACTTTAAAGGGTCTGCGTTTGCTCACCCAACCTCACCAAACCTCTCAGCCCCAAGAGTGTCCACCCTTATGTCTCATCCAGCTGTGGGTCTAGACATGGTCAATCCAGGTTGCATCACAGCCCCTGAACGAATTGTGTAAGAATTTCTCTCTCTTTCCCTGTCTTTGTTTCATGGTTTTTTAAAAGTAATTTATTTTTATAATGGGGTTTAGCTGCTTTTCACGGCTGTGTTTAGGCCGCTTTACACCCACTTGACCCACTAACAGAGAGATATCAATACATAGGTTTTAAGATTATTACTAGTCAGATATATTCTTGTGCGGTGAATCGGGCGTGTTGAGTCCAGTTCTCTGAGCAAGGAGTAGGTCTTGTCTGTTACATATTGGGTTTATGGAACGGTATCTGAGCTAATTTGAAACTCTTGTTTTATGTATCACCCCACCTCACCTTTCCCGTTAAGCAGCCATAGTGTGTTTTCTGCATGTGTGACTCTGTTCTGTTTTGTAATTCAGTTCAAGTGTAACGGTTTTTACATTCCCTCTATAAGTGACACCTTATGAGAAGTGTCCTTTTCTGTGTGACTTATTTCACTTAGAATCGTCTTACCTAAATCCACTCATCATGCTGCTACTAGCCTTATGACATTGATTTCATGGCTGAGTGATATTCCATTGTACATAAGGACCACAACTTTTTTATCCATTTTTCGCTTTCCTGGGATATTTAAGGTGGAAGGAAGTGGAGGTCCTTGTCAACAGAGCAGCCCTAAACTTTGGGGTGCTTGTGTCTTGCTGATTTTCAATTTTCCCACTTTATCCCCCCATGCGTGGAAGTGCCCTATGCTCTCTAAGCTGTGTTTTTTAGATGTTTCAGGATACACCGTACACTTCTCCAGAGTGGCTGTTGGCAATTTACATCCCGCCCATCAGTGTAGCAAGGCTCCCATTTCTCCATGGCCTGTCCTGCATTTCTGGTTTTGACACTTTTTTCAGCATGGCCCTTTTGACCGATGGGAAGCGATACTTCTTTGTAGCGCTGATTTGCCTTTCCAGGTTGCTTGGTTGGCCAAAAAGGGCGTATGCGTTTTTTCCTGAATATATTCAGGAAAAAACGCATACGCCCTTTTTGGCCAAGGGCATCATTGTCAACGTTTTGCCGCTTTTCATGTGCTTTAAAGGCGATTCGAATCTACCTCCTGAAATCTGTTTCCTGCAATTCTGCCTTGATTTCAAATCCTCTTCTTTGCCTTCCCTCAATATATTTGTGGACGAGAGTTATCATTTATAACTCTGCAGGTTTGTGAATTGCAGTGCCCTGAAGCTCCATTTTACAAGTCGCTTTTTTGGGAGCCGGCCGCAAAAGCGCAGGATGGCTTCAGGCCCTGTTCTGGTTCAGGGGGGCAGGCTGAGCCTGTGGTTAATTCTTCTTCCTGATGGGAAAATAGAGTGACCTGTGCCTCTTCCAACACCAAGAGCTAGTCTCTCATTGGTTCCCCGTCTTCCCGTTCATCCTCAGGACAAATTGCAACCTGTACGGAACAGGAGGTTAAAGGTGCTGATGCTCCAAGTAGGGAGATTGCTAGTAAAGTGGCTGGAATGGCGAACCCGAGCACAAGGAGATGAGAAATGAGGTGCGTTTTAGAAACCTTTCCCCATCACACGGTGTACCATCTTCTGGGTTTCTCATGCATGTTTTCGATGTAGGAAGATGCCCTTGAACCTGGAGATTTGGGACCCATGCGATGGGTAGCACGCAGTATTATTTTAAAGGGTCTGCGTTTGCTCACCCAACCTCACCAAACCTCTCAGCCCCAAGAGTGTCCACCCTTATGTCTCATCCAGCTGTGGGTCTAGATATGGTCAATCCAGGTTGCATCACAGCCCCTGAACGAATTGTGTAAGAATTTCTCTCTCTTTCCCTGTCTTTGTTTCATGGGTTTTTAAAAGTAATTTATTTTTATAATGGGGTTTAGCTGCTTTTCACGGCTGTGTTTAGGCCGCTTTACACCCACTTGACCCACTAACAGAGAGATATCAATACATAGGTTTTAAGATTATTACTAGTCAGATATATTCTTGTGCGGTGAATCGGGCGTGTTGAGTCCAGTTCTCTGAGCAAGGAGTAGGTCTTGTCTATTACATATTGGGTTTATGGAACGGTATCTGAGCTAATTTGAAACTCTTGTTTTATGTATCACCCCACTTCACCTTTCCCGTTAAGCAGCCATAGTGTGTTTTCTGCATGTGTGACTCTGTTCTGTTTTGTAATTCAGTTCAAGTGTAACGGTTTTTACATTCCCTCTATAAGTGACACCTTATGAGAAGTGTCCTTTTCTGTGTGACTTATTTCACTTAGAATCGTCTTACCTAAATCCACTCATCATGCTGCTACTAGCCTTATGACATTGATTTCATGGCTGAGTGATATTCCATTGTACATAAGGACCACAACTTTTTTATCCATTTTTCGCTTTCCTGGGATATTTAAGGTGGAATGAAGTGGAGGTCCTTGTCAACAGAGCAGCCCTAAACTTTGGGGTGCTTGTGTCTTGCTGATTTTCAATTTTCCCACTTTATCCCCCCATGCGTGGAAGTGCCCTATGCTCTCTAAGCTGTGTTTTTTAGATGTTTCAGGACACACCGTACACTTCTCCAGAGTGGCTGTTGGCAATTTACATCCCGCCCATCAGTGTAGCAAGGCTCCCATTTCTCCATGGCCTGTCCTGCATTTCTGGTTTTGACACTTTTTTCAGCATGGCCCTTTTGACCGATGGGAAGCGAGACTTCTTTGTAGCGCTGATTTGCCTTTCCAGGTTGCTTGGTTGGCCAAAAAGGGCGTATGCGTTTTTTCCTGAATATATTCAGGAAAAAACGCATACGCCCTTTTTGGCCAAGGGCATCATTGTCAACGTTTTGCCGCTTTTCATGTGCTTTAAAGGCGATTCGAATCTACCTCCTGAAATCTGTTTCCTGCAATTCTGCCTTGATTTCAAATCCTCTTCTTTGCCTTCCCTCAATATATTTGTGGACGAGAGTTATCATTTATAACTCTGCAGGTTTGTGAATTGCAGTGCCCTGAAGCTCCATTTTACAAGTCGCTTTTTTGGGAGCCGGCCGCAAAAGCGCAGGATGGCTTCAGGCCCTGTTTTGGTTCAGGGGGGCAGGCTGAGCCTGTGGTTAATTCTTCTTCCTGATGGGAAAATAGAGTGACCTGTGCCTCTCCCAACACCAAGAGCTAGTCTCTCATTGGTTCCCCGTCTTCCCGTTCATCCTCAGGACAAATTGCAACCTGTACGGAACAGGAGGTTAAAGGTGCTGATGCTCCAAGTAGGGAGATTGCTAGTAAAGTGGCTGGAATGGCGAACCCGAGCACAAGGAGATGAGAAATGAGGTGCGTTTTAGAAACCTTTCCCCATCACACGGTGTACCATCTTCTGGGTTTCTCATGCATGTTTTCGATGTAGGAAGATGCCCTTGAACCTGGAGATTTGGGACCCATGCGATGGGTAGCACGCAGTATTACTTTAAAGGGTCTGCGTTTGCTCACCCAACCTCACCAAACCTCTCAGCCCCAAGAGTGTCCACCCTTATGTCTCATCCAGCTGTGGGTCTAGACATGGTCAATCCAGGTTGCATCACAGCCCCTGAACGAATTGTGTAAGAATTTCTCTCTCTTTCCCTGTCTTTGTTTCATGGTTTTTTAAAAGTAATTTATTTTTATAATGGGGTTTAGCTGCTTTTCACGGCTGTGTTTAGGCCGCTTTACACCCACTTGACCCACTAACAGAGAGATATCAATACATAGGTTTTAAGATTATTACTAGTCAGATATATTCTTGTGCGGTGAATCGGGCGTGTTGAGTCCAGTTCTCTGAGCAAGGAGTAGGTCTTGTCTGTTACATATTGGGTTTATGGAACGGTATCTGAGCTAATTTGAAACTCTTGTTTTATGTATCACCCCACCTCACCTTTCCCGTTAAGCAGCCATAGTGTGTTTTCTGCATGTGTGACTCTGTTCTGTTTTGTAATTCAGTTCAAGTGTAACGGTTTTTACATTCCCTCTATAAGTGACACCTTATGAGAAGTGTCCTTTTCTGTGTGACTTATTTGACTTAGAATCGTCTTACCTAAATCCACTCATCATGCTGCTACTAGCCTTATGACATTGATTTCATGGCTGAGTGATATTCCATTGTACATAAGGACCACAACTTTTTTATCCATTTTTCGCTTTCCTGGGATATTTAAGGTGGAAGGAAGTGGAGGTCCTTGTCAACAGAGCAGCCCTAAACTTTGGGGTGCTTGTGTCTTGCTGATTTTCAATTTTCCCACTTTATCCCCCCATGCGTGGAAGTGCCCTATGCTCTCTAAGCTGTGTTTTTTAGATGTTTCAGGACACACCGTACACTTCTCCAGAGTGGCTGTTGGCAATTTACATCCCGCCCATCAGTGTAGCAAGGCTCCCATTTCTCCATGGCCTGTCCTGCATTTCTGGTTTTGACACTTTTTTCAGCATGGCCCTTTTGACCGATGGGAAGCGAGACTTCTTTGTAGCGCTGATTTGCCTTTCCAGGTTGCTTGGTTGGCCAAAAAGGGCGTATGCGTTTTTTCCTGAATATATTCAGGAAAAAACGCATACGCCCTTTTTGGCCAAGGGCATCATTGTCAACGTTTTGCCGCTTTTCATGTGCTTTAAAGGCGATTCGAATCTACCTCCTGAAATCTGTTTCGTGCAATTCTGCCTTGATTTCAAATCCTCTTCTTTGCCTTCCCTCAATATATTTGTGGACGAGAGTTATCATTTATAACTCTGCAGGTTTGTGAATTGCAGTGCCCTGAAGCTCCATTTTACAAGTCTGTTTTTTGGGAGCCGGCCGCAAAAGCGCAGGATGGCTTCAGGCCCTGTTCTGGTTCAGGGGGGCAGGCTGAGCCTGTGGTTAATTCTTCTTCCTGATGGGAAAATAGAGTGACCTGTGCCTCTCCCAACACCAAGAGCTAGTCTCTCATTGGTTCCCCGTCTTCCCGTTCATCCTCAGGACAAATTGCAACCTGTACGGAACAGGAGGTTAAAGGTGCTGATGCTCCAAGTAGGGAGATTGCTAGTAAAGTGGCTGGAATGGCGAACCCGAGCACAAGGAGATGAGAAATGAGGTGCGTTTTAGAAACCTTTCCCCATCACACGGTGTACCATCTTCTGGGTTTCTCATGCATGTTTTCGATGTAGGAAGATGCCCTTGAACCTGGAGATTTGGGACCCATGCGATGGGTAGCACGCAGTATTACTTTAAAGGGTCTGCGTTTGCTCACCCAACCTCACCAAACCTCTCAGCCCCAAGAGTGTCCACCCTTATGTCTCATCCAGCTGTGGGTCTAGATATGGTCAATCCAGGTTGCATCACAGCCCCTGAACGAATTGTGTAAGAATTTCTCTCTCTTTCCCTGTCTTTGTTTCATGGGTTTTTAAAAGTAATTTATTTTTATAATGGGGTTTAGCTGCTTTTCACGGCTGTGTTTAGGCCGCTTTACACCCACTTGACCCACTAACAGAGAGATATCAATACATAGGTTTTAAGATTATTACTAGTCAGATATATTCTTGTGCGGTGAATCGGGCGTGTTGAGTCCAGTTCTCTGAGCAAGGAGTAGGTCTTGTCTATTACATATTGGGTTTATGGAACGGTATCTGAGCTAATTTGAAACTCTTGTTTTATGTATCACCCCACCTCACCTTTCCCGTTAAGCAGCCATAGTGTGTTTTCTGCATGTGTGACTCTGTTCTGTTTTGTAATTCAGTTCAAGTGTAACGGTTTTTACATTCCCTCTATAAGTGACACCTTATGAGAAGTGTCCTTTTCTGTGTGACTTATTTCACTTAGAATCGTCTTACCTAAATCCACTCATCATGCTGCTACTAGCCTTATGACATTGATTTCATGGCTGAGTGATATTCCATTGTACATAAGGACCACAACTTTTTTATCCATTTTTCGCTTTCCTGGGATATTTAAGGTGGAATGAAGTGGAGGTCCTTGTCAACAGAGCAGCCCTAAACTTTGGGGTGCTTGTGTCTTGCTGATTTTCAATTTTCCCACTTTATCCCCCCATGCGTGGAAGTGCCCTATGCTCTCTAAGCTGTGTTTTTTAGATGTTTCAGGACACACCGTACACTTCTCCAGAGTGGCTGTTGGCAATTTACATCCCGCCCATCAGTGTAGCAAGGCTCCCATTTCTCCATGGCCTGTCCTGCATTTCTGGTTTTGACACTTTTTTCAGCATGGCCCTTTTGACCGATGGGAAGCGAGACTTCTTTGTAGCGCTGATTTGCCTTTCCAGGTTGCTTGGTTGGCCAAAAAGGGCGTATGCGTTTTTTCCTGAATGTATTCAGGAAAAAACGCATACGCCCTTTTTGGCCAAGGGCATCATTGTCAACGTTTTGCCGCTTTTCATGTGCTTTAAAGGCGATTCGAATCTACCTCCTGAAATCTGTTTCCTGCAATTCTGCCTTGATTTCAAATCCTCTTCTTTGCCTTCCCTCAATATATTTGTGGACGAGAGTTATCATTTATAACTCTGCAGGTTTGTGAATTGCAGTGCCCTGAAGCTCCATTTTACAAGTCGGTTTTTTGGGAGCCGGCCGCAAAAGCGCAGGATGGCTTCAGGCCCTGTTCTGGTTCAGGGGGGCAGGCTGAGCCTGTGGTTAATTCTTCTTCCTGATGGGAAAATAGAGTGACCTGTGCCTCTCCCAACACCAAGAGCTAGTCTCTCATTGGTTCCCCGTCTTCCCATTCATCCTCAGGACAAATTGCAACCTGTACGGAACAGGAGGTTAAAGGTGCTGATGCTCCAAGTAGGGAGATTGCTAGTAAAGTGGCTGGAATGGCGAACCCGAGCACAAGGAGATGAGAAATGAGGTGCGTTTTAGAAACCTTTCCCCATCACACGGTGTACCATCTTCTGGGTTTCTCATGCATGTTTTCGATGTAGGAAGATGCCCTTGAACCTGGAGATTTGGGACCCATGCGATGGGTAGCACGCAGTATTACTTTAAAGGGTCTGCGTTTGCTCACCCAACCTCACCAAACCTCTCAGCCCCAAGAGTGTCCACCCTTATGTCTCATCCAGCTGTGGGTCTAGACATGGTCAATCCAGGTTGCATCACAGCCCCTGAACGAATTGTGTAAGAATTTCTCTCTCTTTCCCTGTCTTTGTTTCATGGTTTTTTAAAAGTAATTTATTTTTATAATGGGGTTTAGCTGCTTTTCACGGCTGTGTTTAGGCCGCTTTACACCCACTTGACCCACTAACAGAGAGATATCAATACATAGGTTTTAAGATTATTACTGGTCAGATATATTCTTGTGCGGTGAATCGGGCGTGTTGAGTCCAGTTCTCTGAGCAAGGAGTAGGTCTTGTCTGTTACATATTGGGTTTATGGAACGGTATCTGAGCTAATTTGAAACTCTTGTTTTATGTATCACCCCACCTCACCTTTCCCGTTAAGCAGCCATAGTGTGTTTTCTGCATGTGTGACTCTGTTCTGTTTTGTAATTCAGTTCAAGTGTAACGGTTTTTACATTCCCTCTATAAGTGACACCTTATGAGAAGTGTCCTTTTCTGTGTGACTTATTTCACTTAGAATCGTCTTACCTAAATCCACTCATCATGCTGCTACTAGCCTTATGACATTGATTTCATGGCTGAGTGATATTCCATTGTACATAAGGACCACAACTTTTTTATCCATTTTTCGCTTTCCTGGGATATTTAAGGTGGAAGGAAGTGGAGGTCCTTGTCAACAGAGCAGCCCTAAACTTTGGGGTGCTTGTGTCTTGCTGATTTTCAATTTTCCCACTTTATCCCCCCATGCGTGGAAGTGCCCTATGCTCTCTAAGCTGTGTTTTTTAGATGTTTCAGGACACACCGTACACTTCTCCAGAGTGGCTGTTGGCAATTTACATCCCGCCCATCAGTGTAGCAAGGCTCCCATTTCTCCATGGCCTGTCCTGCATTTCTGGTTTTGACACTTTTTTCAGCATGGCCCTTTTGACCGATGGGAAGCGAGACTTCTTTGTAGCGCTGATTTGCCTTTCCAGGTTGCTTGGTTGGCCAAAAAGGGCGTATGCGTTTTTTCCTGAATATATTCAGGAAAAAACGCATACGCCCTTTTTGGCCAAGGGCATCATTGTCAACGTTTTGCCGCTTTTCATGTGCTTTAAAGGCGATTCGAATCTACCTCCTGAAATCTGTTTCCTGCAATTCTGCCTTGATTTCAAATCCTCTTCTTTGCCTTCCCTCAATATATTTGTGGACGAGAGTTATCATTTATAACTCTGCAGGTTTGTGAATTGCAGTGCCCTGAAGCTCCATTTTACAAGTCGCTTTTTTGGGAGCCGGCCGCAAAAGCGCAGGATGGCTTCAGGCCCTGTTCTGGTTCAGGGGGGCAGGCTGAGCCTGTGGTTAATTCTTCTTCCTGATGGGAAAATAGAGTGACCTGTGCCTCTCCCAACACCAAGAGCTAGTCTCTCATTGGTTCCCCGTCTTCCCGTTCATCCTCAGGACAAATTGCAACCTGTACGGAACAGGAGGTTAAAGGTGCTGATGCTCCAAGTAGGGAGATTGCTAGTAAAGTGGCTGGAATGGCGAACCCGAGCACAAGGAGATGAGAAATGAGGTGCGTTTTAGAAACCTTTCCCCATCACACGGTGTACCATCTTCTGGGTTTCTCATGCATGTTTTCGATGTAGGAAGATGCCCTTGAACCTGGAGATTTGGGACCCATGCGATGGGTAGCACGCAGTATTACTTTAAAGGGTCTGCGTTTGCTCACCCAACCTCACCAAACCTCTCAGCCCCAAGAGTGTCCACCCTTATGTCTCATCCAGCTGTGGGTCTAGATATCGTCAATCCAGGTTGCATCACAGCCCCTGAACGAATTGTGTAAGAATTTCTCTCTCTTTCCCTGTCTTTGTTTCATGGGTTTTTAAAAGTAATTTATTTTTATAATGGGGTTTAGCTGCTTTTCACGGCTGTGTTTAGGCCGCTTTACACCCACTTGACCCACTAACAGAGAGATATCAATACATAGGTTTTAAGATTATTACTAGTCAGATATATTCTTGTGCGGTGAATCGGGCGTGTTGAGTCCAGTTCTCTGAGCAAGGAGTAGGTCTTGTCTGTTACATATTGGGTTTATGGAACGGTATCTGAGCTAATTTGAAACTCTTGTTTTATGTATCACCCCACCTCACCTTTCCCGTTAAGCAGCCATAGTGTGTTTTCTGCATGTGTGACTCTGTTCTGTTTTGTAATTCAGTTCAAGTGTAACGGTTTTTACATTCCCTCTATAAGTGACACCTTATGAGAAGTGTCCTTTTCTGTGTGACTTATTTCACTTAGAATCGTCTTACCTAAATCCACTCATCATGCTGCTACTAGCCTTATGACATTGATTTCATGGCTGAGTGATATTCCATTGTACATAAGGACCACAACTTTTTTATCCATTTTTCGCTTTCCTGGGATATTTAAGGTGGAAGGAAGTGGAGGTCCTTGTCAACAGAGCAGCCCTAAACTTTGGGGTGCTTGTGTCTTGCTGATTTTCAATTTTCCCACTTTATCCCCCCATGCGTGGAAGTGCCCTATGCTCTCTAAGCTGTGTTTTTTAGATGTTTCAGGACACACCGTACACTTCTCCAGAGTGGCTGTTGGCAATTTACATCCCGCCCATCAGTGTAGCAAGGCTCCCATTTCTCCATGGCCTGTCCTGCATTTCTGGTTTTGACACTTTTTTCAGCATGGCCCTTTTGACCGATGGGAAGCGAGACTTCTTTGTAGCGCTGATTTGCCTTTCCAGGTTGCTTGGTTGGCCAAAAAGGGCGTATGCGTTTTTTCCTGAATGTATTCAGGAAAAAACGCATACGCCCTTTTTGGCCAAGGGCATCATTGTCAACGTTTTGCCGCTTTTCATGTGCTTTAAAGGCGATTCGAATCTACCTCCTGAAATCTGTTTCCTGCAATTCTGCCTTGATTTCAAATCCTCTTCTTTGCCTTCCCTCAATATATTTGTGGACGAGAGTTATCATTTATAACTCTGCAGGTTTGTGAATTGCAGTGCCCTGAAGCTCCATTTTACAAGTCGGTTTTTTGGGAGCCGGCCGCAAAAGCGCAGGATGGCTTCAGGCCCTGTTCTGGTTCAGGGGGGCAGGCTGAGCCTGTGGTTAATTCTTCTTCCTGATGGGAAAATAGAGTGACCTGTGCCTCTCCCAACACCAAGAGCTAGTCTCTCATTGGTTCCCCGTCTTCCCGTTCATCCTCAGGACAAATTGCAACCTGTACGGAACAGGAGGTTAAAGGTGCTGATGCTCCAAGTAGGGAGATTGCTAGTAAAGTGGCTGGAATGGCGAACCCGAGCACAAGGAGATGAGAAATGAGGTGCGTTTTAGAAACCTTTCCCCATCACACGGTGTACCATCTTCTGGGTTTCTCATGCATGTTTTCGATGTAGGAAGATGCCCTTGAACCTGGAGATTTGGGACCCATGCGATGGGTAGCACGCAGTATTACTTTAAAGGGTCTGCGTTTGCTCACCCAACCTCACCAAACCTCTCAGCCCCAAGAGTGTCCACCCTTATGTCTCATCCAGCTGTGGGTCTAGATATGGTCAATCCAGGTTGCATCACAGCCCCTGAACGAATTGTGTAAGAATTTCTCTCTCTTTCCCTGTCTTTGTTTCATGGGTTTTTAAAAGTAATTTATTTTTATAATGGGGTTTAGCTGCTTTTCACGGCTGTGTTTAGGCCGCTTTACACCCACTTGACCCACTAACAGAGAGATATCAATACATAGGTTTTAAGATTATTACTAGTCAGATATATTCTTGTGCGGTGAATCGGGCGTGTTGAGTCCAGTTCTCTGAGCAAGGAGTAGGTCTTGTCTGTTACATATTGGGTTTATGGAACGGTATCTGAGCTAATTTGAAACTCTTGTTTTATGTATCACCCCACCTCACCTTTCCCGTTAAGCAGCCATAGTGTGTTTTCTGCATGTGTGACTCTGTTCTGTTTTGTAATTCAGTTCAAGTGTAACGGTTTTTACATTCCCTCTATAAGTGACACCTTATGAGAAGTGTCCTTTTCTGTGTGACTTATTTCACTTAGAATCGTCTTACCTAAATCCACTCATCATGCTGCTACTAGCCTTATGACATTGATTTCATGGCTGAGTGATATTCCATTGTACATAAGGACCACAACTTTTTTATCCATTTTTCGCTTTCCTGGGATATTTAAGGTGGAAGGAAGTGGAGGTCCTTGTCAACAGAGCAGCCCTAAACTTTGGGGTGCTTGTGTCTTGCTGATTTTCAATTTTCCCACTTTATCCCCCCATGCGTGGAAGTGCCCTATGCTCTCTAAGCTGTGTTTTTTAGATGTTTCAGGACACACCGTACACTTCTCCAGAGTGGCTGTTGGCAATTTACATCCCGCCCATCAGTGTAGCAAGGCTCCCATTTCTCCATGGCCTGTCCTGCATTTCTGGTTTTGACACTTTTTTCAGCATGGCCCTTTTGACCGATGGGAAGCGAGACTTCTTTGTAGCGCTGATTTGCCTTTCCAGGTTGCTTGGTTGGCCAAAAAGGGCGTATGCGTTTTTTCCTGAATGTATTCAGGAAAAAACGCATACGCCCTTTTTGGCCAAGGGCATCATTGTCAACGTTTTGCCGCTTTTCATGTGCTTTAAAGGCGATTCGAATCTACCTCCTGAAATCTGTTTCCTGCAATTCTGCCTTGATTTCAAATCCTCTTCTTTGCCTTCCCTCAATATATTTGTGGACGAGAGTTATCATTTATAACTCTGCAGGTTTGTGAATTGCAGTGCCCTGAAGCTCCATTTTACAAGTCGGTTTTTTGGGAGCCGGCCGCAAAAGCGCAGGATGGCTTCAGGCCCTGTTCTGGTTCAGGGGGGCAGGCTGAGCCTGTGGTTAATTCTTCTTCCTGATGGGAAAATAGAGTGACCTGTGCCTCTCCCAACACCAAGAGCTAGTCTCTCATTGGTTCCCCGTCTTCCCGTTCATCCTCAGGACAAATTGCAACCTGTACGGAACAGGAGGTTAAAGGTGCTGATGCTCCAAGTAGGGAGATTGCTAGTAAAGTGGCTGGAATGGCGAACCCGAGCACAAGGAGATGAGAAATGAGGTGCGTTTTAGAAACCTTTCCCCATCACACGGTGTACCATCTTCTGGGTTTCTCATGCATGTTTTCGATGTAGGAAGATGCCCTTGAACCTGGAGATTTGGGACCCATGCGATGGGTAGCACGCAGTATTACTTTAAAGGGTCTGCGTTTGCTCACCCAACCTCACCAAACCTCTCAGCCCCAAGAGTGTCCACCCTTATGTCTCATCCAGCTGTGGGTCTAGACATGGTCAATCCAGGTTGCATCACAGCCCCTGAACGAATTGTGTAAGAATTTCTCTCTCTTTCCCTGTCTTTGTTTCATGGTTTTTTAAAAGTAATTTATTTTTATAATGGGGTTTAGCTGCTTTTCACGGCTGTGTTTAGGCCGCTTTACACCCACTTGACCCACTAACAGAGAGATATCAATACATAGGTTTTAAGATTATTACTAGTCAGATATATTCTTGTGCGGTGAATCGGGCGTGTTGAGTCCAGTTCTCTGAGCAAGGAGTAGGTCTTGTCTGTTACATATTGGGTTTATGGAACGGTATCTGAGCTAATTTGAAACTCTTGTTTTATGTATCACCCCACCTCACCTTTCCCGTTAAGCAGCCATAGTGTGTTTTCTGCATGTGTGACTCTGTTCTGTTTTGTAATTCAGTTCAAGTGTAACGGTTTTTACATTCCCTCTATAAGTGACACCTTATGAGAAGTGTCCTTTTCTGTGTGACTTATTTCACTTAGAATCGTCTTACCTAAATCCACTCATCATGCTGCTACTAGCCTTATGACATTGATTTCATGGCTGAGTGATATTCCATTGTACATAAGGACCACAACTTTTTTATCCATTTTTCGCTTTCCTGGGATATTTAAGGTGGAAGGAAGTGGAGGTCCTTGTCAACAGAGCAGCCCTAAACTTTGGGGTGCTTGTGTCTTGCTGATTTTCAATTTTCCCACTTTATCCCCCCATGCGTGGAAGTGCCCTATGCTCTCTAAGCTGTGTTTTTTAGATGTTTCAGGACACACCGTACACTTCTCCAGAGTGGCTGTTGGCAATTTACATCCCGCCCATCAGTGTAGCAAGGCTCCCATTTCTCCATGGCCTGTCCTGCATTTCTGGTTTTGACACTTTTTTCAGCATGGCCCTTTTGACCGATGGGAAGCGAGACTTCTTTGTAGCGCTGATTTCCCTTTCCAGGTTGCTTGGTTGGCCAAAAAGGGCGTATGCGTTTTTTCCTGAATATATTCAGGAAAAAACGCATACGCCCTTTTTGGCCAAGGGCATCATTGTCAACGTTTTGCCGCTTTTCATGTGCTTTAAAGGCGATTCGAATCTACCTCCTGAAATCTGTTTCCTGCAATTCTGCCTTGATTTCAAATCCTCTTCTTTGCCTTCCCTCAATATATTTGTGGACGAGAGTTATCATTTATAACTCTGCAGGTTTGTGAATTGCAGTGCCCTGAAGCTCCATTTTACAAGTCGCTTTTTTGGGAGCCGGCCGCAAAAGCGCAGGATGGCTTCAGGCCCTGTTCTGGTTCAGGGGGGCAGGCTGAGCCTGTGGTTAATTCTTCTTCCTGATGGGAAAATAGAGTGACCTGTGCCTCTTCCAACACCAAGAGCTAGTCTCTCATTGGTTCCCCGTCTTCCCGTTCATCCTCAGGACAAATTGCAACCTGTACGGAACAGGAGGTTAAAGGTGCTGATGCTCCAAGTAGGGAGATTGCTAGTAAAGTGGCTGGAATGGCGAACCCGAGCACAAGGAGATGAGAAATGAGGTGCGTTTTAGAAACCTTTCCCCATCACACGGTGTACCATCTTCTGGGTTTCTCATGCATGTTTTCGATGTAGGAAGATGCCCTTGAACCTGGAGATTTGGGACCCATGCGATGGGTAGCACGCAGTATTATTTTAAAGGGTCTGCGTTTGCTCACCCAACCTCACCAAACCTCTCAGCCCCAAGAGTGTCCACCCTTATGTCTCATCCAGCTGTGGGTCTAGATATGGTCAATCCAGGTTGCATCACAGCCCCTGAACGAATTGTGTAAGAATTTCTCTCTCTTTCCCTGTCTTTGTTTCATGGGTTTTTAAAAGTAATTTATTTTTATAATGGGGTTTAGCTGCTTTTCACGGCTGTGTTTAGGCCGCTTTACACCCACTTGACCCACTAACAGAGAGATATCAATACATAGGTTTTAAGATTATTACTAGTCAGATATATTCTTGTGCGGTGAATCGGGCGTGTTGAGTCCAGTTCTCTGAGCAAGGAGTAGGTCTTGTCTGTTACATATTGGGTTTATGGAACGGTATCTGAGCTAATTTGAAACTCTTGTTTTATGTATCACCCCACCTCACCTTTCCCGTTAAGCAGCCATAGTGTGTTTTCTGCATGTGTGACTCTGTTCTGTTTTGTAATTCAGTTCAAGTGTAACGGTTTTTACATTCCCTCTATAAGTGACACCTTATGAGAAGTGTCCTTTTCTGTGTGACTTATTTCACTTAGAATCGTCTTACCTAAATCCACTCATCATGCTGCTACTAGCCTTATGACATTGATTTCATGGCTGAGTGATATTCCATTGTACATAAGGACCACAACTTTTTTATCCATTTTTCGCTTTCCTGGGATATTTAAGGTGGAAGGAAGTGGAGGTCCTTGTCAACAGAGCAGCCCTAAACTTTGGGGTGCTTGTGTCTTGCTGATTTTCAATTTTCCCACTTTATCCCCCCATGCGTGGAAGTGCCCTATGCTCTCTAAGCTGTGTTTTTTAGATGTTTCAGGACACACCGTACACTTCTCCAGAGTGGCTGTTGGCAATTTACATCCCGCCCATCAGTGTAGCAAGGCTCCCATTTCTCCATGGCCTGTCCTGCATTTCTGGTTTTGACACTTTTTTCAGCATGGCCCTTTTGACCGATGGGAAGCGAGACTTCTTTGTAGCGCTGATTTGCCTTTCCAGGTTGCTTGGTTGGCCAAAAAGGGCGTATGCGTTTTTTCCTGAATATATTCAGGAAAAAACGCATACGCCCTTTTTGGCCAAGGGCATCATTGTCAACGTTTTGCCGCTTTTCATGTGCTTTAAAGGCGATTCGAATCTACCTCCTGAAATCTGTTTCCTGCAATTCTGCCTTGATTTCAAATCCTCTTCTTTGCCTTCCCTCAATATATTTGTGGACGAGAGTTATCATTTATAACTCTGCAGGTTTGTGAATTGCAGTGCCCTGAAGCTCCATTTTACAAGTCGCTTTTTTGGGAGCCGGCCGCAAAAGCGCATGATGGCTTCAGGCCCTGTTCTGGTTCAGGGGGGCAGGCTGAGCCTGTGGTTAATTCTTCTTCCTGATGGGAAAATAGAGTGACCTGTGCCTCTTCCAACACCAAGAGCTAGTCTCTCATTGGTTCCCCGTCTTCCCGTTCATCCTCAGGACAAATTGCAACCTGTACGGAACAGGAGGTTAAAGGTGCTGATGCTCCAAGTAGGGAGATTGCTAGTAAAGTGGCTGGAATGGCGAACCCGAGCACAAGGAGATGAGAAATGAGGTGCGTTTTAGAAACCTTTCCCCATCACACGGTGTACCATCTTCTGGGTTTCTCATGCATGTTTTCGATGTAGGAAGATGCCCTTGAACCTGGAGATTTGGGACCCATGCGATGGGTAGCACGCAGTATTATTTTAAAGGGTCTGCGTTTGCTCACCCAACCTCACCAAACCTCTCAGCCCCAAGAGTGTCCACCCTTATGTCTCATCCAGCTGTGGGTCTAGATATGGTCAATCCAGGTTGCATCACAGCCCCTGAACGAATTGTGTAAGAATTTCTCTCTCTTTCCCTGTCTTTGTTTCATGGGTTTTTAAAAGTAATTTATTTTTATAATGGGGTTTAGCTGCTTTTCACGGCTGTGTTTAGGCCGCTTTACACCCACTTGACCCACTAACAGAGAGATATCAATACATAGGTTTTAAGATTATTACTAGTCAGATATATTCTTGTGCGGTGAATCGGGCGTGTTGAGTCCAGTTCTCTGAGCAAGGAGTAGGTCTTGTCTATTACATATTGGGTTTATGGAACGGTATCTGAGCTAATTTGAAACTCTTGTTTTATGTATCACCCCACCTCACCTTTCCCGTTAAGCAGCCATAGTGTGTTTTCTGCATGTGTGACTCTGTTCTGTTTTGTAATTCAGTTCAAGTGTAACGGTTTTTACATTCCCTCTATAAGTGACACCTTATGAGAAGTGTCCTTTTCTGTGTGACTTATTTCACTTAGAATCGTCTTACCTAAATCCACTCATCATGCTGCTACTAGCCTTATGACATTGATTTCATGGCTGAGTGATATTCCATTGTACATAAGGACCACAACTTTTTTATCCATTTTTCGCTTTCCTGGGATATTTAAGGTGGAATGAAGTGGAGGTCCTTGTCAACAGAGCAGCCCTAAACTTTGGGGTGCTTGTGTCTTGCTGATTTTCAATTTTCCCACTTTATCCCCCCATGCGTGGAAGTGCCCTATGCTCTCTAAGCTGTGTTTTTTAGATGTTTCAGGACACACCGTACACTTCTCCAGAGTGGCTGTTGGCAATTTACATCCCGCCCATCAGTGTAGCAAGGCTCCCATTTCTCCATGGCCTGTCCTGCATTTCTGGTTTTGACACTTTTTTCAGCATGGCCCTTTTGACCGATGGGAAGCGAGACTTCTTTGTAGCGCTGATTTGCCTTTCCAGGTTGCTTGGTTGGCCAAAAAGGGCGTATGCGTTTTTTCCTGAATATATTCAGGAAAAAACGCATACGCCCTTTTTGGCCAAGGGCATCATTGTCAACGTTTTGCCGCTTTTCATGTGCTTTAAAGGCGATTCGAATCTACCTCCTGAAATCTGTTTCCTGCAATTCTGCCTTGATTTCAAATCCTCTTCTTTGCCTTCCCTCAATATATTTGTGGACGAGAGTTATCATTTATAACTCTGCAGGTTTGTGAATTGCAGTGCCCTGAAGCTCCATTTTACAAGTCGCTTTTTTGGGAGCCGGCCGCAAAAGCGCAGGATGGCTTCAGGCCCTGTTTTGGTTCAGGGGGGCAGGCTGAGCCTGTGGTTAATTCTTCTTCCTGATGGGAAAATAGAGTGACCTGTGCCTCTCCCAACACCAAGAGCTAGTCTCTCATTGGTTCCCCGTCTTCCCGTTCATCCTCAGGACAAATTGCAACCTGTACGGAACAGGAGGTTAAAGGTGCTGATGCTCCAAGTAGGGAGATTGCTAGTAAAGTGGCTGGAATGGCGAACCCGAGCACAAGGAGATGAGAAATGAGGTGCGTTTTAGAAACCTTTCCCCATCACACGGTGTACCATCTTCTGGGTTTCTCATGCATGTTTTCGATGTAGGAAGATGCCCTTGAACCTGGAGATTTGGGACCCATGCGATGGGTAGCACGCAGTATTACTTTAAAGGGTCTGCGTTTGCTCACCCAACCTCACCAAACCTCTCAGCCCCAAGAGTGTCCACCCTTATGTCTCATCCAGCTGTGGGTCTAGACATGGTCAATCCAGGTTGCATCACAGCCCCTGAACGAATTGTGTAAGAATTTCTCTCTCTTTCCCTGTCTTTGTTTCATGGTTTTTTAAAAGTAATTTATTTTTATAATGGGGTTTAGCTGCTTTTCACGGCTGTGTTTAGGCCGCTTTACACCCACTTGACCCACTAACAGAGAGATATCAATACATAGGTTTTAAGATTATTACTAGTCAGATATATTCTTGTGCGGTGAATCGGGCGTGTTGAGTCCAGTTCTCTGAGCAAGGAGTAGGTCTTGTCTGTTACATATTGGGTTTATGGAACGGTATCTGAGCTAATTTGAAACTCTTGTTTTATGTATCACCCCACCTCACCTTTCCCGTTAAGCAGCCATAGTGTGTTTTCTGCATGTGTGACTCTGTTCTGTTTTGTAATTCAGTTCAAGTGTAACGGTTTTTACATTCCCTCTATAAGTGACACCTTATGAGAAGTGTCCTTTTCTGTGTGACTTATTTCACTTAGAATCGTCTTACCTAAATCCACTCATCATGCTGCTACTAGCCTTATGACATTGATTTCATGGCTGAGTGATATTCCATTGTACATAAGGACCACAACTTTTTTATCCATTTTTCGCTTTCCTGGGATATTTAAGGTGGAAGGAAGTGGAGGTCCTTGTCAACAGAGCAGCCCTAAACTTTGGGGTGCTTGTGTCTTGCTGATTTTCAATTTTCCCACTTTATCCCCCCATGCGTGGAAGTGCCCTATGCTCTCTAAGCTGTGTTTTTTAGATGTTTCAGGACACACCGTACACTTCTCCAGAGTGGCTGTTGGCAATTTACATCCCGCCCATCAGTGTAGCAAGGCTCCCATTTCTCCATGGCCTGTCCTGCATTTCTGGTTTTGACACTTTTTTCAGCATGGCCCTTTTGACCGATGGGAAGCGAGACTTCTTTGTAGCGCTGATTTGCCTTTCCAGGTTGCTTGGTTGGCCAAAAAGGGCGTATGCGTTTTTTCCTGAATATATTCAGGAAAAAACGCATACGCCCTTTTTGGCCAAGGGCATCATTGTCAACGTTTTGCCGCTTTTCATGTGCTTTAAAGGCGATTCGAATCTACCTCCTGAAATCTGTTTCCTGCAATTCTGCCTTGATTTCAAATCCTCTTCTTTGCCTTCCCTCAATATATTTGTGGACGAGAGTTATCATTTATAACTCTGCAGGTTTGTGAATTGCAGTGCCCTGAAGCTCCATTTTACAAGTCGCTTTTTTGGGAGCCGGCCGCAAAAGCGCAGGATGGCTTCAGGCCCTGTTCTGGTTCAGGGGGGCAGGCTGAGCCTGTGGTTAATTCTTCTTCCTGATGGGAAAATAGAGTGACCTGTGCCTCTTCCAACACCAAGAGCTAGTCTCTCATTGGTTCCCCGTCTTCCCGTTCATCCTGAGGACAAATTGCAACCTGTACGGAACAGGAGGTTAAAGGTGCTGATGCTCCAAGTAGGGAGATTGCTAGTAAAGTGGCTGGAATGGCGAACCCGAGCACAAGGAGATGAGAAATGAGGTGCGTTTTAGAAACCTTTCCCCATCACACGGTGTACCATCTTCTGGGTTTCTCATGCATGTTTTCGATGTAGGAAGATGCCCTTGAACCTGGAGATTTGGGACCCATGCGATGGGTAGCACGCAGTATTATTTTAAAGGGTCTGCGTTTGCTCACCCAACCTCACCAAACCTCTCAGCCCCAAGAGTGTCCACCCTTATGTCTCATCCAGCTGTGGGTCTAGATATGGTCAATCCAGGTTGCATCACAGCCCCTGAACGAATTGTGTAAGAATTTCTCTCTCTTTCCCTGTCTTTGTTTCATGGGTTTTTAAAAGTAATTTATTTTTATAATGGGGTTTAGCTGCTTTTCACGGCTGTGTTTAGGCCGCTTTACACCCACTTGACCCACTAACAGAGAGATATCAATACATAGGTTTTAAGATTATTACTAGTCAGATATATTCTTGTGCGGTGAATCGGGCGTGTTGAGTCCAGTTCTCTGAGCAAGGAGTAGGTCTTGTCTATTACATATTGGGTTTATGGAACGGTATCTGAGCTAATTTGAAACTCTTGTTTTATGTATCACCCCACCTCACCTTTCCCGTTAAGCAGCCATAGTGTGTTTTCTGCATGTGTGACTCTGTTCTGTTTTGTAATTCAGTTCAAGTGTAACGGTTTTTACATTCCCTCTATAAGTGACACCTTATGAGAAGTGTCCTTTTCTGTGTGACTTATTTCACTTAGAATCGTCTTACCTAAATCCACTCATCATGCTGCTACTAGCCTTATGACATTGATTTCATGGCTGAGTGATATTCCATTGTACATAAGGACCACAACTTTTTTATCCATTTTTCGCTTTCCTGGGATATTTAAGGTGGAATGAAGTGGAGGTCCTTGTCAACAGAGCAGCCCTAAACTTTGGGGTGCTTGTGTCTTGCTGATTTTCAATTTTCCCACTTTATCCCCCCATGCGTGGAAGTGCCCTATGCTCTCTAAGCTGTGTTTTTTAGATGTTTCAGGACACACCGTACACTTCTCCAGAGTGGCTGTTGGCAATTTACATCCCGCCCATCAGTGTAGCAAGGCTCCCATTTCTCCATGGCCTGTCCTGCATTTCTGGTTTTGACACTTTTTTCAGCATGGCCCTTTTGACCGATGGGAAGCGAGACTTCTTTGTAGCGCTGATTTGCCTTTCCAGGTTGCTTGGTTGGCCAAAAAGGGCGTATGCGTTTTTTCCTGAATATATTCAGGAAAAAACGCATACGCCCTTTTTGGCCAAGGGCATCATTTTCAACGTTTTGCCGCTTTTCATGTGCTTTAAAGGCGATTCGAATCTACCTCCTGAAATCTGTTTCCTGCAATTCTGCCTTGATTTCAAATCCTCTTCTTTGCCTTCCCTCAATATATTTGTGGACGAGAGTTATCATTTATAACTCTGCAGGTTTGTGAATTGCAGTGCCCTGAAGCTCCATTTTACAAGTCGCTTTTTTGGGAGCCGGCCGCAAAAGCGCAGGATGGCTTCAGGCCCTGTTTTGGTTCAGGGGGGCAGGCTGAGCCTGTGGTTAATTCTTCTTCCTGATGGGAAAATAGAGTGACCTGTGCCTCTCCCAACACCAAGAGCTAGTCTCTCATTGGTTCCCCGTCTTCCCGTTCATCCTCAGGACAAATTGCAACCTGTACGGAACAGGAGGTTAAAGGTGCTGATGCTCCAAGTAGGGAGATTGCTAGTAAAGTGGCTGGAATGGCGAACCCGAGCACAAGGAGATGAGAAATGAGGTGCGTTTTAGAAACCTTTCCCCATCACACGGTGTACCATCTTCTGGGTTTCTCATGCATGTTTTCGATGTAGGAAGATGCCCTTGAACCTGGAGATTTGGGACCCATGCGATGGGTAGCACGCAGTATTACTTTAAAGGGTCTGCGTTTGCTCACCCAACCTCACCAAACCTCTCAGCCCCAAGAGTGTCCACCCTTATGTCTCATCCAGCTGTGGGTCTAGATATGGTCAATCCAGGTTGCATCACAGCCCCTGAACGAATTGTGTAAGAATTTCTCTCTCTTTCCCTGTCTTTGTTTCATGGGTTTTTAAAAGTAATTTATTTTTATAATGGGGTTTAGCTGCTTTTCACGGCTGTGTTTAGGCCGCTTTACACCCACTTGACCCACTAACAGAGAGATATCAATACATAGGTTTTAAGATTATTACTAGTCAGATATATTCTTGTGCGGTGAATCGGGCGTGTTGAGTCCAGTTCTCTGAGCAAGGAGTAGGTCTTGTCTATTACATATTGGGTTTATGGAACGGTATCTGAGCTAATTTGAAACTCTTGTTTTATGTATCACTCCACCTCACCTTTCCCGTTAAGCAGCCATAGTGTGTTTTCTGCATGTGTGACTCTGTTCTGTTTTGTAATTCAGTTCAAGTGTAACGGTTTTTACATTCCCTCTATAAGTGACACCTTATGAGAAGTGTCCTTTTCTGTGTGACTTTTTTCACTTAGAATCGTCTTACCTAAATCCACTCATCATGCTGCTACTAGCCTTATGACATTGATTTCATGGCTGAGTGATATTCCATTGTACATAAGGACCACAACTTTTTTATCCATTTTTCGCTTTCCTGGGATATTTAAGGTGGAAGGAAGTGGAGGTCCTTGTCAACAGAGCAGCCCTAAACTTTGGGGTGCTTGTGTCTTGCTGATTTTCAATTTTCCCACGTTATCCCCCCATGCGTGGAAGTGCCCTATGCTCTCTAAGCTGTGTTTTTTAGATGTTTCAGGACACACCGTACACTTCTCCAGAGTGGCTGTTGGCAATTTACATCCCGCCCATCAGTGTAGCAAGGCTCCCATTTCTCCATGGCCTGTCCTGCATTTCTGGTTTTGACACTTTTTTCAGCATGGCCCTTTTGACCGATGGGAAGCGAGACTTCTTTGTAGCGCTGATTTGCCTTTCCAGGTTGCTTGGTTGGCCAAAAAGGGCGTATGCGTTTTTTCCTGAATGTATTCAGGAAAAAACGCATACGCCCTTTTTGGCCAAGGGCATCATTGTCAACGTTTTGCTGCTTTTCATGTGCTTTAAAGGCGATTCGAATCTACCTCCTGAAATCTGTTTCCTGCAATTCTGCCTTGATTTCAAATCCTCTTCTTTGCCTTCCCTCAATATATTTGTGGACGAGAGTTATCATTTATAACTCTGCAGGTTTGTGAATTGCAGTGCCCTGAAGCTCCATTTTACAAGTCGGTTTTTTGGGAGCTGGCCGCAAAAGCGCAGGATGGCTTCAGGCCCTGTTCTGGTTCAGGGGGGCAGGCTGAGCCTGTGGTTAATTCTTCTTCCTGATGGGAAAATAGAGTGACCTGTGCCTCTCCCAACACCAAGAGCTAGTCTCTCATTGGTTCCCCGTCTTCCCGTTCATCCTCAGGACAAATTGCAACCTGTACGGAACAGGAGGTTAAAGGTGCTGATGCTCCAAGTAGGGAGATTGCTAGTAAAGTGGCTGGAATGGCGAACCCGAGCACAAGGAGATGAGAAATGAGGTGCGTTTTAGAAACCTTTCCCCATCACACGGTGTACCATCTTCTGGGTTTCTCATGCATGTTTTCGATGTAGGAAGATGCCCTTGAACCTGGAGATTTGGGACCCATGCGATGGGTAGCACGCAGTATTACTTTAAAGGGTCTGCGTTTGCTCACCCAACCTCACCAAACCTCTCAGCCCCAAGAGTGTCCACCCTTATGTCTCATCCAGCTGTGGGTCTAGATATGGTCAATCCAGGTTGCATCACAGCCCCTGAACGAATTGTGTAAGAATTTCTCTCTCTTTCCCTGTCTTTGTTTCATGGGTTTTTAAAAGTAATTTATTTTTATAATGGGGTTTAGCTGCTTTTCACGGCTGTGTTTAGGCCGCTTTACACCCACTTGACCCACTAACAGAGAGATATCAATACATAGGTTTTAAGATTATTACTAGTCAGATATATTCTTGTGCGGTGAATCGGGCGTGTTGAGTCCAGTTCTCTGAGCAAGGAGTAGGTCTTGTCTATTACATATTGGGTTTATGGAACGGTATCTGAGCTAATTTGAAACTCTTGTTTTATGTATCACCCCACCTCACCTTTCCCGTTAAGCAGCCATAGTGTGTTTTCTGCATGTGTGACTCTGTTCTGTTTTGTAATTCAGTTCAAGTGTAACGGTTTTTACATTCCCTCTATAAGTGACACCTTATGAGAAGTGTCCTTTTCTGTGTGACTTATTTCACTTAGAATCGTCTTACCTAAATCCACTCATCATGCTGCTACTAGCCTTATGACATTGATTTCATGGCTGAGTGATATTCCATTGTACATAAGGACCACAACTTTTTTATCCATTTTTCGCTTTCCTGGGATATTTAAGGTGGAATGAAGTGGAGGTCCTTGTCAACAGAGCAGCCCTAAACTTTGGGGTGCTTGTGTCTTGCTGATTTTCAATTTTCCCACTTTATCCCCCCATGCGTGGAAGTGCCCTATGCTCTCTAAGCTGTGTTTTTTAGATGTTTCAGGACACACCGTACACTTCTCCAGAGTGGCTGTTGGCAATTTACATCCCGCCCATCAGTGTAGCAAGGCTCCCATTTCTCCATGGCCTGTCCTGCATTTCTGGTTTTGACACTTTTTTCAGCATGGCCCTTTTGACCGATGGGAAGCGAGACTTCTTTGTAGCGCTGATTTGCCTTTCCAGGTTGCTTGGTTGGCCAAAAAGGGCGTATGCGTTTTTTCCTGAATGTATTCAGGAAAAAACGCATACGCCCTTTTTGGCCAAGGGCATCATTGTCAACGTTTTGCCGCTTTTCATGTGCTTTAAAGGCGATTCGAATCTACCTCCTGAAATCTGTTTCCTGCAATTCTGCCTTGATTTCAAATCCTCTTCTTTGCCTTCCCTCAATATATTTGTGGACGAGAGTTATCATTTATAACTCTGCAGGTTTGTGAATTGCAGTGCCCTGAAGCTCCATTTTACAAGTCGGTTTTTTGGGAGCCGGCCGCAAAAGCGCAGGATGGCTTCAGGCCCTGTTCTGGTTCAGGGGGGCAGGCTGAGCCTGTGGTTAATTCTTCTTCCTGATGGGAAAATAGAGTGACCTGTGCCTCTCCCAACACCAAGAGCTAGTCTCTCATTGGTTCCCCGTCTTCCCGTTCATCCTCAGGACAAATTGCAACCTGTACGGAACAGGAGGTTAAAGGTGCTGATGCTCCAAGTAGGGAGATTGCTAGTAAAGTGGCTGGAATGGCGAACCCGAGCACAAGGAGATGAGAAATGAGGTGCGTTTTAGAAACCTTTCCCCATCACACGGTGTACCATCTTCTGGGTTTCTCATGCATGTTTTCGATGTAGGAAGATGCCCTTGAACCTGGAGATTTGGGACCCATGCGATGGGTAGCACGCAGTATTACTTTAAAGGGTCTGCGTTTGCTCACCCAACCTCACCAAACCTCTCAGCCCCAAGAGTGTCCACCCTTATGTCTCATCCAGCTGTGGGTCTAGACATGGTCAATCCAGGTTGCATCACAGCCCCTGAACGAATTGTGTAAGAATTTCTCTCTCTTTCCCTGTCTTTGTTTCATGGTTTTTTAAAAGTAATTTATTTTTATAATGGGGTTTAGCTGCTTTTCACGGCTGTGTTTAGGCCGCTTTACACCCACTTGACCCACTAACAGAGAGATATCAATACATAGGTTTTAAGATTATTACTGGTCAGATATATTCTTGTGCGGTGAATCGGGCGTGTTGAGTCCAGTTCTCTGAGCAAGGAGTAGGTCTTGTCTGTTACATATTGGGTTTATGGAACGGTATCTGAGCTAATTTGAAACTCTTGTTTTATGTATCACCCCACCTCACCTTTCCCGTTAAGCAGCCATAGTGTGTTTTCTGCATGTGTGACTCTGTTCTGTTTTGTAATTCAGTTCAAGTGTAACGGTTTTTACATTCCCTCTATAAGTGACACCTTATGAGAAGTGTCCTTTTCTGTGTGACTTATTTCACTTAGAATCGTCTTACCTAAATCCACTCATCATGCTGCTACTAGCCTTATGACATTGATTTCATGGCTGAGTGATATTCCATTGTACATAAGGACCACAACTTTTTTATCCATTTTTCGCTTTCCTGGGATATTTAAGGTGGAAGGAAGTGGAGGTCCTTGTCAACAGAGCAGCCCTAAACTTTGGGGTGCTTGTGTCTTGCTGATTTTCAATTTTCCCACTTTATCCCCCCATGCGTGGAAGTGCCCTATGCTCTCTAAGCTGTGTTTTTTAGATGTTTCAGGACACACCGTACACTTCTCCAGAGTGGCTGTTGGCAATTTACATCCCGCCCATCAGTGTAGCAAGGCTCCCATTTCTCCATGGCCTGTCCTGCATTTCTGGTTTTGACACTTTTTTCAGCATGGCCCTTTTGACCGATGGGAAGCGAGACTTCTTTGTAGCGCTGATTTGCCTTTCCAGGTTGCTTGGTTGGCCAAAAAGGGCGTATGCGTTTTTTCCTGAATATATTCAGGAAAAAACGCATACGCCCTTTTTGGCCAAGGGCATCATTGTCAACGTTTTGCCGCTTTTCATGTGCTTTAAAGGCGATTCGAATCTACCTCCTGAAATCTGTTTCCTGCAAATCTGCCTTGATTTCAAATCCTCTTCTTTGCCTTCCCTCAATATATTTGTGGACGAGAGTTATCATTTATAACTCTGCAGGTTTGTGAATTGCAGTGCCCTGAAGCTCCATTTTATAAGTCGCTTTTTTGGGAGCCGGCCGCAAAAGCGCAGGATGGCTTCAGGCCCTGTTCTGGTTCAGGGGGGCAGGCTGAGCCTGTGGTTAATTCTTCTTCCTGATGGGAAAATAGAGTGACCTGTGCCTGTCCCAACACCAAGAGCTAGTCTCTCATTGGTTCCCCGTCTTCCCGTTCATCCTCAGGACAAATTGCAACCTGTACGGAACAGGAGGTTAAAGGTGCTGATGCTCCAAGTAGGGAGATTGCTAGTAAAGTGGCTGGAATGGCGAACCCGAGCACAAGGAGATGAGAAATGAGGTGCGTTTTAGAAACCTTTCCCCATCACACGGTGTACCATCTTCTGGGTTTCTCATGCATGTTTTCGATGTAGGAAGATGCCCTTGAACCTGGAGATTTGGGACCCATGCGATGGGTAGCACGCAGTATTACTTTAAAGGGTCTGCGTTTGCTCACCCAACCTCACCAAACCTCTCAGCCCCAAGAGTGTCCACCCTTATGTCTCATCCAGCTGTGGGTCTAGATATGGTCAATCCAGGTTGCATCACAGCCCCTGAACGAATTGTGTAAGAATTTCTCTCTCTTTCCCTGTCTTTGTTTCATGGGTTTTTAAAAGTAATTTATTTTTATAATGGGGTTTAGCTGCTTTTCACGGCTGTGTTTAGGCCGCTTTACACCCACTTGACCCACTAACAGAGAGATATCAATACATAGGTTTTAAGATTATTACTAGTCAGATATATTCTTGTGCGGTGAATCGGGCGTGTTGAGTCCAGTTCTCTGAGCAAGGAGTAGGTCTTGTCTGTTACATATTGGGTTTATGGAACGGTATCTGAGCTAATTTGAAACTCTTGTTTTATGTATCACCCCACCTCACCTTTCCCGTTAAGCAGCCATAGTGTGTTTTCTGCATGTGTGACTCTGTTCTGTTTTGTAATTCAGTTCAAGTGTAACGGTTTTTACATTCCCTCTATAAGTGACACCTTATGAGAAGTGTCCTTTTCTGTGTGACTTATTTCACTTAGAATCGTCTTACCTAAATCCACTCATCATGCTGCTACTAGCCTTATGACATTGATTTCATGGCTGAGTGATATTCCATTGTACATAAGGACCACAACTTTTTTATCCATTTTTCGCTTTCCTGGGATATTTAAGGTGGAAGGAAGTGGAGGTCCTTGTCAACAGAGCAGCCCTAAACTTTGGGGTGCTTGTGTCTTGCTGATTTTCAATTTTCCCACTTTATCCCCCCATGCGTGGAAGTTCCCTATGCTCTCTAAGCTGTGTTTTTTAGATGTTTCAGGACACACCGTACACTTCTCCAGAGTGGCTGTTGGCAATTTACATCCCGCCCATCAGTGTAGCAAGGCTCCCATTTCTCCATGGCCTGTCCTGCATTTCTGGTTTTGACACTTTTTTCAGCATGGCCCTTTTGACCGATGGGAAGCGAGACTTCTTTGTAGCGCTGATTTGCCTTTCCAGGTTGCTTGGTTGGCCAAAAAGGGCGTATGCGTTTTTTCCTGAATATATTCAGGAAAAAACGCATACGCCCTTTTTGGCCAAGGGCATCATTGTCAACGTTTTGCCGCTTTTCATGTGCTTTAAAGGCGATTCGAATCTACCTCCTGAAATCTGTTTCCTGCAATTCTGCCTTGATTTCAAATCCTCTTCTTTGCCTTCCCTCAATATATTTGTGGACGAGAGTTATCATTTATAACTCTGCAGGTTTGTGAATTGCAGTGCCCTGAAGCTCCATTTTACAAGTCGCTTTTTTGGGAGCCGGCCGCAAAAGCGCAGGATGGCTTCAGGCCCTGTTCTGGTTCAGGGGGGCAGGCTGAGCCTGTGGTTAATTCTTCTTCCTGATGGGAAAATAGAGTGACCTGTGCCTCTTCCAACACCAAGATCTAGTCTCTCATTGGTTCCCCGTCTTCCCGTTCATCCTCAGGACAAATTGCAACCTGTACGGAACAGGAGGTTAAAGGTGCTGATGCTCCAAGTAGGGAGATTGCTAGTAAAGTGGCTGGAATGGCGAACCCGAGCACAAGGAGATGAGAAATGAGGTGCGTTTTAGAAACCTTTCCCCATCACACGGTGTACCATCTTCTGGGTTTCTCATGCATGTTTTCGATGTAGGAAGATGCCCTTGAACCTGGAGATTTGGGACCCATGCGATGGGTAGCACGCAGTATTATTTTAAAGGGTCTGCGTTTTCTCACCCAACCTCACCAAACCTCTCAGCCCCAAGAGTGTCCACCCTTATGTCTCATCCAGCTGTGGGTCTAGATATGGTCAATCCAGGTTGCATCACAGCCCCTGAACGAATTGTGTAAGAATTTCTCTCTCTTTCCCTGTCTTTGTTTCATGGGTTTTTAAAAGTAATTTATTTTTATAATGGGGTTTAGCTGCTTTTCACGGCTGTGTTTAGGCCGCTTTACACCCACTTGACCCACTAACAGAGAGATATCAATACATAGGTTTTAAGATTATTACTAGTCAGATATATTCTTGTGCAGTGAATCGGGCGTGTTGAGTCCAGTTCTCTGAGCAAGGAGTAGGTCTTGTCTATTACATATTGGGTTTATGGAACGGTATCTGAGCTAATTTGAAACTCTTGTTTTATGTATCACCCCACCTCACCTTTCCCGTTAAGCAGCCATAGTGTGTTTTCTGCATGTGTGACTCTATTCTGTTTTGTAATTCAGTTCAAGTGTAACGGTTTTTACATTCCCTCTATAAGTGACACCTTATGAGAAGTGTCCTTTTCTGTGTGACTTATTTCACTTAGAATCGTCTTACCTAAATCCACTCATCATGCTGCTACTAGCCTTATGACATTGATTTCATGGCTGAGTGATATTCCATTGTACATAAGGACCACAACTTTTTTATCCATTTTTCGCTTTCCTGGGATATTTAAGGTGGAATGAAGTGGAGGTCCTTGTCAACAGAGCAGCCCTAAACTTTGGGGTGCTTGTGTCTTGCTGATTTTCAATTTTCCCACTTTATCCCCCCATGCGTGGAAGTGCCCTATGCTCTCTAAGCTGTGTTTTTTAGATGTTTCAGGACACACCGTACACTTCTCCAGAGTGGCTGTTGGCAATTTACATCCCGCCCATCAGTGTAGCAAGGCTCCCATTTCTCCATGGCCTGTCCTGCATTTCTGGTTTTGACACTTTTTTCAGCATGGCCCTTTTGACCGATGGGAAGCGAGACTTCTTTGTAGCGCTGATTTGCCTTTCCAGGTTGCTTGGTTGGCCAAAAAGGGCGTATGCGTTTTTTCCTGAATATATTCAGGAAAAAACGCATACGCCCTTTTTGGCCAAGGGCATCATTGTCAACGTTTTGCCGCTTTTCATGTGCTTTAAAGGCGATTCGAATCTACCTCCTGAAATCTGTTTCCTGCAATTCTGCCTTGATTTCAAATCCTCTTCTTTGCCTTCCCTCAATATATTTGTGGACGAGAGTTATCATTTATAACTCTGCAGGTTTGTGAATTGCAGTGCCCTGAAGCTCCATTTTACAAGTCGCTTTTTTGGGAGCCGGCCGCAAAAGCGCAGGATGGCTTCAGGCCCTGTTTTGGTTCAGGGGGGCAGGCTGAGCCTGTGGTTAATTCTTCTTCCTGATGGGAAAATAGAGTGACCTGTGCCTCTCCCAACACCAAGAGCTAGTCTCTCATTGGTTCCCCGTCTTCCCGTTCATCCTCAGGACAAATTGCAACCTGTACGGAACAGGAGGTTAAAGGTGCTGATGCTCCAAGTAGGGAGATTGCTAGTAAAGTGGCTGGAATGGCGAACCCGAGCACAAGGAGATGAGAAATGAGGTGCGTTTTAGAAACCTTTCCCCATCACACGGTGTACCATCTTCTGGGTTTCTCATGCATGTTTTCGATGTAGGAAGATGCCCTTGAACCTGGAGATTTGGGACCCATGCGATGGGTAGCACGCAGTATTACTTTAAAGGGTCTGCGTTTGCTCACCCAACCTCACCAAACCTCTCAGCCCCAAGAGTGTCCACCCTTATGTCTCATCCAGCTGTGGGTCTAGATATGGTCAATCCAGGTTGCATCACAGCCCCTGAACGAATTGTGTAAGAATTTCTCTCTCTTTCCCTGTCTTTGTTTCATGGGTTTTTAAAAGTAATTTATTTTTATAATGGGGTTTAGCTGCTTTTCACGGCTGTGTTTAGGCCGCTTTACACCCACTTGACCCACTAACAGAGAGATATCAATACATAGGTTTTAAGATTATTACTAGTCAGATATATTCTTGTGCGGTGAATCGGGCGTGTTGAGTCCAGTTCTCTGAGCAAGGAGTAGGTCTTGTCTATTACATATTGGGTTTATGGAACGGTATCTGAGCTAATTTGAAACTCTTGTTTTATGTATCACCCCACCTCACCTTTCCCGTTAAGCAGCCATAGTGTGTTTTCTGCATGTGTGACTCTGTTCTGTTTTGTAATTCAGTTCAAGTGTAACGGTTTTTACATTCCCTCTATAAGTGACACCTTATGAGAAGTGTCCTTTTCTGTGTGACTTTTTTCACTTAGAATCGTCTTACCTAAATCCACTCATCATGCTGCTACTAGCCTTATGACATTGATTTCATGGCTGAGTGATATTCCATTGTACATAAGGACCACAACTTTTTTATCCATTTTTCGCTTTCCTGGGATATTTAAGGTGGAAGGAAGTGGAGGTCCTTGTCAACAGAGCAGCCCTAAACTTTGGGGTGCTTGTGTCTTGCTGATTTTCAATTTTCCCACGTTATCCCCCCATGCGTGGAAGTGCCCTATGCTCTCTAAGCTGTGTTTTTTAGATGTTTCAGGACACACCGTACACTTCTCCAGAGTGGCTGTTGGCAATTTACATCCCGCCCATCAGTGTAGCAAGGCTCCCATTTCTCCATGGCCTGTCCTGCATTTCTGGTTTTGACACTTTTTTCAGCATGGCCCTTTTGACCGATGGGAAGCGAGACTTCTTTGTAGCGCTGATTTGCCTTTCCAGGTTGCTTGGTTGGCCAAAAAGGGCGTATGCGTTTTTTCCTGAATGTATTCAGGAAAAAACGCATACGCCCTTTTTGGCCAAGGGCATCATTGTCAACGTTTTGCTGCTTTTCATGTGCTTTAAAGGCGATTCGAATCTACCTCCTGAAATCTGTTTCCTGCAATTCTGCCTTGATTTCAAATCCTCTTCTTTGCCTTCCCTCAATATATTTGTGGACGAGAGTTATCATTTATAACTCTGCAGGTTTGTGAATTGCAGTGCCCTGAAGCTCCATTTTACAAGTCGCTTTTTTGGGAGCCGGCCGCAAAAGCGCAGGATGGCTTCAGGCCCTGTTTTGGTTCAGGGGGGCAGGCTGAGCCTGTGGTTAATTCTTCTTCCTGATGGGAAAATAGAGTGACCTGTGCCTCTCCCAACACCAAGAGCTAGTCTCTCATTGGTTCCCCGTCTTCCCGTTCATCCTCAGGACAAATTGCAACCTGTACGGAACAGGAGGTTAAAGGTGCTGATGCTCCAAGTAGGGAGATTGCTAGTAAAGTGGCTGGAATGGCGAACCCGAGCACAAGGAGATGAGAAATGAGGTGCGTTTTAGAAACCTTTCCCCATCACACGGTGTACCATCTTCTGGGTTTCTCATGCATGTTTTCGATGTAGGAAGATGCCCTTGAACCTGGAGATTTGGGACCCATGCGATGGGTAGCACGCAGTATTACTTTAAAGGGTCTGCGTTTGCTCACCCAACCTCACCAAACCTCTCAGCCCCAAGAGTGTCCACCCTTATGTCTCATCCAGCTGTGGGTCTAGATATGGTCAATCCAGGTTGCATCACAGCCCCTGAACGAATTGTGTAAGAATTTCTCTCTCTTTCCCTGTCTTTGTTTCATGGGTTTTTAAAAGTAATTTATTTTTATAATGGGGTTTAGCTGCTTTTCACGGCTGTGTTTAGGCCGCTTTACACCCACTTGACCCACTAACAGAGAGATATCAATACATAGGTTTTAAGATTATTACTAGTCAGATATATTCTTGTGCGGTGAATCGGGCGTGTTGAGTCCAGTTCTCTGAGCAAGGAGTAGGTCTTGTCTATTACATATTGGGTTTATGGAACGGTATCTGAGCTAATTTGAAACTCTTGTTTTATGTATCACCCCACCTCACCTTTCCCGTTAAGCAGCCATAGTGTGTTTTCTGCATGTGTGACTCTGTTCTGTTTTGTAATTCAGTTCAAGTGTAACGGTTTTTACATTCCCTCTATAAGTGACACCTTATGAGAAGTGTCCTTTTCTGTGTGACTTTTTTCACTTAGAATCGTCTTACCTAAATCCACTCATCATGCTGCTACTAGCCTTATGACATTGATTTCATGGCTGAGTGATATTCCATTGTACATAAGGACCACAACTTTTTTATCCATTTTTCGCTTTCCTGGGATATTTAAGGTGGAAGGAAGTGGAGGTCCTTGTCAACAGAGCAGCCCTAAACTTTGGGGTGCTTGTGTCTTGCTGATTTTCAATTTTCCCACGTTATCCCCCCATGCGTGGAAGTGCCCTATGCTCTCTAAGCTGTGTTTTTTAGATGTTTCAGGACACACCGTACACTTCTCCAGAGTGGCTGTTGGCAATTTACATCCCGCCCATCAGTGTAGCAAGGCTCCCATTTCTCCATGGCCTGTCCTGCATTTCTGGTTTTGACACTTTTTTCAGCATGGCCCTTTTGACCGATGGGAAGCGAGACTTCTTTGTAGCGCTGATTTGCCTTTCCAGGTTGCTTGGTTGGCCAAAAAGGGCGTATGCGTTTTTTCCTGAATGTATTCAGGAAAAAACGCATACGCCCTTTTTGGCCAAGGGCATCATTGTCAACGTTTTGCTGCTTTTCATGTGCTTTAAAGGCGATTCGAATCTACCTCCTGAAATCTGTTTCCTGCAATTCTGCCTTGATTTCAAATCCTCTTCTTTGCCTTCCCTCAATATATTTGTGGACGAGAGTTATCATTTATAACTCTGCAGGTTTGTGAATTGCAGTGCCCTGAAGCTCCATTTTACAAGTCGGTTTTTTGGGAGCTGGCCGCAAAAGCGCAGGATGGCTTCAGGCCCTGTTCTGGTTCAGGGGGGCAGGCTGAGCCTGTGGTTAATTCTTCTTCCTGATGGGAAAATAGAGTGACCTGTGCCTCTCCCAACACCAAGAGCTAGTCTCTCATTGGTTCCCCGTCTTCCCGTTCATCCTCAGGACAAATTGCAACCTGTACGGAACAGGAGGTTAAAGGTGCTGATGCTCCAAGTAGGGAGATTGCTAGTAAAGTGGCTGGAATGGCGAACCCGAGCACAAGGAGATGAGAAATGAGGTGCGTTTTAGAAACCTTTCCCCATCACACGGTGTACCATCTTCTGGGTTTCTCATGCATGTTTTCGATGTAGGAAGATGCCCTTGAACCTGGAGATTTGGGACCCATGCGATGGGTAGCACGCAGTATTACTTTAAAGGGTCTGCGTTTGCTCACCCAACCTCACCAAACCTCTCAGCCCCAAGAGTGTCCACCCTTATGTCTCATCCAGCTGTGGGTCTAGATATGGTCAATCCAGGTTGCATCACAGCCCCTGAACGAATTGTGTAAGAATTTCTCTCTCTTTCCCTGTCTTTGTTTCATGGGTTTTTAAAAGTAATTTATTTTTATAATGGGGTTTAGCTGCTTTTCACGGCTGTGTTTAGGCCGCTTTACACCCACTTGACCCACTAACAGAGAGATATCAATACATAGGTTTTAAGATTATTACTAGTCAGATATATTCTTGTGCGGTGAATCGGGCGTGTTGAGTCCAGTTCTCTGAGCAAGGAGTAGGTCTTGTCTATTACATATTGGGTTTATGGAACGGTATCTGAGCTAATTTGAAACTCTTGTTTTATGTATCACCCCACCTCACCTTTCCCGTTAAGCAGCCATAGTGTGTTTTCTGCATGTGTGACTCTGTTCTGTTTTGTAATTCAGTTCAAGTGTAACGGTTTTTACATTCCCTCTATAAGTGACACCTTATGAGAAGTGTCCTTTTCTGTGTGACTTATTTCACTTAGAATCGTCTTACCTAAATCCACTCATCATGCTGCTACTAGCCTTATGACATTGATTTCATGGCTGAGTGATATTCCATTGTACATAAGGACCACAACTTTTTTATCCATTTTTCGCTTTCCTGGGATATTTAAGGTGGAATGAAGTGGAGGTCCTTGTCAACAGAGCAGCCCTAAACTTTGGGGTGCTTGTGTCTTGCTGATTTTCAATTTTCCCACTTTATCCCCCCATGCGTGGAAGTGCCCTATGCTCTCTAAGCTGTGTTTTTTAGATGTTTCAGGACACACCGTACACTTCTCCAGAGTGGCTGTTGGCAATTTACATCCCGCCCATCAGTGTAGCAAGGCTCCCATTTCTCCATGGCCTGTCCTGCATTTCTGGTTTTGACACTTTTTTCAGCATGGCCCTTTTGACCGATGGGAAGCGAGACTTCTTTGTAGCGCTGATTTGCCTTTCCAGGTTGCTTGGTTGGCCAAAAAGGGCGTATGCGTTTTTTCCTGAATGTATTCAGGAAAAAACGCATACGCCCTTTTTGGCCAAGGGCATCATTGTCAACGTTTTGCCGCTTTTCATGTGCTTTAAAGGCGATTCGAATCTACCTCCTGAAATCTGTTTCCTGCAATTCTGCCTTGATTTCAAATCCTCTTCTTTGCCTTCCCTCAATATATTTGTGGACGAGAGTTATCATTTATAACTCTGCAGGTTTGTGAATTGCAGTGCCCTGAAGCTCCATTTTACAAGTCGGTTTTTTGGGAGCTGGCCGCAAAAGGGCAGGATGGCTTCAGGCCCTGTTCTGGTTCAGGGGGGCAGGCTGAGCCTGTGGTTAATTCTTCTTCCTGATGGGAAAATAGAGTGACCTGTGCCTCTCCCAACACCAAGAGCTAGTCTCTCATTGGTTCCCCGTCTTCCCGTTCATCCTCAGGACAAATTGCAACCTGTACGGAACAGGAGGTTAAAGGTGCTGATGCTCCAAGTAGGGAGATTGCTAGTAAAGTGGCTGGAATGGCGAACCCGAGCACAAGGAGATGAGAAATGAGGTGCGTTTTAGAAACCTTTCCCCATCACACGGTGTACCATCTTCTGGGTTTCTCATGCATGTTTTCGATGTAGGAAGATGCCCTTGAACCTGGAGATTTGGGACCCATGCGATGGGTAGCACGCAGTATTACTTTAAAGGGTCTGCGTTTACTCACCCAACCTCACCAAACCTCTCAGCCCCAAGAGTGTCCACCCTTATGTCTCACCCAGCTGTGGGTCTAGATATGGTCAATCCAGGTTGCATCACAGCCCCTGAACGAATTGTGTAAGAATTTCTCTCTCTTTCCCTGTCTTTGTTTCATGGGTTTTTAAAAGTAATTTATTTTTATAATGGGGTTTAGCTGCTTTTCACGGCTGTGTTTAGGCCGCTTTACACCCACTTGACCCACTAACAGAGAGATATCAATACATAGGTTTTAAGATTATTACTAGTCAGATATATTCTTGTGCGGTGAATCGGGCGTGTTGAGTCCAGTTCTCTGAGCAAGGAGTAGGTCTTGTCTGTTACATATTGGGTTTATGGAACGGTATCTGAGCTAATTTGAAACTCTTGTTTTATGTATCACCCCACCTCACCTTTCCCGTTAAGCAGCCATAGTGTGTTTTCTGCATGTGTGACTCTGTTCTGTTTTGTAATTCAGTTCAAGTGTAACGGTTTTTACATTCCCTCTATAAGTGACACCTTATGAGAAGTGTCCTTTTCTGTGTGACTTATTTCACTTAGAATCGTCTTACCTAAATCCACTCATCATGCTGCTACTAGTCTTATGACATTGATTTCATGGCTGAGTGATATTCCATTGTACATAAGGACCACAACTTTTTTATCCATTTTTCGCTTTCCTGGGATATTTAAGGTGGAAGGAAGTGGAGGTCCTTGTCAACAGAGCAGCCCTAAACTTTGGGGTGCTTGTGTCTTGCTGATTTTCAATTTTCCCACTTTATCCCCCCATGCGTGGAAGTGCCCTATGCTCTCTAAGCTGTGTTTTTTAGATGTTTCAGGACACACCGTACACTTCTCCAGAGTGGCTGTTGGCAATTTACATCCCGCCCATCAGTGTAGCAAGGCTCCCATTTCTCCATGGCCTGTCCTGCATTTCTGGTTTTGACACTTTTTTCAGCATGGCCCTTTTGACCGATGGGAAGCGAGACTTCTTTGTAGCGCTGATTTGCCTTTCCAGGTTGCTTGGTTGGCCAAAAAGGGCGTATGCGTTTTTTCCTGAATATATTCAGGAAAAAACGCATACGCCCTTTTTGGCCAAGGGCATCATTGTCAACGTTTTGCCACTTTTCATGTGCTGTAAAGGCGATTCGAATCTACCTCCTGAAATCTGTTTCCTGCAATTCTGCCTTGATTTCAAATCCTCTTCTTTGCCTTCCCTCAATATATTTGTGGACGAGAGTTATCATTTATAACTCTGCAGGTTTGTGAATTGCAGTGCCCTGAAGCTCCATTTTACAAGTCGCTTTTTTGGGAGCCGGCCGCAAAAGCGCAGGATGGCTTCAGGCCCTGTTTTGGTTCAGGGGGGCAGGCTGAGCCTGTGGTTAATTCTTCTTCCTGATGGGAAAATAGAGTGACCTGTGCCTCTCCCAACACCAAGAGCTAGTCTCTCATTGGTTCCCCGTCTTCCCGTTCATCCTCAGGACAAATTGCAACCTGTACGGAACAGGAGGTTAAAGGTGCTGATGCTCCAAGTAGGGAGATTGCTAGTAAAGTGGCTGGAATGGCGAACCCGAGCACAAGGAGATGAGAAATGAGGTGCGTTTTAGAAACCTTTCCCCATCACACGGTGTACCATCTTCTGGGTTTCTCATGCATGTTTTCGATGTAGGAAGATGCCCTTGAACCTGGAGATTTGGGACCCATGCGATGGGTAGCACGCAGTATTACTTTAAAGGGTCTGCGTTTGCTCACCCAACCTCACCAAACCTCTCAGCCTCAAGAGTGTCCACCCTTATGTCTCACCCAGCTGTGGGTCTAGATATGGTCAATCCAGGTTGCATCACAGCCCCTGAACGAATTGTGTAAGAATTTCTCTCTCTTTCCCTGTCTTGGTTTCATGGGTTTTTAAAAGTAATTTATTTTTATAATGGGGTTTAGCTGCTTTTCACGGCTGTGTTTAGGCCGCTTTACACCCACTTGACCCACTAACAGAGAGATATCAATACATAGGTTTTAAGATTATTACTAGTCAGATATATTCTTGTGCGGTGAATCGGGCGTGTTGAGTCCAGTTCTCTGAGCAAGGAGTAGGTCTTGTCTGTTACATATTGGGTTTATGGAACGGTATCTGAGCTAATTTGAAACTCTTGTTTTATGTATCACCCCACCTCACCTTTCCCGTTAAGCAGCCATAGTGTGTTTTCTGCATGTGTGACTCTGTTCTGTTTTGTAATTCAGTTCAAGTGTAACGGTTTTTACATTCCCTCTATAAGTGACACCTTATGAGAAGTGTCCTTTTCTGTGTGACTTATTTCACTTAGAATCGTCTTACCTAAATCCACTCATCATGCTGCTACTAGCCTTATGACATTGATTTCATGGCTGAGTGATATTCCATTGTACATAAGGACCACAACTTTTTTATCCATTTTTCGCTTTCCTGGGATATTTAAGGTGGAAGGAAGTGGAGGTCCTTGTCAACAGAGCAGCCCTAAACTTTGGGGTGCTTGTGTCTTGCTGATTTTCAATTTTCCCACTTTATCCCCCCATGCGTGGAAGTGCCCTATGCTCTCTAAGCTGTGTTTTTTAGATGTTTCAGGACACACCGTACACTTCTCCAGAGTGGCTGTTGGCAATTTACATCCCGCCCATCAGTGTAGCAAGGCTCCCATTTCTCCATGGCCTGTCCTGCATTTCTGGTTTTGACACATTTTTCAGCATGGCCCTTTTGACCGATGGGAAGCGAGACTTCTTTGTAGCGCTGATTTGCCTTTCCAGGTTGCTTGGTTGGCCAAAAAGGGCGTATGCGTTTTTTCCTGAATATATTCAGGAAAAAACGCATACGCCCTTTTTGGCCAAGGGCATCATTGTCAACGTTTTGCCACTTTTCATGTGCTTTAAAGGCGATTCGAATCTACCTCCTGAAATCTGTTTCCTGCAATTCTGCCTTGATTTCAAATCCTCTTCTTTGCCTTCCCTCAATATATTTGTGGACGAGAGTTATCATTTATAACTCTGCAGGTTTGTGAATTGCAGTGCCCTGAAGCTCCATTTTACAAGTCGCTTTTTTGGGAGCCGGCCGCAAAAGCGCAGGATGGCTTCAGGCCCTGTTTTGGTTCAGGGGGGCAGGCTGAGCCTGTGGTTAATTCTTCTTCCTGATGCTAAAATAGAGTGACCTGTGCCTCTCCCAACACCAAGAGCTAGTCTCTCATTGGTTCCCCGTCTTCCCGTTCATCCTCAGGACAAATTGCAACCTGTACGGAACAGGAGGTTAAAGGTGCTGATGCTCCAAGTAGGGAGATTGCTAGTAAAGTGGCTGGAATGGCGAACCCGAGCACAAGGAGATGAGAAATGAGGTGCGTTTTAGAAACCTTTCCCCATCACACGGTGTACCATCTTCTGGGTTTCTCATGCATGTTTTCGATGTAGGAAGATGCCCTTGAACCTGGAGATTTGGGACCCATGCGATGGGTAGCACGCAGTATTACTTTAAAGGGTCTGCGTTTGCTCACCCAACCTCACCAAACCTCTCAGCCCCAAGAGTGTCCACCCTTATGTCTCACCCAGCTGTGGGTCTAGATATGGTCAATCCAGGTTGCATCACAGCCCCTGAACGAATTGTGTAAGAATTTCTCTCTCTTTCCCTGTCTTTGTTTCATGGGTTTTTAAAAGTAATTTATTTTTATAATGGGGTTTAGCTGCTTTTCACGGCTGTGTTTAGGCCACTTTACACCCACTTGACCCACTAACAGAGAGATATCAATACATAGGTTTTAAGATTATTACTAGTCAGATATATTCTTGTGCGGTGAATCGGGCGTGTTGAGTCCAGTTCTCTGAGCAAGGAGTAGGTCTTGTCTGTTACATATTGGGTTTATGGAACGGTATCTGAGCTAATTTGAAACTCTTGTTTTATGTATCACCCCACCTCACCTTTCCCGTTAAGCAGCCATAGTGTGTTTTCTGCATGTGTGACTCTGTTCTGTTTTGTAATTCAGTTCAAGTGTAACGGTTTTTACATTCCCTCTATAAGTGACACCTTATGAGAAGTGTCCTTTTCTGTGTGACTTTTTTCACTTAGAATCGTCTTACCTAAATCCACTCATCATGCTGCTACTAGCCTTATGACATTGATTTCATGGCTGAGTGATATTCCATTGTACATAAGGACCACAACTTTTTTATCCATTTTTCGCTTTCCTGGGATATTTAAGGTGGAAGGAAGTGGAGGTCCTTGTCAACAGAGCAGCCCTAAACTTTGGGGTGCTTGTGTCTTGCTGATTTTCAATTTTCCCACGTTATCCCCCCATGCGTGGAAGTGCCCTATGCTCTCTAAGCTGTGTTTTTTAGATGTTTCAGGACACACCGTACACTTCTCCAGAGTGGCTGTTGGCAATTTACATCCCGCCCATCAGTGTAGCAAGGCTCCCATTTCTCCATGGCCTGTCCTGCATTTCTGGTTTTGACACTTTTTTCAGCATGGCCCTTTTGACCGATGGGAAGCGAGACTTCTTTGTAGCGCTGATTTGCCTTTCCAGGTTGCTTGGTTGGCCAAAAAGGGCGTATGCGTTTTTTCCTGAATGTATTCAGGAAAAAACGCATACGCCCTTTTTGGCCAAGGGCATCATTGTCAACGTTTTGCTGCTTTTCATGTGCTTTAAAGGCGATTCGAATCTACCTCCTGAAATCTGTTTCCTGCAATTCTGCCTTGATTTCAAATCCTCTTCTTTGCCTTCCCTCAATATATTTGTGGACGAGAGTTATCATTTATAACTCTGCAGGTTTGTGAATTGCAGTGCCCTGAAGCTCCATTTTACAAGTCGGTTTTTTGGGAGCTGGCCGCAAAAGCGCAGGATGGCTTCAGGCCCTGTTCTGGTTCAGGGGGGCAGGCTGAGCCTGTGGTTAATTCTTCTTCTTGATGGGAAAATAGAGTGACCTGTGCCTCTCCCAACACCAAGAGCTAGTCTCTCATTGGTTCCCCGTCTTCCCGTTCATCCTCAGGACAAATTGCAACCTGTACGGAACAGGAGGTTAAAGGTGCTGATGCTCCAAGTAGGGAGATTGCTAGTAAAGTGGCTGGAATGGCGAACCCGAGCACAAGGAGATGAGAAATGAGGTGCGTTTTAGAAACCTTTCCCCATCACACGGTGTACCATCTTCTGGGTTTCTCATGCATGTTTTCGATGTAGGAAGATGCCCTTGAACCTGGAGATTTGGGACCCATGCGATGGGTAGCACGCAGTATTACTTTAAAGGGTCTGCGTTTGCTCACCCAACCTCACCAAACCTCTCAGCCCCAAGAGTGTCCACCCTTATGTCTCACCCAGCTGTGGGTCTAGATATGGTCAATCCAGGTTGCATCACAGCCCCTGAACGAATTGTGTAAGAATTTCTCTCTCTTTCCCTGTCTTTGTTTCATGGGTTTTTAAAAGTAATTTATTTTTATAATGGGGTTTAGCTGCTTTTCACGGCTGTGTTTAGGCCGCTTTACACCCACTTGACCCACTAACAGAGAGATATCAATACATAGGTTTTAAGATTATTACTAGTCAGATATATTCTTGTGCGGTGAATCGGGCGTGTTGAGTCCAGTTCTCTGAGCAAGGAGTAGGTCTTGTCTGTTACATATTGGGTTTATGGAACGGTATCTGAGCTAATTTGAAACTCTTGTTTTATGTATCACCCCACCTCACCTTTCCCGTTAAGCAGCCATAGTGTGTTTTCTGCATGTGTGACTCTGTTCTGTTTTGTAATTCAGTTCAAGTGTAACGGTTTTTACATTCCCTCTATAAGTGACACCTTATGAGAAGTGTCCTTTTCTGTGTGACTTATTTCACTTAGAATCGTCTTACCTAAATCCACTCATCATGCTGCTACTAGCCTTATGACATTGATTTCATGGCTGAGTGATATTCCATTGTACATAAGGACCACAACTTTTTTATCCATTTTTCGCTTTCCTGGGATATTTAAGATGGAAGGAAGTGGAGGTCCTTGTCAACAGAGCAGCCCTAAACTTTGGGGTGCTTGTGTCTTGCTGATTTTCAATTTTCCCACTTTATCCCCCCATGCGTGGAAGTGCCCTATGCTCTCTAAGCTGTGTTTTTTAGATGTTTCAGGACACACCGTACACTTCTCCAGAGTGGCTGTTGGCAATTTACATCCCGCCCATCAGTGTAGCAAGGCTCCCATTTCTCCATGGCCTGTCCTGCATTTCTGGTTTTGACACTTTTTTCAGCATGGCCCTTTTGACCGATGGGAAGCGAGACTTCTTTGTAGCGCTGATTTGCCTTTCCAGGTTGCTTGGTTGGGCAAAAGGGGCGTATGCGTTTTTTCCTGAATATATTCAGGAAAAAACGCATACGCCCTTTTTGGCCAAGGGCATCATTGTCAACGTTTTGCCGCTTTTCATGTGCTTTAAAGGCGATTCGAATCTACCTCCTGAAATCTGTTTCCTGCAATTCTGCCTTGATTTCAAATCCTCTTCTTTGCCTTCCCTCAATATATTTGTGGACGAGAGTTATCATTTATAACTCTGCAGGTTTGTGAATTGCAGTGCCCTGAAGCTCCATTTTACAAGTCGGTTTTTTGGGAGCCGGCCGCAAAAGCGCAGGATGGCTTCAGGCCCTGTTCTGGTTCAGGGGGGCAGGTTGAGCCTGTGGTTAATTCTTCTTCCTGATGGGAAAATAGAGTGACCTGTGCCTCTCCCAACACCAAGAGCTAGTCTCTCATTGGTTCCCCGTCTTCCCATTCATCCTCAGGACAAATTGCAACCTGTACGGAACAGGAGGTTAAAGGTGCTGATGCTCCAAGTAGGGAGATTGCTAGTAAAGTGGCTGGAATGGCGAACCCGAGCACAAGGAGATGAGAAATGAGGTGCGTTTTAGAAACCTTTCCCCATCACACGGTGTACCATCTTCTGGGTTTCTCATGCATGTTTTCGATGTAGGAAGATGCCCTTGAACCTGGAGATTTGGGACCCATGCGATGGGTAGCACGCAGTATTACTTTAAAGGGTCTGCGTTTGCTCACCCAACCTCACCAAACCTCTCAGCCCCAAGAGTGTCCACCCTTATGTCTCACCCAGCTGTGGGTCTAGATATGGTCAATCCAGGTTGCATCACAGCCCCTGAACGAATTGTGTAAGAATTTCTCTCTCTTTCCCTGTCTTTGTTTCATGGGTTTTTAAAAGTAATTTATTTTTATAATGGGGTTTAGCTGCTTTTCACGGCTGTGTTTAGGCCGCTTTACACCCACTTGACCCACTAACAGAGAGATATCAATACATAGGTTTTAAGATTATTACTAGTCAGATATATTCTTGTGCGGTGAATCGGGCGTGTTGAGTCTGGTTGTCTGAGCAAGGAGTAGGTCTTGTCTGTTACATATTGGGTTTATGGAACGGTATCTGAGCTAATTTGTAACTCTTGTTTTATGTATCACCCCACCTCACCTTTCCCGTTAAGCAGCCATAGTGTGTTTTCTGCTTGTGTGACTCTGTTCTGTTTTGTAATTCAGTTCAAGTGTAACGGTTTTTACATTCCCTCTATAAGTGACACCTTATGAGAAGTGTCCTTTTCTGTGTGACTTATTTCACTTAGAATCGTCTTACCTAAATCCACTCATCATGCTGCTACTAGCCTTATGACATTGATTTCATGGCTGAGTGATATTCCATTGTACATAAGGACCACAACTTTTTTATCCATTTTTCGCTTTCCTGGGATATTTAAGGTGGAATGAAGTGGAGGTCCTTGTCAACAGAGCAGCCCTAAACTTTGGGGTGCTTGTGTCTTGCTGATTTTCAATTTTCCCACTTTATCCCCCCATGCGTGGAAGTGCCCTATGCTCTCTAAGCTGTGTTTTTTAGATGTTTCAGGACACACCGTACACTTCTCCAGAGTGGCTGTTGGCAATTTACATCCCGCCCATCAGTGTAGCAAGGCTCCCATTTCTCCATGGCCTGTCCTGCATTTCTGGTTTTGACACTTTTTTCAGCATGGCCCTTTTGACCGATGGGAAGCGAGACTTCTTTGTAGCGCTGATTTGCCTTTCCAGGTTGCTTGGTTGGCCAAAAAGGGCGTATTCGTTTTTTCCTGAATATATTCAGGAAAAAACGCATACGCCCTTTTTGGCCAAGGGCATCATTGTCAACGTTTTGCCGCTTTTCATGTGCTTTAAAGGCGATTCGAATCTACCTCCTGAAATCTGTTTCCTGCAATTCTGCCTTGATTTCAAATCCTCTTCTTTGCCTTCCCTCAATATATTTGTGGACAAGAGTTATCATTTATAACTCTGCAGGTTTGTGAATTGCAGTGCCCTGAAGCTCCATTTTACAAGTCACATTTTTGGGAGCCGGCCGCAAAAGCGCAGGATGGCTTCAGGCCCTGTTCTGGTTCAGGGGGGCAGGCTGAGCCTGTGGTTAATTCTTCTTCCTGATGGGAAAATAGAGTGCCCTGTGCCTGTCCCAACACCAAGAGCTAGTCTCTCATTGGTTCCCCGTCTTCCCGTTCATCCTCAGGACAAATTGCAACCTGTACGGAACAGGAGGTTAAAGGTGCTGATGCTCCAAGTAGGGAGATTGCTAGTAAAGTGGCTGGAATGGCGAAACCGAGCACAAGGAGATGAGAAATGAAGTGCGTTTTAGAAACCTTTCCCCATCACACGGTGTACCATCTTCTGGGTTTCTCATGCATGTTTTCGATGTAGGAAGATGCCCTTGAACCTGGAGATTTGGGACCCATGCGATGGGTAGCACGCAGTATTACTTTAAAGGGTCTGCGTTTCTCACCCAACCTCACCAGACCTCTCAGCCCCAAGAGTGTCCACCCTTATGTCTCATCCAGCTGTGGGTCTAGATATGGTCAATCCAGGTTGCATCACAGCCCCTGAACGAATTGTGTAAGAATTTCTCTCTCTTTCCCTGTCTTTGTTTCATGGGTTTTTAAAAGTAATTTATTTTTATAATGGGGTTTAGCTGCTTTTCACGGCTGTGTTTAGGCCGCTTTACACCCACTTGACCCACTAACAGAGAGATATCAATACATAGGTTTTAAGATTATTACTAGTCAGATATATTCTTGTGCGGTGAATCGGGCGTGTTGAGTCCAGTTCTCTGAGCAAGGAGTAGGTCTTGTCTATTACATATTGGGTTTATGGAACGGTATCTGAGCTAATTTGAAACTCTTGTTTTATGTATCACCCCACCTCACCTTTCCCGTTAAGCAGCCATAGTGTGTTTTCTGCATGTGTGACTCTGTTCTGTTTTGTAATTCAGTTCAAGTGTAACGGTTTTTACATTCCCTCTATAAGTGACACCTTATGAGAAGTGTCCTTTTCTGTGTGACTTATTTCACTTAGAATCGTCTTACCTAAATCCACTCATCATGCTGCTACTAGCCTTATGACATTGATTTCATGGCTGAGTGATATTCCATTGTACATAAGGACCACAACTTTTTTATCCATTTTTCGCTTTCCTGGGATATTTAAGGTGGAAGGAAGTGGAGGTCCTTGTCAACAGAGCAGCCCTAAACTTTGGGGTGCTTGTGTCTTGCTGATTTTCAATTTTCCCACTTTATCCCCCCATGCGTGGAAGTGCCCTATGCTCTCTAAGCTGTGTTTTTTAGATGTTTCAGGACACACCGTACACTTCTCCAGAGTGGCTGTTGGCAATTTACATCCCGCCCATCAGTGTAGCAAGGCTCCCATTTCTCCATGGCCTGTCCTGCATTTCTGGTTTTGACACTTTTTTCAGCATGGCCCTTTTGACCGATGGGAAGCGAGACTTCTTTGTAGCGCTGATTTGCCTTTCCAGGTTGCTTGGTTGGCCAAAAAGGGCGTATGCGTTTTTTCCTGAATGTATTCAGGAAAAAACGCATACGCCCTTTTTGGCCAAGGGCATCATTGTCAACGTTTTGCCGCTTTTCATGTGCTTTAAAGGCGATTCGAATCTATCTCCTGAAATCTGTTTCCTGCAATTCTGCCTTGATTTCAAATCCTCTTCTTTGCCTTCCCTCAATATATTTGTGGACGAGAGTTATCATTTATAACTCTGCAGGTTTGTGAATTGCAGTGCCCTGAAGCTCCATTTTACAAGTCGCTTTTTTGGGAGCCGGCCGCAAAAGCGCAGGATGGCTTCAGGCCCTGTTCTGGTTCAGGGGGGCAGGCTGAGCCTGTGGTTAATTCTTCTTCCTGATGGGAAAATAGAGTGACCTGTGCCTGTCCCAACACCAAGAGCTAGTCTCTCATTGGTTCCCCGTCTTCCCGTTCATCCTCAGGACAAATTGCAACCTGTACGGAACAGGAGGTTAAAGGTGCTGATGCTCCAAGTAGGGAGATTGCTAGTAAAGTGGCTGGAATGGCGAACCCGAGCACAAGGAGATGAGAAATGAGGTGCGTTTTAGAAACCTTTCCCCATCACACGGTGTACCATCTTCTGGGTTTCTCATGCATGTTTTCGATGTAGGAAGATGCCCTTGAACCTGGAGATTTGGGACCCATGCGATGGGTAGCACGCAGTATTACTTTAAAGGGTCTGCGTTTGCTCACCCAACCTCACCAAACCTCTCAGCCCCAAGAGTGTCCACCCTTATGTCTCATCCAGCTGTGGGTCTAGATATGGTCAATCCAGGTTGCATCACAGCCCCTGAACGAATTGTGTAAGAATTTCTCTCTCTTTCCCTGTCTTTGTTTCATGGGTTTTTAAAAGTAATTTATTTTTATAATGGGGTTTAGCTGCTTTTCACGGCTGTGTTTAGGCCGCTTTACACCCACTTGACCCACTAACAGAGAGATATCAATACATAGGTTTTAAGATTATTACTAGTCAGATATATTCTTGTGCGGTGAATCGGGCGTGTTGAGTCCAGTTCTCTGAGCAAGGAGTAGGTCTTGTCTATTACATATTGGGTTTATGGAACGGTATCTGAGCTAATTTGAAACTCTTGTTTTATGTATCACCCCACCTCACCTTTCCCGTTAAGCAGCCATAGTGTGTTTTCTGCATGTGTGACTCTGTTCTGTTTTGTAATTCAGTTCAAGTGTAACGGTTTTTACATTCCCTCTATAAGTGACACCTTATGAGAAGTGTCCTTTTCTGTGTGACTTATTTCACTTAGAATCGTCTTACCTAAATCCACTCATCATGCTGCTACTAGCCTTATGACATTGATTTCATGGCTGAGTGATATTCCATTGTACATAAGGACCACAACTTTTTTATCCATTTTTCGCTTTCCTGGGATATTTAAGGTGGAATGAAGTGGAGGTCCTTGTCAACAGAGCAGCCCTAAACTTTGGGGTGCTTGTGTCTTGCTGATTTTCAATTTTCCCACTTTATCCCCCCATGCGTGGAAGTGCCCTATGCTCTCTAAGCTGTGTTTTTTAGATGTTTCAGGACACACCGTACACTTCTCCAGAGTGGCTGTTGGCAATTTACATCCCGCCCATCAGTGTAGCAAGGCTCCCATTTCTCCATGGCCTGTCCTGCATTTCTGGTTTTGACACTTTTTTCAGCATGGCCCTTTTGACCGATGGGAAGCGAGACTTCTTTGTAGCGCTGATTTGCCTTTCCAGGTTGCTTGGTTGGCCAAAAAGGGCGTATGCGTTTTTTCCTGAATGTATTCAGGAAAAAACGCATACGCCCTTTTTGGCCAAGGGCATCATTGTCAACGTTTTGCCGCTTTTCATGTGCTTTAAAGGCGATTCGAATCTACCTCCTGAAATCTGTTTCCTGCAATTCTGCCTTGATTTCAAATCCTCTTCTTTGCCTTCCCTCAATATATTTGTGGACGAGAGTTATCATTTATAACTCTGCAGGTTTGTGAATTGCAGTGCCCTGAAGCTCCATTTTACAAGTCGATTTTTTGGGAGCCGGCCGCAAAAGCGCAGGATGGCTTCAGGCCCTGTTCTGGTTCAGGGGGGCAGGCTGAGCCTGTGGTTAATTCTTCTTCCTGATGGGAAAATAGAGTGACCTGTGCCTGTCCCAACACCAAGAGCTAGTCTCTCATTGGTTCCCCGTCTTCCCGTTCATCCTCAGGACAAATTGCAACCTGTACGGAACAGGAGGTTAAAGGTGCTGATGCTCCAAGTAGGGAGATTGCTAGTAAAGTGGCTGGAATGGCGAACCCGAGCACAAGGAGATGAGAAATGAGGTGCGTTTTAGAAACCTTTCCCCATCACACGGTGTACCATCTTCTGGGTTTCTCATGCATGTTTTCGATGTAGGAAGATGCCCTTGAACCTGGAGATTTGGGACCCATGCGATGGGTAGCACGCAGTATTACTTTAAAGGGTCTGCGTTTGCTCACCCAACCTCACCAAACCTCTCAGCCCCAAGAGTGTCCACCCTTATGTCTCATCCAGCTGTGGGTCTAGATATGGTCAATCCAGGTTGCATCACAGCCCCTGAACGAATTGTGTAAGAATTTCTCTCTCTTTCCCTGTCTTTGTTTCATGGGTTTTTAAAAGTAATTTATTTTTATAATGGGGTTTAGCTGCTTTTCACGGCTGTGTTTAGGCCGCTTTACACCCACTTGACCCACTAACAGAGAGATATCAATACATAGGTTTTAAGATTATTACTAGTCAGATATATTCTTGTGCGGTGAATCGGGCGTGTTGAGTCCAGTTCTCTGAGCAAGGAGTAGGTCTTGTCTATTACATATTGGGTTTATGGAACGGTATCTGAGCTAATTTGAAACTCTTGTTTTATGTATCACCCCACCTCACCTTTCCCGTTAAGCAGCCATAGTGTGTTTTCTGCATGTGTGACTCTGTTCTGTTTTGTAATTCAGTTCAAGTGTAACGGTTTTTACATTCCCTCTATAAGTGACACCTTATGAGAAGTGTCCTTTTCTGTGTGACTTATTTCACTTAGAATCGTCTTACCTAAATCCACTCATCATGCTGCTACTAGCCTTATGACATTGATTTCATGGCTGAGTGATATTCCATTGTACATAAGGACCACAACTTTTTTATCCATTTTTCGCTTTCCTGGGATATTTAAGGTGGAATGAAGTGGAGGTCCTTGTCAACAGAGCAGCCCTAAACTTTGGGGTGCTTGTGTCTTGCTGATTTTCAATTTTCCCACTTTATCCCCCCATGCGTGGAAGTGCCCTATGCTCTCTAAGCTGTGTTTTTTAGATGTTTCAGGACACACCGTACACTTCTCCAGAGTGGCTGTTGGCAATTTACATCCCGCCCATCAGTGTAGCAAGGCTCCCATTTCTCCATGGCCTGTCCTGCATTTCTGGTTTTGACACTTTTTTCAGCATGGCCCTTTTGACCGATGGGAAGCGAGACTTCTTTGTAGCGCTGATTTGCCTTTCCAGGTTGCTTGGTTGGCCAAAAAGGGCGTATGCGTTTTTTCCTGAATGTATTCAGGAAAAAACGCATACGCCCTTTTTGGCCAAGGGCATCATTGTCAACGTTTTGCCGCTTTTCATGTGCTTTAAAGGCGATTCGAATCTACCTCCTGAAATCTGTTTCCTGCAATTCTGCCTTGATTTCAAATCCTCTTCTTTGCCTTCCCTCAATATATTTGTGGACGAGAGTTATCATTTATAACTCTGCAGGTTTGTGAATTGCAGTGCCCTGAAGCTCCATTTTACAAGTCGCTTTTTTGGGAGCCGGCCGCAAAAGCGCAGGATGGCTTCAGGCCCTGTTCTGGTTCAGGGGGGCAGGCTGAGCCTGTGGTTAATTCTTCTTCCTGATGGGAAAATAGAGTGACCTGTGCCTGTCCCAACACCAAGAGCTAGTCTCTCATTGGTTCCCCGTCTTCCCGTTCATCCTCAGGACAAATTGCAACCTGTACGGAACAGGAGGTTAAAGGTGCTGATGCTCCAAGTAGGGAGATTGCTAGTAAAGTGGCTGGAATGGCGAACCCGAGCACAAGGAGATGAGAAATGAGGTGCGTTTTAGAAACCTTTCCCCATCACACGGTGTACCATCTTCTGGGTTTCTCATGCATGTTTTCGATGTAGGAAGATGCCCTTGAACCTGGAGATTTGGGACCCATGCGATGGGTAGCACGCAGTATTACTTTAAAGGGTCTGCGTTTGCTCACCCAACCTCACCAAACCTCTCAGCCCCAAGAGTGTCCACCCTTATGTCTCATCCAGCTGTGGGTCTAGATATGGTCAATCCAGGTTGCATCACAGCCCCTGAACGAATTGTGTAAGAATTTCTCTCTCTTTCCCTGTCTTTGTTTCATGGGTTTTTAAAAGTAATTTATTTTTATAATGGGGTTTAGCTGCTTTTCACGGCTGTGTTTAGGCCGCTTTACACCCACTTGACCCACTAACAGAGAGATATCAATACATAGGTTTTAAGATTATTACTAGTCAGATATATTCTTGTGCGGTGAATCGGGCGTGTTGAGTCCAGTTCTCTGAGCAAGGAGTAGGTCTTGTCTATTACATATTGGGTTTATGGAACGGTATCTGAGCTAATTTGAAACTCTTGTTTTATGTATCACCCCACCTCACCTTTCCCGTTAAGCAGCCATAGTGTGTTTTCTGCATGTGTGACTCTGTTCTGTTTTGTAATTCAGTTCAAGTGTAACGGTTTTTACATTCCCTCTATAAGTGACACCTTATGAGAAGTGTCCTTTTCTGTGTGACTTATTTCACTTAGAATCGTCTTACCTAAATCCACTCATCATGCTGCTACTAGCCTTATGACATTGATTTCATGGCTGAGTGATATTCCATTGTACATAAGGACCACAACTTTTTTATCCATTTTTCGCTTTCCTGGGATATTTAAGGTGGAAGGAAGTGGAGGTCCTTGTCAACAGAGCAGCCCTAAACTTTGGGGTGCTTGTGTCTTGCTGATTTTCAATTTTCCCACTTTATCCCCCCATGCGTGGAAGTGCCCTATGCTCTCTAAGCTGTGTTTTTTAGATGTTTCAGGACACACCGTACACTTCTCCAGAGTGGCTGTTGGCAATTTACATCCCGCCCATCAGTGTAGCAAGGCTCCCATTTCTCCATGGCCTGTCCTGCATTTCTGGTTTTGACACTTTTTTCAGCATGGCCCTTTTGACCGATGGGAAGCGAGACTTCTTTGTAGCGCTGATTTGCCTTTCCAGGTTGCTTGGTTGGCCAAAAAGGGCGTATGCGTTTTTTCCTGAATATATTCAGGAAAAAACGCATACGCCCTTTTTGGCCAAGGGCATCATTGTCAACGTTTTGCCGCTTTTCATGTGCTTTAAAGGCGATTCGAATCTACCTCCTGAAATCTGTTTCCTGCAATTCTGCCTTGATTTCAAATCCTCTTCTTTGCCTTCCCTCAATATATTTGTGGACGAGAGTTATCATTTATAACTCTGCAGGTTTGTGAATTGCAGTGCCCTGAAGCTCCATTTTACAAGTCGGTTTTTTGGGAGCCGGCCGCAGAAGCGCAGGATGGCTTCAGGCCCTGTTCTGGTTCAGGGGGGCAGGCTGAGCCTGTGGTTAATTCTTCTTCCTGATGGGAAAATAGAGTGACCTGTGCCTGTCCCAACACCAAGAGCTAGTCTCTCATTGGTTCCCCGTCTTCCCGTTCATCCTCAGGACAAATTGCAACCTGTACGGAACAGGAGGTTAAAGGTGCTGATGCTCCAAGTAGGGAGATTGCTAGTAAAGTGGCTGGAATGGCGAACCCGAGCACAAGGAGATGAGAAATGAGGTGCGTTTTAGAAACCTTTCCCCATCACACGGTGTACCATCTTCTGGGTTTCTCATGCATGTTTTCGATGTAGGAAGATGCCCTTGAACCTGGAGATTTGGGACCCATGCGATGGGTAGCACGCAGTATTACTTTAAAGGGTCTGCGTTTGCTCACCCAACCTCACCAAACCTCTCAGCCCCAAGAGTGTCCACCCTTATGTCTCATCCAGCTGTGGGTCTAGATATGGTCAATCCAGGTTGCATCACAGCCCCTGAACGAATTGTGTAAGAATTTCTCTCTCTTTCCCTGTCTTTGTTTCATGGGTTTTTAAAAGTAATTTATTTTTATAATGGGGTTTAGCTGCTTTTCACGGCTGTGTTTAGGCCGCTTTACACCCACTTGACCCACTAACAGAGAGATATCAATACATAGGTTTTAAGATTATTACTAGTCAGATATATTCTTGTGCGGTGAATCGGGCGTGTTGAGTCCAGTTCTCTGAGCAAGGAGTAGGTCTTGTCTATTACATATTGGGTTTATGGAACGGTATCTGAGCTAATTTGAAACTCTTGTTTTATGTATCACCCCACCTCACCTTTCCCGTTAAGCAGCCATAGTGTGTTTTCTGCATGTGTGACTCTGTTCTGTTTTGTAATTCAGTTCAAGTGTAACGGTTTTTACATTCCCTCTATAAGTGACACCTTATGAGAAGTGTCCTTTTCTGTGTGACTTATTTCACTTAGAATCGTCTTACCTAAATCCACTCATCATGCTGCTACTAGCCTTATGACATTGATTTCATGGCTGAGTGATATTCCATTGTACATAAGGACCACAACTTTTTTATCCATTTTTCGCTTTCCTGGGATATTTAAGGTGGAATGAAGTGGAGGTCCTTGTCAACAGAGCAGCCCTAAACTTTGGGGTGCTTGTGTCTTGCTGATTTTCAATTTTCCCACTTTATCCCCCCATGCGTGGAAGTGCCCTATGCTCTCTAAGCTGTGTTTTTTAGATGTTTCAGGACACACCGTACACTTCTCCAGAGTGGCTGTTGGCAATTTACATCCCGCCCTTCAGTGTAGCAAGGCTCCCATTTCTCCATGGCCTGTCCTGCATTTCTGGTTTTGACACTTTTTTCAGCATGGCCCTTTTGACCGATGGGAAGCGAGACTTCTTTGTAGCGCTGATTTGCCTTTCCAGGTTGCTTGGTTGGCCAAAAAGGGCGTATGCGTTTTTTCCTGAATGTATTCAGGAAAAAACGCATACGCCCTTTTTGGCCAAGGGCATCATTGTCAACGTTTTGCCGCTTTTCATGTGCTTTAAAGGCGATTCGAATCTACCTCCTGAAATCTGTTTCCTGCAATTCTGCCTTGATTTCAAATCCTCTTCTTTGCCTTCCCTCAATATATTTGTGGACGAGAGTTATCATTTATAACTCTGCAGGTTTGTGAATTGCAGTGCCCTGAAGCTCCATTTTACAAGTCGTTTTTTTGGGAGCCGGCCGCAAAAGGGCAGGATGGCTTCAGGCCCTGTTCTGGTTCAGGGGGGCAGGCTGAGCCTGTGGTTAATTCTTCTTCCTGATGGGAAAATAGAGTGACCTGTGCCTGTCCCAACACCAAGAGCTAGTCTCTCATTGGTTCCCCGTCTTCCCGTTCATCCTCAGGACAAATTGCAACCTGTACGGAACAGGAGGTTAAAGGTGCTGATGCTCCAAGTAGGGAGATTGCTAGTAAAGTGGCTGGAATGGCGAACCCGAGCACAAGGAGATGAGAAATGAGGTGCGTTTTAGAAACCTTTCCCCATCACACGGTGTACCATCTTCTGGGTTTCTCATGCATGTTTTCGATGTAGGAAGATGCCCTTGAACCTGGAGATTTGGGACCCATGCGATGGGTAGCACGCAGTATTACTTTAAAGGGTCTGCGTTTGCTCACCCAACCTCACCAAACCTCTCAGCCCCAAGAGTGTCCACCCTTATGTCTCATCCAGCTGTGGGTCTAGATATGGTCAATCCAGGTTGCATCACAGCCCCTGAACGAATTGTGTAAGAATTTCTCTCTCTTTCCCTGTCTTTGTTTCATGGGTTTTTAAAAGTAATTTATTTTTATAATGGGGTTTAGCTGCTTTTCACGGCTGTGTTTAGGCCGCTTTACACCCACTTGACCCACTAACAGAGAGATATCAATACATAGGTTTTAAGATTATTACTAGTCAGATATATTCTTGTGCGGTGAATCGGGCGTGTTGAGTCCAGTTCTCTGAGCAAGGAGTAGGTCTTGTCTATTACATATTGGGTTTATGGAACGGTATCTGAGCTAATTTGAAACTCTTGTTTTATGTATCACCCCACCTCACCTTTCCCGTTAAGCAGCCATAGTGTGTTTTCTGCATGTGTGACTCTGTTCTGTTTTGTAATTCAGTTCAAGTGTAACGGTTTTTACATTCCCTCTATAAGTGACACCTTATGAGAAGTGTCCTTTTCTGTGTGACTTATTTCACTTAGAATCGTCTTACCTAAATCCACTCATCATGCTGCTACTAGCCTTATGACATTGATTTCATGGCTGAGTGATATTCCATTGTACATAAGGACCACAACTTTTTTATCCATTTTTCGCTTTCCTGGGATATTTAAGGTGGAATGAAGTGGAGGTCCTTGTCAACAGAGCAGCCCTAAACTTTGGGGTGCTTGTGTCTTGCTGATTTTCAATTTTCCCACTTTATCCCCCCATGCGTGGAAGTGCCCTATGCTCTCTAAGCTGTGTTTTTTAGATGTTTCAGGACACACCGTACACTTCTCCAGAGTGGCTGTTGGCAATTTACATCCCGCCCTTCAGTGTAGCAAGGCTCCCATTTCTCCATGGCCTGTCCTGCATTTCTGGTTTTGACACTTTTTTCAGCATGGCCCTTTTGACCGATGGGAAGCGAGACTTCTTTGTAGCGCTGATTTGCCTTTCCAGGTTGCTTGGTTGGCCAAAAAGGGCGTATGCGTTTTTTCCTGAATGTATTCAGGAAAAAACGCATACGCCCTTTTTGGCCAAGGGCATCATTGTCAACGTTTTGCCGCTTTTCATGTGCTTTAAAGGCGATTCGAATCTACCTCCTGAAATCTGTTTCCTGCAATTCTGCCTTGATTTCAAATCCTCTTCTTTGCCTTCCCTCAATATATTTGTGGACGAGAGTTATCATTTATAACTCTGCAGGTTTGTGAATTGCAGTGCCCTGAAGCTCCATTTTACAAGTCGATTTTTTGGGAGCCGGCCGCAGAAGTGCAGGATGGCTTCAGGCCCTGTTCTGGTTCAGGGGGGCAGGCTGAGCCTGTGGTTAATTCTTCTTCCTGATGGGAAAATAGAGTGACCTGTGCCTGTCCCAACACCAAGAGCTAGTCTCTCATTGGTTCCCCGTCTTCCCGTTCATCCTCAGGACAAATTGCAACCTGTACGGAACAGGAGGTTAAAGGTGCTGATGCTCCAAGTAGGGAGATTGCTAGTAAAGTGGCTGGAATGGCGAACCCGAGCACAAGGAGATGAGAAATGAGGTGCGTTTTAGAAACCTTTCCCCATCACACGGTGTACCATCTTCTGGGTTTCTCATGCATGTTTTCGATGTAGGAAGATGCCCTTGAACCTGGAGATTTGGGACCCATGCGATGGGTAGCACGCAGTATTACTTTAAAGGGTCTGCGTTTGCTCACCCAACCTCACCAAACCTCTCAGCCCCAAGAGTGTCCACCCTTATGTCTCATCCAGCTGTGGGTCTAGATATGGTCAATCCAGGTTGCATCACAGCCCCTGAACGAATTGTGTAAGAATTTCTCTCTCTTTCCCTGTCTTTGTTTCATGGGTTTTTAAAAGTAATTTATTTTTATAATGGGGTTTAGCTGCTTTTCACGGCTGTGTTTAGGCCGCTTTACACCCACTTGACCCACTAACAGAGAGATATCAATACATAGGTTTTAAGATTATTACTAGTCAGATATATTCTTGTGCGGTGAATCGGGCGTGTTGAGTCCAGTTCTCTGAGCAAGGAGTAGGTCTTGTCTATTACATATTGGGTTTATGGAACGGTATCTGAGCTAATTTGAAACTCTTGTTTTATGTATCACCCCACCTCACCTTTCCCGTTAAGCAGCCATAGTGTGTTTTCTGCATGTGTGACTCTGTTCTGTTTTGTAATTCAGTTCAAGTGTAACGGTTTTTACATTCCCTCTATAAGTGACACCTTATGAGAAGTGTCCTTTTCTGTGTGACTTATTTCACTTAGAATCGTCTTACCTAAATCCACTCATCATGCTGCTACTAGCCTTATGACATTGATTTCATGGCTGAGTGATATTCCATTGTACATAAGGACCACAACTTTTTTATCCATTTTTCGCTTTCCTGGGATATTTAAGGTGGAATGAAGTGGAGGTCCTTGTCAACAGAGCAGCCCTAAACTTTGGGGTGCTTGTGTCTTGCTGATTTTCAATTTTCCCACTTTATCCCCCCATGCGTGGAAGTGCCCTATGCTCTCTAAGCTGTGTTTTTTAGATGTTTCAGGACACACCGTACACTTCTCCAGAGTGGCTGTTGGCAATTTACATCCCGCCCATCAGTGTAGCAAGGCTCCCATTTCTCCATGGCCTGTCCTGCATTTCTGGTTTTGACACTTTTTTCAGCATGGCCCTTTTGACCGATGGGAAGCGAGACTTCTTTGTAGCGCTGATTTGCCTTTCCAGGTTGCTTGGTTGGCCAAAAAGGGCGTATGCGTTTTTTCCTGAATGTATTCAGGAAAAAACGCATACGCCCTTTTTGGCCAAGGGCATCATTGTCAACGTTTTGCCGCTTTTCATGTGCTTTAAAGGCGATTCGAATCTACCTCCTGAAATCTGTTTCCTGCAATTCTGCCTTGATTTCAAATCCTCTTCTTTGCCTTCCCTCAATATATTTGTGGACGAGAGTTATCATTTATAACTCTGCAGGTTTGTGAATTGCAGTGCCCTGAAGCTCCATTTTACAAGTCGGTTTTTTGGGAGCCGGCCGCAAAAGGGCAGGATGGCTTCAGGCCCTGTTCTGGTTCAGGGGGGCAGGCTGAGCCTGTGGTTAATTCTTCTTCCTGATGGGAAAATAGAGTGACCTGTGCCTGTCCCAACACCAAGAGCTAGTCTCTCATTGGTTCCCCGTCTTCCCGTTCATCCTCAGGACAAATTGCAACCTGTACGGAACAGGAGGTTAAAGGTGCTGATGCTCCAAGTAGGGAGATTGCTAGTAAAGTGGCTGGAATGGCGAACCCGAGCACAAGGAGATGAGAAATGAGGTGCGTTTTAGAAACCTTTCCCCATCACACGGTGTACCATCTTCTGGGTTTCTCATGCATGTTTTCGATGTAGGAAGATGCCCTTGAACCTGGAGATTTGGGACCCATGCGATGGGTAGCACGCAGTATTACTTTAAAGGGTCTGCATTTGCTCACCCAACCTCACCAAACCTCTCAGCCCCAAGAGTGTCCACCCTTATGTCTCATCCAGCTGTGGGTCTAGATATGGTCAATCCAGGTTGCATCACAGCCCCTGAACGAATTGTGTAAGAATTTCTCTCTCTTTCCCTGTCTTTGTTTCATGGGTTTTTAAAAGTAATTTATTTTTATAATGGGGTTTAGCTGCTTTTCACGGCTGTGTTTAGGCCGCTTTACACCCACTTGACCCACTAACAGAGAGATATCAATACATAGGTTTTAAGATTATTACTAGTCAGATATATTCTTGTGCGGTGAATCGGGCGTGTTGAGTCCAGTTCTCTGAGCAAGGAGTAGGTCTTGTCTATTACATATTGGGTTTATGGAACGGTATCTGAGCTAATTTGAAACTCTTGTTTTATGTATCACCCCACCTCACCTTTCCCGTTAAGCAGCCATAGTGTGTTTTCTGCATGTGTGACTCTGTTCTGTTTTGTAATTCAGTTCAAGTGTAACGGTTTTTACATTCCCTCTATAAGTGACACCTTATGAGAAGTGTCCTTTTCTGTGTGACTTATTTCACTTAGAATCGTCTTACCTAAATCCACTCATCATGCTGCTACTAGCCTTATGACATTGATTTCATGGCTGAGTGATATTCCATTGTACATAAGGACCACAACTTTTTTATCCATTTTTCGCTTTCCTGGGATATTTAAGGTGGAATGAAGTGGAGGTCCTTGTCAACAGAGCAGCCCTAAACTTTGGGGTGCTTGTGTCTTGCTGATTTTCAATTTTCCCACTTTATCCCCCCATGCGTGGAAGTGCCCTATGCTCTCTAAGCTGTGTTTTTTAGATGTTTCAGGACACACCGTACACTTCTCCAGAGTGGCTGTTGGCAATTTACATCCCGCCCATCAGTGTAGCAAGGCTCCCATTTCTCCATGGCCTGTCCTGCATTTCTGGTTTTGACACTTTTTTCAGCATGGCCCTTTTGACCGATGGGAAGCGAGACTTCTTTGTAGCGCTGATTTGCCTTTCCAGGTTGCTTGGTTGGCCAAAAAGGGCGTATGCGTTTTTTCCTGAATGTATTCAGGAAAAAACGCATACGCCCTTTTTGGCCAAGGGCATCATTGTCAACGTTTTGCCGCTTTTCATGTGCTTTAAAGGCGATTCGAATCTACCTCCTGAAATCTGTTTCCTGCAATTCTGCCTTGATTTCAAATCCTCTTCTTTGCCTTCCCTCAATATATTTGTGGACGAGAGTTATCATTTATAACTCTGCAGGTTTGTGAATTGCAGTGCCCTGAAGCTCCATTTTACAAGTCGGTTTTTTGGGAGCCGGCCGCAAAAGGGCAGGATGGCTTCAGGCCCTGTTCTGGTTCAGGGGGGCAGGCTGAGCCTGTGGTTAATTCTTCTTCCTGATGGGAAAATAGAGTGACCTGTGCCTGTCCCAACACCAAGAGCTAGTCTCTCATTGGTTCCCCGTCTTCCCGTTCATCCTCAGGACAAATTGCAACCTGTACGGAACAGGAGGTTAAAGGTGCTGATGCTCCAAGTAGGGAGATTGCTAGTAAAGTGGCTGGAATGGCGAACCCGAGCACAAGGAGATGAGAAATGAGGTGCGTTTTAGAAACCTTTCCCCATCACACGGTGTACCATCTTCTGGGTTTCTCATGCATGTTTTCGATGTAGGAAGATGCCCTTGAACCTGGAGATTTGGGACCCATGCGATGGGTAGCACGCAGTATTACTTTAAAGGGTCTGCATTTGCTCACCCAACCTCACCAAACCTCTCAGCCCCAAGAGTGTCCACCCTTATGTCTCATCCAGCTGTGGGTCTAGATATGGTCAATCCAGGTTGCATCACAGCCCCTGAACGAATTGTGTAAGAATTTCTCTCTCTTTCCCTGTCTTTGTTTCATGGGTTTTTAAAAGTAATTTATTTTTATAATGGGGTTTAGCTGCTTTTCACGGCTGTGTTTAGGCCGCTTTACACCCACTTGACCCACTAACAGAGAGATATCAATACATAGGTTTTAAGATTATTACTAGTCAGATATATTCTTGTGCGGTGAATCGGGCGTGTTGAGTCCAGTTCTCTGAGCAAGGAGTAGGTCTTGTCTATTACATATTGGGTTTATGGAACGGTATCTGAGCTAATTTGAAACTCTTGTTTTATGTATCACCCCACCTCACCTTTCCCGTTAAGCAGCCATAGTGTGTTTTCTGCATGTGTGACTCTGTTCTGTTTTGTAATTCAGTTCAAGTGTAACGGTTTTTACATTCCCTCTATAAGTGACACCTTATGAGAAGTGTCCTTTTCTGTGTGACTTATTTCACTTAGAATCGTCTTACCTAAATCCACTCATCATGCTGCTACTAGCCTTATGACATTGATTTCATGGCTGAGTGATATTCCATTGTACATAAGGACCACAACTTTTTTATCCATTTTTCGCTTTCCTGGGATATTTAAGGTGGAATGAAGTGGAGGTCCTTGTCAACAGAGCAGCCCTAAACTTTGGGGTGCTTGTGTCTTGCTGATTTTCAATTTTCCCACTTTATCCCCCCATGCGTGGAAGTGCCCTATGCTCTCTAAGCTGTGTTTTTTAGATGTTTCAGGACACACCGTACACTTCTCCAGAGTGGCTGTTGGCAATTTACATCCCGCCCATCAGTGTAGCAAGGCTCCCATTTCTCCATGGCCTGTCCTGCATTTCTGGTTTTGACACTTTTTTCAGCATGGCCCTTTTGACCGATGGGAAGCGAGACTTCTTTGTAGCGCTGATTTGCCTTTCCAGGTTGCTTGGTTGGCCAAAAGGGGCGTATGCGTTTTTTCCTGAATATATTCAGGAAAAAACGCATACGCCCTTTTTGGCCAAGGGCATCATTGTCAACGTTTTGCCGCTTTTCATGTGCTTTAAAGGCGATTCGAATCTACCTCCTGAAATCTGTTTCCTGCAATTCTGCCTTGATTTCAAATCCTCTTCTTTGCCTTCCCTCAATATATTTGTGGACGAGAGTTATCATTTATAACTCTGCAGGTTTGTGAATTGCAGTGCCCTGAAGCTCCATTTTACAAGTCGGTTTTTTGGGAGCCGGCCGCAAATGCGCAGGATGGCTTCAGGCCCTGTTCTGGTTCAGGGAGGCAGGCTGAGCCTGTGGTTAATTCTTCTTCCTGATGGGAAAATAGAGTGACCTGTGCCTCTCCCAACACCAAGAGCTAGTCTCTCATTGGTTCCCCGTCTTCCCGTTCATCCTCAGCACAAATTGCAACCTGTACGGAACAGGAGGTTAAAGGTGCTGATGCTCCAAGTAGGGAGATTGCTAGTAAAGTGGCTGGAATGGCGAACCCGAGCACAAGGAGATGAGAAATGAGGTGCGTTTTAGAAACCTTTCCCCATCACACGGTGTACCATCTTCTGGGTTTCTCATGCATGTTTTCGATGTAGGAAGATGCCCTTGAACCTGGAGATTTGGGACCCATGCGATGGGTAGCACGCAGTATTACTTTAAAGGGTCTGCGTTTGCTCACCCAACCTCACCAAACCTCTCAGCCCCAAGAGTGTCCACCCTTATGTCTCATCCAGCTGTGGGTCTAGATATGGTCAATCCAGGTTGCATCACAGCCCCTGAAAGAATTGTGTAAGAATTTCTCTCTCTTTCCCTGTCTTTGTTTCATGGGTTTTTAAAAGTAATTTATTTTTATAATGGGGTTTAGCTGCTTTTCACGGCTGTGTTTAGGCCGCTTTACACCCACTTGACCCACTAACAGAGAGATATCAATACATAGGTTTTAAGATTATTACTAGTCAGATATATTCTTGTGCGGTGAATCGGGCGTGTTGAGTCCAGTTCTCTGAGCAAGGAGTAGGTCTTGTCTATTACATATTGGGTTTATGGAACGGTATCTGAGCTAATTTGAAACTCTTGTTTTATGTATCACCCCACCTCACCTTTCCCGTTAAGCAGCCATAGTGTGTTTTCTGCATGTGTGACTCTGTTCTGTTTTGTAATTCAGTTCAAGTGTAACGGTTTTTACATTCCCTCTATAAGTGACACCTTATGAGAAGTGTCCTTTTCTGTGTGACTTATTTCACTTAGAATCGTCTTACCTAAATCCACTCATCATGCTGCTACTAGCCTTATGACATTGATTTCATGGCTGAGTGATATTCCATTGTACATAAGGACCACAACTTTTTTATCCATTTTTCGCTTTCCTGGGATATTTAAGGTGGAATGAAGTGGAGGTCCTTGTCAACAGAGCAGCCCTAAACTTTGGGGTGGTTGTATCTTGCTGATTTTCAATTTTCCCACTTTATCCCCCCATGCGTGGAAGTGCCCTATGCTCTCTAAGCTGTGTTTTTTAGATGTTTCAGGACACACCGTACACTTCTCCAGAGTGGCTGTTGGCAATTTACATCCCGCCCATCAGTGTAGCAAGGCTCCCATTTCTCCATGGCCTGTCCTGCATTTCTGGTTTTGACACTTTTTTCAGCATGGCCCTTTTGACCGATGGGAAGCGAGACTTCTTTGTAGCGCTGATTTGCCTTTCCAGGTTGCTTGGTTGGCCAAAAAGGGCGTATGCGTTTTTTCCTGAATGTATTCAGGAAAAAACGCATACGCCCTTTTTGGCCAAGGGCATCATTGTCAACGTTTTGCCGCTTTTCATGTGCTTTAAAGGCGATTCGAATCTACCTCCTGAAATCTGTTTCCTGCAATTCTGCCTTGATTTCAAATCCTCTTCTTTGCCTTCCCTCAATATATTTGTGGACGAGAGTTATCATTTATAACTCTGCAGGTTTGTGAATTGCAGTGCCCTGAAGCTCCATTTTACAAGTCGGTTTTTTGGGAGCCGGCCGCAAAAGGGCTGGATGGCTTCAGGCCCTGTTCTGGTTCAGGGGGGCAGGCTGAGCCTGTGGTTAATTCTTCTTCCTGATGGGAAAATAGAGTGACCTGTGCCTCTCCCAACACCAAGAGCTAGTCTCTCATTGGTTCCCCGTCTTCCCGTTCATCCTCAGGACAAATTGCAACCTGTACGGAACAGGAGGTTAAAGGTGCTGATGCTCCAAGTAGGGAGATTGCTAGTAAAGTGGCTGGAATGGCGAACCCGAGCACAAGGAGATGAGAAATGAGGTGCGTTTTAGAAACCTTTCCCCATCACACGGTGTACCATCTTCTGGGTTTCTCATGCATGTTTTCGATGTAGGAAGATGCCCTTGAACCTGGAGATTTGGGACCCATGCGATGGGTAGCACGCAGTATTACTTTAAAGGGTCTGCGTTTGCTCACCCAACCTCACCAAACCTCTCAGCCCCAAGAGTGTCCACCCTTATGTCTCATCCAGCTGTGGGTCTAGATATGGTCAATCCAGGTTGCATCACAGCCCCTGAACGAATTGTGTAAGAATTTCTCTCTCTTTCCCTGTCTTTGTTTCATGGGTTTTTAAAAGTAATTTATTTTTATAATGGGGTTTAGCTGCTTTTCACGCCTGTGTTTAGGCCGCTTTACACCCACTTGACCCACTAACAGAGAGATATCAATACATAGGTTTTAAGATTATTACTAGTCAGATATATTCTTGTGCGGTGAATCGGGCATGTTGAGTCCAGTTCTCTGAGCAAGGAGTAGGTCTTGTCTATTACATATTGGGTTTATGGAACGGTATCTGAGCTAATTTGAAACTCTTGTTTTATGTATCACCCCACCTCACCTTTCCCGTTAAGCAGCCATAGTGTGTTTTCTGCATGTGTGACTCTGTTCTGTTTTGTAATTCAGTTCAAGTGTAACGGTTTTTACATTCCCTCTATAAGTGACACCTTATGAGAAGTGTCCTTTTCTGTGTGACTTATTTCACTTAGAATCGTCTTACCTAAATCCACTCATCATGCTGCTACTAGCCTTATGACATTGATTTCATGGCTGAGTGATATTCCATTGTACATAAGGACCACAACTTTTTTATCCATTTTTCGCTTTCCTGGGATATTTAAGGTGGAAGGAAGTGGAGGTCCTTGTCAACAGAGCAGCCCTAAACTTTGGGGTGCTTGTGTCTTGCTGATTTTCAATTTTCCCACTTTATCCCCCCATGCGTGGAAGTGCCCTATGCTCTCTAAGCTGTGTTTTTTAGATGTTTCAGGACACACCGTACACTTCTCCAGAGTGGCTGTTGGCAATTTACATCCCGCCCATCAGTGTAGCAAGGCTCCCATTTCTCCATGGCCTGTCCTGCATTTCTGGTTTTGACACTTTTTTCAGCATGGCCCTTTTGACCGATGGGAAGCGAGACTTCTTTGTAGCGCTGATTTGCCTTTCCAGGTTGCTTGGTTGGCCAAAAAGGGCGTATGCGTTTTTTCCTGAATGTATTCAGGAAAAAACGCATACGCCCTTTTTGGCCAAGGGCATCATTGTCAACGTTTTGCCGCTTTTCATGTGCTTTAAAGGCGATTCGAATCTACCTCCTGAAATCTGTTTCCTGCAATTCTGCCTTGATTTCAAATCCTCTTCTTTGCCTTCCCTCAATATATTTGTGGACGAGAGTTATCATTTATAACTCTGCAGGTTTGTGAATTGCAGTGCCCTGAAGCTCCATTTTACAAGTCGCTTTTTTGGGAGCCGGCCGCAAAAGGGCAGGATGGCTTCAGGCCCTGTTCTGGTTCAGGGGGGCAGGCTGAGCCTGTGGTTAATTCTTCTTCCTGATGGGAAAATAGAGTGACCTGTGCCTCTCCCAACACCAAGAGCTAGTCTCTCATTGGTTCCCCGTCTTCCCGTTCATCCTCAGGACAAATTGCAACCTGTACGGAACAGGAGGTTAAAGGTGCTGATGCTCCAAGTAGGGAGATTGCTAGTAAAGTGGCTGGAATGGCGAACCCGAGCACAAGGAGATGAGAAATGAGGTGCGTTTTAGAAACCTTTCCCCATCACACGGTGTACCATCTTCTGGGTTTCTCATGCATGTTTTCGATGTAGGAAGATGCCCTTGAACCTGGAGATTTGGGACCCATGCGATGGGTAGCACGCAGTATTACTTTAAAGGGTCTGCGTTTGCTCACCCAACCTCACCAAACCTCTCAGCCCCAAGAGTGTCCACCCTTATGTCTCATCCAGCTGTGGGTCTAGATATGGTCAATCCAGGTTGCATCACAGCCCCTGAACGAATTGTGTAAGAATTTCTCTCTCTTTCCCTGTCTTTGTTTCATGGGTTTTTAAAAGTAATTTATTTTTATAATGGGGTTTAGCTGCTTTTCACGCCTGTGTTTAGGCCGCTTTACACCCACTTGACCCACTAACAGAGAGATATCAATACATAGGTTTTAAGATTATTACTAGTCAGATATATTCTTGTGCGGTGAATCGGGCGTGTTGAGTCCAGTTCTCTGAGCAAGGAGTAGGTCTTGTCTATTACATATTGGGTTTATGGAACGGTATCTGAGCTAATTTGAAACTCTTGTTTTATGTATCACCCCACCTCACCTTTCCCGTTAAGCAGCCATAGTGTGTTTTCTGCATGTGTGACTCTGTTCTGTTTTGTAATTCAGTTCAAGTGTAACGGTTTTTACATTCCCTCTATAAGTGACACCTTATGAGAAGTGTCCTTTTCTGTGTGACTTATTTCACTTAGAATCGTCTTACCTAAATCCACTCATCATGCTGCTACTAGCCTTATGACATTGATTTCATGGCTGAGTGATATTCCATTGTACATAAGGACCACAACTTTTTTATCCATTTTTCGCTTTCCTGGGATATTTAAGGTGGAAGGAAGTGGAGGTCCTTGTCAACAGAGCAGCCCTAAACTTTGGGGTGCTTGTGTCTTGCTGATTTTCAATTTTCCCACTTTATCCCCCCATGCGTGGAAGTGCCCTATGCTCTCTAAGCTGTGTTTTTTAGATGTTTCAGGACACACCGTACACTTCTCCAGAGTGGCTGTTGGCAATTTACATCCCGCCCATCAGTGTAGCAAGGCTCCCATTTCTCCATGGCCTGTCCTGCATTTCTGGTTTTGACACTTTTTTCAGCATGGCCCTTTTGACCGATGGGAAGCGAGACTTCTTTGTAGCGCTGATTTGCCTTTCCAGGTTGCTTGGTTGGCCAAAAGGGGCGTATGCGTTTTTTCCTGAATATATTCAGGAAAAAACGCATACGCCCTTTTTGGCCAAGGGCATCATTGTCAACGTTTTGCCGCTTTTCATGTGCTTTAAAGGCGATTCGAATCTACCTCCTGAAATCTGTTTCCTGCAATTCTGCCTTGATTTCAAATCCTCTTCTTTGCCTTCCCTCAATATATTTGTGGACGAGAGTTATCATTTATAACTCTGCAGGTTTGTGAATTGCAGTGCCCTGAAGCTCCATTTTACAAGTCGGTTTTTTGGGAGCCGGCCGCAAATGCGCAGGATGGCTTCAGGCCCTGTTCTGGTTCAGGGAGGCAGGCTGAGCCTGTGGTTAATTCTTCTTCCTGATGGGAAAATAGAGTGACCTGTGCCTCTCCCAACACCAAGAGCTAGTCTCTCATTGGTTCCCCGTCTTCCCGTTCATCCTCAGCACAAATTGCAACCTGTACGGAACAGGAGGTTAAAGGTGCTGATGCTCCAAGTAGGGAGATTGCTAGTAAAGTGGCTGGAATGGCGAACCCGAGCACAAGGAGATGAGAAATGAGGTGCGTTTTAGAAACCTTTCCCCATCACACGGTGTACCATCTTCTGGGTTTCTCATGCATGTTTTCGATGTAGGAAGATGCCCTTGAACCTGGAGATTTGGGACCCATGCGATGGGTAGCACGCAGTATTACTTTAAAGGGTCTGCGTTTGCTCACCCAACCTCACCAAACCTCTCAGCCCCAAGAGTGTCCACCCTTATGTCTCATCCAGCTGTGGGTCTAGATATGGTCAATCCAGGTTGCATCACAGCCCCTGAAAGAATTGTGTAAGAATTTCTCTCTCTTTCCCTGTCTTTGTTTCATGGGTTTTTAAAAGTAATTTATTTTTATAATGGGGTTTAGCTGCTTTTCACGGCTGTGTTTAGGCCGCTTTACACCCACTTGACCCACTAACAGAGAGATATCAATACATAGGTTTTAAGATTATTACTAGTCAGATATATTCTTGTGCGGTGAATCGGGCGTGTTGAGTCCAGTTCTCTGAGCAAGGAGTAGGTCTTGTCTATTACATATTGGGTTTATGGAACGGTATCTGAGCTAATTTGAAACTCTTGTTTTATGTATCACCCCACCTCACCTTTCCCGTTAAGCAGCCATAGTGTGTTTTCTGCATGTGTGACTCTGTTCTGTTTTGTAATTCAGTTCAAGTGTAACGGTTTTTACATTCCCTCTATAAGTGACACCTTATGAGAAGTGTCCTTTTCTGTGTGACTTATTTCACTTAGAATCGTCTTACCTAAATCCACTCATCATGCTGCTACTAGCCTTATGACATTGATTTCATGGCTGAGTGATATTCCATTGTACATAAGGACCACAACTTTTTTATCCATTTTTCGCTTTCCTGGGATATTTAAGGTGGAATGAAGTGGAGGTCCTTGTCAACAGAGCAGCCCTAAACTTTGGGGTGGTTGTATCTTGCTGATTTTCAATTTTCCCACTTTATCCCCCCATGCGTGGAAGTGCCCTATGCTCTCTAAGCTGTGTTTTTTAGATGTTTCAGGACACACCGTACACTTCTCCAGAGTGGCTGTTGGCAATTTACATCCCGCCCATCAGTGTAGCAAGGCTCCCATTTCTCCATGGCCTGTCCTGCATTTCTGGTTTTGACACTTTTTTCAGCATGGCCCTTTTGACCGATGGGAAGCGAGACTTCTTTGTAGCGCTGATTTGCCTTTCCAGGTTGCTTGGTTGGCCAAAAAGGGCGTATGCGTTTTTTCCTGAATGTATTCAGGAAAAAACGCATACGCCCTTTTTGGCCAAGGGCATCATTGTCAACGTTTTGCCGCTTTTCATGTGCTTTAAAGGCGATTCGAATCTACCTCCTGAAATCTGTTTCCTGCAATTCTGCCTTGATTTCAAATCCTCTTCTTTGCCTTCCCTCAATATATTTGTGGACGAGAGTTATCATTTATAACTCTGCAGGTTTGTGAATTGCAGTGCCCTGAAGCTCCATTTTACAAGTCGGTTTTTTGGGAGCCGGCCGCAAAAGGGCTGGATGGCTTCAGGCCCTGTTCTGGTTCAGGGGGGCAGGCTGAGCCTGTGGTTAATTCTTCTTCCTGATGGGAAAATAGAGTGACCTGTGCCTCTCCCAACACCAAGAGCTAGTCTCTCATTGGTTCCCCGTCTTCCCGTTCATCCTCAGGACAAATTGCAACCTGTACGGAACAGGAGGTTAAAGGTGCTGATGCTCCAAGTAGGGAGATTGCTAGTAAAGTGGCTGGAATGGCGAACCCGAGCACAAGGAGATGAGAAATGAGGTGCGTTTTAGAAACCTTTCCCCATCACACGGTGTACCATCTTCTGGGTTTCTCATGCATGTTTTCGATGTAGGAAGATGCCCTTGAACCTGGAGATTTGGGACCCATGCGATGGGTAGCACGCAGTATTACTTTAAAGGGTCTGCGTTTGCTCACCCAACCTCACCAAACCTCTCAGCCCCAAGAGTGTCCACCCTTATGTCTCATCCAGCTGTGGGTCTAGATATGGTCAATCCAGGTTGCATCACAGCCCCTGAACGAATTGTGTAAGAATTTCTCTCTCTTTCCCTGTCTTTGTTTCATGGGTTTTTAAAAGTAATTTATTTTTATAATGGGGTTTAGCTGCTTTTCACGCCTGTGTTTAGGCCGCTTTACACCCACTTGACCCACTAACAGAGAGATATCAATACATAGGTTTTAAGATTATTACTAGTCAGATATATTCTTGTGCGGTGAATCGGGCATGTTGAGTCCAGTTCTCTGAGCAAGGAGTAGGTCTTGTCTATTACATATTGGGTTTATGGAACGGTATCTGAGCTAATTTGAAACTCTTGTTTTATGTATCACCCCACCTCACCTTTCCCGTTAAGCAGCCATAGTGTGTTTTCTGCATGTGTGACTCTGTTCTGTTTTGTAATTCAGTTCAAGTGTAACGGTTTTTACATTCCCTCTATAAGTGACACCTTATGAGAAGTGTCCTTTTCTGTGTGACTTATTTCACTTAGAATCGTCTTACCTAAATCCACTCATCATGCTGCTACTAGCCTTATGACATTGATTTCATGGCTGAGTGATATTCCATTGTACATAAGGACCACAACTTTTTTATCCATTTTTCGCTTTCCTGGGATATTTAAGGTGGAAGGAAGTGGAGGTCCTTGTCAACAGAGCAGCCCTAAACTTTGGGGTGCTTGTGTCTTGCTGATTTTCAATTTTCCCACTTTATCCCCCCATGCGTGGAAGTGCCCTATGCTCTCTAAGCTGTGTTTTTTAGATGTTTCAGGACACACCGTACACTTCTCCAGAGTGGCTGTTGGCAATTTACATCCCGCCCATCAGTGTAGCAAGGCTCCCATTTCTCCATGGCCTGTCCTGCATTTCTGGTTTTGACACTTTTTTCAGCATGGCCCTTTTGACCGATGGGAAGCGAGACTTCTTTGTAGCGCTGATTTGCCTTTCCAGGTTGCTTGGTTGGCCAAAAAGGGCGTATGCGTTTTTTCCTGAATGTATTCAGGAAAAAACGCATACGCCCTTTTTGGCCAAGGGCATCATTGTCAACGTTTTGCCGCTTTTCATGTGCTTTAAAGGCGATTCGAATCTACCTCCTGAAATCTGTTTCCTGCAATTCTGCCTTGATTTCAAATCCTCTTCTTTGCCTTCCCTCAATATATTTGTGGACGAGAGTTATCATTTATAACTCTGCAGGTTTGTGAATTGCAGTGCCCTGAAGCTCCATTTTACAAGTCGCTTTTTTGGGAGCCGGCCGCAAAAGGGCAGGATGGCTTCAGGCCCTGTTCTGGTTCAGGGGGGCAGGCTGAGCCTGTGGTTAATTCTTCTTCCTGATGGGAAAATAGAGTGACCTGTGCCTCTCCCAACACCAAGAGCTAGTCTCTCATTGGTTCCCCGTCTTCCCGTTCATCCTCAGGACAAATTGCAACCTGTACGGAACAGGAGGTTAAAGGTGCTGATGCTCCAAGTAGGGAGATTGCTAGTAAAGTGGCTGGAATGGCGAACCCGAGCACAAGGAGATGAGAAATGAGGTGCGTTTTAGAAACCTTTCCCCATCACACGGTGTACCATCTTCTGGGTTTCTCATGCATGTTTTCGATGTAGGAAGATGCCCTTGAACCTGGAGATTTGGGACCCATGCGATGGGTAGCACGCAGTATTACTTTAAAGGGTCTGCGTTTGCTCACCCAACCTCACCAAACCTCTCAGCCCCAAGAGTGTCCACCCTTATGTCTCATCCAGCTGTGGGTCTAGATATGGTCAATCCAGGTTGCATCACAGCCCCTGAACGAATTGTGTAAGAATTTCTCTCTCTTTCCCTGTCTTTGTTTCATGGGTTTTTAAAAGTAATTTATTTTTATAATGGGGTTTAGCTGCTTTTCACGCCTGTGTTTAGGCCGCTTTACACCCACTTGACCCACTAACAGAGAGATATCAATACATAGGTTTTAAGATTATTACTAGTCAGATATATTCTTGTGCGGTGAATCGGGCGTGTTGAGTCCAGTTCTCTGAGCAAGGAGTAGGTCTTGTCTATTACATATTGGGTTTATGGAACGGTATCTGAGCTAATTTGAAACTCTTGTTTTATGTATCACCCCACCTCACCTTTCCCGTTAAGCAGCCATAGTGTGTTTTCTGCATGTGTGACTCTGTTCTGTTTTGTAATTCAGTTCAAGTGTAACGGTTTTTACATTCCCTCTATAAGTGACACCTTATGAGAAGTGTCCTTTTCTGTGTGACTTATTTCACTTAGAATCGTCTTACCTAAATCCACTCATCATGCTGCTACTAGCCTTATGACATTGATTTCATGGCTGAGTGATATTCCATTGTACATAAGGACCACAACTTTTTTATCCATTTTTCGCTTTCCTGGGATATTTAAGGTGGAAGGAAGTGGAGGTCCTTGTCAACAGAGCAGCCCTAAACTTTGGGGTGCTTGTGTCTTGCTGATTTTCAATTTTCCCACTTTATCCCCCCATGCGTGGAAGTGCCCTATGCTCTCTAAGCTGTGTTTTTTAGATGTTTCAGGACACACCGTACACTTCTCCAGAGTGGCTGTTGGCAATTTACATCCCGCCCATCAGTGTAGCAAGGCTCCCATTTCTCCATGGCCTGTCCTGCATTTCTGGTTTTGACACTTTTTTCAGCATGGCCCTTTTGACCGATGGGAAGCGAGACTTCTTTGTAGCGCTGATTTGCCTTTCCAGGTTGCTTGGTTGGCCAAAAAGGGCGTATGCGTTTTTTCCTGAATGTATTCAGGAAAAAACGCATACGCCCTTTTTGGCCAAGGGCATCATTGTCAACGTTTTGCCGCTTTTCATGTGCTTTAAAGGCGATTCGAATCTACCTCCTGAAATCTGTTTCCTGCAATTCTGCCTTGATTTCAAATCCTCTTCTTTGCCTTCCCTCAATATATTTGTGGACGAGAGTTATCATTTATAACTCTGCAGGTTTGTGAATTGCAGTGCCCTGAAGCTCCATTTTACAAGTCGCTTTTTTGGGAGCCGGCCGCAAAAGGGCAGGATGGCTTCAGGCCCTGTTCTGGTTCAGGGGGGCAGGCTGAGCCTGTGGTTAATTCTTCTTCCTGATGGGAAAATAGAGTGACCTGTGCCTCTCCCAACACCAAGAGCTAGTCTCTCATTGGTTCCCCGTCTTCCCGTTCATCCTCAGGACAAATTGCAACCTGTACGGAACAGGAGGTTAAAGGTGCTGATGCTCCAAGTAGGGAGATTGCTAGTAAAGTGGCTGGAATGGCGAACCCGAGCACAAGGAGATGAGAAATGAGGTGCGTTTTAGAAACCTTTCCCCATCACACGGTGTACCATCTTCTGGGTTTCTCATGCATGTTTTCGATGTAGGAAGATGCCCTTGAACCTGGAGATTTGGGACCCATGCGATGGGTAGCACGCAGTATTACTTTAAAGGGTCTGCGTTTGCTCACCCAACCTCACCAAACCTCTCAGCCCCAAGAGTGTCCACCCTTATGTCTCATCCAGCTGTGGGTCTAGATATGGTCAATCCAGGTTGCATCACAGCCCCTGAACGAATTGTGTAAGAATTTCTCTCTCTTTCCCTGTCTTTGTTTCATGGGTTTTTAAAAGTAATTTATTTTTATAATGGGGTTTAGCTGCTTTTCACGCCTGTGTTTAGGCCGCTTTACACCCACTTGACCCACTAACAGAGAGATATCAATACATAGGTTTTAAGATTATTACTAGTCAGATATATTCTTGTGCGGTGAATCGGGCGTGTTGAGTCCAGTTCTCTGAGCAAGGAGTAGGTCTTGTCTATTACATATTGGGTTTATGGAACGGTATCTGAGCTAATTTGAAACTCTTGTTTTATGTATCACCCCACCTCACCTTTCCCGTTAAGCAGCCATAGTGTGTTTTCTGCATGTGTGACTCTGTTCTGTTTTGTAATTCAGTTCAAGTGTAACGGTTTTTACATTCCCTCTATAAGTGACACCTTATGAGAAGTGTCCTTTTCTGTGTGACTTATTTCACTTAGAATCGTCTTACCTAAATCCACTCATCATGCTGCTACTAGCCTTATGACATTGATTTCATGGCTGAGTGATATTCCATTGTACATAAGGACCACAACTTTTTTATCCATTTTTCGCTTTCCTGGGATATTTAAGGTGGAAGGAAGTGGAGGTCCTTGTCAACAGAGCAGCCCTAAACTTTGGGGTGCTTGTGTCTTGCTGATTTTCAATTTTCCCACTTTATCCCCCCATGCGTGGAAGTGCCCTATGCTCTCTAAGCTGTGTTTTTTAGATGTTTCAGGACACACCGTACACTTCTCCAGAGTGGCTGTTGGCAATTTACATCCCGCCCATCAGTGTAGCAAGGCTCCCATTTCTCCATGGCCTGTCCTGCATTTCTGGTTTTGACACTTTTTTCAGCATGGCCCTTTTGACCGATGGGAAGCGAGACTTCTTTGTAGCGCTGATTTGCCTTTCCAGGTTGCTTGGTTGGCCAAAAAGGGCGTATGCGTTTTTTCCTGAATATATTCAGGAAAAAACGCATACCCCCTTTTTGGCCAAGGGCATCATTGTCAACGTTTTGCCGCTTTTCATGTGCTTTAAAGGCGATTCGAATCTACCTCCTGAAATCTGTTTCCTGCAATTCTGCCTTGATTTCAAATCCTCTTCTTTGCCTTCCCTCAATATATTTGTGGACGAGAGTTATCATTTATAACTCTGCAGGTTTGTGAATTGCAGTGCCCTGAAGCTCCATTTTACAAGTCGCTTTTTTGGGAGCCGGCCGCAAAAGCGCAGGATGGCTTCAGGCCCTGTTCTGGTTCAGGGGGGCAGGCTGAGCCTGTGGTTAATTCTTCTTCCTGATGGGAAAATAGAGTGACCTGTGCCTCTTCCAACACCAAGAGCTAGTCTCTCATTGGTTCCCCGTCTTCCCGTTCATCCTCAGGACAAATTGCAACCTGTACGGAACAGGAGGTTAAAGGTGCTGATGCTCCAAGTAGGGAGATTGCTAGTAAAGTGGCTGGAATGGCGAACCCGAGCACAAGGAGATGAGAAATGAGGTGCGTTTTAGAAACCTTTCCCCATCACACGGTGTACCATCTTCTGGGTTTCTCATGCATGTTTTCGATGTAGGAAGATGCCCTTGAACCTGGAGATTTGGGACCCATGCGATGGGTAGCACGCAGTATTATTTTAAAGGGTCTGCGTTTGCTCACCCAACCTCACCAAACCTGTCAGCCCCAAGAGTGTCCACCCTTATGTCTCATCCAGCTGTGGGTCTAGATATGGTCAATCCAGGTTGCATCACAGCCCCTGAACGAATTGTGTAAGAATTTCTCTCTCTTTCCCTGTCTTTGTTTCATGGGTTTTTAAAAGTAATTTATTTTTATAATGGGGTTTAGCTGCTTTTCACGGCTGTGTTTAGGCCGCTTTACACCCACTTGACCCACTAACAGAGAGATATCAATACATAGGTTTTAAGATTATTACTAGTCAGATATATTCTTGTGCGGTGAATCGGGCGTGTTGAGTCCAGTTCTCTGAGCAAGGAGTAGGTCTTGTCTATTACATATTGGGTTTATGGAACGGTATCTGAGCTAATTTGAAACTCTTGTTTTATGTATCACCCCACCTCACCTTTCCCGTTAAGCAGCCATAGTGTGTTTTCTGCATGTGTGACTCTGTTCTGTTTTGTAATTCAGTTCAAGTGTAACGGTTTTTACATTCCCTCTATAAGTGACACCTTATGAGAAGTGTCCTTTTCTGTGTGACTTATTTCACTTAGAATCGTCTTACCTAAATCCACTCATCATGCTGCTACTAGCCTTATGACATTGATTTCATGGCTGAGTGATATTCCATTGTACATAAGGACCACAACTTTTTTATCCATTTTTCGCTTTCCTGGGATATTTAAGGTGGAATGAAGTGGAGGTCCTTGTCAACAGAGCAGCCCTAAACTTTGGGGTGCTTGTGTCTTGCTGATTTTCAATTTTCCCACTTTATCCCCCCATGCGTGGAAGTGCCCTATGCTCTCTAAGCTGTGTTTTTTAGATGTTTCAGGACACACCGTACACTTCTCCAGAGTGGCTGTTGGCAATTTACATCCCGCCCATCAGTGTAGCAAGGCTCCCATTTCTCCATGGCCTGTCCTGCATTTCTGGTTTTGACACTTTTTTCAGCATGGCCCTTTTGACCGATGGGAAGCGAGACTTCTTTGTAGCGCTGATTTGCCTTTCCAGGTTGCTTGGTTGGCCAAAAAGGGCGTATGCGTTTTTTCCTGAATATATTCAGGAAAAAACGCATACGCCCTTTTTGGCCAAGGGCATCATTGTCAACGTTTTGCCGCTTTTCATGTGCTTTAAAGGCGATTCGAATCTACCTCCTGAAATCTGTTTCCTGCAATTCTGCCTTGATTTCAAATCCTCTTCTTTGCCTTCCCTCAATATATTTGTGGACGAGAGTTATCATTTATAACTCTGCAGGTTTGTGAATTGCAGTGCCCTGAAGCTCCATTTTACAAGTCGCTTTTTTGGGAGCCGGCCGCAAAAGCGCAGGATGGCTTCAGGCCCTGTTTTGGTTCAGGGGGGCAGGCTGAGCCTGTGGTTAATTCTTCTTCCTGATGGGAAAATAGAGTGACCTGTGCCTCTCCCAACACCAAGAGCTAGTCTCTCATTGGTTCCCCGTCTTCCCGTTCATCCTCAGGACAAATTGCAACCTGTACGGAACAGGAGGTTAAAGGTGCTGATGCTCCAAGTAGGGAGATTGCTAGTAAAGTGGCTGGAATGGCGAACCCGAGCACAAGGAGATGAGAAATGAGGTGCGTTTTAGAAACCTTTCCCCATCACACGGTGTACCATCTTCTGGGTTTCTCATGCATGTTTTCGATGTAGGAAGATGCCCTTGAACCTGGAGATTTGGGACCCATGCGATGGGTAGCACGCAGTATTACTTTAAAGGGTCTGCGTTTGCTCACCCAACCTCACCAAACCTCTCAGCCCCAAGAGTGTCCACCCTTATGTCTCATCCAGCTGTGGGTCTAGATATGGTCAATCCAGGTTGCATCACAGCCCCTGAACGAATTGTGTAAGAATTTCTCTCTCTTTCCCTGTCTTTGTTTCATGGGTTTTTAAAAGTAATTTATTTTTATAATGGGGTTTAGCTGCTTTTCACGCCTGTGTTTAGGCCGCTTTACACCCACTTGACCCACTAACAGAGAGATATCAATACATAGGTTTTAAGATTATTACTAGTCAGATATATTCTTGTGCGGTGAATCGGGCGTGTTGAGTCCAGTTCTCTGAGCAAGGAGTAGGTCTTGTCTATTACATATTGGGTTTATGGAACGGTATCTGAGCTAATTTGAAACTCTTGTTTTATGTATCACCCCACCTCACCTTTCCCGTTAAGCAGCCATAGTGTGTTTTCTGCATGTGTGACTCTGTTCTGTTTTGTAATTCAGTTCAAGTGTAACGGTTTTTACATTCCCTCTATAAGTGACACCTTATGAGAAGTGTCCTTTTCTGTGTGACTTATTTCACTTAGAATCGTCTTACCTAAATCCACTCATCATGCTGCTACTAGCCTTATGACATTGATTTCATGGCTGAGTGATATTCCATTGTACATAAGGACCACAACTTTTTTATCCATTTTTCGCTTTCCTGGGATATTTAAGGTGGAAGGAAGTGGAGGTCCTTGTCAACAGAGCAGCCCTAAACTTTGGGGTGCTTGTGTCTTGCTGATTTTCAATTTTCCCACTTTATCCCCCCATGCGTGGAAGTGCCCTATGCTCTCTAAGCTGTGTTTTTTAGATGTTTCAGGACACACCGTACACTTCTCCAGAGTGGCTGTTGGCAATTTACATCCCGCCCATCAGTGTAGCAAGGCTCCCATTTCTCCATGGCCTGTCCTGCATTTCTGGTTTTGACACTTTTTTCAGCATGGCCCTTTTGACCGATGGGAAGCGAGACTTCTTTGTAGCGCTGATTTGCCTTTCCAGGTTGCTTGGTTGGCCAAAAAGGGCGTATGCGTTTTTTCCTGAATATATTCAGGAAAAAACGCATACCCCCTTTTTGGCCAAGGGCATCATTGTCAACGTTTTGCCGCTTTTCATGTGCTTTAAAGGCGATTCGAATCTACCTCCTGAAATCTGTTTCCTGCAATTCTGCCTTGATTTCAAATCCTCTTCTTTGCCTTCCCTCAATATATTTGTGGACGAGAGTTATCATTTATAACTCTGCAGGTTTGTGAATTGCAGTGCCCTGAAGCTCCATTTTACAAGTCGCTTTTTTGGGAGCCGGCCGCAAAAGCGCAGGATGGCTTCAGGCCCTGTTCTGGTTCAGGGGGGCAGGCTGAGCCTGTGGTTAATTCTTCTTCCTGATGGGAAAATAGAGTGACCTGTGCCTCTTCCAACACCAAGAGCTAGTCTCTCATTGGTTCCCCGTCTTCCCGTTCATCCTCAGGACAAATTGCAACCTGTACGGAACAGGAGGTTAAAGGTGCTGATGCTCCAAGTAGGGAGATTGCTAGTAAAGTGGCTGGAATGGCGAACCCGAGCACAAGGAGATGAGAAATGAGGTGCGTTTTAGAAACCTTTCCCCATCACACGGTGTACCATCTTCTGGGTTTCTCATGCACGTTTTCGATGTAGGAAGATGCCCTTGAACCTGGAGATTTGGGACCCATGCGATGGGTAGCACGCAGTATTATTTTAAAGGGTCTGCGTTTGCTCACCCAACCTCACCAAACCTGTCAGCCCCAAGAGTGTCCACCCTTATGTCTCATCCAGCTGTGGGTCTAGATATGGTCAATCCAGGTTGCATCACAGCCCCTGAACGAATTGTGTAAGAATTTCTCTCTCTTTCCCTGTCTTTGTTTCATGGGTTTTTAAAAGTAATTTATTTTTATAATGGGGTTTAGCTGCTTTTCACGGCTGTGTTTAGGCCGCTTTACACCCACTTGACCCACTAACAGAGAGATATCAATACATAGGTTTTAAGATTATTACTAGTCAGATATATTCTTGTGCGGTGAATCGGGCGTGTTGAGTCCAGTTCTCTGAGCAAGGAGTAGGTCTTGTCTATTACATATTGGGTTTATGGAACGGTATCTGAGCTAATTTGAAACTCTTGTTTTATGTATCACCCCACCTCACCTTTCCCGTTAAGCAGCCATAGTGTGTTTTCTGCATGTGTGACTCTGTTCTGTTTTGTAATTCAGTTCAAGTGTAACGGTTTTTACATTCCCTCTATAAGTGACACCTTATGAGAAGTGTCCTTTTCTGTGTGACTTATTTCACTTAGAATCGTCTTACCTAAATCCACTCATCATGCTGCTACTAGCCTTATGACATTGATTTCATGGCTGAGTGATATTCCATTGTACATAAGGACCACAACTTTTTTATCCATTTTTCGCTTTCCTGGGATATTTAAGGTGGAATGAAGTGGAGGTCCTTGTCAACAGAGCAGCCCTAAACTTTGGGGTGCTTGTGTCTTGCTGATTTTCAATTTTCCCACTTTATCCCCCCATGCGTGGAAGTGCCCTATGCTCTCTAAGCTGTGTTTTTTAGATGTTTCAGGACACACCGTACACTTCTCCAGAGTGGCTGTTGGCAATTTACATCCCGCCCATCAGTGTAGCAAGGCTCCCATTTCTCCATGGCCTGTCCTGCATTTCTGGTTTTGACACTTTTTTCAGCATGGCCCTTTTGACCGATGGGAAGCGAGACTTCTTTGTAGCGCTGATTTGCCTTTCCAGGTTGCTTGGTTGGCCAAAAAGGGCGTATGCGTTTTTTCCTGAATATATTCAGGAAAAAACGCATACGCCCTTTTTGGCCAAGGGCATCATTGTCAACGTTTTGCCGCTTTTCATGTGCTTTAAAGGCGATTCGAATCTACCTCCTGAAATCTGTTTCCTGCAATTCTGCCTTGATTTCAAATCCTCTTCTTTGCCTTCCCTCAATATATTTGTGGACGAGAGTTATCATTTATAACTCTGCAGGTTTGTGAATTGCAGTGCCCTGAAGCTCCATTTTACAAGTCGCTTTTTTGGGAGCCGGCCGCAAAAGCGCAGGATGGCTTCAGGCCCTGTTTTGGTTCAGGGGGGCAGGCTGAGCCTGTGGTTAATTCTTCTTCCTGATGGGAAAATAGAGTGACCTGTGCCTCTCCCAACACCAAGAGCTAGTCTCTCATTGGTTCCCCGTCTTCCCGTTCATCCTCAGGACAAATTGCAACCTGTACGGAACAGGAGGTTAAAGGTGCTGATGCTCCAAGTAGGGAGATTGCTAGTAAAGTGGCTGGAATGGCGAACCCGAGCACAAGGAGATGAGAAATGAGGTGCGTTTTAGAAACCTTTCCCCATCACACGGTGTACCATCTTCTGGGTTTCTCATGCATGTTTTCGATGTAGGAAGATGCCCTTGAACCTGGAGATTTGGGACCCATGCGATGGGTAGCACGCAGTATTACTTTAAAGGGTCTGCGTTTGCTCACCCAACCTCACCAAACCTCTCAGCCCCAAGAGTGTCCACCCTTATGTCTCATCCAGCTGTGGGTCTAGATATGGTCAATCCAGGTTGCATCACAGCCCCTGAACGAATTGTGTAAGAATTTCTCTCTCTTTCCCTGTCTTTGTTTCATGGGTTTTTAAAAGTAATTTATTTTTATAATGGGGTTTAGCTGCTTTTCACGGCTGTGTTTAGGCCGCTTTACACCCACTTGACCCACTAACAGAGAGATATCAATACATAGGTTTTAAGATTATTACTAGTCAGATATATTCTTGTGCGGTGAATCGGGCGTGTTGAGTCCAGTTCTCTGAGCAAGGAGTAGGTCTTGTCTATTACATATTGGGTTTATGGAACGGTATCTGAGCTAATTTGAAACTCTTGTTTTATGTATCACCCCACCTCACCTTTCCCGTTAAGCAGCCATAGTGTGTTTTCTGCATGTGTGACTCTGTTCTGTTTTGTAATTCAGTTCAAGTGTAACGGTTTTTACATTCCCTCTATAAGTGACACCTTATGAGAAGTGTCCTTTTCTGTGTGACTTTTTTCACTTAGAATCGTCTTACCTAAATCCACTCATCATGCTGCTACTAGCCTTATGACATTGATTTCATGGCTGAGTGATATTCCATTGTACATAAGGACCACAACTTTTTTATCCATTTTTCGCTTTCCTGGGATATTTAAGGTGGAAGGAAGTGGAGGTCCTTGTCAACAGAGCAGCCCTAAACTTTGGGGTGCTTGTGTCTTGCTGATTTTCAATTTTCCCACTTTATCCCCCCATGCGTGGAAGTGCCCTATGGTCTCTAAGCTGTGTTTTTTAGATGTTTCAGGACACACCGTACACTTCTCCAGAGTGGCTGTTGGCAATTTACATCCCGCCCATCAGTGTAGCAAGGCTCCCATTTCTCCATGGCCTGTCCTGCATTTCTGGTTTTGACACTTTTTTCAGCATGGCCCTTTTGACCGATGGGAAGCGAGACTTCTTTGTAGCGCTGATTTGCCTTTCCAGGTTGCTTGGTTGGCCAAAAAGGGCGTATGCGTTTTTTCCTGAATGTATTCAGGAAAAAACGCATACGCCCTTTTTGGCCAAGGGCATCATTGTCAACGTTTTGCCGCTTTTCATGTGCTTTAAAGGCGATTCGAATCTACCTCCTGAAATCTGTTTCGTGCAATTCTGCCTTGATTTCAAATCCTCTTCTTTGCCTTCCCTCAATATATTTGTGGACGAGAGTTATCATTTATAACTCTGCAGGTTTGTGAATTGCAGTGCCCTGAAGCTCCATTTTACAAGTCGGTTTTTTGGGAGCTGGCCGCAAAAGCGCAGGATGGCTTCAGGCCCTGTTCTGGTTCAGGGGGGCAGGCTGAGCCTGTGGTTAATTCTTCTTCCTGATGGGAAAATAGAGTGACCTGTGCCTCTCCCAACACCAAGAGCTAGTCTCTCATTGGTTCCCCGTCTTCCCGTTCATCCTCAGGACAAATTGCAACCTGTACGGAACAGGAGGTTAAAGGTGCTGATGCTCCAAGTAGGGAGATTGCTAGTAAAGTGGCTGGAATGGCGAACCCGAGCACAAGGAGATGAGAAATGAGGTGCGTTTTAGAAACCTTTCCCCATCACACGGTGTACCATCTTCTGGGTTTCTCATGCATGTTTTCGATGTAGGAAGATGCCCTTGAACCTGGAGATTTGGGACCCATGCGATGGGTAGCACGCAGTATTACTTTAAAGGGTCTGCGTTTGCTCACCCAACCTCACCAAACCTCTCAGCCCCAAGAGTGTCCACCCTTATGTCTCATCCAGCTGTGGGTCTAGATATGGTCAATCCAGGTTGCATCACAGCCCCTGAACGAATTGTGTAAGAATTTCTCTCTCTTTCCCTGTCTTTGTTTCATGGGTTTTTAAAAGTAATTTATTTTTATAATGGGGTTTAGCTGCTTTTCACGGCTGTGTTTAGGCCGCTTTACACCCACTTGACCCACTAACAGAGAGATATCAATACATAGGTTTTAAGATTATTACTAGTCAGATATATTCTTGTGCGGTGAATCGGGCGTGTTGAGTCCAGTTCTCTGAGCAAGGAGTAGGTCTTGTCTATTACATATTGGGTTTATGGAACGGTATCTGAGCTAATTTGAAACTCTTGTTTTATGTATCACCCCACCTCACCTTTCCCGTTAAGCAGCCATAGTGTGTTTTCTGCATGTGTGTCTCTGTTCTGTTTTGTAATTCGGTTCAAGTGTAACGGTTTTTACATTCCCTCTATAAGTGACACCTTATGAGAAGTGTCCTTTTCTGTGTGACTTATTTCACTTAGAATCGTCTTACCTAAATCCACTCATCATGCTGCTACTAGCCTTATGACATTGATTTCATGGCTGAGTGATATTCCATTGTACATAAGGACCACAACTTTTTTATCCATTTTTCGCTTTCCTGGGATATTTAAGGTGGAATGAAGTGGAGGTCCTTGTCAACAGAGCAGCCCTAAACTTTGGGGTGCTTGTGTCTTGCTGATTTTCAATTTTCCCACTTTATCCCCCCATGCGTGGAAGTGCCCTATGCTCTCTAAGCTGTGTTTTTTAGATGTTTCAGGACACACCGTACACTTCTCCAGAGTGGCTGTTGGCAATTTACATCCCGCCCATCAGTGTAGCAAGGCTCCCATTTCTCCATGGCCTGTCCTGCATTTCTGGTTTTGACACTTTTTTCAGCATGGCCCTTTTGACCGATGGGAAGCGAGACTTCTTTGTAGCGCTGATTTGCCTTTCCAGGTTGCTTGGTTGGCCAAAAAGGGCGTATGCGTTTTTTCCTGAATGTATTCAGGAAAAAACGCATACGCCCTTTTTGGCCAAGGGCATCATTGTCAACGTTTTGCCGCTTTTCATGTGCTTTAAAGGCGATTCGAATCTACCTCCTGAAATCTGTTTCCTGCAATTCTGCCTTGATTTCAAATCCTCTTCTTTGCCTTCCCTCAATATATTTGTGGACGAGAGTTATCATTTATAACTCTGCAGGTTTGTGAATTGCAGTGCCCTGAAGCTCCATTTTACAAGTCGGTTTTTTGGGAGCTGGCCGCAAAAGGGCAGGATGGCTTCAGGCCCTGTTCTGGTTCAGGGGGGCAGGCTGAGCCTGTGGTTAATTCTTCTTCCTGATGGGAAAATAGAGTGACCTGTGCCTCTCCCAACACCAAGAGCTAGTCTCTCATTGGTTCCCCGTCTTCCCGTTCATCCTCAGGACAAATTGCAACCTGTACGGAACAGGAGGTTAAAGGTGCTGATGCTCCAAGTAGGGAGATTGCTAGTAAAGTGGCTGGAATGGCGAACCCGAGCACAAGGAGATGAGAAATGAGGTGCGTTTTAGAAACCTTTCCCCATCACACGGTGTACCATCTTCTGGGTTTCTCATGCATGTTTTCGATGTAGGAAGATGCCCTTGAACCTGGAGATTTGGGACCCATGCGATGGGTAGCACGCAGTATTACTTTAAAGGGTCTGCGTTTGCTCACCCAACCTCACCAAACCTCTCAGCCCCAAGAGTGTCCACCCTTATGTCTCACCCAGCTGTGGGTCTAGATATGGTCAATCCAGGTTGCATCACAGCCCCTGAACGAATTGTGTAAGAATTTCTCTCTCTTTCCCTGTCTTTGTTTCATGGGTTTTTAAAAGTAATTTATTTTTATAATGGGGTTTAGCTGCTTTTCACGGCTGTGTTTAGGCCGCTTTACACCCACTTGACCCACTAACAGAGAGATATCAATACATAGGTTTTAAGATTATTACTAGTCAGATATATTCTTGTGCGGTGAATCGGGCGTGTTGAGTCCAGTTCTCTGAGCAAGGAGTAGGTCTTGTCTGTTACATATTGGGTTTATGGAACGGTATCTGAGCTAATTTGAAACTCTTGTTTTATGTATCACCCCACCTCACCTTTCCCGTTAAGCAGCCATAGTGTGTTTTCTGCATGTGTGACTCTGTTCTGTTTTGTAATTCAGTTCAAGTGTAACGGTTTTTACATTCCCTCTATAAGTGACACCTTATGAGAAGTGTCCTTTTCTGTGTGACTTATTTCACTTAGAATCGTCTTACCTAAATCCACTCATCATGCTGCTACTAGCCTTATGACATTGATTTCATGGCTGAGTGATATTCCATTGTACATAAGGACCACAACTTTTTTATCCATTTTTCGCTTTCCTGGGATATTTAAGGTGGAAGGAAGTGGAGGTCCTTGTCAACAGAGCAGCCCTAAACTTTGGGGTGCTTGTGTCTTGCTGATTTTCAATTTTCCCACTTTATCCCCCCATGCGTGGAAGTGCCCTATGCTCTCTAAGCTGTGTTTTTTAGATGTTTCAGGACACACCGTACACTTCTCCAGAGTGGCTGTTGGCAATTTACATCCCGCCCATCAGTGTAGCAAGGCTCCCATTTCTCCATGGCCTGTCCTGCATTTCTGGTTTTGACACTTTTTTCAGCATGGCCCTTTTGACCGATGGGAAGCGAGACTTCTTTGTAGTGCTGATTTGCCTTTCCAGGTTGCTTGGTTGGGCAAAAGGGGCGTATGCGTTTTTTCCTGAATATATTCAGGAAAAAACGCATACGCCCTTTTTGGCCAAGGGCATCATTGTCAACGTTTTGCCGCTTTTCATGTGCTTTAAAGGCGATTCGAATCTACCTCCTGAAATCTGTTTCCTGCAATTCTGCCTTGATTTCAAATCCTCTTTTTGCCTTCCCTCAATATATTTGTGGACGAGAGTTATCATTTATAACTCTGCAGGTTTGTGAATTGCAGTGCCCTGAAGCTCCATTTTACAAGTCGGTTTTTTGGGAGCCGGCCGCAAAAGGGCAGGATGGCTTCAGGCCCTGTTCTGGTTCAGGGGGGCAGGCTGAGCCTGTGGTTAATTCTTCTTCCTGATGGGAAAATAGAGTGACCTGTGCCTCTCCCAACACCAAGAGCTAGTCTCTCATTGGTTCCCCGTCTTCCCGTTCATCCTCAGGACAAATTGCAACCTGTACGGAACAGGAGGTTAAAGGTGCTGATGCTCCAAGTAGGGAGATTGCTAGTAAAGTGGCTGGAATGGCGAACCCGAGCACAAGGAGATGAGAAATGAGGTGCGTTTTAGAAACCTTTCCCCATCACACGGTGTACCATCTTCTGGGTTTCTCATGCATGTTTTCGATGTAGGAAGATGCCCTTGAACCTGGAGATTTGGGACCCATGCGATGGGTAGCATGCAGTATTACTTTAAAGGGTCTGCGTTTGCTCACCCAACCTCACCAAACCTCTCAGCCCCAAGAGTGTCCACCCTTATGTCTCACCCAGCTGTGGGTCTAGATATGGTCAATCCAGGTTGCATCACAGCCCCTGAACGAATTGTGTAAGAATTTCTCTCTCTTTCCCTGTCTTTGTTTCATGGGTTTTTAAAAGTAATTTATTTTTATAATGGGGTTTAGCTGCTTTTCACGGCTGTGTTTAGGCCGCTTTACACCCACTTGACCCACTAACAGAGAGATATCAATACATAGGTTTTAAGATTATTACTAGTCAGATATATTCTTGTGCGGTGAATCGGGCGTGTTGAGTCCAGTTCTCTGAGCAAGGAGTAGGTCTTGTCTATTACATATTGGGTTTATGGAACGGTATCTGAGCTAATTTGAAACTCTTGTTTTATGTATCACCCCACCTCACCTTTCCCGTTAAGCAGCCATAGTGTGTTTTCTGCATGTGTGACTCTGTTCTGTTTTGTAATTCAGTTCAAGTGTAACGGTTTTTACATTCCCTCTATAAGTGACACCTTATGAGAAGTGTCCTTTTCTGTGTGACTTATTTCACTTAGAATCGTCTTACCTAAATCCACTCATCATGCTGCTACTAGCCTTATGACATTGATTTCATGGCTGAGTGATATTCCATTGTACATAAGGACCACAACTTTTTTATCCATTTTTCGCTTTCCTGGGATATTTAAGGTGGAATGAAGTGGAGGTCCTTGTCAACAGAGCAGCCCTAAACTTTGGGGTGCTTGTGTCTTGCTGATTTTCAATTTTCCCACTTTATCCCCCCATGCGTGGAAGTGCCCTATGCTCTCTAAGCTGTGTTTTTTAGATGTTTCAGGACACACCGTACACTTCTCCAGAGTGGCTGTTGGCAATTTACATCCCGCCCATCAGTGTAGCAAGGCTCCCATTTCTCCATGGCCTGTCCTGCATTTCTGGTTTTGACACTTTTTTCAGCATGGCCCTTTTGACCGATGGGAAGCGAGACTTCTTTGTAGCGCTGATTTGCCTTTCCAGGTTGCTTGGTTGGCCAAAAAGGGCGTATGCGTTTTTTCCTGAATGTATTCAGGAAAAAACGCATACGCCCTTTTTGGCCAAGGGCATCATTGTCAACGTTTTGCCGCTTTTCATGTGCTTTAAAGGCGATTCGAATCTACCTCCTGAAATCTGTTTCCTGCAATTCTGCCTTGATTTCAAATCCTCTTCTTTGCCTTCCCTCAATATATTTGTGGACGAGAGTTATCATTTATAACTCTGCAGGTTTGTGAATTGCAGTGCCCTGAAGCTCCATTTTACAAGTCGATTTTTTGGGAGCCGGCCGCAAAAGCGCAGGATGGCTTCAGGCCCTGTTCTGGTTCAGGGGGGCAGGCTGAGCCTGTGGTTAATTCTTCTTCCTGATGGGAAAATAGAGTGACCTGTGCCTGTCCCAACACCAAGAGCTAGTCTCTCATTGGTTCCCCGTCTTCCCGTTCATCCTCAGGACAAATTGCAACCTGTACGGAACAGGAGGTTAAAGGTGCTGATGCTCCAAGTAGGGAGATTGCTAGTAAAGTGGCTGGAATGGCGAACCCGAGCACAAGGAGATGAGAAATGAGGTGCGTTTTAGAAACCTTTCCCCATCACACGGTGTACCATCTTCTGGGTTTCTCATGCATGTTTTCGATGTAGGAAGATGCCCTTGAACCTGGAGATTTGGGACCCATGCGATGGGTAGCACGAAGTATTACTTTAAAGGGTCTGCGTTTGCTCACCCAACCTCACCAAACCTCTCAGCCCCAAGAGTGTCCACCCTTATGTCTCACCCAGCTGTGGGTCTAGATATGGTCAATCCAGGTTGCATCACAGCCCCTGAACGAATTGTGTAAGAATTTCTCTCTCTTTCCCTGTCTTTGTTTCATGGGTTTTTAAAAGTAATTTATTTTTATAATGGGGTTTAGCTGCTTTTCACGGCTGTGTTTAGGCCGCTTTACACCCACTTGACCCACTAACAGAGAGATATCAATACATAGGTTTTAAGATTATTACTAGTCAGATATATTCTTGTGCGGTGAATCGGGCGTGTTGAGTCCAGTTCTCTGAGCAAGGAGTAGGTCTTGTCTGTTACATATTGGGTTTATGGAACGGTATCTGAGCTAATTTGAAACTCTTGTTTTATGTATCACCCCACCTCACCTTTCCCGTTAAGCAGCCATAGTGTGTTTTCTGCATGTGTGACTCTGTTCTGTTTTGTAATTCAGTTCAAGTGTAACGGTTTTTACATTCCCTCTATAAGTGACACCTTATGAGAAGTGTCCTTTTCTGTGTGACTTATTTCACTTAGAATCGTCTTACCTAAATCCACTCATCATGCTGCTACTAGCCTTATGACATTGATTTCATGGCTGAGTGATATTCCATTGTACATAAGGACCACAACTTTTTTATCCATTTTTCGCTTTCCTGGGATATTTAAGGTGGAAGGAAGTGGAGGTCCTTGTCAACAGAGCAGCCCTAAACTTTGGGGTGCTTGTGTCTTGCTGATTTTCAATTTTCCCACTTTATCCCCCCATGCGTGGAAGTGCCCTATGCTCTCTAAGCTGTGTTTTTTAGATGTTTCAGGACACACCGTACACTTCTCCAGAGTGGCTGTTGGCAATTTACATCCCGCCCATCAGTGTAGCAAGGCTCCCATTTCTCCATGGCCTGTCCTGCATTTCTGGTTTTGACACTTTTTTCAGCATGGCCCTTTTGACCGATGGGAAGCGAGACTTCTTTGTAGCGCTGATTTGCCTTTCCAGGTTGCTTGGTTGGGCAAAAGGGGCGTATGCGTTTTTTCCTGAATATATTCAGGAAAAAACGCATACGCCCTTTTTGGCCAAGGGCATCATTGTCAACGTTTTGCCGCTTTTCATGTGCTTTAAAGGCGATTCGAATCTACCTCCTGAAATCTGTTTCCTGCAATTCTGCCTTGATTTCAAATCCTCTTCTTTGCCTTCCCTCAATATATTTGTGGACGAGAGTTATCATTTATAACTCTGCAGGTTTGTGAATTGCAGTGCCCTGAAGCTCCATTTTAGAAGTCGGTTTTTTGGGAGCCGGCCGCAAAAGCGCAGGATGGCTTCAGGCCCTGTTCTGGTTCAGGGGGGCAGGCTGAGCCTGTGGTTAATTCTTCTTCCTGATGGGAAAATAGAGTGACCTGTGCCTCTCCCAACACCAAGAGCTAGTCTCTCATTGGTTCCCCGTCTTCCCGTTCATCCTCAGGACAAATTGCAACCTGTACGGAACAGGAGGTTAAAGGTGCTGATGCTCCAAGTAGGGAGATTGCTAGTAAAGTGGCTGGAATGGCGAACCCGAGCACAAGGAGATGAGAAATGAGGTGCGTTTTAGAAACCTTTCCCCATCACACGGTGTACCATCTTCTGGGTTTCTCATGCATGTTTTCGATGTAGGAAGATGCCCTTGAACCTGGAGATTTGGGACCCATGCGATGGGTAGCATGCAGTATTACTTTAAAGGGTCTGCGTTTGCTCACCCAACCTCACCAAACCTCTCAGCCCCAAGAGTGTCCACCCTTATGTCTCACCCAGCTGTGGGTCTAGATATGGTCAATCCAGGTTGCATCACAGCCCCTGAACGAATTGTGTAAGAATTTCTCTCTCTTTCCCTGTCTTTGTTTCATGGGTTTTTAAAAGTAATTTATTTTTATAATGGGGTTTAGCTGCTTTTCACGGCTGTGTTTAGGCCGCTTTACACCCACTTGACCCACTAACAGAGAGATATCAATACATAGGTTTTAAGATTATTACTAGTCAGATATATTCTTGTGCGGTGAATCGGGCGTGTTGAGTCCGGTTCTCTGAGCAAGGAGTAGGTCTTGTCTGTTACATATTGGGTTTATGGAACGGTATCTGAGCTAATTTGAAACTCTTGTTTTATGTATCACCCCACCTCACCTTTCCCGTTAAGCAGCCATAGTGTGTTTTCTGCATGTGTGACTCTGTTCTGTTTTGTAATTCAGTTCAAGTGTAACGGTTTTTACATTCCCTCTATAAGTGACACCTTATGAGAAGTGTCCATTTCTGTGTGACTTATTTCACTTAGAATCGTCTTACCTAAATCCACTCATCATGCTGCTACTAGCCTTATGACATTGATTTCATGGCTGAGTGATATTCCATTGTACATAAGGACCACAACTTTTTTATCCATTTTTCGCTTTCCTGGGATATTTAAGGTGGAATGAAGTGGAGGTCCTTGTCAACAGAGCAGCCCTAAACTTTGGGGTGCTTGTGTCTTGCTGATTTTCAATTTTCCCACTTTATCCCCCCATGCGTGGAAGTGCCCTATGCTCTCTAAGCTGTGTTTTTTAGATGTTTCAGGACACACCGTACACTTCTCCAGAGTGGCTGTTGGCAATTTACATCCTGCCCATCAGTGTAGCAAGGCTCCCATTTCTCCATGGCCTGTCCTGCATTTCTGGTTTTGACACTTTTTTCAGCATGGCCCTTTTGACCGATGGGAAGCGAGACTTCTTTGTAGCGCTGATTTGCCTTTCCAGGTTGCTTGGTTGGCCAGAAAGTGCGTATGCGTTTTTTCCTGAATGTATTCAGGAAAAAACGCATACGCCCTTTTTGGCCAAGGGCATCATTGTCAACGTTTTGCCGCTTTTCATGTGCTTTAAAGGCGATTCGAATCTACCTCCTGAAATCTGTTTCCTGCAATTCTGCCTTGATTTCAAATCCTCTTTTTGCCTTCCCTCAATATATTTGTGGACGAGAGTTATCATTTATAACTCTGCAGGTTTGTGAATTGCAGTGCCCTGAAGCTCCATTTTACAAGTCGGTTTTTTGGGAGCCGGCCGCAAAAGGGCAGGATGGCTTCAGGCCCTGTTCTGGTTCAGGGGGGCAGGCTGAGCCTGTGGTTAATTCTTCTTCCTGATGGGAAAATAGAGTGACCTGTGCCTCTCCCAACACCAAGAGCTAGTCTCTCATTGGTTCCCCGTCTTCCCGTTCATCCTCAGGACAAATTGCAACCTATACGGAACAGGAGGTTAAAGGTGCTGATGCTCCAAGTAGGGAGATTGCTAGTAAAGTGGCTGGAATGGCGAACCCGAGCACAAGGAGATGAGAAATGAGGTGCGTTTTAGAAACCTTTCCCCATCACACGGTGTACCATCTTCTGGGTTTCTCATGCATGTTTTCGATGTAGGAAGATGCCCTTGAACCTGGAGATTTGGGACCCATGCGATGGGTAGCATGCAGTATTACTTTAAAGGGTCTGCGTTTGCTCACCCAACCTCACCAAACCTCTCAGCCCCAAGAGTGTCCACCCTTATGTCTCACCCAGCTGTGGGTCTAGATATGGTCAATCCAGGTTGCATCACAGCCCCTGAACGAATTGTGTAAGAATTTCTCTCTCTTTCCCTGTCTTTGTTTCATGGGTTTTTAAAAGTAATTTATTTTTATAATGGGGTTTAGCTGCTTTTCACGGCTGTGTTTAGGCCGCTTTACACCCACTTGACCCACTAACAGAGAGATATCAATACATAGGTTTTAAGATTATTACTAGTCAGATATATTCTTGTGCGGTGAATCGGGCGTGTTGAGTCCAGTTCTCTGAGCAAGGAGTAGGTCTTGTCTATTACATATTGGGTTTATGGAACGGTATCTGAGCTAATTTGAAACTCTTGTTTTATGTATCACCCCACCTCACCTTTCCCGTTAAGCAGCCATAGTGTGTTTTCTGCATGTGTGACTCTGTTCTGTTTTGTAATTCAGTTCAAGTGTAACGGTTTTTACATTCCCTCTATAAGTGACACCTTATGAGAAGTGTCCTTTTCTGTGTGACTTATTTCACTTAGAATCGTCTTACCTAAATCCACTCATCATGCTGCTACTAGCCTTATGACATTGATTTCATGGCTGAGTGATATTCCATTGTACATAAGGACCACAACTTTTTTATCCATTTTTCGCTTTCCTGGGATATTTAAGGTGGAATGAAGTGGAGGTCCTTGTCAACAGAGCAGCCCTAAACTTTGGGGTGCTTGTGTCTTGCTGATTTTCAATTTTCCCACTTTATCCCCCCATGCGTGGAAGTGCCCTATGCTCTCTAAGCTGTGTTTTTTAGATGTTTCAGGACACACCGTACACTTCTCCAGAGTGGCTGTTGGCAATTTACATCCCGCCCATCAGTGTAGCAAGGCTCCCATTTCTCCATGGCCTGTCCTGCATTTCTGGTTTTGACACTTTTTTCAGCATGGCCCTTTTGACCGATGGGAAGCGAGACTTCTTTGTAGCGCTGATTTGCCTTTCCAGGTTGCTTGGTTGGCCAAAAAGGGCGTATGCGTTTTTTCCTGAATGTATTCAGGAAAAAACGCATACGCCCTTTTTGGCCAAGGGCATCATTGTCAACGTTTTGCCGCTTTTCATGTGCTTTAAAGGCGATTCGAATCTACCTCCTGAAATCTGTTTCCTGCAATTCTGCCTTGATTTCAAATCCTCTTCTTTGCCTTCCCTCAATATATTTGTGGACGAGAGTTATCATTTATAACTCTGCAGGTTTGTGAATTGCAGTGCCCTGAAGCTCCATTTTACAAGTCGATTTTTTGGGAGCCGGCCGCAAAAGCGCAGGATGGCTTCAGGCCCTGTTCTGGTTCAGGGGGGCAGGCTGAGCCTGTGGTTAATTCTTCTTCCTGATGGGAAAATAGAGTGACCTGTGCCTGTCCCAACACCAAGAGCTAGTCTCTCATTGGTTCCCCGTCTTCCCGTTCATCCTCAGGACAAATTGCAACCTGTACGGAACAGGAGGTTAAAGGTGCTGATGCTCCAAGTAGGGAGATTGCTAGTAAAGTGGCTGGAATGGCGAACCCGAGCACAAGGAGATGAGAAATGAGGTGCGTTTTAGAAACCTTTCCCCATCACACGGTGTACCATCTTCTGGGTTTCTCATGCATGTTTTCGATGTAGGAAGATGCCCTTGAACCTGGAGATTTGGGACCCATGCGATGGGTAGCACGCAGTATTACTTTAAAGGGTCTGCGTTTGCTCACCCAACCTCACCAAACCTCTCAGCCCCAAGAGTGTCCACCCTTATGTCTCACCCAGCTGTGGGTCTAGATATGGTCAATCCAGGTTGCATCACAGCCCCTGAACGAATTGTGTAAGAATTTCTCTCTCTTTCCCTGTCTTTGTTTCATGGGTTTTTAAAAGTAATTTATTTTTATAATGGGGTTTAGCTGCTTTTCACGGCTGTGTTTAGGCCGCTTTACACCCACTTGACCCACTAACAGAGAGATATCAATACATAGGTTTTAAGATTATTACTAGTCAGATATATTCTTGTGCGGTGAATCGGGCGTGTTGAGTCCAGTTCTCTGAGCAAGGAGTAGGTCTTGTCTGTTACATATTGGGTTTATGGAACGGTATCTGAGCTAATTTGAAACTCTTGTTTTATGTATCACCCCACCTCACCTTTCCCGTTAAGCAGCCATAGTGTGTTTTCTGCATGTGTGACTCTGTTCTGTTTTGTAATTCAGTTCAAGTGTAACGGTTTTTACATTCCCTCTATAAGTGACACCTTATGAGAAGTGTCCTTTTCTGTGTGACTTATTTCACTTAGAATCGTCTTACCTAAATCCACTCATCATGCTGCTACTAGCCTTATGACATTGATTTCATGGCTGAGTGATATTCCATTGTACATAAGGACCACAACTTTTTTATCCATTTTTCGCTTTCCTGGGATATTTAAGGTGGAAGGAAGTGGAGGTCCTTGTCAACAGAGCAGCCCTAAACTTTGGGGTGCTTGTGTCTTGCTGATTTTCAATTTTCCCACTTTATCCCCCCATGCGTGGAAGTGCCCTATGCTCTCTAAGCTGTGTTTTTTAGATGTTTCAGGACACACCGTACACTTCTCCAGAGTGGCTGTTGGCAATTTACATCCCGCCCATCAGTGTAGCAAGGCTCCCATTTCTCCATGGCCTGTCCTGCATTTCTGGTTTTGACACTTTTTTCAGCATGGCCCTTTTGACCGATGGGAAGCGAGACTTCTTTGTAGCGCTGATTTGCCTTTCCAGGTTGCTTGGTTGGGCAAAAGGGGCGTATGCGTTTTTTCCTGAATATATTCAGGAAAAAACGCATACGCCCTTTTTGGCCAAGGGCATCATTGTCAACGTTTTGCCGCTTTTCATGTGCTTTAAAGGCGATTCGAATCTACCTCCTGAAATCTGTTTCCTGCAATTCTGCCTTGATTTCAAATCCTCTTCTTTGCCTTCCCTCAATATATTTGTGGACGAGAGTTATCATTTATAACTCTGCAGGTTTGTGAATTGCAGTGCCCTGAAGCTCCATTTTACAAGTCGGTTTTTTGGGAGCCGGCCGCAAAAGCGCAGGATGGCTTCAGGCCCTGTTCTGGTTCAGGGGGGCAGGCTGAGCCTGTGGTTAATTCTTCTTCCTGATGGGAAAATAGAGTGACCTGTGCCTCTCCCAACACCAAGAGCTAGTCTCTCATTGGTTCCCCGTCTTCCCGTTCATCCTCAGGACAAATTGCAACCTGTACGGAACAGGAGGTTAAAGGTGCTGATGCTCCAAGTAGGGAGATTGCTAGTAAAGTGGCTGGAATGGCGAACCCGAGCACAAGGAGATGAGAAATGAGGTGCGTTTTAGAAACCTTTCCCCATCACACGGTGTACCATCTTCTGGGTTTCTCATGCATGTTTTCGATGTAGGAAGATGCCCTTGAACCTGGAGATTTGGGACCCATGCGATGGGTAGCATGCAGTATTACTTTAAAGGGTCTGCGTTTGCTCACCCAACCTCACCAAACCTCTCAGCCCCAAGAGTGTCCACCCTTATGTCTCACCCAGCTGTGGGTCTAGATATGGTCAATCCAGGTTGCATCACAGCCCCTGAACGAATTGTGTAAGAATTTCTCTCTCTTTCCCTGTCTTTGTTTCATGGGTTTTTAAAAGTAATTTATTTTTATAATGGGGTTTAGCTGCTTTTCACGGCTGTGTTTAGGCCGCTTTACACCCACTTGACCCACTAACAGAGAGATATCAATACATAGGTTTTAAGATTATTACTAGTCAGATATATTCTTGTGCGGTGAATCGGGCGTGTTGAGTCCGGTTCTCTGAGCAAGGAGTAGGTCTTGTCTGTTACATATTGGGTTTATGGAACGGTATCTGAGCTAATTTGAAACTCTTGTTTTATGTATCACCCCACCTCACCTTTCCCGTTAAGCAGCCATAGTGTGTTTTCTGCATGTGTGACTCTGTTCTGTTTTGTAATTCAGTTCAAGTGTAACGGTTTTTACATTCCCTCTATAAGTGACACCTTATGAGAAGTGTCCATTTCTGTGTGACTTATTTCACTTAGAATCGTCTTACCTAAATCCACTCATCATGCTGCTACTAGCCTTATGACATTGATTTCATGGCTGAGTGATATTCCATTGTACATAAGGACCACAACTTTTTTATCCATTTTTCGCTTTCCTGGGATATTTAAGGTGGAATGAAGTGGAGGTCCTTGTCAACAGAGCAGCCCTAAACTTTGGGGTGCTTGTGTCTTGCTGATTTTCAATTTTCCCACTTTATCCCCCCATGCGTGGAAGTGCCCTATGCTCTCTAAGCTGTGTTTTTTAGATGTTTCAGGACACACCGTACACTTCTCCAGAGTGGCTGTTGGCAATTTACATCCTGCCCATCAGTGTAGCAAGGCTCCCATTTCTCCATGGCCTGTCCTGCATTTCTGGTTTTGACACTTTTTTCAGCATGGCCCTTTTGACCGATGGGAAGCGAGACTTCTTTGTAGCGCTGATTTGCCTTTCCAGGTTGCTTGGTTGGCCAGAAAGTGCGTATGCGTTTTTTCCTGAATGTATTCAGGAAAAAACGCATACGCCCTTTTTGGCCAAGGGCATCATTGTCAACGTTTTGCCGCTTTTCATGTGCTTTAAAGGCGATTCGAATCTACCTCCTGAAATCTGTTTCCTGCAATTCTGCCTTGATTTCAAATCCTCTTTTTGCCTTCCCTCAATATATTTGTGGACGAGAGTTATCATTTATAACTCTGCAGGTTTGTGAATTGCAGTGCCCTGAAGCTCCATTTTACAAGTCGGTTTTTTGGGAGCCGGCCGCAAAAGGGCAGGATGGCTTCAGGCCCTGTTCTGGTTCAGGGGGGCAGGCTGAGCCTGTGGTTAATTCTTCTTCCTGATGGGAAAATAGAGTGACCTGTGCCTCTCCCAACACCAAGAGCTAGTCTCTCATTGGTTCCCCGTCTTCCCGTTCATCCTCAGGACAAATTGCAACCTATACGGAACAGGAGGTTAAAGGTGCTGATGCTCCAAGTAGGGAGATTGCTAGTAAAGTGGCTGGAATGGCGAACCCGAGCACAAGGAGATGAGAAATGAGGTGCGTTTTAGAAACCTTTCCCCATCACACGGTGTACCATCTTCTGGGTTTCTCATGCATGTTTTCGATGTAGGAAGATGCCCTTGAACCTGGAGATTTGGGACCCATGCGATGGGTAGCACGCAGTATTACTTTAAAGGGTCTGCGTTTGCTCACCCAACCTCACCAAACCTCTCAGCCCCAAGAGTGTCCACCCTTATGTCTCATCCAGCTGTGGGTCTAGATATGGTCAATCCAGGTTGCATCACAGCCCCTGAACGAATTGTGTAAGAATTTCTCTCTCTTTCCCTGTCTTTGTTTCATGGGTTTTTAAAAGTAATTTATTTTTATAATGGGGTTTAGCTGCTTTTCACGGCTGTGTTTAGGCCGCTTTACACCCACTTGACCCACTAACAGAGAGATATCAATACATAGGTTTTAAGATTATTACTAGTCAGATATATTCTTGTGCGGTGAATCGGGCGTGTTGAGTCTGGTTGTCTGAGCAAGGAGTAGGTCTTGTCTGTTACATATTGGGTTTATGGAACGGTATCTGAGCTAATTTGAAACTCTTGTTTTATGTATCACCCCACCTCACCTTTCCCGTTAAGCAGCCATAGTGTGTTTTCTGCTTGTGTGACTCTGTTCTGTTTTGTAATTCAGTTCAAGTGTAACGGTTTTTACATTCCCTCTATAAGTGACACCTTATGAGAAGTGTCCTTTTCTGTGTGACTTATTTCACTTAGAATCGTCTTACCTAAATCCACTCATCATGCTGCTACTAGCCTTATGACATTGATTTCATGGCTGAGTGATATTCCATTCTACATAAGGACCACAACTTTTTTATCCATTTTTCGCTTTCCTGGGATATTTAAGGTGGAAGGAAGTGGAGGTCCTTGTCAACAGAGCAGCCCTAAACTTCGGGGTGCTTGTGTCTTACTGATTTTCAATTTTCCCACTTTATCCCCCCATGCGTGGAAGTGCCCTATGCTCTCTAAGCTGTGTTTTTTAGATGTTTCAGGACACACCGTACCCTTCTCCAGAGTGGCTGTTGGCAATTTACATCCCGCCCATCAGTGTAGCAAGGCTCCCATTTCTCCATGGCCTGTCCTGCATTTCTGGTTTTGACACTTTTTTCAGCATGGCCCTTTTGACCGATGGGAAGCGAGACTTCTTTGTAGCGCTGATTTGCCTTTCCAGGTTGCTTGGTTGGCCAAAAAGGGCGTATGCGTTTTTTCCTGAATGTATTCAGGAAAAAACGCATACGCCCTTTTTGGCCAAGGGCATCATTGTCAACGTTTTGCCGCTTTTCATGTGCTTTAAAGGCGATTCGAATCTACCTCCTGAAATCTGTTTCCTGCAATTCTGCCTTGATTTCAAATCCTCTTCTTTGCCTTCCCTCAATATATTTGTGGACGAGAGTTATCATTTATAACTCTGCAGGTTTGTGAATTGCAGTGCCCTGAAGCTCCATTTTACAAGTCGATTTTTTGGGAGCCGGCCGCAAAAGCGCAGGATGGCTTCAGGCCCTGTTCTGGTTCAGGGGGGCAGGCTGAGCCTGTGGTTAATTCTTCTTCCTGATGGGAAAATAGAGTGACCTGTGCCTGTCCCAACACCAAGAGCTAGTCTCTCATTGGTTCCCCGTCTTCCCGTTCATCCTCAGGACAAATTGCAACCTGTACGGAACAGGAGGTTAAAGGTGCTGATGCTCCAAGTAGGGAGATTGCTAGTAAAGTGGCTGGAATGGCGAACCCGAGCACAAGGAGATGAGAAATGAGGTGCGTTTTAGAAACCTTTCCCCATCACACGGTGTACCATCTTCTGGGTTTCTCATGCATGTTTTCGATGTAGGAAGATGCCCTTGAACCTGGAGATTTGGGACCCATGCGATGGGTAGCACGCAGTATTACTTTAAAGGGTCTGCGTTTGCTCACCCAACCTCACCAAACCTCTCAGCCCCAAGAGTGTCCACCCTTATGTCTCATCCAGCTGTGGGTCTAGATATGGTCAATCCAGGTTGCATCACAGCCCCTGAACGAATTGTGTAAGAATTTCTCTCTCTTTCCCTGTCTTTGTTTCATGGGTTTTTAAAAGTAATTTATTTTTATAATGGGGTTTAGCTGCTTTTCACGGCTGTGTTTAGGCCGCTTTACACCCACTTGACCCACTAACAGAGAGATATCAATACATAGGTTTTAAGATTATTACTAGTCAGATATATTCTTGTGCGGTGAATCGGGCGTGTTGAGTCCAGTTCTCTGAGCAAGGAGTAGGTCTTGTCTATTACATATTGGGTTTATGGAACGGTATCTGAGCTAATTTGAAACTCTTGTTTTATGTATCACCCCACCTCACCTTTCCCGTTAAGCAGCCATAGTGTGTTTTCTGCATGTGTGACTCTGTTCTGTTTTGTAATTCAGTTCAAGTGTAACGGTTTTTACATTCCCTCTATAAGTGACACCTTATGAGAAGTGTCCTTTTCTGTGTGACTTATTTCACTTAGAATCGTCTTACCTAAATCCACTCATCATGCTGCTACTAGCCTTATGACATTGATTTCATGGCTGAGTGATATTCCATTGTACATAAGGACCACAACTTTTTTATCCATTTTTCGCTTTCCTGGGATATTTAAGGTGGAAGGAAGTGGAGGTCCTTGTCAACAGAGCAGCCCTAAACTTTGGGGTGCTTGTGTCTTGCTGATTTTCAATTTTCCCACTTTATCCCCCCATGCGTGGAAGTGCCCTATGCTCTCTAAGCTGTGTTTTTTAGATGTTTCAGGACACACCGTACACTTCTCCAGAGTGGCTGTTGGCAATTTACATCCCGCCCATCAGTGTAGCAAGGCTCCCATTTCTCCATGGCCTGTCCTGCATTTCTGGTTTTGACACTTTTTTCAGCATGGCCCTTTTGACCGATGGGAAGCGAGACTTCTTTGTAGCGCTGATTTGCCTTTCCAGGTTGCTTGGTTGGCCAAAAAGGGCGTATGCGTTTTTTCCTGAATGTATTCAGGAAAAAACGCATACGCCCTTTTTGGCCAAGGGCATCATTGTCAACGTTTTGCCGCTTTTCATGTGCTTTAAAGGCGATTCGAATCTATCTCCTGAAATCTGTTTCCTGCAATTCTGCCTTGATTTCAAATCCTCTTCTTTGCCTTCCCTCAATATATTTGTGGACGAGAGTTATCATTTATAACTCTGCAGGTTTGTGAATTGCAGTGCCCTGAAGCTCCATTTTACAAGTCGATTATTTGGGAGCCGGCCGCAAAAGCGCAGGATGGCTTCAGGCCCTGTTCTGGTTCAGGGGGGCAGGCTGAGCCTGTGGTTAATTCTTCTTCCTGATGGGAAAATAGAGTGACCTGTGCCTGTCCCAACACCAAGAGCTAGTCTCTCATTGGTTCCCCGTCTTCCCGTTCATCCTCAGGACAAATTGCAACCTGTACGGAACAGGAGGTTAAAGGTGTTGATGCTCCAAGTAGGGAGATTGCTAGTAAAGTGGCTGGAATGGCGAACCCGAGCACAAGGAGATGAGAAATGAGGTGCGTTTTAGAAACCTTTCCCCATCACACGGTGTACCATCTTCTGGGTTTCTCATGCATGTTTTCGATGTAGGAAGATGCCCTTGAACCTGGAGATTTGGGACCCATGCGATGGGTAGCACGCAGTATTACTTTAAAGGGTCTGCGTTTGCTCACCCAACCTCACCAAACCTCTCAGCCCCAAGAGTGTCCACCCTTATGTCTCATCCAGCTGTGGGTCTAGATATGGTCAATCCAGGTTGCATCACAGCCCCTGAACGAATTGTGTAAGAATTTCTCTCTCTTTCCCTGTCTTTGTTTCATGGGTTTTTAAAAGTAATTTATTTTTATAATGGGGTTTAGCTGCTTTTCACGGCTGTGTTTAGGCCGCTTTACACCCACTTGACCCACTAACAGAGAGATATCAATACATAGGTTTTAAGATTATTACTAGTCAGATATATTCTTGTGCGGTGAATCGGGCGTGTTGAGTCCAGTTCTCTGAGCAAGGAGTAGGTCTTGTCTATTACATATTGGGTTTATGGAACGGTATCTGAGCTAATTTGAAACTCTTGTTTTATGTATCACCCCACCTCACCTTTCCCGTTAAGCAGCCATAGTGTGTTTTCTGCATGTGTGACTCTGTTCTGTTTTGTAATTCAGTTCAAGTGTAACGGTTTTTACATTCCCTCTATAAGTGACACCTTATGAGAAGTGTCCTTTTCTGTGTGACTTATTTCACTTAGAATCGTCTTACCTAAATCCACTCATCATGCTGCTACTAGCCTTATGACATTGATTTCATGGCTGAGTGATATTCCATTGTACATAAGGACCACAACTTTTTTATCCATTTTTCGCTTTCCTGGGATATTTAAGGTGGAATGAAGTGGAGGTCCTTGTCAACAGAGCAGCCCTAAACTTTGGGGTGCTTGTGTCTTGCTGATTTTCAATTTTCCCACTTTATCCCCCCATGCGTGGAAGTGCCCTATGCTCTCTAAGCTGTGTTTTTTAGATGTTTCAGGACACACCGTACACTTCTCCAGAGTGGCTGTTGGCAATTTACATCCCGCCCATCAGTGTAGCAAGGCTCCCATTTCTCCATGGCCTGTCCTGCATTTCTGGTTTTGACACTTTTTTCAGCATGGCCCTTTTGACCGATGGGAAGCGAGACTTCTTTGTAGCGCTGATTTGCCTTTCCAGGTTGCTTGGTTGGCCAAAAGGGGCGTATGCGTTTTTTCCTGAATGTATTCAGGAAAAAACGCATACGCCCTTTTTGGCCAAGGGCATCATTGTCAACGTTTTGCCGCTTTTCATGTGCTTTAAAGGCGATTCGAATCTACCTCCTGAAATCTGTTTCCTGCAATTCTGCCTTGATTTCAAATCCTCTTCTTTGCCTTCCCTCAATATATTTGTGGACGAGAGTTATCATTTATAACTCTGCAGGTTTGTGAATTGCAGTGCCCTGAAGCTCCATTTTACAAGTCGGTTTTTTGGGAGCTGGCCGCAAAAGCGCAGGATGGCTTCAGGCCCTGTTCTGGTTCAGGGGGGCAGGCTGAGCCTGTGGTTAATTCTTCTTCCTGATGGGAAAATAGAGTGACCTGTGCCTCTCGCAACACCAAGAGCTAGTCTCTCATTGGTTCCCCGTCTTCCCGTTCATCCTCAGGACAAATTGCAACCTGTACGGAACAGGAGGTTAAAGGTGCTGATGCTCCAAGTAGGGAGATTGCTAGTAAAGTGGCTGGAATGGCGAACCCGAGCACAAGGAGATGAGAAATGAGGTGCGTTTTAGAAACCTTTCCCCATCACACGGTGTACCATCTTCTGGGTTTCTCATGCATGTTTTCGATGTAGGAAGATGCCCTTGAACCTGGAGATTTGGGACCCATGCGATGGGTAGCACGCAGTATTACTTTAAAGGGTCTGCGTTTGCTCACCCAACCTCACCAAACCTCTCAGCCCCAAGAGTGTCCACCCTTATGTCTCACCCAGCTGTGGGTCTAGATATGGTCAATCCAGGTTGCATCACAGCCCCTGAACGAATTGTGTAAGAATTTCTCTCTCTTTCCCTGTCTTTGTTTCATGGGTTTTTAAAAGTAATTTATTTTTATAATGGGGTTTAGCTGCTTTTCACGGCTGTGTTTAGGCCGCTTTACACCCACTTGACCCACTAACAGAGAGATATCAATACATAGGTTTTAAGATTATTACTAGTCAGATATATTCTTGTGCGGTGAATCGGGCGTGTTGAGTCCAGTTCTCTGAGCAAGGAGTAGGTCTTGTCTGTTACATATTGGGTTTATGGAACGGTATCTGAGCTAATTTGAAACTCTTGTTTTATGTATCACCCCACCTCACCTTTCCCGTTAAGCAGCCATAGTGTGTTTTCTGCATGTGTGACTCTGTTCTGTTTTGTAATTCAGTTCAAGTGTAACGGTTTTTACATTCCCTCTATAAGTGACACCTTATGAGAAGTGTCCTTTTCTGTGTGACTTATTTCACTTAGAATCGTCTTACCTAAATCCACTCATCATGCTGCTACTAGCCTTATGACATTGATTTCATGGCTGAGTGATATTCCATTGTACATAAGGACCACAACTTTTTTATCCATTTTTCGCTTTCCTGGGATATTTAAGGTGGAAGGAAGTGGAGGTCCTTGTCAACAGAGCAGCCCTAAACTTTGGGGTGCTTGTGTCTTGCTGATTTTCAATTTTCCCACTTTATCCCCCCATGCGTGGAAGTGCCCTATGCTCTCTAAGCTGTGTTTTTTAGATGTTTCAGGACACACCGTACACTTCTCCAGAGTGGCTGTTGGCAATTTACATCCCGCCCATCAGTGTAGCAAGGCTCCCATTTCTCCATGGCCTGTCCTGCATTTCTGGTTTTGACACTTTTTTCAGCATGGCCCTTTTGACCGATGGGAAGCGAGACTTCTTTGTAGCGCTGATTTGCCTTTCCAGGTTGCTTGGTTGGCCAAAAGGGGCGTATGCGTTTTTTCCTGAATGTATTCAGGAAAAAACGCATACGCCCTTTTTGGCCAAGGGCATCATTGTCAACGTTTTGCCGCTTTTCATGTGCTTTAAAGGCGATTCGAATCTACCTCCTGAAATCTGTTTCCTGCAATTCTGCCTTGATTTCCAATCCTCTTCTTTGCCTTCCCTCAATATATTTGTGGACGAGAGTTATCATTTATAACTCTGCAGGTTTGTGAATTGCAGTGCCCTGAAGCTCCATTTTACAAGTCGGTTTTTTGGGAGCCGGCCGCAAAAGCGCAGGATGGCTTCAGGCCCTGTTCTGGTTCAGGGGGGCAGGCTGAGCCTGTGGTTAATTCTTCTTCCTGATGGGAAAATAGAGTGACCTGTGCCTCTCCCAACACCAAGAGCTAGTCTCTCATTGGTTCCCCGTCTTCCCGTTCATCCTCAGGACAAATTGCAACCTGTACGGAACAGGAGGTTAAAGGTGCTGATGCTCCAAGTAGGGAGATTGCTAGTAAAGTGGCTGGAATGGCGAACCCGAGCACAAGGAGATGAGAAATGAGGTGCGTTTTAGAAACCTTTCCCCATCACACGGTGTACCATCTTCTGGGTTTCTCATGCATGTTTTCGATGTAGGAAGATGCCCTTGAACCTGGAGATTTGGGACCCATGCGATGGGTAGCACGCAGTATTACTTTAAAGGGTCTGCGTTTGCTCACCCAACCTCACCAAACCTCTCAGCCCCAAGAGTGTCCACCCTTATGTCTCATCCAGCTGTGGGTCTAGATATGGTCAATCCAGGTTGCATCACAGCCCCTGAACGAATTGTGTAAGAATTTCTCTCTCTTTCCCTGTCTTTGTTTCATGGGTTTTTAAAAGTAATTTATTTTTATAATGGGGTTTAGCTGCTTTTCACGGCTGTGTTTAGGCCGCTTTACACCCACTTGACCCACTAACAGAGAGATATCAATACATAGGTTTTAAGATTATTACTAGTCAGATATATTCTTGTGCGGTGAATCGGGCGTGTTGAGTCCAGTTCTCTGAGCAAGGAGTAGGTCTTGTCTATTACATATTGGGTTTATGGAACGGTATCTGAGCTAATTTGAAACTCTTGTTTTATGTATCACCCCACCTCACCTTTCCCGTTAAGCAGCCATAGTGTGTTTTCTGCATGTGTGACTCTGTTCTGTTTTGTAATTCAGTTCAAGTGTAACGGTTTTTACATTCCCTCTATAAGTGACACCTTATGAGAAGTGTCCTTTTCTGTGTGACTTATTTCACTTAGAATCGTCTTACCTAAATCCACTCATCATGCTGCTACTAGCCTTATGACATTGATTTCATGGCTGAGTGATATTCCATTGTACATAAGGACCACAACTTTTTTATCCATTTTTCGCTTTCCTGGGATATTTAAGGTGGAATGAAGTGGAGGTCCTTGTCAACAGAGCAGCCCTAAACTTTGGGGTGCTTGTGTCTTGCTGATTTTCAATTTTCCCACTTTATCCCCCCATGCGTGGAAGTGCCCTATGCTCTCTAAGCTGTGTTTTTTAGATGTTTCAGGACACACCATACACTTCTCCAGAGTGGCTGTTGGCAATTTACATCCCGCCCATCAGTGTAGCAAGGCTCCCATTTCTCCATGGCCTGTCCTGCATTTCTGGTTTTGACACTTTTTTCAGCATGGCCCTTTTGACCGATGGGAAGCGAGACTTCTTTGTAGCGCTGATTTGCCTTTCCAGGTTGCTTGGTTGGCCAAAAAGGGCGTATGCGTTTTTTCCTGAATGTATTCAGGAAAAAAGGCATACGCCCTTTTTGGCCAAGGGCATCATTGTCAACGTTTTGCCGCTTTTCATGTGCTTTAAAGGCGATTCGAATCTACCTCCTGAAATCTGTTTCCTGCAATTCTGCCTTGATTTCCAATCCTCTTCTTTGCCTTCCCTCAATATATTTGTGGACGAGAGTTATCATTTATAACTCTGCAGGTTTGTGAATTGCAGTGCCCTGAAGCTCCATTTTACAAGTCGGTTTTTTGGGAGCCGGCCGCAAAAGCGCAGGATGGCTTCAGGCCCTGTTCTGGTTCAGGGGGGCAGGCTGAGCCTGTGGTTAATTCTTCTTCCTGATGGGAAAATAGAGTGACCTGTGCCTCTCCCAACACCAAGAGCTAGTCTCTCATTGGTTCCCCGTCTTCCCGTTCATCCTCAGGACAAATTGCAACCTGTACGGAACAGGAGGTTAAAGGTGCTGATGCTCCAAGTAGGGAGATTGCTAGTAAAGTGGCTGGAATGGCGAACCCGAGCACAAGGAGATGAGAAATGAGGTGCGTTTTAGAAACCTTTCCCCATCACACGGTGTACCATCTTCTGGGTTTCTCATGCATGTTTTCGATGTAGGAAGATGCCCTTGAACCTGGAGATTTGGGACCCATGCGATGGGTAGCACGCAGTATTACTTTAAAGGGTCTGCGTTTGCTCACCCAACCTCACCAAACCTCTCAGCCCCAAGAGTGTCCACCCTTATGTCTCACCCAGCTGTGGGTCTAGATATGGTCAATCCAGGTTGCATCACAGCCCCTGAACGAATTGTGTAAGAATTTCTCTCTCTTTCCCTGTCTTTGTTTCATGGGTTTTTAAAAGTAATTTATTTTTATAATGGGGTTTAGCTGCTTTTCACGGCTGTGTTTAGGCCGCTTTACACCCACTTGACCCACTAACAGAGAGATATCAATACATAGGTTTTAAGATTATTACTAGTCAGATATATTCTTGTGCGGTGAATCGGGCGTGTTGAGTCCAGTTCTCTGAGCAAGGAGTAGGTCTTGTCTGTTACATATTGGGTTTATGGAACGGTATCTGAGCTAATTTGAAACTCTTGTTTTATGTATCACCCCACCTCACCTTTCCCGTTAAGCAGCCATAGTGTGTTTTCTGCATGTGTGACTCTGTTCTGTTTTGTAATTCAGTTCAAGTGTAACGGTTTTTACATTCCCTCTATAAGTGACACCTTATGAGAAGTGTCCTTTTCTGTGTGACTTATTTCACTTAGAATCGTCTTACCTAAATCCACTCATCATGCTGCTACTAGCCTTATGACATTGATTTCATGGCTGAGTGATATTCCATTGTACATAAGGACCACAACTTTTTTATCCATTTTTCGCTTTCCTGGGATATTTAAGGTGGAAGGAAGTGGAGGTCCTTGTCAACAGAGCAGCCCTAAACTTTGGGGTGCTTGTGTCTTGCTGATTTTCAATTTTCCCACTTTATCCCCCCATGCGTGGAAGTGCCCTATGCTCTCTAAGCTGTGTTTTTTAGATGTTTCAGGACACACCGTACACTTCTGCAGAGTGGCTGTTGGCAATTTACATCCCGCCCATCAGTGTAGCAAGGCTCCCATTTCTCCATGGCCTGTCCTGCATTTCTGGTTTTGACACTTTTTTCAGCATGGCCCTTTTGACCGATGGGAAGCGAGACTTCTTTGTAGCGCTGATTTGCCTTTCCAGGTTGCTTGGTTGGCCAAAAGGGGCGTATGCGTTTTTTCCTGAATATATTCAGGAAAAAACGCATACGCCCTTTTTGGCCAAGGGCATCATTGTCAACGTTTTGCCGCTTTTCATGTGCTTTAAAGGCGATTCGAATCTACCTCCTGAAATCTGTTTCCTGCAATTCTGCCTTGATTTCAAATCCTCTTCTTTCCCTTCCCTCAATATATTTGTGGACGAGAGTTATCATTTATAACTCTGCAGGTTTGTGAATTGCAGTGCCCTGAAGCTCCATTTTACAAGTCGGTTTTTTGGGAGCCGGCCGCAAAAGCGCAGGATGGCTTCAGGCCCTGTTCTGGTTCAGGGGGGCAGGCTGAGCCTGTGGTTAATTCTTCTTCCTGATGGGAAAATAGAGTGACCTGTGCCTCTCCCAACACCAAGAGCTAGTCTCTCATTGGTTCCCCGTCTTCCCGTTCATCCTCAGGACAAATTGCAACCTGTACGGAACAGGAGGTTAAAGGTGCTGATGCTCCAAGTAGGGAGATTGCTAGTAAAGTGGCTGGAATGGCGAACCCGAGCACAAGGAGATGAGAAATGAGGTGCGTTTTAGAAACCTTTCCCCATCACACGGTGTACCATCTTCTGGGTTTCTCATGCATGTTTTCGATGTAGGAAGATGCCCTTGAACCTGGAGATTTGGGACCCATGCGATGGGTAGCACGCAGTATTACTTTAAAGGGTCTGCGTTTGCTCACCCAACCTCACCAAACCTCTCAGCCCCAAGAGTGTCCACCCTTATGTCTCATCCAGCTGTGGGTCTAGATATGGTCAATCCAGGTTGCATCACAGCCCCTGAACGAATTGTGTAAGAATTTCTCTCTCTTTCCCTGTCTTTGTTTCATGGGTTTTTAAAAGTAATTTATTTTTATAATGGGGTTTAGCTGCTTTTCACGGCTGTGTTTAGGCCGCTTTACACCCACTTGACCCACTAACAGAGAGATATCAATACATAGGTTTTAAGATTATTACTAGTCAGATATATTCTTGTGCGGTGAATCGGGCGTGTTGAGTCCAGTTCTCTGAGCAAGGAGTAGGTCTTGTCTATTACATATTGGGTTTATGGAACGGTATCTGAGCTAATTTGAAACTCTTGTTTTATGTATCACCCCACCTCACCTTTCCCGTTAAGCAGCCATAGTGTGTTTTCTGCATGTGTGACTCTGTTCTGTTTTGTAATTCAGTTCAAGTGTAACGGTTTTTACATTCCCTCTATAAGTGACACCTTATGAGAAGTGTCCTTTTCTGTGTGACTTATTTCACTTAGAATCGTCTTACCTAAATCCACTCATCATGCTGCTACTAGCCTTATGACATTGATTTCATGGCTGAGTGATATTCCATTGTACATAAGGACCACAACTTTTTTATCCATTTTTCGCTTTCCTGGGATATTTAAGGTGGAATGAAGTGGAGGTCCTTGTCAACAGAGCAGCCCTAAACTTTGGGGTGCTTGTGTCTTGCTGATTTTCAATTTTCCCACTTTATCCCCCCATGCGTGGAAGTGCCCTATGCTCTCTAAGCTGTGTTTTTTAGATGTTTCAGGACACACCGTACACTTCTCCAGAGTGGCTGTTGGCAATTTACATCCCGCCCATCAGTGTAGCAAGGCTCCCATTTCTCCATGGCCTGTCCTGCATTTCTGGTTTTGACACTTTTTTCAGCATGGCCCTTTTGACCGATGGGAAGCGAGACTTCTTTGTAGCGCTGATTTGCCTTTCCAGGTTGCTTGGTTGGCCAAAAAGGGCGTATGCGTTTTTTCCTGAATGTATTCAGGAAAAAACGCATACGCCCTTTTTGGCCAAGGGCATCATTGTCAACGTTTTGCCGCTTTTCATGTGCTTTAAAGGCGATTCGAATCTACCTCCTGAAATCTGTTTCCTGCAATTCTGCCTTGATTTCAAATCCTCTTCTTTGCCTTCCCTCAATATATTTGTGGACGAGAGTTATCATTTATAACTCTGCAGGTTTGTGAATTGCAGTGCCCTGAAGCTCCATTTTACAAGTCGGTTTTTTGGGAGCTGGCCGCAAAAGCGCAGGATGGCTTCAGGCCCTGTTCTGGTTCAGGGGGGCAGGCTGAGCCTGTGGTTAATTCTTCTTCCTGATGGGAAAATAGAGTGACCTGTGCCTCTCCCAACACCAAGAGCTAGTCTCTCATTGGTTCCCCGTCTTCCCGTTCATCCTCAGGACAAATTGCAACCTGTACGGAACAGGAGGTTAAAGGTGCTGATGCTCCAAGTAGGGAGATTGCTAGTAAAGTGGCTGGAATGGCGAACCCGAGCACAAGGAGATGAGAAATGAGGTGCGTTTTAGAAACCTTTCCCCATCACACGGTGTACCATCTTCTGGGTTTCTCATGCATGTTTTCGATGTAGGAAGATGCCCTTGAACCTGGAGATTTGGGACCCATGCGATGGGTAGCACGCAGTATTACTTTAAAGGGTCTGCGTTTGCTCACCCAACCTCACCAAACCTCTCAGCCCCAAGAGTGTCCACCCTTATGTCTCACCCAGCTGTGGGTCTAGATATGGTCAATCCAGGTTGCATCACAGCCCCTGAACGAATTGTGTAAGAATTTCTCTCTCTTTCCCTGTCTTTGTTTCATGGGTTTTTAAAAGTAATTTATTTTTATAATGGGGTTTAGCTGCTTTTCACGGCTGTGTTTAGGCCGCTTTACACCCACTTGACCCACTAACAGAGAGATATCAATACATAGGTTTTAAGATTATTACTAGTCAGATATATTCTTGTGCGGTGAATCGGGCGTGTTGAGTCCAGTTCTCTGAGCAAGGAGTAGGTCTTGTCTATTCCATATTGGGTTTATGGAACGGTATCTGAGCTAATTTGAAACTCTTGTTTTATGTATCACCCCACCTCACCTTTCCCGTTAAGCAGCCATAGTGTGTTTTCTGCATGTGTGACTCTGTTCTGTTTTGTAATTCAGTTCAAGTGTAACGGTTTTTACATTCCCTCTATAAGTGACACCTTATGAGAAGTGTCCTTTTCTGTGTGACTTATTTCACTTAGAATCGTCTTACCTAAATCCACTCATCATGCTGCTACTAGCCTTATGACATTGATTTCATGGCTGAGTGATATTCCATTGTACATAAGGACCACAACTTTTTTATCCATTTTTCGCTTTCCTGGGATATTTAAGGTGGAAGGAAGTGGAGGTCCTTGTCAACAGAGCAGCCCTAAACTTTGGGGTGCTTGTGTCTTGCTGATTTTCAATTTTCCCACTTTATCCCCCCATGCGTGGAAGTGCCCTATGCTCTCTAAGCTGTGTTTTTTAGATGTTTCAGGACACACCGTACACTTCTGCAGAGTGGCTGTTGGCAATTTACATCCCGCCCATCAGTGTAGCAAGGCTCCCATTTCTCCATGGCCTGTCCTGCATTTCTGGTTTTGACACTTTTTTCAGCATGGCCCTTTTGACCGATGGGAAGCGAGACTTCTTTGTAGCGCTGATTTGCCTTTCCAGGTTGCTTGGTTGGCCAAAAGGGGCGTATGCGTTTTTTCCTGAATATATTCAGGAAAAAACGCATACGCCCTTTTTGGCCAAGGGCATCATTGTCAACCTTTTGCCGCTTTTCATGTGCTTTAAAGGCGATTCGAATCTACCTCCTGAAATCTGTTTCCTGCAATTCTGCCTTGATTTCAAATCCTCTTCTTTGCCTTCCCTCAATATATTTGTGGACGAGAGTTATCATTTATAACTCTGCAGGTTTGTGAATTGCAGTGCCCTGAAGCTCCATTTTACAAGTCGGTTTTTTGGGAGCCGGCCGCAAAAGCGCAGGATGGCTTCAGGCCCTGTTCTGGTTCAGGGGGGCAGGCTGAGCCTGTGGTTAATTCTTCTTCCTGATGGGAAAATAGAGTGACCTGTGCCTCTCCCAACACCAAGAGCTAGTCTCTCATTGGTTCCCCGTCTTCCCGTTCATCCTCAGGACAAATTGCAACCTGTACGGAACAGGAGGTTAAAGGTGCTGATGCTCCAAGTAGGGAGATTGCTAGTAAAGTGGCTGGAATGGCGAACCCGAGCACAAGGAGATGAGAAATGAGGTGCGTTTTAGAAACCTTTCCCCATCACACGGTGTACCATCTTCTGGGTTTCTCATGCATGTTTTCGATGTAGGAAGATGCCCTTGAACCTGGAGATTTGGGACCCATGCGATGGGTAGCACGCAGTATTACTTTAAAGGGTCTGCGTTTGCTCACCCAACCTCACCAAACCTCTCAGCCCCAAGAGTGTCCACCCTTATGTCTCATCCAGCTGTGGGTCTAGATATGGTCAATCCAGGTTGCATCACAGCCCCTGAACGAATTGTGTAAGAATTTCTCTCTCTTTCCCTGTCTTTGTTTCATGGGTTTTTAAAAGTAATTTATTTTTATAATGGGGTTTAGCTGCTTTTCACGGCTGTGTTTAGGCCGCTTTACACCCACTTGACCCACTAACAGAGAGATATCAATACATAGGTTTTAAGATTATTACTAGTCAGATATATTCTTGTGCGGTGAATCGGGCGTGTTGAGTCCAGTTCTCTGAGCAAGGAGTAGGTCTTGTCTATTACATATTGGGTTTATGGAACGGTATCTGAGCTAATTTGAAACTCTTGTTTTATGTATCACCCCACCTCACCTTTCCCGTTAAGCAGCCATAGTGTGTTTTCTGCATGTGTGACTCTGTTCTGTTTTGTAATTCAGTTCAAGTGTAACGGTTTTTACATTCCCTCTATAAGTGACACCTTATGAGAAGTGTCCTTTTCTGTGTGACTTATTTCACTTAGAATCGTCTTACCTAAATCCACTCATCATGCTGCTACTAGCCTTATGACATTGATTTCATGGCTGAGTGATATTCCATTGTACATAAGGACCACAACTTTTTTATCCATTTTTCGCTTTCCTGGGATATTTAAGGTGGAATGAAGTGGAGGTCCTTGTCAACAGAGCAGCCCTAAACTTTGGGGTGCTTGTGTCTTGCTGATTTTCAATTTTCCCACTTTATCCCCCCATGCGTGGAAGTGCCCTATGCTCTCTAAGCTGTGTTTTTTAGATGTTTCAGGACACACCGTACACTTCTCCAGAGTGGCTGTTGGCAATTTACATCCCGCCCATCAGTGTAGCAAGGCTCCCATTTCTCCATGGCCTGTCCTGCATTTCTGGTTTTGACACTTTTTTCAGCATGGCCCTTTTGACCGATGGGAAGCGAGACTTCTTTGTAGCGCTGATTTGCCTTTCCAGGTTGCTTGGTTGGCCAAAAAGGGCGTATGCGTTTTTTCCTGAATGTATTCAGGAAAAAAAGCATACGCCCTTTTTGGCCAAGGGCATCATTGTCAACGTTTTGCCGCTTTTCATGTGCTTTAAAGGCGATTCGAATCTACCTCCTGAAATCTGTTTCCTGCAATTCTGCCTTGATTTCAAATCCTCTTCTTTGCCTTCCCTCAATATATTTGTGGACGAGAGTTATCATTTATAACTCTGCAGGTTTGTGAATTGCAGTGCCCTGAAGCTCCATTTTACAAGTCGGTTTTTTGGGAGCTGGCCGCAAAAGCGCAGGATGGCTTCAGGCCCTGTTCTGGTTCAGGGGGGCAGGCTGAGCCTGTGGTTAATTCTTCTTCCTGATGGGAAAATAGAGTGACCTGTGCCTCTCCCAACACCAAGAGCTAGTCTCTCATTGGTTCCCCGTCTTCCCGTTCATCCTCAGGACAAATTGCAACCTGTACGGAACAGGAGGTTAAAGGTGCTGATGCTCCAAGTAGGGAGATTGCTAGTAAAGTGGCTGGAATGGCGAACCCGAGCACAAGGAGATGAGAAATGAGGTGCGTTTTAGAAACCTTTCCCCATCACACGGTGTACCATCTTCTGGGTTTCTCATGCATGTTTTCGATGTAGGAAGATGCCCTTGAACCTGGAGATTTGGGACCCATGCGATGGGTAGCACGCAGTATTACTTTAAAGGGTCTGCGTTTGCTCACCCAACCTCACCAAACCTCTCAGCCCCAAGAGTGTCCACCCTTATGTCTCACCCAGCTGTGGGTCTAGATATGGTCAATCCAGGTTGCATCACAGCCCCTGAACGAATTGTGTAAGAATTTCTCTCTCTTTCCCTGTCTTTGTTTCATGGGTTTTTAAAAGTAATTTATTTTTATAATGGGGTTTAGCTGCTTTTCACGGCTGTGTTTAGGCCGCTTTACACCCACTTGACCCACTAACAGAGAGATATCAATACATAGGTTTTAAGATTATTACTAGTCAGATATATTCTTGTGCGGTGAATCGGGCGTGTTGAGTCCAGTTCTCTGAGCAAGGAGTAGGTCTTGTCTGTTACATATTGGGTTTATGGAACGGTATCTGAGCTAATTTGAAACTCTTGTTTTATGTATCACCCCACCTCACCTTTCCCGTTAAGCAGCCATAGTGTGTTTTCTGCATGTGTGACTCTGTTCTGTTTTGTAATTCAGTTCAAGTGTAACGGTTTTTACATTCCCTCTATAAGTGACACCTTATGAGAAGTGTCCTTTTCTGTGTGACTTATTTCACTTAGAATCGTCTTACCTAAATCCACTCATCATGCTGCTACTAGCCTTATGACATTGATTTCATGGCTGAGTGATATTCCATTGTACATAAGGACCACAACTTTTTTATCCATTTTTCGCTTTCCTGGGATATTTAAGGTGGAAGGAAGTGGAGGTCCTTGTCAACAGAGCAGCCCTAAACTTTGGGGTGCTTGTGTCTTGCTGATTTTCAATTTTCCCACTTTATCCCCCCATGCGTGGAAGTGCCCTATGCTCTCTAAGCTGTGTTTTTTAGATGTTTCAGGACACACCGTACACTTCTGCAGAGTGGCTGTTGGCAATTTACATCCCGCCCATCAGTGTAGCAAGGCTCCCATTTCTCCATGACCTGTCCTGCATTTCTGGTTTTGACACTTTTTTCAGCATGGCCCTTTTGACCGATGGGAAGCGAGACTTCTTTGTAGCGCTGATTTGCCTTTCCAGGTTGCTTGGTTGGCCAAAAGGGGCGTATGCGTTTTTTCCTGAATATATTCAGGAAAAAACGCATACGCCCTTTTTGGCCAAGGGCATCATTGTCAACGTTTTGCCGCTTTTCATGTGCTTTAAAGGCGATTCGAATCTACCTCCTGAAATCTGTTTCCTGCGATTCTGCCTTGATTTCAAATCCTCTTCTTTGCCTTCCCTCAATATATTTGTGGACGAGAGTTATCATTTATAACTCTGCAGGTTTGTGAATTGCAGTGCCCTGAAGCTCCATTTTACAAGTCGGTTTTTTGGGAGCCGGCCGCAAAAGCGCAGGATGGCTTCAGGCCCTGTTCTGGTTCAGGGGGGCAGGCTGAGCCTGTGGTTAATTCTTCTTCCTGATGGGAAAATAGAGTGACCTGTGCCTCTCCCAACACCAAGAGCTAGTCTCTCATTGGTTCCCCGTCTTCCCGTTCATCCTCAGGACAAATTGCAACCTGTACGGAACAGGAGGTTAAAGGTGCTGATGCTCCAAGTAGGGAGATTGCTAGTAAAGTGGCTGGAATGGCGAACCCGAGCACAAGGAGATGAGAAATGAGGTGCGTTTTAGAAACCTTTCCCCATCACACGGTGTACCATCTTCTGGGTTTCTCATGCATGTTTTCGATGTAGGAAGATGCCCTTGAACCTGGAGATTTGGGACCCATGCGATGGGTAGCACGCAGTATTACTTTAAAGGGTCTGCGTTTGCTCACCCAACCTCACCAAACCTCTCAGCCCCAAGAGTGTCCACCCTTATGTCTCACCCAGCTGTGGGTCTAGATATGGTCAATCCAGGTTGCATCACAGCCCCTGAACGAATTGTGTAAGAATTTCTCTCTCTTTCCCTGTCTTTGTTTCATGGGTTTTTAAAAGTAATTTATTTTTATAATGGGGTTTAGCTGCTTTTCACGGCTGTGTTTAGGCCGCTTTACACCCACTTGACCCACTAACAGAGAGATATCAATACATAGGTTTTAAGATTATTACTAGTCAGATATATTCTTGTGCGGTGAATCGGGCGTGTTGAGTCCAGTTCTCTGAGCAAGGAGTAGGTCTTTTCTGTTACATATTGGGTTTATGGAACGGTATCTGAGCTAATTTGAAACTCTTGTTTTATGTATCACCCCACCTCACCTTTCCCGTTAAGCAGCCATAGTGTGTTTTCTGCATGTGTGACTCTGTTCTGTTTTGTAATTCAGTTCAAGTGTAACGGTTTTTACATTCCCTCTATAAGTGACACCTTATGAGAAGTGTCCTTTTCTGTGTGACTTATTTCACTTAGAATCGTCTTACCTAAATCCACTCATCATGCTGCTACTAGCCTTATGACATTGATTTCATGGCTGAGTGATATTCCATTGTACATAAGGACCACAACTTTTTTATCCATTTTTCGCTTTCCTGGGATATTTAAGGTGGAATGAAGTGGAGGTCCTTGTCAACAGAGCAGCCCTAAACTTTGGGGTGCTTGTGTCTTGCTGATTTTCAATTTTCCCACTTTATCCCCCCATGCGTGGAAGTGCCCTATGCTCTCTAAGCTGTGTTTTTTAGATGTTTCAGGACACACCGTACACTTCTCCAGAGTGGCTGTTGGCAATTTACATCCCGCCCATCAGTGTAGCAAGGCTCCCATTTCTCCATGGCCTGTCCTGCATTTCTGGTTTTGACACTTTTTTCAGCATGGCCCTTTTGACCGATGGGAAGCGAGACTTCTTTGTAGCGCTGATTTGCCTTTCCAGGTTGCTTGGTTGGCCAAAAGGGGCGTATGCGTTTTTTCCTGAATATATTCAGGAAAAAACGCATACGCCCTTTTTGGCCAAGGGCATCATTGTCAACGTTTTGCCGCTTTTCATGTGCTTTAAAGGCGATTCGAATCTACCTCCTGAAATCTGTTTCCTGCAATTCTGCCTTGATTTCAAATCCTCTTCTTTGCCTTCCCTCAATATATTTGTGGACGAGAGTTATCATTTATAACTCTGCAGGTTTGTGAATTGCAGTGCCCTGAAGCTCCATTTTACAAGTCGGTTTTTTGGGAGCTGGCCGCAAAAGGGCAGGATGGCTTCAGGCCCTGTTCTGGTTCAGGGGGGCAGGCTGAGCCTGTGGTTAATTCTTCTTCCTGATGGGAAAATAGAGTGACCTGTGCCTCTCCCAACACCAAGAGCTAGTCTCTCATTGGTTCCCCGTCTTCCCGTTCATCCTCAGGACAAATTGCAACCTGTACGGAACAGGAGGTTAAAGGTGCTGATGCTCCAAGTAGGGAGATTGCTAGTAAAGTGGCTGGAATGGCGAACCCGAGCACAAGGAGATGAGAAATGAGGTGCGTTTTAGAAACCTTTCCCCATCACACGGTGTACCATCTTCTGGGTTTCTCATGCATGTTTTCGATGTAGGAAGATGCCCTTGAACCTGGAGATTTGGGACCCATGCGATGGGTAGCACGCAGTATTACTTTAAAGGGTCTGCGTTTGCTCACCCAACCTCACCAAACCTCTCAGCCCCAAGAGTGTCCACCCTTATGTCTCATCCAGCTGTGGGTCTAGATATGGTCAATCCAGGTTGCATCACAGCCCCTGAACGAATTGTGTAAGAATTTCTCTCTCTTTCCCTGTCTTTGTTTCATGGGTTTTTAAAAGTAATTTATTTTTATAATGGGGTTTAGCTGCTTTTCACGGCTGTGTTTAGGCCGCTTTACACCCACTTGACCCACTAACAGAGAGATATCAATACATAGGTTTTAAGATTATTACTAGTCAGATATATTCTTGTGCGGTGAATCGGGCGTGTTGAGTCCGGTTCTCTGAGCAAGGAGTAGGTCTTGTCTGTTACATATTGGGTTTATGGAACGGTATCTGAGCTAATTTGAAACTCTTGTTTTATGTATCACCCCACCTCACCTTTCCCGTTAAGCAGCCATAGTGTGTTTTCTGCATGTGTGACTCTGTTCTGTTTTGTAATTCAGTTCAAGTGTAACGGTTTTTACATTCCCTCTATAAGTGACACCTTATGAGAAGTGTCCTTTTCTGTGTGACTTATTTCACTTAGAATCGTCTTACCTAAATCCACTCATCATGCTGCTACTAGCCTTATGACATTGATTTCATGGCTGAGTGATATTCCATTGTACATAAGGACCACAACTTTTTTATCCATTTTTCGCTTTCCTGGGATATTTAAGGTGGAAGGAAGTGGAGGTCCTTGTCAACAGAGCAGCCCTAAACTTTGGGGTGCTTGTGTCTTGCTGATTTTCAATTTTCCCACTTTATCCCCCCATGCGTGGAAGTGCCCTATGCTCTCTAAGCTGTGTTTTTTAGATGTTTCAGGACACACCGTACACTTCTCCAGAGTGGCTGTTGGCAATTTACATCCCGCCCATCAGTGTAGCAAGGCTCCCATTTCTCCATGGCCTGTCCTGCATTTCTGGTTTTGACACTTTTTTCAGCATGGCCCTTTTGACCGATGGGAAGCGAGACTTCTTTGTAGCGCTGATTTGCCTTTCCAGGTTGCTTGGTTGGCCAAAAGGGGCGTATGCGTTTTTTCCTGAATGTATTCAGGAAAAAACGCATACGCCCTTTTTGGCCAAGGGCATCATTGTCAACGTTTTGCCGCTTTTCATGTGCTTTAAAGGCGATTCGAATCTACCTCCTGAAATCTGTTTCCTGCGATTCTGCCTTGATTTCAAATCCTCTTCTTTGCCTTCCCTCAATATATTTGTGGACGAGAGTTATCATTTATAACTCTGCAGGTTTGTGAATTGCAGTGCCCTGAAGCTCCATTTTACAAGTCGGTTTTTTGGGAGCCGGCCGCAAAAGCGCAGGATGGCTTCAGGCCCTGTTCTGGTTCAGGGGGGCAGGCTGAGCCTGTGGTTAATTCTTCTTCCTGATGGGAAAATAGAGTGACCTGTGCCTCTCCCAACACCAAGAGCTAGTCTCTCATTGGTTCCCCGTCTTCCCGTTCATCCTCAGGACAAATTGCAACCTGTACGGAACAGGAGGTTAAAGGTGCTGATGCTCCAAGTAGGGAGATTGCTAGTAAAGTGGCTGGAATGGCGAACCCGAGCACAAGGAGATGAGAAATGAGGTGCGTTTTAGAAACCTTTCCCCATCACACGGTGTACCATCTTCTGGGTTTCTCATGCATGTTTTCGATGTAGGAAGATGCCCTTGAACCTGCAGATTTGGGACCCATGCGATGGGTAGCACGCAGTATTACTTTAAAGGGTCTGCGTTTGCTCACCCAACCTCACCAAACCTCTCAGCCCCAAGAGTGTCCACCCTTATGTCTCACCCAGCTGTGGGTCTAGATATGGTCAATCCAGGTTGCATCACAGCCCCTGAACGAATTGTGTAAGAATTTCTCTCTCTTTCCCTGTCTTTGTTTCATGGGTTTTTAAAAGTAATTTATTTTTATAATGGGGTTTAGCTGCTTTTCACGGCTGTGTTTAGGCCGCTTTACACCCACTTGACCCACTAACAGAGAGATATCAATACATAGGTTTTAAGATTATTACTAGTCAGATATATTCTTGTGCGGTGAATCGGGCGTGTTGAGTCCGGTTCTCTGAGCAAGGAGTAGGTCTTTTCTGTTACATATTGGGTTTATGGAACGGTATCTGAGCTAATTTGAAACTCTTGTTTTATGTATCACCCCACCTCACCTTTCCCGTTAAGCAGCCATAGTGTGTTTTCTGCATGTGTGACTCTGTTCTGTTTTGTAATTCAGTTCAAGTGTAACGGTTTTTACATTCCCTCTATAAGTGACACCTTATGAGAAGTGTCCTTTTCTGTGTGACTTATTTCACTTAGAATCGTCTTACCTAAATCCACTCATCATGCTGCTACTAGCCTTATGACATTGATTTCATGGCTGAGTGATATTCCATTGTACATAAGGACCACAACTTTTTTATCCATTTTTCGCTTTCCTGGGATATTTAAGGTGGAAGGAAGTGGAGGTCCTTGTCAACAGAGCAGCCCTAAACTTTGGGGTGCTTGTGTCTTGCTGATTTTCAATTTTCCCACTTTATCCCCCCATGCGTGGAAGTGCCCTATGCTCTCTAAGCTGTGTTTTTTAGATGTTTCAGGACACACCGTACACTTCTCCAGAGTGGCTGTTGGCAATTTACATCCCGCCCATCAGTGTAGCAAGGCTCCCATTTCTCCATGGCCTGTCCTGCATTTCTGGTTTTGACACTTTTTTCAGCATGGCCCTTTTGACCGATGGGAAGCGAGACTTCTTTGTAGCGCTGATTTGCCTTTCCAGGTTGCTTGGTTGGCCAAAAGGGGCGTATGCGTTTTTTCCTGAATGTATTCAGGAAAAAACGCATACGCCCTTTTTGGCCAAGGGCATCATTGTCAACGTTTTGCCGCTTTTCATGTGCTTTAAAGGCGATTCGAATCTACCTCCTGAAATCTGTTTCCTGCAATTCTGCCTTGATTTCAAATCCTCTTCTTTGCCTTCCCTCAATATATTTGTGGACGAGAGTTATCATTTATAACTCTGCAGGTTTGTGAATTGCAGTGCCCTGAAGCTCCATTTTACAAGTCGGTTTTTTGGGAGCCGGCCGCAAAAGCGCAGGATGGCTTCAGGCCCTGTTCTGGTTCAGGGGGGCAGGATGAGCCTGTGGTTAATTCTTCTTCCTGATGGGAAAATAGAGTGACCTGTGCCTCTCCCAACACCAAGAGCTAGTCTCTCATTGGTTCCCCGTCTTCCCGTTCATCCTCAGGACAAATTGCAACCTGTACGGAACAGGAGGTTAAAGGTGCTGATGCTCCAAGTAGGGAGATTGCTAGTAAAGTGGCTGGAATGGCGAACCCGAGCACAAGGAGATGAGAAATGAGGTGCGTTTTAGAAACCTTTCCCCATCACACGGTGTACCATCTTCTGGGTTTCTCATGCATGTTTTCGATGTAGGAAGATGCCCTTGAACCTGGAGATTTGGGACCCATGCGATGGGTAGCACGCAGTATTACTTTAAAGGGTCTGCGTTTGCTCACCCAACCTCACCAAACCTCTCAGCCCCAAGAGTGTCCACCCTTATGTCTCACCCAGCTGTGGGTCTAGATATGGTCAATCCAGGTTGCATCACAGCCCCTGAACGAATTGTGTAAGAATTTCTCTCTCTTTCCCTGTCTTTGTTTCATGGGTTTTTAAAAGTAATTTATTTTTATAATGGGGTTTAGCTGCTTTTCACGGCTGTGTTTAGGCCGCTTTACACCCACTTGACCCACTAACAGAGAGATATCAATACATAGGTTTTAAGATTATTACTAGTCAGATATATTCTTGTGCGGTGAATCGGGCGTGTTGAGTCCGGTTCTCTGAGCAAGGAGTAGGTCTTTTCTGTTACATATTGGGTTTATGGAACGGTATCTGAGCTAATTTGAAACTCTTGTTTTATGTATCACCCCACCTCACCTTTCCCGTTAAGCAGCCATAGTGTGTTTTCTGCATGTGTGACTCTGTTCTGTTTTGTAATTCAGTTCAAGTGTAACGGTTTTTACATTCCCTCTATAAGTGACACCTTATGAGAAGTGTCCTTTTCTGTGTGACTTATTTCACTTAGAATCGTCTTACCTAAATCCACTCATCATGCTGCTACTAGCCTTATGACATTGATTTCATGGCTGAGTGATATTCCATTGTACATAAGGACCACAACTTTTTTATCCATTTTTCGCTTTCCTGGGATATTTAAGGTGGAAGGAAGTGGAGGTCCTTGTCAACAGAGCAGCCCTAAACTTTGGGGTGCTTGTGTCTTGCTGATTTTCAATTTTCCCACTTTATCCCCCCATGCGTGGAAGTGCCCTATGCTCTCTAAGCTGTGTTTTTTAGATGTTTCAGGACACACCGTACACTTCTCCAGAGTGGCTGTTGGCAATTTACATCCCGCCCATCAGTGTAGCAAGGCTCCCATTTCTCCATGGCCTGTCCTGCATTTCTGGTTTTGACACTTTTTTCAGCATGGCCCTTTTGACCGATGGGAAGCGAGACTTCTTTGTAGCGCTGATTTGCCTTTCCAGGTTGCTTGGTTGGCCAAAAGGGGCGTATGCGTTTTTTCCTGAATGTATTCAGGAAAAAACGCATACGCCCTTTTTGGCCAAGGGCATCATTGTCAACGTTTTGCCGCTTTTCATGTGCTTTAAAGGCGATTCGAATCTACCTCCTGAAATCTGTTTCCTGCAATTCTGCCTTGATTTCAAATCCTCTTCTTTGCCTTCCCTCAATATATTTGTGGACGAGAGTTATCATTTATAACTCTGCAGGTTTGTGAATTGCAGTGCCCTGAAGCTCCATTTTACAAGTCGCTTTTTTGGGAGCCGGCCGCAAAAGCGCAGGATGGCTTCAGGCCCTGTTCTGGTTCAGGGGGGCAGGCTGAGCCTGTGGTTAATTCTTCTTCCTGATGGGAAAATAGAGTGACCTGTGCCTGTCCCAACACCAAGAGCTAGTCTCTCATTGGTTCCCCGTCTTCCCGTTCATCCTCAGGACAAATTGCAACCTGTACGGAACAGGAGGTTAAAGGTGCTGATGCTCCAAGTAGGGAGATTGCTAGTAAAGTGGCTGGAATGGCGAACCCGAGCACAAGGAGATGAGAAATGAGGTGCGTTTTAGAAACCTTTCCCCATCACACGGTGTACCATCTTCTGGGTTTCTCATGCATGTTTTCGATGTAGGAAGATGCCCTTGAACCTGGAGATTTGGGACCCATGCGATGGGTAGCACGCAGTATTACTTTAAAGGGTCTGCGTTTGCTCACCCAACCTCACCAAACCTCTCAGCCCCAAGAGTGTCCACCCTTATGTCTCATCCAGCTGTGGGTCTAGATATGGTCAATCCAGGTTGCATCACAGCCCCTGAACGAATTGTGTAAGAATTTCTCTCTCTTTCCCTGTCTTTGTTTCATGGGTTTTTAAAAGTAATTTATTTTTATAATGGGGTTTAGCTGCTTTTCACGGCTGTGTTTAGGCCGCTTTACACCCACTTGACCCACTAACAGAGAGATATCAATACATAGGTTTTAAGATTATTACTAGTCAGATATATTCTTGTGCGGTGAATCGGGCGTGTTGAGTCCAGTTCTCTGAGCAAGGAGTAGGTCTTGTCTATTACATATTGGGTTTATGGAACGGTATCTGAGCTAATTTGAAACTCTTGTTTTATGTATCACCCCACCTCACCTTTCCCGTTAAGCAGCCATAGTGTGTTTTCTGCATGTGTGACTCTGCTCTGTTTTGTAATTCAGTTCAAGTGTAACGGTTTTTACATTCCCTCTATAAGTGACACCTTATGAGAAGTGTCCTTTTCTGTGTGACTTATTTCACTTAGAATCGTCTTACCTAAATCCACTCATCATGCTGCTACTAGCCTTATGACATTGATTTCATGGCTGAGTGATATTCCATTGTACATAAGGACCACAACTTTTTTATCCATTTTTCGCTTTCCTGGGATATTTAAGGTGGAATGAAGTGGAGGTCCTTGTCAACAGAGCAGCCCTAAACTTTGGGGTGCTTGTGTCTTGCTGATTTTCAATTTTCCCACTTTATCCCCCCATGCGTGGAAGTGCCCTATGCTCTCTAAGCTGTGTTTTTTAGATGTTTCAGGACACACCGTACACTTCTCCAGAGTGGCTGTTGGCAATTTACATCCCGCCCATCAGTGTAGCAAGGCTCCCATTTCTCCATGGCCTGTCCTGCATTTCTGGTTTTGACACTTTTTTCAGCATGGCCCTTTTGACCGATGGGAAGCGAGACTTCTTTGTAGCGCTGATTTGCCTTTCCAGGTTGCTTGGTTGGCCAAAAGGGGCGTATGCGTTTTTTCCTGAATGTATTCAGGAAAAAACGCATACGCCCCTTTTGGCCAAGGGCATCATTGTCAACGTTTTGCCGCTTTTCATGTGCTTTAAAGGCGATTCGAATCTACCTCCTGAAATCTGTTTCCTGCAATTCTGCCTTGATTTCAAATCCTCTTCTTTGCCTTCCCTCAATATATTTGTGGACGAGAGTTATCATTTATAACTCTGCAGGTTTGTGAATTGCAGTGCCCTGAAGCTCCATTTTACAAGTCGGTTTTTTGGGAGCCGGCCGCAAAAGCGCAGGATGGCTTCAGGCCCTGTTCTGGTTCAGGGGGGCAGGCTGAGCCTGTGGTTAATTCTTCTTCCTGATGGGAAAATAGAGTGACCTGTGCCTCTCCCAACACCAAGAGCTAGTCTCTCATTGGTTCCCCGTCTTCCCGTTCATCCTCAGGACAAATTGCAACCTGTACGGAACAGGAGGTTAAAGGTGCTGATGCTCCAAGTAGGGAGATTGCTAGTAAAGTGGCTGGAATGGCGAACCCGAGCACAAGGAGATGAGAAATGAGGTGCGTTTTAGAAACCTTTCCCCATCACACGGTGTACCATCTTCTGGGTTTCTCATGCATGTTTTCGATGTAGGAAGATGCCCTTGAACCTGGAGATTTGGGACCCATGCGATGGGTAGCACGCAGTATTACTTTAAAGGGTCTGCGTTTGCTCACCCAACCTCACCAAACCTCTCAGCCCCAAGAGTGTCCACCCTTATGTCTCATCCAGCTGTGGGTCTAGATATGGTCAATCCAGGTTGCATCACAGCCCCTGAACGAATTGTGTAAGAATTTCTCTCTCTTTCCCTGTCTTTGTTTCATGGGTTTTTAAAAGTAATTTATTTTTATAATGGGGTTTAGCTGCTTTTCACGGCTGTGTTTAGGCCGCTTTACACCCACTTGACCCACTAACAGAGAGATATCAATACATAGGTTTTAAGATTATTACTAGTCAGATATATTCTTGTGCGGTGAATCGGGCGTGTTGAGTCCAGTTCTCTGAGCAAGGAGTAGGTCTTGTCTGTTACATATTGGGTTTATGGAACGGTATCTGAGCTAATTTGAAACTCTTGTTTTATGTATCACCCCACCTCACCTTTCCCGTTAAGCAGCCATAGTGTGTTTTCTGCATGTGTGACTCTGCTCTGTTTTGTAATTCAGTTCAAGTGTAACGGTTTTTACATTCCCTCTATAAGTGACACCTTATGAGAAGTGTCCTTTTCTGTGTGACTTATTTCACTTAGAATCGTCTTACCTAAATCCACTCATCATGCTGCTACTAGCCTTATGACATTGATTTCATGGCTGAGTGATATTCCATTGTACATAAGGACCACAACTTTTTTATCCATTTTTCGCTTTCCTGGGATATTTAAGGTGGAAGGAAGTGGAGGTCCTTGTCAACAGAGCAGCCCTAAACTTTGGGGTGCTTGTGTCTTGCTGATTTTCAATTTTCCCACTTTATCCCCCCATGCGTGGAAGTGCCCTATGCTCTCTAAGCTGTGTTTTTTAGATGTTTCAGGACACACCGTACACTTCTCCAGAGTGGCTGTTGGCAATTTACATCCCGCCCATCAGTGTAGCAAGGCTCCCATTTCTCCATGGCCTGTCCTGCATTTCTGGTTTTGACACTTTTTTCAGCATGGCCCTTTTGACCGATGGGAAGCGAGACTTCTTTGTAGCGCTGATTTGCCTTTCCAGGTTGCTTGGTTGGCCAAAAAGGGCGTATGCGTTTTTTCCTGAATGTATTCAGGAAAAAACGCATACGCCCTTTTTGGCCAAGGGCATCATTGTCAACGTTTTGCCGCTTTTCATGTGCTTTAAAGGCGATTCGAATCTACCTCCTGAAATCTGTTTCCTGCAATTCTGCCTTGATTTCAAATCCTCTTCTTTGCCTTCCCTCAATATATTTGTGGACGAGAGTTATCATTTATAACTCTGCAGGTTTGTGAATTGCAGTGCCCTGAAGCTCCATTTTACAAGTCGGTTTTTTGGGAGCCGGCCGCAAAAGGGCAGGATGGCTTCAGTCCCTGTTCTGGTTCAGGGGGGCAGGCTGAGCCTGTGGTTAATTCTTCTTCCTGATGGGAAAATAGAGTGACCTGTGCCTCTCCCAACACCAAGAGCTAGTCTCTCATTGGTTCCCCGTCTTCCCGTTCATCCTCAGGACAAATTGCAACCTGTACGGAACAGGAGGTTAAAGGTGCTGATGCTCCAAGTAGGGAGATTGCTAGTAAAGTGGCTGGAATGGCGAACCCGAGCACAAGGAGATGAGAAATGAGGTGCGTTTTAGAAACCTTTCCCCATCACACGGTGTACCATCTTCTGGGTTTCTCATGCATGTTTTCGATGTAGGAAGATGCCCTTGAACCTGGAGATTTGGGACCCATGCGATGGGTAGCACGCAGTATTACTTTAAAGGGTCTGCGTTTGCTCACCCAACCTCACCAAACCTCTCAGCCCCAAGAGTGTCCACCCTTATGTCTCATCCAGCTGTGGGTCTAGATATGGTCAATCCAGGTTGCATCACAGCCCCTGAACGAATTGTGTAAGAATTTCTCTCTCTTTCCCTGTCTTTGTTTCATGGGTTTTTAAAAGTAGTTTATTTTTATAATGGGGTTTAGCTGCTTTTCACGGCTGTGTTTAGGCCGCTTTACACCCACTTGACCCACTAACAGAGAGATATCAATACATAGGTTTTAAGATTATTACTAGTCAGATATATTCTTGTGCGGTGAATCGGGCGTGTTGAGTCCAGTTCTCTGAGCAAGGAGTAGGTCTTGTCTGTTACATATTGGGTTTATGGAACGGTATCTGAGCTAATTTGAAACTCTTGTTTTATGTATCACCCCACCTCACCTTTCCCGTTAAGCAGCCATAGTGTGTTTTCTGCATGTGTGACTCTGTTCTGTTTTGTAATTCAGTTCAAGTGTAACGGTTTTTACATTCCCTCTATAAGTGACACCTTATGAGAAGTGTCCTTTTCTGTGTGACTTATTTCACTTAGAATCGTCTTACCTAAATCCACTCATCATGCTGCTACTAGCCTTATGACATTGATTTCATGGCTGAGTGATATTCCATTGTACATAAGGACCACAACTTTTTTATCCATTTTTCGCTTTCCTGGGATATTTAAGGTGGAAGGAAGTGGAGGTCCTTGTCAACAGAGCAGCCCTAAACTTTGGGGTGCTTGTGTCTTGCTGATTTTCAATTTTCCCACTTTATCCCCCCATGCGTGGAAGTGCCCTATGCTCTCTAAGCTGTGTTTTTTAGATGTTTCAGGACACACCGTACACTTCTCCAGAGTGGCTGTTGGCAATTTACATCCCGCCCATCAGTGTAGCAAGGCTCCCATTTCTCCATGGCCTGTCCTGCATTTCTGGTTTTGACACTTTTTTCAGCATGGCCCTTTTGACCGATGGGAAGCGAGACTTCTTTGTAGCGCTGATTTGCCTTTCCAGGTTGCTTGGTTGGCCAAAAGGGGCGTATGCGTTTTTTCCTGAATGTATTCAGGAAAAAACGCATACGCCCTTTTTGGCCAAGGGCATCATTGTCAACGTTTTGCCGCTTTTCATGTGCTTTAAAGGCGATTCGAATCTACCTCCTGAAATCTGTTTCCTGCAATTCTGCCTTGATTTCAAATCCTCTTCTTTGCCTTCCCTCAATATATTTGTGGACGAGAGTTATCATTTATAACTCTGCAGGTTTGTGAATTGCAGTGCCCTGAAGCTCCATTTTACAAGTCGCTTTTTTGGGAGCCGGCCGCAAAAGCGCAGGATGGCTTCAGGCCCTGTTCTGGTTCAGGGGGGCAGGCTGAGCCTGTGGTTAATTCTTCTTCCTGATGGGAAAATAGAGTGACCTGTGCCTCTCCCAACACCAAGAGCTAGTCTCTCATTGGTTCCCCGTCTTCCCGTTCATCCTCAGGACAAATTGCAACCTGTACGGAACAGGAGGTTAAAGGTGCTGATGCTCCAAGTAGGGAGATTGCTAGTAAAGTGGCTGGAATGGCGAACCCGAGCACAAGGAGATGAGAAATGAGGTGCGTTTTAGAAACCTTTCCCCATCACACGGTGTACCATCTTCTGGGTTTCTCATGCATGTTTTCGATGTAGGAAGATGCCCTTGAACCTGGAGATTTGGGACCCATGCGATGGGTAGCACGCAGTATTACTTTAAAGGGTCTGCGTTTGCTCACCCAACCTCACCAAACCTCTCAGCCCCAAGAGTGTCCACCCTTATGTCTCATCCAGCTGTGGGTCTAGATATGGTCAATCCAGGTTGCATCACAGCCCCTGAACGAATTGTGTAAGAATTTCTCTCTCTTTCCCTGTCTTTGTTTCATGGGTTTTTAAAAGTAATTTATTTTTATAATGGGGTTTAGCTGCTTTTCACGGCTGTGTTTAGGCCGCTTTACACCCACTTGACCCACTAACAGAGAGATATCAATACATAGGTTTTAAGATTATTACTAGTCAGATATATTCTTGTGCGGTGAATCGGGCGTGTTGAGTCCAGTTCTCTGAGCAAGGAGTAGGTCTTGTCTGTTACATATTGGGTTTATGGAACGGTATCTGAGCTAATTTGAAACTCTTGTTTTATGTATCACCCCACCTCACCTTTCCCGTTAAGCAGCCATAGTGTGTTTTCTGCATGTGTGACTCTGTTCTGTTTTGTAATTCAGTTCAAGTGTAACGGTTTTTACATTCCCTCTATAAGTGACACCTTATGAGAAGTGTCCTTTTCTGTGTGACTTATTTCACTTAGAATCGTCTTACCTAAATCCACTCATCATGCTGCTACTAGCCTTATGACATTGATTTCATGGCTGAGTGATATTCCATTGTACATAAGGACCACAACTTTTTTATCCATTTTTCGCTTTCCTGGGATATTTAAGGTGGAAGGAAGTGGAGGTCCTTGTCAACAGAGCAGCCCTAAACTTTGGGGTGCTTGTGTCTTGCTGATTTTCAATTTTCCCACTTTATCCCCCCATGCGTGGAAGTGCCCTATGATCTCTAAGCTGTGTTTTTTAGATGTTTCAGGACACACCGTACACTTCTCCAGAGTGGCTGTTGGCAATTTACATCCCGCCCATCAGTGTAGCAAGGCTCCCATTTCTCCATGGCCTGTCCTGCATTTCTGGTTTTGACACTTTTTTCAGCATGGCCCTTTTGACCGATGGGAAGCGAGACTTCTTTGTAGCGCTGATTTGCCTTTCCAGGTTGCTTGGTTGGCCAAAAAGGGCGTATGCGTTTTTTCCTGAATGTATTCAGGAAAAAACGCATACGCCCTTTTTGGCCAAGGGCATCATTGTCAACGTTTTGCCGCTTTTCATGTGCTTTAAAGGCGATTCGAATCTACCTCCTGAAATCTGTTTCCTGCAATTCTGCCTTGATTTCAAATCCTCTTCTTTGCCTTCCCTCAATATATTTGTGGACGAGAGTTATCATTTATAACTCTGCAGGTTTGTGAATTGCAGTGCCCTGAAGCTCCATTTTACAAGTCGATTTTTTGGGAGCCGGCCGCAAAAGCGCAGGATGGCTTCAGGCCCTGTTCTGGTTCAGGGGGGCAGGCTGAGCCTGTGGTTAATTCTTCTTCCTGATGGGAAAATAGAGTGACCTGTGCCTGTCCCAACACCAAGAGCTAGTCTCTCATTGGTTCCCCGTCTTCCCGTTCATCCTCAGGACAAATTGCAACCTGTACGGAACAGGAGGTTAAAGGTGCTGATGCTCCAAGTAGGGAGATTGCTAGTAAAGTGGCTGGAATGGCGAACCCGAGCACAAGGAGATGAGAAATGAGGTGCGTTTTAGAAACCTTTCCCCATCACACGGTGTACCATCTTCTGGGTTTCTCATGCATGTTTTCGATGTAGGAAGATGCCCTTGAACCTGGAGATTTGGGACCCATGCGATGGGTAGCACGCAGTATTACTTTACAGGGTCTGCGTTTGCTCACCCAACCTCACCAAACCTCTCAGCCCCAAGAGTGTCCACCCTTATGTCTCATCCAGCTGTGGGTCTAGATATGGTCAATCCAGGTTGCATCACAGCCCCTGAACGAATTGTGTAAGAATTTCTCTCTCTTTCCCTGTCTTTGTTTCATGGGTTTTTAAAAGTAATTTATTTTTATAATGGGGTTTAGCTGCTTTTCACGGCTGTGTTTAGGCCGCTTTACACCCACTTGACCCACTAACAGAGAGATATCAATACATAGGTTTTAAGATTATTTCTAGTCAGATATATTCTTGTGCGGTGAATCGGGCGTGTTGAGTCCAGTTCTCTGAGCAAGGAGTAGGTCTTGTCTATTCCATATTGGGTTTATGGAACGGTATCTGAGCTAATTTGAAACTCTTGTTTTATGTATCACCCCACCTCACCTTTCCCGTTAAGCAGCCATAGTGTGTTTTCTGCATGTGTGACTCTGTTCTGTTTTGTAATTCAGTTCAAGTGTAACGGTTTTTACATTCCCTCTATAAGTGACACCTTATGAGAAGTGTCCTTTTCTGTGTGACTTATTTCACTTAGAATCGTCTTACCTAAATCCACTCATCATGCTGCTACTAGCCTTATGACATTGATTTCATGGCTGAGTGATATTCCATTGTACATAAGGACCACAACTTTTTTATCCATTTTTCGCTTTCCTGGGATATTTAAGGTGGAAGGAAGTGGAGGTCCTTGTCAACAGAGCAGCCCTAAACTTTGGGGTGCTTGTGTCTTGCTGATTTTCAATTTTCCCACTTTATCCCCCCATGCGTGGAAGTGCCCTATGCTCTCTAAGCTGTGTTTTTTAGATGTTTCAGGACACACCGTACACTTCTCCAGAGTGGCTGTTGGCAATTTACATCCCGCCCATCAGTGTAGCAAGGCTCCCATTTCTCCATGGCCTGTCCTGCATTTCTGGTTTTGACACTTTTTTCAGCATGGCCCTTTTGACCGATGGGAAGCGAGACTTCTTTGTAGCGCTGATTTGCCTTTCCAGGTTGCTTGGTTGGCCAAAAAGGGCGTATGCGTTTTTTCCTGAATGTATTCAGGAAAAAACGCATACGCCCTTTTTGGCCAAGGGCATCATTGTCAACGTTTTGCCGCTTTTCATGTGCTTTAAAGGCGATTCGAATCTACCTCCTGAAATCTGTTTCCTGCAATTCTGCCTTGATTTCAAATCCTCTTCTTTGCCTTCCCTCAATATATTTGTGGACGAGAGTTATCATTTATAACTCTGCAGGTTTGTGAATTGCAGTGCCCTGAAGCTCCATTTTACAAGTCGATTTTTTGGGAGCCGGCCGCAAAAGCGCAGGATGGCTTCAGGCCCTGTTCTGGTTCAGGGGGGCAGGCTGAGCCTGTGGTTAATTCTTCTTCCTGATGGGAAAATAGAGTGACCTGTGCCTGTCCCAACACCAAGAGCTAGTCTCTCATTGGTTCCCCGTCTTCCCGTTCATCCTCAGGACAAATTGCAACCTGTACGGAACAGGAGGTTAAAGGTGCTGATGCTCCAAGTAGGGAGATTGCTAGTAAAGTGGCTGGAATGGCGAACCCGAGCACAAGGAGATGAGAAATGAGGTGCGTTTTAGAAACCTTTCCCCATCACACGGTGTACCATCTTCTGGGTTTCTCATGCATGTTTTCGATGTAGGAAGATGCCCTTGAACCTGGAGATTTGGGACCCATGCGATGGGTAGCACGCAGTATTACTTTACAGGGTCTGCGTTTGCTCACCCAACCTCACCAAACCTCTCAGCCCCAAGAGTGTCCACCCTTATGTCTCATCCAGCTGTGGGTCTAGATATGGTCAATCCAGGTTGCATCACAGCCCCTGAACGAATTGTGTAAGAATTTCTCTCTCTTTCCCTGTCTTTGTTTCATGGGTTTTTAAAAGTAATTTATTTTTATAATGGGGTTTAGCTGCTTTTCACGGCTGTGTTTAGGCCGCTTTACACCCACTTGACCCACTAACAGAGAGATATCAATACATAGGTTTTAAGATTATTTCTAGTCAGATATATTCTTGTGCGGTGAATCGGGCGTGTTGAGTCCAGTTCTCTGAGCAAGGAGTAGGTCTTGTCTATTCCATATTGGGTTTATGGAACGGTATCTGAGCTAATTTGAAACTCTTGTTTTATGTATCACCCCACCTCACCTTTCCCGTTAAGCAGCCATAGTGTGTTTTCTGCATGTGTGACTCTGTTCTGTTTTGTAATTCAGTTCAAGTGTAACGGTTTTTACATTCCCTCTATAAGTGACACCTTATGAGAAGTGTCCTTTTCTGTGTGACTTATTTCACTTAGAATCGTCTTACCTAAATCCACTCATCATGCTGCTACTAGCCTTATGACATTGATTTCATGGCTGAGTGATATTCCATTGTACATAAGGACCACAACTTTTTTATCCATTTTTCGCTTTCCTGGGATATTTAAGGTGGAAGGAAGTGGAGGTCCTTGTCAACAGAGCAGCCCTAAACTTTGGGGTGCTTGTGTCTTGCTGATTTTCAATTTTCCCACTTTATCCCCCCATGCGTGGAAGTGCCCTATGCTCTCTAAGCTGTGTTTTTTAGATGTTTCAGGACACACCGTACACTTCTCCAGAGTGGCTGTTGGCAATTTACATCCCGCCCATCAGTGTAGCAAGGCTCCCATTTCTCCATGGCCTGTCCTGCATTTCTGGTTTTGACACTTTTTTCAGCATGGCCCTTTTGACCGATGGGAAGCGAGACTTCTTTGTAGCGCTGATTTGCCTTTCCAGGTTGCTTGGTTGGCCAAAAGGGGCGTATGCGTTTTTTCCTGAATGTATTCAGGAAAAAACGCATACGCCCTTTTTGGCCAAGGGCATCATTGTCAACGTTTTGCCGCTTTTCATGTGCTTTAAAGGCGATTCGAATCTACCTCCTGAAATCTGTTTCCTGCAATTCTGCCTTGATTTCAAATCCTCTTCTTTGCCTTCCCTCAATATATTTGTGGACGAGAGTTATCATTTATAACTCTGCAGGTTTGTGAATTGCAGTGCCCTGAAGCTCCATTTTACAAGTCGGTTTTTTGGGAGCCGGCCGCAAAAGCGCAGGATGGCTTCAGGCCCTGTTCTGGTTCAGGGGGGCAGGCTGAGCCTGTGGTTAATTCTTCTTCCTGATGGGAAAATAGAGTGACCTGTGCCTGTCCCAACACCAAGAGCTAGTCTCTCATTGGTTCCCCGTCTTCCCGTTCATCCTCAGGACAAATTGCAACCTGTACGGAACAGGAGGTTAAAGGTGCTGATGCTCCAAGTAGGGAGATTGCTAGTAAAGTGGCTGGAATGGCGACCCCGAGCACAAGGAGATGAGAAATGAGGTGCGTTTTAGAAACCTTTCCCCATCACACGGTGTACCATCTTCTGGGTTTCTCATGCATGTTTTCGATGTAGGAAGATGCCCTTGAACCTGGAGATTTGGGACCCATGCGATGGGTAGCACGCAGTATTACTTTAAAGGGTCTGCGTTTGCTCACCCAACCTCACCAAACCTCTCAGCCCCAAGAGTGTCCACCCTTATGTCTCATCCAGCTGTGGGTCTAGATATGGTCAATCCAGGTTGCATCACAGCCCCTGAACGAATTGTGTAAGAATTTCTCTCTCTTTCCCTGTCTTTGTTTCATGGGTTTTTAAAAGTAATTTATTTTTATAATGGGGTTTAGCTGCTTTTCACGGCTGTGTTTAGGCCGCTTTACACCCACTTGACCCACTAACAGAGAGATATCAATACATAGGTTTTAAGATTATTTCTAGTCAGATATATTCTTGTGCGGTGAATCGGGCGTGTTGAGTCCAGTTCTCTGAGCAAGGAGTAGGTCTTGTCTATTCCATATTGGGTTTATGGAACGGTATCTGAGCTAATTTGAAACTCTTGTTTTATGTATCACCCCACCTCACCTTTGGCGTTAAGCAGCCATAGTGTGTTTTCTGCATGTGTGACTCTGTTCTGTTTTGTAATTCAGTTCAAGTGTAACGGTTTTTACATTCCCTCTATAAGTGACACCTTATGAGAAGTGTCCTTTTCTGTGTGACTTATTTCACTTAGAATCGTCTTACCTAAATCCACTCATCATGCTGCTACTAGCCTTATGACATTGATTTCATGGCTGAGTGATATTCCATTGTACATAAGGACCACAACTTTTTTATCCATTTTTCGCTTTCCTGGGATATTTAAGGTGGAAGGAAGTGGAGGTCCTTGTCAACAGAGCAGCCCTAAACTTTGGGGTGCTTGTGTCTTGCTGATTTTCAATTTTCCCACTTTATCCCCCCATGCGTGGAAGTGCCCTATGCTCTCTAAGCTGTGTTTTTTAGATGTTTCAGGACACACCGTACACTTCTCCAGAGTGGCTGTTGGCAATTTACATCCCGCCCATCAGTGTAGCAAGGCTCCCATTTCTCCATGGCCTGTCCTGCATTTCTGGTTTTGACAATTTTTTCAGCATGGCCCTTTTGACCGATGGGAAGCGAGACTTCTTTGTAGCGCTGATTTGCCTTTCCAGGTTGCTTGGTTGGCCAAAAGGGGCGTATGCGTTTTTTCCTGAATGTATTCAGGAAAAAACGCATACGCCCTTTTTGGCCAAGGGCATCATTGTCAACGTTTTGCCGCTTTTCATGTGCTTTAAAGGCGATTCGAATCTACCTCCTGAAATCTGTTTCCTGCAATTCTGCCTTGATTTCAAATCCTCTTCTTTGCCTTCCCTCAATATATTTGTGGACGAGAGTTATCATTTATAACTCTGCAGGTTTGTGAATTGCAGTGCCCTGAAGCTCCATTTTACAAGTCGGTTTTTTGGGAGCCGGCCGCAAAAGGGCAGGATGGCTTCAGGCCCTGTTCTGGTTCAGGGGGGCAGGCTGAGCCTGTGGTTAATTCTTCTTCCTGATGGGAAAATAGAGTGACCTGTGCCTGTCCCAACACCAAGAGCTAGTCTCTCATTGGTTCCCCGTCTTCCCGTTCATCCTCAGGACAAATTGCAACCTGTACGGAACAGGAGGTTAAAGGTGCTGATGCTCCAAGTAGGGAGATTGCTAGTAAAGTGGCTGGAATGGCGAACCCGAGCACAAGGAGATGAGAAATGAGGTGCGTTTTAGATTCCTTTCCCCATCACACGGTGTACCATCTTCTGGGTTTCTCATGCATGTTTTCGATGTAGGAAGATGCCCTTGAACCTGGAGATTTGGGACCCATGCGATGGGTAGCACGCAGTATTACTTTACAGGGTCTGCGTTTGCTCACCCAACCTCACCAAACCTCTCAGCCCCAAGAGTGTCCACCCTTATGTCTCATCCAGCTGTGGGTCTAGATATGGTCAATCCAGGTTGCATCACAGCCCCTGAACGAATTGTGTAAGAATTTCTCTCTCTTTCCCTGTCTTTGTTTCATGGGTTTTTAAAAGTAATTTATTTTTATAATGGGGTTTAGCTGCTTTTCACGGCTGTGTTTAGGCCGCTTTACACCCACTTGACCCACTAACAGAGAGATATCAATACATAGGTTTTAAGATTATTACTAGTCAGATATATTCTTGTGCGGTGAATCGGGCGTGTTGAGTCCAGTTCTCTGAGCAAGGAGTAGGTCTTGTCTATTCCATATTGGGTTTATGGAACGGTATCTGAGCTAATTTGAAACTCTTGTTTTATGTATCACCCCACCTCACCTTTCCCGTTAAGCAGCCATAGTGTGTTTTCTGCATGTGTGACTCTGTTCTGTTTTGTAATTCAGTTCAAGTGTAACGGTTTTTACATTCCCTCTATAAGTGACACCTTATGAGAAGTGTCCTTTTCTGTGTGACTTATTTCACTTAGAATCGTCTTACCTAAATCCACTCATCATGCTGCTACTAGCCTTATGACATTGATTTCATGGCTGAGTGATATTCCATTGTACATAAGGACCACAACTTTTTTATCCATTTTTCGCTTTCCTGGGATATTTAAGGTGGAATGAAGTGGAGGTCCTTGTCAACAGAGCAGCCCTAAACTTTGGGGTGCTTGTGTCTTGCTGATTTTCAATTTTCCCACTTTATCCCCCCATGCGTGGAAGTGCCCTATGCTCTCTAAGCTGTGTTTTTTAGATGTTTCAGGACACACCGTACACTTCTCCAGAGTGGCTGTTGGCAATTTACATCCCGCCCATCAGTGTAGCAAGGCTCCCATTTCTCCATGGCCTGTCCTGCATTTCTGGTTTTGACAATTTTTTCAGCATGGCCCTTTTGACCGATGGGAAGCGAGACTTCTTTGTAGCGCTGATTTGCCTTTCCAGGTTGCTTGGTTGGCCAAAAGGGGCGTATGCGTTTTTTCCTGAATGTATTCAGGAAAAAACGCATACGCCCTTTTTGGCCAAGGGCATCATTGTCAACGTTTTGCCGCTTTTCATGTGCTTTAAAGGCGATTCGAATCTACCTCCTGAAATCTGTTTCCTGCAATTCTGCCTTGATTTCAAATCCTCTTCTTTGCCTTCCCTCAATATATTTGTGGACGAGAGTTATCATTTATAACTCTGCAGGTTTGTGAATTGCAGTGCCCTGAAGCTCCATTTTACAAGTCGGTTTTTTGGGAGCCGGCCGCAAAAGGGCAGGATGGCTTCAGGCCCTGTTCTGGTTCAGGGGGGCAGGCTGAGCCTGTGGTTAATTCTTCTTCCTGATGGGAAAATAGAGTGACCTGTGCCTCTCCCAACACCAAGAGCTAGTCTCTCATTGGTTCCCCGTCTTCCCGTTCATCCTCAGGACAAATTGCAACCTGTACGGAACAGGAGGTTAAAGGTGCTGATGCTCCAAGTAGGGAGATTGCTAGTAAAGTGGCTGGAATGGCGAACCCGAGCACAAGGAGATGAGAAATGAGGTGCGTTTTAGAAACCTTTCCCCATCACACGGTGTACCATCTTCTGGGTTTCTCATGCATGTTTTCGATGTAGGAAGATGCCCTTGAACCTGGAGATTTGGGACCCATGCGATGGGTAGCACGCAGTATTACTTTAAAGGGTCTGCGTTTGCTCACCCAACCTCACCAAACCTCTCAGCCCCAAGAGTGTCCACCCTTATGTCTCATCCAGCTGTGGGTCTAGATATGGTCAATCCAGGTTGCATCACAGCCCCTGAACGAATTGTGTAAGAATTTCTCTCTCTTTCCCTGTCTTTGTTTCATGGGTTTTTAAAAGTAATTTATTTTTATAATGGGGTTTAGCTGCTTTTCACGGCTGTGTTTAGGCCGCTTTACACCCACTTGACACACTAACAGAGAGATATCAATACATAGGTTTTAAGATTATTACTAGTCAGATATATTCTTGTGCCGTGAATCGGGCGTGTTGAGTCCAGTTCTCTGAGCAAGGAGTAGGTCTTGTCTATTCCATATTGGGTTTATGGAACGGTATCTGAGCTAATTTGAAACTCTTGTTTTATGTATCACCCCACCTCACCTTTCCCGTTAAGCAGCCATAGTGTGTTTTCTGCATGTGTGACTCTGTTCTGTTTTGTAATTCAGTTCAAGTGTAACGGTTTTTACATTCCCTCTATAAGTGACACCTTATGAGAAGTGTCCTTTTCTGTGTGACTTATTTCACTTAGAATCGTCTTACCTAAATCCACTCATCATGCTGCTACTAGCCTTATGACATTGATTTCATGGCTGAGTGATATTCCATTGTACATAAGGACCACAACTTTTTTATCCATTTTTCGCTTTCCTGGGATATTTAAGGTGGAATGAAGTGGAAGTCCTTGTCAACAGAGCAGCCCTAAACTTTGGGGTGCTTGTGTCTTGCTGATTTTCAATTTTCCCACTTTATCCCCCCATGCGTGGAAGTGCCCTATGCTCTCTAAGCTGTGTTTTTTAGATGTTTCAGGACACACCGTACACTTCTCCAGAGTGGCTGTTGGCAATTTACATCCCGCCCATCAGTGTAGCAAGGCTCCCATTTCTCCATGGCCTGTCCTGCATTTCTGGTTTTGACACTTTTTTCAGCATGGCCCTTTTGACCGATGGGAAGCGAGACTTCTTTGTAGCGCTGATTTGCCTTTCCAGGTTGCTTGGTTGGCCAAAAAGGGCGTATGCGTTTTTTCCTGAATATATTCAGGAAAAAACGCATACGCCCTTTTTGGCCAAGGGCATCATTGTCAACGTTTTGCCGCTTTTCATGTGCTTTAAAGGCGATTCGAATCTACCTCCTGAAATCTGTTTCCTGCAATTCTGCCTTGATTTCAAATCCTCTTCTTTGCCTTCCCTCAATATATTTGTGGACGAGAGTTATCATTTATAACTCTGCAGGTTTGTGAATTGCAGTGCCCTGAAGCTCCATTTTACAAGTCGGTTTTTTGGGAGCCGGCCGCAAAAGGGCAGGATGGCTTCAGGCCCTGTTCTGGTTCAGGGGGGCAGGCTGAGCCTGTGGTTAATTCTTCTTCCTGATGGGAAAATAGAGTGACCTGTGCCTGTCCCAACACCAAGAGCTAGTCTCTCATTGGTTCCCCGTCTTCCCGTTCATCCTCAGGACAAATTGCAACCTGTACGGAACAGGAGGTTAAAGGTGCTGATGCTCCAAGTAGGGAGATTGCTAGTAAAGTGGCTGGAATGGCGAACCCGAGCACAAGGAGATGAGAAATGAGGTGCGTTTTAGAAACCTTTCCCCATCACACGGTGTACCATCTTCTGGGTTTCTCATGCATGTTTTCGATGTAGGAAGATGCCCTTGAACCTGGAGATTTGGGACCCATGCGATGGGTAGCACGCAGTATTACTTTACAGGGTCTGCGTTTGCTCACCCAACCTCACCAAACCTCTCAGCCCCAAGAGTGTCCACCCTTATGTCTCATCCAGCTGTGGGTCTAGATATGGTCAATCCAGGTTGCATCACAGCCCCTGAACGAATTGTGTAAGAATTTCTCTCTCTTTCCCTGTCTTTGTTTCATGGGTTTTTAAAAGTAATTTATTTTTATAATGGGGTTTAGCTGCTTTTCACGGCTGTGTTTAGGCCGCTTTACACCCACTTGACACACTAACAGAGAGATATCAATACATAGGTTTTAAGATTATTTCTAGTCAGATATATTCTTGTGCGGTGAATCGGGCGTGTTGAGTCCAGTTCTCTGAGCAAGGAGTAGGTCTTGTCTATTCCATATTGGGTTTATGGAACGGTATCTGAGCTAATTTGAAACTCTTGTTTTATGTATCACCCCACCTCACCTTTCCCGTTAAGCAGCCATAGTGTGTTTTCTGCATGTGTGACTCTGTTCTGTTTTGTAATTCAGTTCAAGTGTAACGGTTTTTACATTCCCTCTATAAGTGACACCTTATGAGAAGTGTCCTTTTCTGTGTGACTTATTTCACTTAGAATCGTCTTACCTAAATCCACTCATCATGCTGCTACTAGCCTTATGACATTGATTTCATGGCTGAGTGATATTCCATTGTACATAAGGACCACAACTTTTTTATCCATTTTTCGCTTTCCTGGGATATTTAAGGTGGAAGGAAGTGGAGGTCCTTGTCAACAGAGCAGCCCTAAACTTTGGGGTGCTTGTGTCTTGCTGATTTTCAATTTTCCCACTTTATCCCCCCATGCGTGGAAGTGCCCTATGCTCTCTAAGCTGTGTTTTTTAGATGTTTCAGGACACACCGTACACTTCTCCAGAGTGGCTGTTGGCAATTTACATCCCGCCCATCAGTGTAGCAAGGCTCCCATTTCTCCATGGCCTGTCCTGCATTTCTGGTTTTGACACTTTTTTCAGCATGGCCCTTTTGACCGATGGGAAGCGAGACTTCTTTGTAGCGCTGATTTGCCTTTCCAGGTTGCTTGGTTGGCCAAAAAGGGCGTATGCGTTTTTTCCTGAATATATTCAGGAAAAAACGCATACGCCCTTTTTGGCCAAGGGCATCATTGTCAACGTTTTGCCGCTTTTCATGTGCTTTAAAGGCGATTCGAATCTACCTCCTGAAATCTGTTTCCTGCAATTCTGCCTTGATTTCAAATCCTCTTCTTTGCCTTCCCTCAATATATTTGTGGACGAGAGTTATCATTTATAACTCTGCAGGTTTGTGAATTGCAGTGCCCTGAAGCTCCATTTTACAAGTCGCTTTTTTGGGAGCCGGCCGCAAAAGGGCAGGATGGCTTCAGGCCCTGTTCTGGTTCAGGGGGGCAGGCTGAGCCTGTGGTTAATTCTTCTTCCTGATGGGAAAATAGAGTGACCTGTGCCTGTCCCAACACCAAGAGCTAGTCTCTCATTGGTTCCCCGTCTTCCCGTTCATCCTCAGGACAAATTGCAACCTGTACGGAACAGGAGGTTAAAGGTGCTGATGCTCCAAGTAGGGAGATTGCTAGTAAAGTGGCTGGAATGGCGAACCCGAGCACAAGGAGATGAGAAATGAGGTGCGTTTTAGAAACCTTTCCCCATCACACGGTGTACCATCTTCTGGGTTTCTCATGCATGTTTTCGATGTAGGAAGATGCCCTTGAACCTGGAGATTTGGGACCCATGCGATGGGTAGCACGCAGTATTACTTTACAGGGTCTGCGTTTGCTCACCCAACCTCACCAAACCTCTCAGCCCCAAGAGTGTCCACCCTTATTTCTCATCCAGCTGTGGGTCTAGATATGGTCAATCCAGGTTGCATCACAGCCCCTGAACGAATTGTGTAAGAATTTCTCTCTCTTTCCCTGTCTTTGTTTCATGGGTTTTTAAAAGTAATTTATTTTTATAATGGGGTTTAGCTGCTTTTCACGGCTGTGTTTAGGCCGCTTTACACCCACTTGACACACTAACAGAGAGATATCAATACATAGGTTTTAAGATTATTTCTAGTCAGATATATTCTTGTGCGGTGAATCGGGCGTGTTGAGTCCAGTTCTCTGAGCAAGGAGTAGGTCTTGTCTATTCCATATTGGGTTTATGGAACGGTATCTGAGCTAATTTGAAACTCTTGTTTTATGTATCACCCCACCTCACCTTTCCCGTTAAGCAGCCATAGTGTGTTTTCTGCATGTGTGACTCTGTTCTGTTTTGTAATTCAGTTCAAGTGTAACGGTTTTTACATTCCCTCTATAAGTGACACCTTATGAGAAGTGTCCTTTTCTGTGTGACTTATTTCACTTAGAATCGTCTTACCTAAATCCACTCATCATGCTGCTACTAGCCTTATGACATTGATTTCATGGCTGAGTGATATTCCATTGTACATAAGGACCACAACTTTTTTATCCATTTTTCGCTTTCCTGGGATATTTAAGGTGGAAGGAAGTGGAGGTCCTTGTCAACAGAGCAGCCCTAAACTTTGGGGTGCTTGTGTCTTGCTGATTTTCAATTTTCCCACTTTATCCCCCCATGCGTGGAAGTGCCCTATGCTCTCTAAGCTGTGTTTTTTAGATGTTTCAGGACACACCGTACACTTCTCCAGAGTGGCTGTTGGCAATTTACATCCCGCCCATCAGTGTAGCAAGGCTCCCATTTCTCCATGGCCTGTCCTGCATTTCTGGTTTTGACACTTTTTTCAGCATGGCCCTTTTGACCGATGGGAAGCGAGACTTCTTTGTAGCGCTGATTTGCCTTTCCAGGTTGCTTGGTTGGCCAAAAAGGGCGTATGCGTTTTTTCCTGAATGTATTCAGGAAAAAACGCATACGCCCTTTTTGGCCAAGGGCATCATTGTCAACGTTTTGCCGCTTTTCATGTGCTTTAAAGGCGATTCGAATCTACCTCCTGAAATCTGTTTCCTGCAATTCTGCCTTGATTTCAAATCCTCTTCTTTGCCTTCCCTCAATATATTTGTGGACGAGAGTTATCATTTATAACTCTGCAGGTTTGTGAATTGCAGTGCCCTGAAGCTCCATTTTACAAGTCGCTTTTTTGGGAGCCGGCCGCAAAAGGGCAGGATGGCTTCAGGCCTGTTCTGGTTCAGGGGGGCAGGCTGAGCCTGTGGTTAATTCTTCTTCCTGATGGGAAAATAGAGTGACCTGTGCCTGTCCCAACACCAAGAGCTAGTCTCTCATTGGTTCCCCGTCTTCCCGTTCATCCTCAGGACAAATTGCAACCTGTACGGAACAGGAGGTTAAAGGTGCTGATGCTCCAAGTAGGGAGATTGCTAGTAAAGTGGCTGGAATGGCGAACCCGAGCACAAGGAGATGAGAAATGAGGTGCGTTTTAGAAACCTTTCCCCATCACACGGTGTACCATCTTCTGGGTTTCTCATGCATGTTTTCGATGTAGGAAGATGCCCTTGAACCTGGAGATTTGGGACCCATGCGATGGGTAGCACGCAGTATTACTTTACAGGGTCTGCGTTTGCTCACCCAACCTCACCAAACCTCTCAGCCCCAAGAGTGTCCACCCTTATTTCTCATCCAGCTGTGGGTCTAGATATGGTCAATCCAGGTTGCATCACAGCCCCTGAACGAATTGTGTAAGAATTTCTCTCTCTTTCCCTGTCTTTGTTTCATGGGTTTTTAAAAGTAATTTATTTTTATAATGGGGTTTAGCTGCTTTTCACGGCTGTGTTTAGGCCGCTTTACACCCACTTGACACACTAACAGAGAGATATCAATACATAGGTTTTAAGATTATTTCTAGTCAGATATATTCTTGTGCGGTGAATCGGGCGTGTTGAGTCCAGTTCTCTGAGCAAGGAGTAGGTCTTGTCTATTCCATATTGGGTTTATGGAACGGTATCTGAGCTAATTTGAAACTCTTGTTTTATGTATCACCCCACCTCACCTTTCCCGTTAAGCAGCCATAGTGTGTTTTCTGCATGTGTGACTCTGTTCTGTTTTGTAATTCAGTTCAAGTGTAACGGTTTTTACATTCCCTCTATAAGTGACACCTTATGAGAAGTGTCCTTTTCTGTGTGACTTATTTCACTTAGAATCGTCTTACCTAAATCCACTCATCATGCTGCTACTAGCCTTATGACATTGATTTCATGGCTGAGTGATATTCCATTGTACATAAGGACCACAACTTTTTTATCCATTTTTCGCTTTCCTGGGATATTTAAGGTGGAAGGAAGTGGAGGTCCTTGTCAACAGAGCAGCCCTAAACTTTGGGGTGCTTGTGTCTTGCTGATTTTCAATTTTCCCACTTTATCCCCCCATGCGTGGAAGTGCCCTATGCTCTCTAAGCTGTGTTTTTTAGATGTTTCAGGACACACCGTACACTTCTCCAGAGTGGCTGTTGGCAATTTACATCCCGCCCATCAGTGTAGCAAGGCTCCCATTTCTCCATGGCCTGTCCTGCATTTCTGGTTTTGACACTTTTTTCAGCATGGCCCTTTTGACCGATGGGAAGCGAGACTTCTTTGTAGCGCTGATTTGCCTTTCCAGGTTGCTTGGTTGGCCAAAAAGGGCGTATGCGTTTTTTCCTGAATGTATTCAGGAAAAAACGCATACGCCCTTTTTGGCCAAGGGCATCATTGTCAACGTTTTGCCGCTTTTCATGTGCTTTAAAGGCGATTCGAATCTACCTCCTGAAATCTGTTTCCTGCAATTCTGCCTTGATTTCAAATCCTCTTCTTTGCCTTCCCTCAATATATTTGTGGACGAGAGTTATCATTTATAACTCTGCAGGTTTGTGAATTGCAGTGCCCTGAAGCTCCATTTTACAAGTCGATTTTTTGGGAGCCGGCCGCAAAAGCGCAGGATGGCTTCAGGCCCTGTTCTGGTTCAGGGGGGCAGGCTGAGCCTGTGGTTAATTCTTCTTCCTGATGGGAAAATAGAGTGACCTGTGCCTGTCCCAACACCAAGAGCTAGTCTCTCATTGGTTCCCCGTCTTCCCGTTCATCCTCAGGACAAATTGCAACCTGTACGGAACAGGAGGTTAAAGGTGCTGATGCTCCAAGTAGGGAGATTGCTAGTAAAGTGGCTGGAATGGCGAACCCGAGCACAAGGAGATGAGAAATGAGGTGCGTTTTAGAAACCTTTCCCCATCACACGGTGTACCATCTTCTGGGTTTCTCATGCATGTTTTCGATGTAGGAAGATGCCCTTGAACCTGGAGATTTGGGACCCATGCGATGGGTAGCACGCAGTATTACTTTACAGGGTCTGCGTTTGCTCACCCAACCTCACCAAACCTCTCAGCCCCAAGAGTGTCCACCCTTATTTCTCATCCAGCTGTGGGTCTAGATATGGTCAATCCAGGTTGCATCACAGCCCCTGAACGAATTGTGTAAGAATTTCTCTCTCTTTCCCTGTCTTTGTTTCATGGGTTTTTAAAAGTAATTTATTTTTATAATGGGGTTTAGCTGCTTTTCACGGCTGTGTTTAGGCCGCTTTACACCAACTTGACACACTAACAGAGAGATATCAATACATAGGTTTTAAGATTATTTCTAGTCAGATATATTCTTGTGCGGTGAATCGGGCGTGTTGAGTCCAGTTCTCTGAGCAAGGAGTAGGTCTTGTCTATTCCATATTGGGTTTATGGAACGGTATCTGAGCTAATTTGAAACTCTTGTTTTATGTATCACCCCACCTCACCTTTCCCGTTAAGCAGCCATAGTGTGTTTTCTGCATGTGTGACTCTGTTCTGTTTTGTAATTCAGTTCAAGTGTAACGGTTTTTACATTCCCTCTATAAGTGACACCTTATGAGAAGTGTCCTTTTCTGTGTGACTTATTTCACTTAGAATCGTCTTACCTAAATCCACTCATCATGCTGCTACTAGCCTTATGACATTGATTTCATGGCTGAGTGATATTCCATTGTACATAAGGACCACAACTTTTTTATCCATTTTTCGCTTTCCTGGGATATTTAAGGTGGAAGGAAGTGGAGGTCCTTGTCAACAGAGCAGCCCTAAACTTTGGGGTGCTTGTGTCTTGCTGATTTTCAATTTTCCCACTTTATCCCCCCATGCGTGGAAGTGCCCTATGCTCTCTAAGCTGTGTTTTTTAGATGTTTCAGGACACACCGTACACTTCTCCAGAGTGGCTGTTGGCAATTTACATCCCGCCCATCAGTGTAGCAAGGCTCCCATTTCTCCATGGCCTGTCCTGCATTTCTGGTTTTGACACTTTTTTCAGCATGGCCCTTTTGACCGATGGGAAGCGAGACTTCTTTGTAGCGCTGATTTGCCTTTCCAGGTTGCTTGGTTGGCCAAAAGGGGCGTATGCGTTTTTTCCTGAATGTATTCAGGAAAAAACGCATACGCCCTTTTTGGCCAAGGGCATCATTGTCAACGTTTTGCCGCTTTTCATGTGCTTTAAAGGCGATTCGAATCTACCTCCTGAAATCTGTTTCCTGCAATTCTGCCTTGATTTCAAATCCTCTTCTTTGCCTTCCCTCAATATATTTGTGGACGAGAGTTATCATTTATAACTCTGCAGGTTTGTGAATTGCAGTGCCCTGAAGCTCCATTTTACAAGTCGGTTTTTTGGGAGCCGGCCGCAAAAGCGCAGGATGGCTTCAGGCCCTGTTCTGGTTCAGGGGGGCAGGCTGAGCCTGTGGTTAATTCTTCTTCCTGATGGGAAAATAGAGTGACCTGTGCCTGTCCCAACACCAAGAGCTAGTCTCTCATTGGTTCCCCGTCTTCCCGTTCATCCTCAGGACAAATTGCAACCTGTACGGAACAGGAGGTTAAAGGTGCTGATGCTCCAAGTAGGGAGATTGCTAGTAAAGTGGCTGGAATGGCGAACCCGAGCACAAGGAGATGAGAAATGAGGTGCGTTTTAGATTCCTTTCCCCATCACACGGTGTACCATCTTCTGGGTTTCTCATGCATGTTATCGATGTAGGAAGATGCCCTTGAACCTGGAGATTTGGGACCCATGCGATGGGTAGCACGCAGTATTACTTTAAAGGGTCTGCGTTTGCTCACCCAACCTCACCAAACCTCTCAGCCCCAAGAGTGTCCACCCTTATGTCTCATCCAGCTGTGGGTCTAGATATGGTCAATCCAGGTTGCATCACAGCCCCTGAACGAATTGTGTAAGAATTTCTCTCTCTTTCCCTGTCTTTGTTTCATGGGTTTTTAAAAGTAATTTATTTTTATAATGGGGTTTAGCTGCTTTTCACGGCTGTGTTTAGGCCGCTTTACACCCACTTGACCCACTAACAGAGAGATATCAATACATAGGTTTTAAGATTATTACTAGTCAGATATATTCTTGTGCGGTGAATCGGGCGTGTTGAGTCCAGTTCTCTGAGCAAGGAGTAGGTCTTGTCTATTCCATATTGGGTTTATGGAACGGTATCTGAGCTAATTTGAAACTCTTGTTTTATGTATCACCCCACCTCACCTTTCCCGTTAAGCAGCCATAGTGTGTTTTCTGCATGTGTGACTCTGTTCTGTTTTGTAATTCAGTTCAAGTGTAACGGTTTTTACATTCCCTCTATAAGTGACACCTTATGAGAAGTGTCCTTTTCTGTGTGACTTATTTCACTTAGAATCGTCTTACCTAAATCCACTCATCATGCTGCTACTAGCCTTATGACATTGATTTCATGGCTGAGTGATATTCCATTGTACATAAGGACCACAACTTTTTTATCCATTTTTCGCTTTCCTGGGATATTTAAGGTGGAATGAAGTGGAGGTCCTTGTCAACAGAGCAGCCCTAAACTTTGGGGTGCTTGTGTCTTGCTGATTTTCAATTTTCCCACTTTATCCCCCCATGCGTGGAAGTGCCCTATGCTCTCTAAGCTGTGTTTTTTAGATGTTTCAGGACACACCGTACACTTCTCCAGAGTGGCTGTTGGCAATTTACATCCCGCCCATCAGTGTAGCAAGGCTCCCATTTCTCCATGGCCTGTCCTGCATTTCTGGTTTTGACACTTTTTTCAGCATGGCCCTTTTGACCGATGGGAAGCGAGACTTCTTTGTAGCGCTGATTTGCCTTTCCAGGTTGCTTGGTTGGCCAAAAGGGGCGTATGCGTTTTTTCCTGAATGTATTCAGGAAAAAACGCATACGCCCTTTTTGGCCAAGGGCATCATTGTCAACGTTTTGCCGCTTTTCATGTGCTTTAAAGGCGATTCGAATCTACCTCCTGAAATCTGTTTCCTGCAATTCTGCCTTGATTTCAAATCCTCTTCTTTGCCTTCCCTCAATATATTTGTGGACGAGAGTTATCATTTATAACTCTGCAGGTTTGTGAATTGCAGTGCCCTGAAGCTCCATTTTACAAGTCGGTTTTTTGGGAGCCGGCCGCAAAAGCGCAGGATGGCTTCAGGCCCTGTTCTGGTTCAGGGGGGCAGGCTGAGCCTGTGGTTAATTCTTCTTCCTGATGGGAAAATAGAGTGACCTGTGCCTGTCCCAACACCAAGAGCTAGTCTCTCATTGGTTCCCCGTCTTCCCGTTCATCCTCAGGACAAATTGCAACCTGTACGGAACAGGAGGTTAAAGGTGCTGATGCTCCAAGTAGGGAGATTGCTAGTAAAGTGGCTGGAATGGCGAACCCGAGCACAAGGAGATGAGAAATGAGGTGCGTTTTAGATTCCTTTCCCCATCACACGGTGTACCATCTTCTGGGTTTCTCATGCATGTTTTCGATGTAGGAAGATGCCCTTGAACCTGGAGATTTGGGACCCATGCGATGGGTAGCACGCAGTATTACTTTAAAGGGTCTGCGTTTGCTCACCCAACCTCACCAAACCTCTCAGCCCCAAGAGTGTCCACCCTTATGTCTCATCCAGCTGTGGGTCTAGATATGGTCAATCCAGGTTGCATCACAGCCCCTGAACGAATTGTGTAAGAATTTCTCTCTCTTTCCCTGTCTTTGTTTCATGGGTTTTTAAAAGTAATTTATTTTTATAATGGGGTTTAGCTGCTTTTCACGGCTGTGTTTAGGCCGCTTTACACCCACTTGACCCACTAACAGAGAGATATCAATACATAGGTTTTAAGATTATTACTAGTCAGATATATTCTTGTGCGGTGAATCGGGCGTGTTGAGTCCAGTTCTCTGAGCAAGGAGTAGGTCTTGTCTATTCCATATTGGGTTTATGGAACGGTATCTGAGCTAATTTGAAACTCTTGTTTTATGTATCACCCCACCTCACCTTTCCCGTTAAGCAGCCATAGTGTGTTTTCTGCATGTGTGACTCTGTTCTGTTTTGTAATTCAGTTCAAGTGTAACGGTTTTTACATTCCCTCTATAAGTGACACCTTATGAGAAGTGTCCTTTTCTGTGTGACTTATTTCACTTAGAATCGTCTTACCTAAATCCACTCATCATGCTGCTACTAGCCTTATGACATTGATTTCATGGCTGAGTGATATTCCATTGTACATAAGGACCACAACTTTTTTATCCATTTTTCGCTTTCCTGGGATATTTAAGGTGGAATGAAGTGGAGGTCCTTGTCAACAGAGCAGCCCTAAACTTTGGGGTGCTTGTGTCTTGCTGATTTTCAATTTTCCCACTTTATCCCCCCATGCGTGGAAGTGCCCTATGCTCTCTAAGCTGTGTTTTTTAGATGTTTCAGGACACACCGTACACTTCTCCAGAGTGGCTGTTGGCAATTTACATCCCGCCCATCAGTGTAGCAAGGCTCCCATTTCTCCATGGCCTGTCCTGCATTTCTGGTTTTGACACTTTTTTCAGCATGGCCCTTTTGACCGATGGGAAGCGAGACTTCTTTGTAGCGCTGATTTGCCTTTCCAGGTTGCTTGGTTGGCCAAAAGGGGCGTATGCGTTTTTTCCTGAATGTATTCAGGAAAAAACGCATACGCCCTTTTTGGCCAAGGGCATCATTGTCAACGTTTTGCCGCTTTTCATGTGCTTTAAAGGCGATTCGAATCTACCTCCTGAAATCTGTTTCCTGCAATTCTGCCTTGATTTCAAATCCTCTTCTTTGCCTTCCCTCAATATATTTGTGGACGAGAGTTATCATTTATAACTCTGCAGGTTTGTGAATTGCAGTGCCCTGAAGCTCCATTTTACAAGTCGGTTTTTTGGGAGCCGGCCGCAAAAGGGCAGGATGGCTTCAGGCCCTGTTCTGGTTCAGGGGGGCAGGCTGAGCCTGTGGTTAATTCTTCTTCCTGATGGGAAAATAGAGTGACCTGTGCCTCTCCCAACACCAAGAGCTAGTCTCTCATTGGTTCCCCGTCTTCCCGTTCATCCTCAGGACAAATTGCAACCTGTACGGAACAGGAGGTTAAAGGTGCTGATGCTCCAAGTAGGGAGATTGCTAGTAAAGTGGCTGGAATGGCGAACCCGAGCACAAGGAGATGAGAAATGAGGTGCGTTTTAGATTCCTTTCCCCATCACACGGTGTACCATCTTCTGGGTTTCTCATGCATGTTTTCGATGTAGGAAGATGCCCTTGAACCTGGAGATTTGGGACCCATGCGATGGGTAGCACGCAGTATTACTTTAAAGGGTCTGCGTTTGCTCACCCAACCTCACCAAACCTCTCAGCCCCAAGAGTGTCCACCCTTATGTCTCATCCAGCTGTGGGTCTAGATATGGTCAATCCAGGTTGCATCACAGCCCCTGAACGAATTGTGTAAGAATTTCTCTCTCTTTCCCTGTCTTTGTTTCATGGGTTTTTAAAAGTAATTTATTTTTATAATGGGGTTTAGCTGCTTTTCACGGCTGTGTTTAGGCCGCTTTACACCCACTTGACCCACTAACAGAGAGATATCAATACATAGGTTTTAAGATTATTACTAGTCAGATATATTCTTGTGCGGTGAATCGGGCGTGTTGAGTCCAGTTCTCTGAGCAAGGAGTAGGTCTTGTCTATTCCATATTGGGTTTATGGAACGGTATCTGAGCTAATTTGAAACTCTTGTTTTATGTATCACCCCACCTCACCTTTCCCGTTAAGCAGCCATAGTGTGTTTTCTGCATGTGTGACTCTGTTCTGTTTTGTAATTCAGTTCAAGTGTAACGGTTTTTACATTCCCTCTATAAGTGACACCTTATGAGAAGTGTCCTTTTCTGTGTGACTTATTTCACTTAGAATCGTCTTACCTAAATCCACTCATCATGCTGCTACTAGCCTTATGACATTGATTTCATGGCTGAGTGATATTCCATTGTACATAAGGACCACAACTTTTTTATCCATTTTTCGCTTTCCTGGGATATTTAAGGTGGAATGAAGTGGAGGTCCTTGTCAACAGAGCAGCCCTAAACTTTGGGGTGCTTGTGTCTTGCTGATTTTCAATTTTCCCACTTTATCCCCCCATGCGTGGAAGTGCCCTATGCTCTCTAAGCTGTGTTTTTTAGATGTTTCAGGACACACCGTACACTTCTCCAGAGTGGCTGTTGGCAATTTACATCCCGCCCATCAGTGTAGCAAGGCTCCCATTTCTCCATGGCCTGTCCTGCATTTCTGGTTTTGACAATTTTTTCAGCATGGCCCTTTTGACCGATGGGAAGCGAGACTTCTTTGTAGCGCTGATTTGCCTTTCCAGGTTGCTTGGTTGGCCAAAAGGGGCGTATGCGTTTTTTCCTGAATGTATTCAGGAAAAAACGCATACGCCCTTTTTGGCCAAGGGCATCATTGTCAACGTTTTGCCGCTTTTCATGTGCTTTAAAGGCGATTCGAATCTACCTCCTGAAATCTGTTTCCTGCAATTCTGCCTTGATTTCAAATCCTCTTCTTTGCCTTCCCTCAATATATTTGTGGACGAGAGTTATCATTTATAACTCTGCAGGTTTGTGAATTGCAGTGCCCTGAAGCTCCATTTTACAAGTCGGTTTTTTGGGAGCCGGCCGCAAAAGGGCAGGATGGCTTCAGGCCCTGTTCTGGTTCAGGGGGGCAGGCTGAGCCTGTGGTTAATTCTTCTTCCTGATGGGAAAATAGAGTGACCTGTGCCTCTCCCAACACCAAGAGCTAGTCTCTCATTGGTTCCCCGTCTTCCCGTTCATCCTCAGGACAAATTGCAACCTGTACGGAACAGGAGGTTAAAGGTGCTGATGCTCCAAGTAGGGAGATTGCTAGTAAAGTGGCTGGAATGGCGAACCCGAGCACAAGGAGATGAGAAATGAGGTGCGTTTTAGAAACCTTTCCCCATCACACGGTGTACCATCTTCTGGGTTTCTCATGCATGTTTTCGATGTAGGAAGATGCCCTTGAACCTGGAGATTTGGGACCCATGCGATGGGTAGCACGCAGTATTACTTTAAAGGGTCTGCGTTTGCTCACCCAACCTCACCAAACCTCTCAGCCCCAAGAGTGTCCACCCTTATGTCTCATCCAGCTGTGGGTCTAGATATGGTCAATCCAGGTTGCATCACAGCCCCTGAACGAATTGTGTAAGAATTTCTCTCTCTTTCCCTGTCTTTGTTTCATGGGTTTTTAAAAGTAATTTATTTTTATAATGGGGTTTAGCTGCTTTTCACGGCTGTGTTTAGGCCGCTTTACACCCACTTGACACACTAACAGAGAGATATCAATACATAGGTTTTAAGATTATTACTAGTCAGATATATTCTTGTGCCGTGAATCGGGCGTGTTGAGTCCAGTTCTCTGAGCAAGGAGTAGGTCTTGTCTATTCCATATTGGGTTTATGGAACGGTATCTGAGCTAATTTGAAACTCTTGTTTTATGTATCACCCCACCTCACCTTTCCCGTTAAGCAGCCATAGTGTGTTTTCTGCATGTGTGACTCTGTTCTGTTTTGTAATTCAGTTCAAGTGTAACGGTTTTTACATTCCCTCTATAAGTGACACCTTATGAGAAGTGTCCTTTTCTGTGTGACTTATTTCACTTAGAATCGTCTTACCTAAATCCACTCATCATGCTGCTACTAGCCTTATGACATTGATTTCATGGCTGAGTGATATTCCATTGTACATAAGGACCACAACTTTTTTATCCATTTTTCGCTTTCCTGGGATATTTAAGGTGGAATGAAGTGGAAGTCCTTGTCAACAGAGCAGCCCTAAACTTTGGGGTGCTTGTGTCTTGCTGATTTTCAATTTTCCCACTTTATCCCCCCATGCGTGGAAGTGCCCTATGCTCTCTAAGCTGTGTTTTTTAGATGTTTCAGGACACACCGTACACTTCTCCAGAGTGGCTGTTGGCAATTTACATCCCGCCCATCAGTGTAGCAAGGCTCCCATTTCTCCATGGCCTGTCCTGCATTTCTGGTTTTGACACTTTTTTCAGCATGGCCCTTTTGACCGATGGGAAGCGAGACTTCTTTGTAGCGCTGATTTGCCTTTCCAGGTTGCTTGGTTGGCCAAAAAGGGCGTATGCGTTTTTTCCTGAATATATTCAGGAAAAAACGCATACGCCCTTTTTGGCCAAGGGCATCATTGTCAACGTTTTGCCGCTTTTCATGTGCTTTAAAGGCGATTCGAATCTACCTCCTGAAATCTGTTTCCTGCAATTCTGCCTTGATTTCAAATCCTCTTCTTTGCCTTCCCTCAATATATTTGTGGACGAGAGTTATCATTTATAACTCTGCAGGTTTGTGAATTGCAGTGCCCTGAAGCTCCATTTTACAAGTCGCTTTTTTGGGAGCCGGCCGCAAAAGGGCAGGATGGCTTCAGGCCCTGTTCTGGTTCAGGGGGGCAGGCTGAGCCTGTGGTTAATTCTTCTTCCTGATGGGAAAATAGAGTGACCTGTGCCTGTCCCAACACCAAGAGCTAGTCTCTCATTGGTTCCCCGTCTTCCCGTTCATCCTCAGGACAAATTGCAACCTGTACGGAACAGGAGGTTAAAGGTGCTGATGCTCCAAGTAGGGAGATTGCTAGTAAAGTGGCTGGAATGGCGAACCCGAGCACAAGGAGATGAGAAATGAGGTGCGTTTTAGAAACCTTTCCCCATCACACGGTGTACCATCTTCTGGGTTTCTCATGCATGTTTTCGATGTAGGAAGATGCCCTTGAACCTGGAGATTTGGGACCCATGCGATGGGTAGCACGCAGTATTACTTTACAGGGTCTGCGTTTGCTCACCCAACCTCACCAAACCTCTCAGCCCCAAGAGTGTCCACCCTTATTTCTCATCCAGCTGTGGGTCTAGATATGGTCAATCCAGGTTGCATCACAGCCCCTGAACGAATTGTGTAAGAATTTCTCTCTCTTTCCCTGTCTTTGTTTCATGGGTTTTTAAAAGTAATTTATTTTTATAATGGGGTTTAGCTGCTTTTCACGGCTGTGTTTAGGCCGCTTTACACCCACTTGACACACTAACAGAGAGATATCAATACATAGGTTTTAAGATTATTTCTAGTCAGATATATTCTTGTGCGGTGAATCGGGCGTGTTGAGTCCAGTTCTCTGAGCAAGGAGTAGGTCTTGTCTATTCCATATTGGGTTTATGGAACGGTATCTGAGCTAATTTGAAACTCTTGTTTTATGTATCACCCCACCTCACCTTTCCCGTTAAGCAGCCATAGTGTGTTTTCTGCATGTGTGACTCTGTTCTGTTTTGTAATTCAGTTCAAGTGTAACGGTTTTTACATTCCCTCTATAAGTGACACCTTATGAGAAGTGTCCTTTTCTGTGTGACTTATTTCACTTAGAATCGTCTTACCTAAATCCACTCATCATGCTGCTACTAGCCTTATGACATTGATTTCATGGCTGAGTGATATTCCATTGTACATAAGGACCACAACTTTTTTATCCATTTTTCGCTTTCCTGGGATATTTAAGGTGGAAGGAAGTGGAGGTCCTTGTCAACAGAGCAGCCCTAAACTTTGGGGTGCTTGTGTCTTGCTGATTTTCAATTTTCCCACTTTATCCCCCCATGCGTGGAAGTGCCCTATGCTCTCTAAGCTGTGTTTTTTAGATGTTTCAGGACACACCGTACACTTCTCCAGAGTGGCTGTTGGCAATTTACATCCCGCCCATCAGTGTAGCAAGGCTCCCATTTCTCCATGGCCTGTCCTGCATTTCTGGTTTTGACACTTTTTTCAGCATGGCCCTTTTGACCGATGGGAAGCGAGACTTCTTTGTAGCGCTGATTTGCCTTTCCAGGTTGCTTGGTTGGCCAAAAAGGGCGTATGCGTTTTTTCCTGAATGTATTCAGGAAAAAACGCATACGCCCTTTTTGGCCAAGGGCATCATTGTCAACGTTTTGCCGCTTTTCATGTGCTTTAAAGGCGATTCGAATCTACCTCCTGAAATCTGTTTCCTGCAATTCTGCCTTGATTTCAAATCCTCTTCTTTGCCTTCCCTCAATATATTTGTGGACGAGAGTTATCATTTATAACTCTGCAGGTTTGTGAATTGCAGTGCCCTGAAGCTCCATTTTACAAGTCGCTTTTTTGGGAGCCGGCCGCAAAAGGGCAGGATGGCTTCAGGCCCTGTTCTGGTTCAGGGGGGCAGGCTGAGCCTGTGGTTAATTCTTCTTCCTGATGGGAAAATAGAGTGACCTGTGCCTGTCCCAACACCAAGAGCTAGTCTCTCATTGGTTCCCCGTCTTCCCGTTCATCCTCAGGACAAATTGCAACCTGTACGGAACAGGAGGTTAAAGGTGCTGATGCTCCAAGTAGGGAGATTGCTAGTAAAGTGGCTGGAATGGCGAACCCGAGCACAAGGAGATGAGAAATGAGGTGCGTTTTAGAAACCTTTCCCCATCACACGGTGTACCATCTTCTGGGTTTCTCATGCATGTTTTCGATGTAGGAAGATGCCCTTGAACCTGGAGATTTGGGACCCATGCGATGGGTAGCACGCAGTATTACTTTACAGGGTCTGCGTTTGCTCACCCAACCTCACCAAACCTCTCAGCCCCAAGAGTGTCCACCCTTATTTCTCATCCAGCTGTGGGTCTAGATATGGTCAATCCAGGTTGCATCACAGCCCCTGAACGAATTGTGTAAGAATTTCTCTCTCTTTCCCTGTCTTTGTTTCATGGGTTTTTAAAAGTAATTTATTTTTATAATGGGGTTTAGCTGCTTTTCACGGCTGTGTTTAGGCCGCTTTACACCCACTTGACACACTAACAGAGAGATATCAATACATAGGTTTTAAGATTATTTCTAGTCAGATATATTCTTGTGCGGTGAATCGGGCGTGTTGAGTCCAGTTCTCTGAGCAAGGAGTAGGTCTTGTCTATTCCATATTGGGTTTATGGAACGGTATCTGAGCTAATTTGAAACTCTTGTTTTATGTATCACCCCACCTCACCTTTCCCGTTAAGCAGCCATAGTGTGTTTTCTGCATGTGTGACTCTGTTCTGTTTTGTAATTCAGTTCAAGTGTAACGGTTTTTACATTCCCTCTATAAGTGACACCTTATGAGAAGTGTCCTTTTCTGTGTGACTTATTTCACTTAGAATCGTCTTACCTAAATCCACTCATCATGCTGCTACTAGCCTTATGACATTGATTTCATGGCTGAGTGATATTCCATTGTACATAAGGACCACAACTTTTTTATCCATTTTTCGCTTTCCTGGGATATTTAAGGTGGAAGGAAGTGGAGGTCCTTGTCAACAGAGCAGCCCTAAACTTTGGGGTGCTTGTGTCTTGCTGATTTTCAATTTTCCCACTTTATCCCCCCATGCGTGGAAGTGCCCTATGCTCTCTAAGCTGTGTTTTTTAGATGTTTCAGGACACACCGTACACTTCTCCAGAGTGGCTGTTGGCAATTTACATCCCGCCCATCAGTGTAGCAAGGCTCCCATTTCTCCATGGCCTGTCCTGCATTTCTGGTTTTGACACTTTTTTCAGCATGGCCCTTTTGACCGATGCGAAGCGAGACTTCTTTGTAGCGCTGATTTGCCTTTCCAGGTTGCTTGGTTGGCCAAAAAGGGCGTATGCGTTTTTTCCTGAATGTATTCAGGAAAAAACGCATACGCCCTTTTTGGCCAAGGGCATCATTGTCAACGTTTTGCCGCTTTTCATGTGCTTTAAAGGCGATTCGAATCTACCTCCTGAAATCTGTTTCCTGCAATTCTGCCTTGATTTCAAATCCTCTTCTTTGCCTTCCCTCAATATATTTGTGGACGAGAGTTATCATTTATAACTCTGCAGGTTTGTGAATTGCAGTGCCCTGAAGCTCCATTTTACAAGTCGATTTTTTGGGAGCCGGCCGCAAAAGCGCAGGATGGCTTCAGGCCCTGTTCTGGTTCAGGGGGGCAGGCTGAGCCTGTGGTTAATTCTTCTTCCTGATGGGAAAATAGAGTGACCTGTGCCTGTCCCAACACCAAGAGCTAGTCTCTCATTGGTTCCCCGTCTTCCCGTTCATCCTCAGGACAAATTGCAACCTGTACGGAACAGGAGGTTAAAGGTGCTGATGCTCCAAGTAGGGAGATTGCTAGTAAAGTGGCTGGAATGGCGAACCCGAGCACAAGGAGATGAGAAATGAGGTGCGTTTTAGAAACCTTTCCCCATCACACGGTGTACCATCTTCTGGGTTTCTCATGCATGTTTTCGATGTAGGAAGATGCCCTTGAACCTGGAGATTTGGGACCCATGCGATGGGTAGCACGCAGTATTACTTTACAGGGTCTGCGTTTGCTCACCCAACCTCACCAAACCTCTCAGCCCCAAGAGTGTCCACCCTTATTTCTCATCCAGCTGTGGGTCTAGATATGGTCAATCCAGGTTGCATCACAGCCCCTGAACGAATTGTGTAAGAATTTCTCTCTCTTTCCCTGTCTTTGTTTCATGGGTTTTTAAAAGTAATTTATTTTTATAATGGGGTTTAGCTGCTTTTCACGGCTGTGTTTAGGCCGCTTTACACCCACTTGACACACTAACAGAGAGATATCAATACATAGGTTTTAAGATTATTTCTAGTCAGATATATTCTTGTGCGGTGAATCGGGCGTGTTGAGTCCAGTTCTCTGAGCAAGGAGTAGGTCTTGTCTATTCCATATTGGGTTTATGGAACGGTATCTGAGCTAATTTGAAACTCTTGTTTTATGTATCACCCCACCTCACCTTTCCCGTTAAGCAGCCATAGTGTGTTTTCTGCATGTGTGACTCTGTTCTGTTTTGTAATTCAGTTCAAGTGTAACGGTTTTTACATTCCCTCTATAAGTGACACCTTATGAGAAGTGTCCTTTTCTGTGTGACTTATTTCACTTAGAATCGTCTTACCTAAATCCACTCATCATGCTGCTACTAGCCTTATGACATTGATTTCATGGCTGAGTGATATTCCATTGTACATAAGGACCACAACTTTTTTATCCATTTTTCGCTTTCCTGGGATATTTAAGGTGGAAGGAAGTGGAGGTCCTTGTCAACAGAGCAGCCCTAAACTTTGGGGTGCTTGTGTCTTGCTGATTTTCAATTTTCCCACTTTATCCCCCCATGCGTGGAAGTGCCCTATGCTCTCTAAGCTGTGTTTTTTAGATGTTTCAGGACACACCGTACACTTCTCCAGAGTGGCTGTTGGCAATTTACATCCCGCCCATCAGTGTAGCAAGGCTCCCATTTCTCCATGGCCTGTCCTGCATTTCTGGTTTTGACACTTTTTTCAGCATGGCCCTTTTGACCGATGGGAAGCGAGACTTCTTTGTAGCGCTGATTTGCCTTTCCAGGTTGCTTGGTTGGCCAAAAAGGGCGTATGCGTTTTTTCCTGAATGTATTCAGGAAAAAACGCATACGCCCTTTTTGGCCAAGGGCATCATTGTCAACGTTTTGCCGCTTTTCATGTGCTTTAAAGGCGATTCGAATCTACCTCCTGAAATCTGTTTCCTGCAATTCTGCCTTGATTTCAAATCCTCTTCTTTGCCTTCCCTCAATATATTTGTGGACGAGAGTTATCATTTATAACTCTGCAGGTTTGTGAATTGCAGTGCCCTGAAGCTCCATTTTACAAGTCGATTTTTTGGGAGCCGGCCGCAAAAGCGCAGGATGGCTTCAGGCCCTGTTCTGGTTCAGGGGGGCAGGCTGAGCCTGTGGTTAATTCTTCTTCCTGATGGGAAAATAGAGTGACCTGTGCCTGTCCCAACACCAAGAGCTAGTCTCTCATTGGTTCCCCGTCTTCCCGTTCATCCTCAGGACAAATTGCAACCTGTACGGAACAGGAGGTTAAAGGTGCTGATGCTCCAAGTAGGGAGATTGCTAGTAAAGTGGCTGGAATGGCGAACCCGAGCACAAGGTGATGAGAAATGAGGTGCGTTTTAGAAACCTTTCCCCATCACACGGTGTACCATCTTCTGGGTTTCTCATGCATGTTTTCGATGTAGGAAGATGCCCTTGAACCTGGAGATTTGGGACCCATGCGATGGGTAGCACGCAGTATTACTTTAAAGGGTCTGCGTTTGCTCACCCAACCTCACCAAACCTCTCAGCCCCAAGAGTGTCCACCCTTATGTCTCATCCAGCTGTGGGTCTAGATATGGTCAATCCAGGTTGCATCACAGCCCCTGAACGAATTGTGTAAGAATTTCTCTCTCTTTCCCTGTCTTTGTTTCATGGGTTTTTAAAAGTAATTTATTTTTATAATGGGGTTTAGCTGCTTTTCACGGCTGTGTTTAGGCCGCTTTACACCCACTTGACCCACTAACAGAGAGATATCAATACATAGGTTTTAAGATTATTTCTAGTCAGATATATTCTTGTGCGGTGAATCGGGCGTGTTGAGTCCAGTTCTCTGAGCAAGGAGTAGGTCTTGTCTATTCCATATTGGGTTTATGGAACGGTATCTGAGCTAATTTGAAACTCTTGTTTTATGTATCACCCCACCTCACCTTTCCCGTTAAGCAGCCATAGTGTGTTTTCTGCATGTGTGACTCTGTTCTGTTTTGTAATTCAGTTCAAGTGTAACGGTTTTTACATTCCCTCTATAAGTGACACCTTATGAGAAGTGTCCTTTTCTGTGTGACTTATTTCACTTAGAATCGTCTTACCTAAATCCACTCATCATGCTGCTACTAGCCTTATGACATTGATTTCATGGCTGAGTGATATTCCATTGTACATAAGGACCACAACTTTTTTATCCATTTTTCGCTTTCCTGGGATATTTAAGGTGGAAGGAAGTGGAGGTCCTTGTCAACAGAGCAGCCCTAAACTTTGGGGTGCTTGTGTCTTGCTGATTTTCAATTTTCCCACTTTATCCCCCCATGCGTGGAAGTGCCCTATGCTCTCTAAGCTGTGTTTTTTAGATGTTTCAGGACACACCGTACACTTCTCCAGAGTGGCTGTTGGCAATTTACATCCCGCCCATCAGTGTAGCAAGGCTCCCATTTCTCCATGGCCTGTCCTGCATTTCTGGTTTTGACACTTTTTTCAGCATGGCCCTTTTGACCGATGGGAAGCGAGACTTCTTTGTAGCGCTGATTTGCCTTTCCAGGTTGCTTGGTTGGCCAAAAGGGGCGTATGCGTTTTTTCCTGAATATATTCAGGAAAAAACGCATACGCCCTTTTTGGCCAAGGGCATCATTGTCAACGTTTTGCCGCTTTTCATGTGCTTTAAAGGCGATTCGAATCTACCTCCTGAAATCTGTTTCCTGCAATTCTGCCTTGATTTCAAATCCTCTTCTTTGCCTTCCCTCAATATATTTGTGGACGAGAGTTATCATTTATAACTCTGCAGGTTTGTGAATTGCAGTGCCCTGAAGCTCCATTTTACAAGTCGGTTTTTTGGGAGCCGGCCGCAAAAGCGCAGGATGGCTTCAGGCCCTGTTCTGGTTCAGGGGGGCAGGCTGAGCCTGTGGTTAATTCTTCTTCCTGATGGGAAAATAGAGTGACCTGTGCCTCTCCCAACACCAAGAGCTAGTCTCTCATTGGTTCCCCGTCTTCCCGTTCATCCTCAGGACAAATTGCAACCTGTACGGAACAGGAGGTTAAAGGTGCTGATGCTCCAAGTAGGGAGATTGCTAGTAAAGTGGCTGGAATGGCGAACCCGAGCACAAGGAGATGAGAAATGAGGTGCGTTTTAGATTCCTTTCCCCATCACACGGTGTACCATCTTCTGGGTTTCTCATGCATGTTTTCGATGTAGGAAGATGCCCTTGAACCTGGAGATTTGGGACCCATGCGATGGGTAGCACGCAGTATTACTTTAAAGGGTCTGCGTTTGCTCACCCAACCTCACCAAACCTCTCAGCCCCAAGAGTGTCCACCCTTATGTCTCATCCAGCTGTGGGTCTAGATATGGTCAATCCAGGTTGCATCACAGCCCCTGAACGAATTGTGTAAGAATTTCTCTCTCTTTCCCTGTCTTTGTTTCATGGGTTTTTAAAAGTAATTTATTTTTATAATGGGGTTTAGCTGCTTTTCACGGCTGTGTTTAGGCCGCTTTACACCCACTTGACCCACTAACAGAGAGATATCAATACATAGGTTTTAAGATTATTACTAGTCAGATATATTCTTGTGCGGTGAATCGGGCGTGTTGAGTCCAGTTCTCTGAGCAAGGAGTAGGTCTTGTCTATTCCATATTGGGTTTATGGAACGGTATCTGAGCTAATTTGAAACTCTTGTTTTATGTATCACCCCACCTCACCTTTCCCGTTAAGCAGCCATAGTGTGTTTTCTGCATGTGTGACTCTGTTCTGTTTTGTAATTCAGTTCAAGTGTAACGGTTTTTACATTCCCTCTATAAGTGACACCTTATGAGAAGTGTCCTTTTCTGTGTGACTTATTTCACTTAGAATCGTCTTACCTAAATCCACTCATCATGCTGCTACTAGCCTTATGACATTGATTTCATGGCTGAGTGATATTCCATTGTACATAAGGACCACAACTTTTTTATCCATTTTTCGCTTTCCTGGGATATTTAAGGTGGAAGGAAGTGGAGGTCCTTGTCAACAGAGCAGCCCTAAACTTTGGGGTGCTTGTGTCTTGCTGATTTTCAATTTTCCCACTTTATCCCCCCATGCGTGGAAGTGCCCTATGCTCTCTAAGCTGTGTTTTTTAGATGTTTCAGGACACACCGTACACTTCTCCAGAGTGGCTGTTGGCAATTTACATCCCGCCCATCAGTGTAGCAAGGCTCCCATTTCTCCATGGCCTGTCCTGCATTTCTGGTTTTGACACTTTTTTCAGCATGGCCCTTTTGACCGATGGGAAGCGAGACTTCTTTGTAGCGCTGATTTGCCTTTCCAGGTTGCTTGGTTGGCCAAAAGGGGCGTATGCGTTTTTTCCTGAATGTATTCAGGAAAAAACGCATACGCCCTTTTTGGCCAAGGGCATCATTGTCAACGTTTTGCCGCTTTTCATGTGCTTTAAAGGCGATTCGAATCTACCTCCTGAAATCTGTTTCCTGCAATTCTGCCTTGATTTCAAATCCTCTTCTTTGCCTTCCCTCAATATATTTGTGGACGAGAGTTATCATTTATAACTCTGCAGGTTTGTGAATTGCAGTGCCCTGAAGCTCCATTTTACAAGTCGGTTTTTTGAGAGCCGGCCGCAAAAGCGCAGGATGGCTTCAGGCCCTGTTCTGGTTCAGGGGGGCAGGCTGAGCCTGTGGTTAATTCTTCTTCCTGATGGGAAAATAGAGTGACCTGTGCCTGTCCCAACACCAAGAGCTAGTCTCTCATTGGTTCCCCGTCTTCCCGTTCATCCTCAGGACAAATTGCAACCTGTACGGAACAGGAGGTTAAAGGTGCTGATGCTCCAAGTAGGGAGATTGCTAGTAAAGTGGCTGGAATGGCGAACCCGAGCACAAGGAGATGAGAAATGAGGTGCGTTTTAGATTCCTTTCCCCATCACACGGTGTACCATCTTCTGGGTTTCTCATGCATGTTTTCGATGTAGGAAGATGCCCTTGAACCTGGAGATTTGGGACCCATGCGATGGGTAGCACGCAGTATTACTTTAAAGGGTCTGCGTTTGCTCACCCAACCTCACCAAACCTCTCAGCCCCAAGAGTGTCCACCCTTATGTCTCATCCAGCTGTGGGTCTAGATATGGTCAATCCAGGTTGCATCACAGCCCCTGAACGAATTGTGTAAGAATTTCTCTCTCTTTCCCTGTCTTTGTTTCATGGGTTTTTAAAAGTAATTTATTTTTATAATGGGGTTTAGCTGCTTTTCACGGCTGTGTTTAGGCCGCTTTACACCCACTTGACCCACTAACAGAGAGATATCAATACATAGGTTTTAAGATTATTACTAGTCAGATATATTCTTGTGCGGTGAATCGGGCGTGTTGAGTCCAGTTCTCTGAGCAAGGAGTAGGTCTTGTCTATTCCATATTGGGTTTATGGAACGGTATCTGAGCTAATTTGAAACTCTTGTTTTATGTATCACCCCACCTCACCTTTCCCGTTAAGCAGCCATAGTGTGTTTTCTGCATGTGTGACTCTGTTCTGTTTTGTAATTCAGTTCAAGTGTAACGGTTTTTACATTCCCTCTATAAGTGACACCTTATGAGAAGTGTCCTTTTCTGTGTGACTTATTTCACTTAGAATCGTCTTACCTAAATCCACTCATCATGCTGCTACTAGCCTTATGACATTGATTTCATGGCTGAGTGATATTCCATTGTACATAAGGACCACAACTTTTTTATCCATTTTTCGCTTTCCTGGGATATTTAAGGTGGAATGAAGTGGAGGTCCTTGTCAACAGAGCAGCCCTAAACTTTGGGGTGCTTGTGTCTTGCTGATTTTCAATTTTCCCACTTTATCCCCCCATGCGTGGAAGTGCCCTATGCTCTCTAAGCTGTGTTTTTTAGATGTTTCAGGACACACCGTACACTTCTCCAGAGTGGCTGTTGGCAATTTACATCCCGCCCATCAGTGTAGCAAGGCTCCCATTTCTCCATGGCCTGTCCTGCATTTCTGGTTTTGACACTTTTTTCAGCATGGCCCTTTTGACCGATGGGAAGCGAGACTTCTTTGTAGCGCTGATTTGCCTTTCCAGGTTGCTTGGTTGGCCAAAAGGGGCGTATGCGTTTTTTCCTGAATGTATTCAGGAAAAAACACATACGCCCTTTTTGGCCAAGGGCATCATTGTCAACGTTTTGCCGCTTTTCATGTGCTTTAAAGGCGATTCGAATCTACCTCCTGAAATCTGTTTCCTGCAATTCTGCCTTGATTTCAAATCCTCTTCTTTGCCTTCCCTCAATATATTTGTGGACGAGAGTTATCATTTATAACTCTGCAGGTTTGTGAATTGCAGTGCCCTGAAGCTCCATTTTACAAGTCGGTTTTTTGGGAGCCGGCCGCAAAAGCGCAGGATGGCTTCAGGCCCTGTTCTGGTTCAGGGGGGCAGGCTGAGCCTGTGGTTAATTCTTCTTCCTGATGGGAAAATAGAGTGACCTGTGCCTGTCCCAACACCAAGAGCTAGTCTCTCATTGGTTCCCCGTCTTCCCGTTCATCCTCAGGACAAATTGCAACCTGTACGGAACAGGAGGTTAAAGGTGCTGATGCTCCAAGTAGGGAGATTGCTAGTAAAGTGGCTGGAATGGCGAACCCGAGCACAAGGAGATGAGAAATGAGGTGCGTTTTAGATTCCTTTCCCCATCACACGGTGTACCATCTTCTGGGTTTCTCATGCATGTTTTCGATGTAGGAAGATGCCCTTGAACCTGGAGATTTGGGACCCATGCGATGGGTAGCACGCAGTATTACTTTAAAGGGTCTGCGTTTGCTCACCCAACCTCACCAAACCTCTCAGCCCCAAGAGTGTCCACCCTTATGTCTCATCCAGCTGTGGGTCTAGATATGGTCAATCCAGGTTGCATCACAGCCCCTGAACGAATTGTGTAAGAATTTCTCTCTCTTTCCCTGTCTTTGTTTCATGGGTTTTTAAAAGTAATTTATTTTTATAATGGGGTTTAGCTGCTTTTCACGGCTGTGTTTAGGCCGCTTTACACCCACTTGACCCACTAACAGAGAGATATCAATACATAGGTTTTAAGATTATTACTAGTCAGATATATACTTGTGCGGTGAATCGGGCGTGTTGAGTCCAGTTCTCTGAGCAAGGAGTAGGTCTTGTCTATTCCATATTGGGTTTATGGAACGGTATCTGAGCTAATTTGAAACTCTTGTTTTATGTATCACCCCACCTCACCTTTCCCGTTAAGCAGCCATAGTGTGTTTTCTGCATGTGTGACTCTGTTCTGTTTTGTAATTCAGTTCAAGTGTAACGGTTTTTACATTCCCTCTATAAGTGACACCTTATGAGAAGTGTCCTTTTCTGTGTGACTTATTTCACTTAGAATCGTCTTACCTAAATCCACTCATCATGCTGCTACTAGCCTTATGACATTGATTTCATGGCTGAGTGATATTCCATTGTACATAAGGACCACAACTTTTTTATCCATTTTTCGCTTTCCTGGGATATTTAAGGTGGAATGAAGTGGAGGTCCTTGTCAACAGAGCAGCCCTAAACTTTGGGGTGCTTGTGTCTTGCTGATTTTCAATTTTCCCACTTTATCCCCCCATGCGTGGAAGTGCCCTATGCTCTCTAAGCTGTGTTTTTTAGATGTTTCAGGACACACCGTACACTTCTCCAGAGTGGCTGTTGGCAATTTACATCCCGCCCATCAGTGTAGCAAGGCTCCCATTTCTCCATGGCCTGTCCTGCATTTCTGGTTTTGACACTTTTTTCAGCATGGCCCTTTTGACCGATGGGAAGCGAGACTTCTTTGTAGCGCTGATTTGCCTTTCCAGGTTGCTTGGTTGGCCAAAAGGGGCGTATGCGTTTTTTCCTGAATGTATTCAGGAAAAAACGCATACGCCCTTTTTGGCCAAGGGCATCATTGTCAACGTTTTGCCGCTTTTCATGTGCTTTAAAGGCGATTCGAATCTACCTCCTGAAATCTGTTTCCTGCAATTCTGCCTTGATTTCAAATCCTCTTCTTTGCCTTCCCTCAATATATTTGTGGACGAGAGTTATCATTTATAACTCTGCAGGTTTGTGAATTGCAGTGCCCTGAAGCTCCATTTTACAAGTCGCTTTTTTGGGAGCCGGCCGCAAAAGCGCAGGATGGCTTCAGGCCCTGTTCTGGTTCAGGGGGGCAGGCTGAGCCTGTGGTTAATTCTTCTTCCTGATGGGAAAATAGAGTGACCTGTGCCTGTCCCAACACCAAGAGCTAGTCTCTCATTGGTTCCCCGTCTTCCCGTTCATCCTCAGGACAAATTGCAACCTGTACGGAACAGGAGGTTAAAGGTGCTGATGCTCCAAGTAGGGAGATTGCTAGTAAAGTGGCTGGAATGGCGAACCCGAGCACAAGGAGATGAGAAATGAGGTGCGTTTTAGATTCCTTTCCCCATCACACGGTGTACCATCTTCTGGGTTTCTCATGCATGTTTTCGATGTAGGAAGATGCCCTTGAACCTGGAGATTTGGGACCCATGCGATGGGTAGCACGCAGTATTACTTTAAAGGGTCTGCGTTTGCTCACCCAACCTCACCAAACCTCTCAGCCCCAAGAGTGTCCACCCTTATGTCTCATCCAGCTGTGGGTCTAGATATGGTCAATCCAGGTTGCATCACAGCCCCTGAACAAATTGTGTAAGAATTTCTCTCTCTTTCCCTGTCTTTGTTTCATGGGTTTTTAAAAGTAATTTATTTTTATAATGGGGTTTAGCTGCTTTTCACGGCTGTGTTTAGGCCGCTTTACACCCACTTGACCCACTAACAGAGAGATATCAATACATAGGTTTTAAGATTATTACTAGTCAGATATATTCTTGTGCGGTGAATCGGGCGTGTTGAGTCCAGTTCTCTGAGCAAGGAGTAGGTCTTGTCTATTCCATATTGGGTTTATGGAACGGTATCTGAGCTAATTTGAAACTCTTGTTTTATGTATCACCCCACCTCACCTTTCCCGTTAAGCAGCCATAGTGTGTTTTCTGCATGTGTGACTCTGTTCTGTTTTGTAATTCAGTTCAAGTGTAACGGTTTTTACATTCCCTCTATAAGTGACACCTTATGAGAAGTGTCCTTTTCTGTGTGACTTATTTCACTTAGAATCGTCTTACCTAAATCCACTCATCATGCTGCTACTAGCCTTATGACATTGATTTCATGGCTGAGTGATATTCCATTGTACATAAGGACCACAACTTTTTTATCCATTTTTCGCTTTCCTGGGATATTTAAGGTGGAATGAAGTGGAGGTCCTTGTCAACAGAGCAGCCCTAAACTTTGGGGTGCTTGTGTCTTGCTGATTTTCAATTTTCCCACTTTATCCCCCCATGCGTGGAAGTGCCCTATGCTCTCTAAGCTGTGTTTTTTAGATGTTTCAGGACACACCGTACACTTCTCCAGAGTGGCTGTTGGCAATTTACATCCCGCCCATCAGTGTAGCAAGGCTCCCATTTCTCCATGGCCTGTCCTGCATTTCTGGTTTTGACACTTTTTTCAGCATGGCCCTTTTGACCGATGGGAAGCGAGACTTCTTTGTAGCGCTGATTTGCCTTTCCAGGTTGCTTGGTTGGCCAAAAAGGGCGTATGCGTTTTTTCCTGAATGTATTCAGGAAAAAACGCATACGCCCTTTTTGGCCAAGGGCATCATTGTCAACGTTTTGCCGCTTTTCATGTGCTTTAAAGGCGATTCGAATCTACCTCCTGAAATCTGTTTCCTGCAATTCTGCCTTGATTTCAAATCCTCTTCTTTGCCTTCCCTCAATATATTTGTGGACGAGAGTTATCATTTATAACTCTGCAGGTTTGTGAATTGCAGTGCCCTGAAGCTCCATTTTACAAGTCGCTTTTTTGGGAGCCGGCCGCAAAAGCGTAGGATGGCTTCAGGCCCTGTTCTGGTTCAGGGGAGCAGGCTGAGCCTGTGGTTAATTCTTCTTCCTGATGGGAAAATAGAGTGACCTGTGCCTGTCCCAACACCAAGAGCTAGTCTCTCATTGGTTCCCCGTCTTCCCGTTCATCCTCAGGACAAATTGCAACCTGTACGGAACAGGAGGTTAAAGGTGCTGATGCTCCAAGTAGGGAGATTGCTAGTAAAGTGGCTGGAATGGCGAACCCGAGCACAAGGAGATGAGAAATGAGGTGCGTTTTAGAAACCTTTCCCCATCACACGGTGTACCATCTTCTGGGTTTCTCATGCATGTTTTCGATGTAGGAAGATGCCCTTGAACCTGGAGATTTGGGACCCATGCGATGGGTAGCACGCAGTATTACTTTACAGGGTCTGCGTTTGCTCACCCAACCTCACCAAACCTCTCAGCCCCAAGAGTGTCCACCCTTATGTCTCATCCAGCTGTGGGTCTAGATATGGTCAATCCAGGTTGCATCACAGCCCCTGAACGAATTGTGTAAGAATTTCTCTCTCTTTCCCTGTCTTTGTTTCATGGGTTTTTAAAAGTAATTTATTTTTATAATGGGGTTTAGCTGCTTTTCACGGCTGTGTTTAGGCCGCTTTACACCCACTTGACCCACTAACAGAGAGATATCAATACATAGGTTTTAAGATTATTACTAGTCAGATATATTCTTGTGCGGTGAATCGGGCGTGTTGAGTCCAGTTCTCTGAGCAAGGAGTAGGTCTTGTCTATTCCATATTGGGTTTATGGAACGGTATCTGAGCTAATTTGAAACTCTTGTTTTATGTATCACCCCACCTCACCTTTCCCGTTAAGCAGCCATAGTGTGTTTTCTGCATGTGTGACTCTGTTCTGTTTTGTAATTCAGTTCAAGTGTAACGGTTTTTACATTCCCTCTATAAGTGACACCTTATGAGAAGTGTCCTTTTCTGTGTGACTTATTTCACTTAGAATCGTCTTACCTAAATCCACTCATCATGCTGCTACTAGCCTTATGACATTGATTTCATGGCTGAGTGATATTCCATTGTACATAAGGACCACAACTTTTTTATCCATTTTTCGCTTTCCTGGGATATTTAAGGTGGAAGGAAGTGGAGGTCCTTGTCAACAGAGCAGCCCTAAACTTTGGGGTGCTTGTGTCTTGCTGATTTTCAATTTTCCCACTTTATCACCCCATGCGTGGAAGTGCCCTATGCTCTCTAAGCTGTGTTTTTTAGATGTTTCAGGACACACCGTACACTTCTCCAGAGTGGCTGTTGGCAATTTACATCCCGCCCATCAGTGTAGCAAGGCTCCCATTTCTCCATGGCCTGTCCTGCATTTCTGGTTTTGACACTTTTTTCAGCATGGCCCTTTTGACCGATGGGAAGCGAGACTTCTTTGTAGCGCTGATTTGCCTTTCCAGGTTGCTTGGTTGGCCAAAAAGGGCGTATGCGTTTTTTCCTGAATGTATTCAGGAAAAAACGCATACGCCCTTTTTGGCCAAGGGCATCATTGTCAACGTTTTGCCGCTTTTCATGTGCTTTAAAGGCGATTCGAATCTACCTCCTGAAATCTGTTTCCTGCAATTCTGCCTTGATTTCAAATCCTCTTCTTTGCCTTCCCTCAATATATTTGTGGACGAGAGTTATCATTTATAACTCTGCAGGTTTGTGAATTGCAGTGCCCTGAAGCTCCATTTTACAAGTCGCTTTTTTGGGAGCCGGCCGCAAAAGCGCAGGATGGCTTCAGGCCCTGTTCTGGTTCAGGGGGGCAGGCTGAGCCTGTGGTTAATTCTTCTTCCTGATGGGAAAATAGAGTGACCTGTGCCTGTCCCAACACCAAGAGCTAGTCTCTCATTGGTTCCCCGTCTTCCCGTTCATCCTCAGGACAAATTGCAACCTGTACGGAACAGGAGGTTAAAGGTGCTGATGCTCCAAGTAGGGAGATTGCTAGTAAAGTGGCTGGAATGGCGAACCCGAGCACAAGGAGATGAGAAATGAGGTGCGTTTTAGAAACCTTTCCCCATCACACGGTGTACCATCTTCTGGGTTTCTCATGCATGTTTTCGATGTAGGAAGATGCCCTTGAACCTGGAGATTTGGGACCCATGCGATGGGTAGCACGCAGTATTACTTTAAAGGGTCTGCGTTTGCTCACCCAACCTCACCAAACCTCTCAGCCCCAAGAGTGTCCACCCTTATGTCTCATCCAGCTGTGGGTCTAGATATGGTCAATCCAGGTTGCATCACAGCCCCTGAACGAATTGTGTAAGAATTTCTCTCTCTTTCCCTGTCTTTGTTTCATGGGTTTTTAAAAGTAATTTATTTTTATAATGGGGTTTAGCTGCTTTTCACGGCTGTGTTTAGGCCGCTTTACACCCACTTGACCCACTAACAGAGAGATATCAATACATAGGTTTTAAGATTATTACTAGTCAGATATATTCTTGTGCGGTGAATCGGGCGTGTTGAGTCCAGTTCTCTGAGCAAGGAGTAGGTCTTGTCTATTCCATATTGGGTTTATGGAACGGTATCTGAGCTAATTTGAAACTCTTGTTTTATGTATCACCCCACCTCACCTTTCCCGTTAAGCAGCCATAGTGTGTTTTCTGCATGTGTGACTCTGTTCTGTTTTGTAATTCAGTTCAAGTGTAACGGTTTTTACATTCCCTCTATAAGTGACACCTTATGAGAAGTGTCCTTTTCTGTGTGACTTATTTCACTTAGAATCGTCTTACCTAAATCCACTCATCATGCTGCTACTAGCCTTATGACATTGATTTCATGGCTGAGTGATATTCCATTGTACATAAGGACCACAACTTTTTTATCCATTTTTCGCTTTCCTGGGATATTTAAGGTGGAAGGAAGTGGAGGTCCTTGTCAACAGAGCAGCCCTAAACTTTGGGGTGCTTGTGTCTTGCTGATTTTCAATTTTCCCACTTTATCCCCCCATGCGTGGAAGTGCCCTATGCTCTCTAAGCTGTGTTTTTTAGATGTTTCAGGACACACCGTACACTTCTCCAGAGTGGCTGTTGGCAATTTACATCCCGCCCATCAGTGTAGCAAGGCTCCCATTTCTCCATGGCCTGTCCTGCATTTCTGGTTTTGACACTTTTTTCAGCATGGCCCTTTTGACCGATGGGAAGCGAGACTTCTTTGTAGCGCTGATTTGCCTTTCCAGGTTGCTTGGTTGGCCAAAAAGGGCGTATGCGTTTTTTCCTGAATGTATTCAGGAAAAAACGCATACGCCCTTTTTGGCCAAGGGCATCATTGTCAACGTTTTGCCGCTTTTCATGTGCTTTAAAGGCGATTCGAATCTACCTCCTGAAATCTGTTTCCTGCAATTCTGCCTTGATTTCAAATCCTCTTCTTTGCCTTCCCTCAATATATTTGTGGACGAGAGTTATCATTTATAACTCTGCAGGTTTGTGAATTGCAGTGCCCTGAAGCTCCATTTTACAAGTCGCTTTTTTGGGAGCCGGCCGCAAAAGCGCAGGATGGCTTCAGGCCCTGTTCTGGTTCAGGGGGGCAGGCTGAGCCTGTGGTTAATTCTTCTTCCTGATGGGAAAATAGAGTGACCTGTGCCTGTCCCAACACCAAGAGCTAGTCTCTCATTGGTTCCCCGTCTTCCCGTTCATCCTCAGGACAAATTGCAACCTGTACGGAACAGGAGGTTAAAGGTGCTGATGCTCCAAGTAGGGAGATTGCTAGTAAAGTGGCTGGAATGGCGAACCCGAGCACAAGGAGATGAGAAATGAGGTGCGTTTTAGAAACCTTTCCCCATCACACGGTGTACCATCTTCTGGGTTTCTCATGCATGTTTTCGATGTAGGAAGATGCCCTTGAACCTGGAGATTTGGGACCCATGCGATGGGTAGCACGCAGTATTACTTTAAAGGGTCTGCGTTTGCTCACCCAACCTCACCAAACCTCTCAGCCCCAAGAGTGTCCACCCTTATGTCTCATCCAGCTGTGGGTCTAGATATGGTCAATCCAGGTTGCATCACAGCCCCTGAACGAATTGTGTAAGAATTTCTCTCTCTTTCCCTGTCTTTGTTTCATGGGTTTTTAAAAGTAATTTATTTTTATAATGGGGTTTAGCTGCTTTTCACGGCTGTGTTTAGGCCGCTTTACACCCACTTGACCCACTAACAGAGAGATATCAATACATAGGTTTTAAGATTATTACTAGTCAGATATATTCTTGTGCGGTGAATCGGGCGTGTTGAGTCCAGTTCTCTGAGCAAGGAGTAGGTCTTGTCTATTCCATATTGGGTTTATGGAACGGTATCTGAGCTAATTTGAAACTCTTGTTTTATGTATCACCCCACCTCACCTTTCCCGTTAAGCAGCCATAGTGTGTTTTCTGCATGTGTGACTCTGTTCTGTTTTGTAATTCAGTTCAAGTGTAACGGTTTTTACATTCCCTCTATAAGTGACACCTTATGAGAAGTGTCCTTTTCTGTGTGACTTATTTCACTTAGAATCGTCTTACCTAAATCCACTCATCATGCTGCTACTAGCCTTATGACATTGATTTCATGGCTGAGTGATATTCCATTGTACATAAGGACCACAACTTTTTTATCCATTTTTCGCTTTCCTGGGATATTTAAGGTGGAAGGAAGTGGAGGTCCTTGTCAACAGAGCAGCCCTAAACTTTGGGGTGCTTGTGTCTTACTGATTTTCAATTTTCCCACTTTATCCCCCCATGCGTGGAAGTGCCCTATGCTCTCTAAGCTGTGTTTTTTAGATGTTTCAGGACACACCGTACACTTCTCCAGAGTGGCTGTTGGCAATTTACATCCCGCCCATCAGTGTAGCAAGGCTCCCATTTCTCCATGGCCTGTCCTGCATTTCTGGTTTTGACACTTTTTTCAGCATGGCCCTTTTGACCGATGGGAAGCGAGACTTCTTTGTAGCGCTGATTTGCCTTTCCAGGTTGCTTGGTTGGCCAAAAAGGGCGTATGCGTTTTTTCCTGAATGTATTCAGGAAAAAACGCATACGCCCTTTTTGGCCAAGGGCATCATTGTCAACGTTTTGCCGCTTTTCATGTGCTTTAAAGGCGATTCGAATCTACCTCCTGAAATCTGTTTCCTGCAATTCTGCCTTGATGTCAAATCCTCTTCTTTGCCTTCCCTCAATATATTTGTGGACGAGAGTTATCATTTATAACTCTGCAGGTTTGTGAATTGCAGTGCCCTGAAGCTCCATTTTACAAGTCGGTTTTTTGGGAGCCGGCCGCAAAAGCGCAGGATGGCTTCAGGCCCTGTTCTGGTTCAGGGGGGCAGGCTGAGCCTGTGGTTAATTCTTCTTCCTGATGGGAAAATAGAGTGACCTGTGCCTGTCCCAACACCAAGAGCTAGTCTCTCATTGGTTCCCCGTCTTCCCGTTCATCCTCAGGACAAATTGCAACCTGTACGGAACAGGAGGTTAAAGGTGCTGATGCTCCAAGTAGGGAGATTGCTAGTAAAGTGGCTGGAATGGCGAACCCGAGCACAAGGAGATGAGAAATGAGGTGCGTTTTAGAAACCTTTCCCCATCACACGGTGTACCATCTTCTGGGTTTCTCATGCATGTTTTCGATGTAGGAAGATGCCCTTGAACCTGGAGATTTGGGACCCATGCGATGGGTAGCACGCAGTATTACTTTAAAGGGTCTGCGTTTGCTCACCCAACCTCACCAAACCTCTCAGCCCCAAGAGTGTCCACCCTTATGTCTCATCCAGCTGTGGGTCTAGATATGGTCAATCCAGGTTGCATCACAGCCCCTGAACGAATTGTGTAAGAATTTCTCTCTCTTTCCCTGTCTTTGTTTCATGGGTTTTTAAAAGTAATTTATTTTTATAATGGGGTTTAGCTGCTTTTCACGGCTGTGTTTAGGCCGCTTTACACCCACTTGACCCACTAACAGAGAGATATCAATACATAGGTTTTAAGATTATTACTAGTCAGATATATTCTTGTGCGGTGAATCGGGCGTGTTGAGTCCAGTTCTCTGAGCAAGGAGTAGGTCTTGTCTATTACATATTGGGTTTATGGAACGGTATCTGAGCTAATTTGAAACTCTTGTTTTATGTATCACCCCACCTCACCTTTCCCGTTAAGCAGCCATAGTGTGTTTTCTGCATGTGTGACTCTGTTCTGTATTGTAAGTCAGTTCAAGTGTAACGGTTTTTACATTCCCTCTATAAGTGACACCTTATGAGAAGTGTCCTTTTCTGTGTGACTTATTTCACTTAGAATCGTCTTACCTAAATCCACTCATCATGCTGCTACTAGCCTTATGACATTGATTTCATGGCTGAGTGATATTCCATTGTACATAAGGACCACAACATTTTTTATCCATTTTTCGCTTTCCTGGGATATTTAAGGTGGAATGAAGTGGAGGTCCTTGTCAACAGAGCAGCCCTAAACTTTGGGGTGCTTGTGTCTTGCTGATTTTCAATTTTCCCACTTTATCCCCCCATGCGTGGAAGTGCCCTATGCTCTCTAAGCTGTGTTTTTTAGATGTTTCAGGACACACCGTACACTTCTCCAGAGTGGCTGTTGGCAATTTACATCCCGCCCATCAGTGTAGCAAGGCTCCCATTTCTCCATGGCCTGTCCTGCATTTCTGGTTTTGACACTTTTTTCAGCATGGCCCTTTTGACCGATGGGAAGCGAGACTTCTTTGTAGCGCTGATTTGCCTTTCCAGGTTGCTTGGTTGGCCAAAAGGGGCGTATGCGTTTTTTCCTGAATATATTCAGGAAAAAACGCATACGCCCTTTTTGGCCAAGGGCATCATTGTCAACGTTTTGCCGCTTTTCATGTGCTTTAAAGGCGATTCGAATCTACCTCCTGAAATCTGTTTCCTGCAATTCTGCCTTGATTTCAAATCCTCTTCTGTGCCTTCCCTCAATATATTTGTGGACGAGAGTTATCATTTATAACTCTGCAGGTTTGTGAATTGCAGTGCCCTGAAGCTCCATTTTACAAGTCGGTTTTTTGGGAGCCGGCCGCAAAAGCGCAGGATGGCTTCAGGCCCTGTTCTGTTTCAGGGGGGCAGGCTGAGCCTGTGGTTAATTCTTCTTCCTGATGGGAAAATAGAGTGACCTGTGCCTCTCCCAACACCAAGAGCTAGTCTCTCATTGGTTCCCCGTCTTCCCGTTCATCCTCAGGACAAATTGCAACCTGTACGGAACAGGAGGTTAAAGGTGCTGATGCTCCAAGTAGGGAGATTGCTAGTAAAGTGGCTGGAATGGCGAACCCGAGCACAAGGAGATGAGAAATGAGGTGCGTTTTAGAAACCTTTCCCCATCACACGGTGTACCATCTTCTGGGTTTCTCATGCATGTTTTCGATGTAGGAAGATGCCCTTGAACCTGGAGATTTGGGACCCATGCGATGGGTAGCACGCAGTATTACTTTAAAGGGTCTGCGTTTGCTCACCCAACCTCACCAAACCTCTCAGCCCCAAGAGTGTCCACCCTTATGTCTCATCCAGCTGTGGGTCTAGATATGGTCAATCCAGGTTGCATCACAGCCCCTGAACGAATTGTGTAAGAATTTCTCTCTCTTTCCCTGTCTTTGTTTCATGGGTTTTTAAAAGTAATTTATTTTTATAATGGGGTTTAGCTGCTTTTCACGGCTGTGTTTAGGCCGCTTTACACCCACTTGACCCACTAACAGAGAGATATCAATACATAGGTTTTAAGATTATTACTAGTCAGATATATTCTTGTGCGGTGAATCGGGCGTGTTGAGTCCAGTTCTCTGAGCAAGGAGTAGGTCTTGTCTATTACATATTGGGTTTATGGAACGGTATCTGAGCTAATTTGAAACTCTTGTTTTATGTATCACCCCACCTCACCTTTCCCGTTAAGCAGCCATAGTGTGTTTTCTGCATGTGTGACTCTGTTCTGTTTTGTAATTCAGTTCAAGTGTAACGGTTTTTACATTCCCTCTATAAGTGACACCTTATGAGAAGTGTCCTTTTCTGTGTGACTTATTTCACTTAGAATCGTCTTACCTAAATCCACTCATCATGCTGCTACTAGCCTTATGACATTGATTTCATGGCTGAGTGATATTCCATTGTACATAAGGACCACAACATTTTTTATCCATTTTTCGCTTTCCTGGGATATTTAAGGTGGAATGAAGTGGAGGTCCTTGTCAACAGAGCAGCCCTAAACTTTGGGGTGCTTGTGTCTTGCTGATTTTCAATTTTCCCACTTTATCCCCCCATGCGTGGAAGTGCCCTATGCTCTCTAAGCTGTGTTTTTTAGATGTTTCAGGACACACCGTACACTTCTCCAGAGTGGCTGTTGGCAATTTACATCCCGCCCATCAGTGTAGCAAGGCTCCCATTTCTCCATGGCCTGTCCTGCATTTCTGGTTTTGACACTTTTTTCAGCATGGCCCTTTTGACCGATGGGAAGCGAGACTTCTTTGTAGCGCTGATTTGCCTTTCCAGGTTGCTTGGTTGGCCAAAAGGGGCGTATGCGTTTTTTCCTGAATATATTCAGGAAAAAACGCATACGCCCTTTTTGGCCAAGGGCATCATTGTCAACGTTTTGCCGCTTTTCATGTGCTTTAAAGGCGATTCGAATCTACCTCCTGAAATCTGTTTCCTGCAATTCTGCCTTGATTTCAAATCCTCTTCTGTGCCTTCCCTCAATATATTTGTGGACGAGAGTTATCATTTATAACTCTGCAGGTTTGTGAATTGCAGTGCCCTGAAGCTCCATTTTACAAGTCGGTTTTTTGGGAGCCGGCCGCAAAAGCGCAGGATGGCTTCAGGCCCTGTTCTGGTTCAGGGGGGCAGGCTGAGCCTGTGGTTAATTCTTCTTCCTGATGGGAAAATAGAGTGACCTGTGCCTCTCCCAACACCAAGAGCTAGTCTCTCATTGGTTCCCCGTCTTCCCGTTCATCCTCAGGACAAATTGCAACCTGTACGGAACAGGAGGTTAAAGGTGCTGATGCTCCAAGTAGGGAGATTGCTAGTAAAGTGGCTGGAATGGCGAACCCGAGCACAAGGAGATGAGAAATGAGGTGCGTTTTAGAAACCTTTCCCCATCACACGGTGTACCATCTTCTGGGTTTCTCATGCATGTTTTCGATGTAGGAAGATGCCCTTGAACCTGGAGATTTGGGACCCATGCGATGGGTAGCACGCAGTATTACTTTAAAGGGTCTGCGTTTGCTCACCCAACCTCACCAAACCTCTCAGCCCCAAGAGTGTCCACCCTTATGTCTCATCCAGCTGTGGGTCTAGATATGGTCAATCCAGGTTGCATCACAGCCCCTGAACGAATTGTGTAAGAATTTCTCTCTCTTTCCCTGTCTTTGTTTCATGGGTTTTTAAAAGTAATTTATTTTTATAATGGGGTTTAGCTGCTTTTCACGGCTGTGTTTAGGCCGCTTTACACCCACTTGACCCACTAACAGAGAGATATCAATACATAGGTTTTAAGATTATTACTAGTCAGATATATTCTTGTGCGGTGAATCGGGCGTGTTGAGTCCAGTTCTCTGAGCAAGGAGTAGGTCTTGTCTATTCCATATTGGGTTTATGGAACGGTATCTGAGCTAATTTGAAACTCTTGTTTTATGTATCACCCCACCTCACCTTTCCCGTTAAGCAGCCATAGTGTGTTTTCTGCATGTGTGACTCTGTTCTGTTTTGTAATTCAGTTCAAGTGTAACGGTTTTTACATTCCCTCTATAAGTGACACCTTATGAGAAGTGTCCTTTTCTGTGTGACTTATTTCACTTAGAATCGTCTTACCTAAATCCACTCATCATGCTGCTACTAGCCTTATGACATTGATTTCATGGCTGAGTGATATTCCATTGTACATAAGGACCACAACTTTTTTATCCATTTTTCGCTTTCCTGGGATATTTAAGGTGGAATGAAGTGGAGGTCCTTGTCAACAGAGCAGCCCTAAACTTTGGGGTGCTTGTGTCTTGCTGATTTTCAATTTTCCCACTTTATCCCCCCATGCGTGGAAGTGCCCTATGCTCTCTAAGCTGTGTTTTTTAGATGTTTCAGGACACACCGTACACTTCTCCAGAGTGGCTGTTGGCAATTTACATCCCGCCCATCAGTGTAGCAAGGCTCCCATTTCTCCATGGCCTGTCCTGCATTTCTGGTTTTGACACTTTTTTCAGCATGGCCCTTTTGACCGATGGGAAGCGAGACTTCTTTGTAGCGCTGATTTGCCTTTCCAGGTTGCTTGGTTGGCCAAAAGGGGCGTATGCGTTTTTTCCTGAATGTATTCAGGAAAAAACGCATACGCCCTTTTTGGCCAAGGGCATCATTGTCAACGTTTTGCCGCTTTTCATGTGCTTTAAAGGCGATTCGAATCTACCTCCTGAAATCTGTTTCCTGCAATTCTGCCTTGATTTCAAATCCTCTTCTTTGCCTTCCCTCAATATATTTGTGGACGAGAGTTATCATTTATAACTCTGCAGGTTTGTGAATTGCAGTGCCCTGAAGCTCCATTTTACAAGTCGCTTTTTTGGGAGCCGGCCGCAAAAGCGTAGGATGGCTTCAGGCCCTGTTCTGGTTCAGGGGGGCAGGCTGAGCCTGTGGTTAATTCTTCTTCCTGATGGGAAAATAGAGTGACCTGTGCCTGTCCCAACACCAAGAGCTAGTCTCTCATTGGTTCCCCGTCTTCCCGTTCATCCTCAGGACAAATTGCAACCTGTACGGAACAGGAGGTTAAAGGTGCTGATGCTCCAAGTAGGGAGATTGCTAGTAAAGTGGCTGGAATGGCGAACCCGAGCACAAGGAGATGAGAAATGAGGTGCGTTTTAGAAACCTTTCCCCATCACACGGTGTACCATCTTCTGGGTTTCTCATGCATGTTTTCGATGTAGGAAGATGCCCTTGAACCTGGAGATTTGGGACCCATGCGATGGGTAGCACGCAGTATTACTTTACAGGGTCTGCGTTTGCTCACCCAACCTCACCAAACCTCTCAGCCCCAAGAGTGTCCACCCTTATGTCTCATCCAGCTGTGGGTCTAGATATGGTCAATCCAGGTTGCATCACAGCCCCTGAACGAATTGTGTAAGAATTTCTCTCTCTTTCCCTGTCTTTGTTTCATGGGTTTTTAAAAGTAATTTATTTTTATAATGGGGTTTAGCTGCTTTTCACGGCTGTGTTTAGGCCGCTTTACACCCACTTGACCCACTAACAGAGAGATATCAATACATAGGTTTTAAGATTATTACTAGTCAGATATATTCTTGTGCGGTGAATCGGGCGTGTTGAGTCCAGTTCTCTGAGCAAGGAGTAGGTCTTGTCTATTCCATATTGGGTTTATGGAACGGTATCTGAGCTAATTTGAAACTCTTGTTTTATGTATCACCCCACCTCACCTTTCCCGTTAAGCAGCCATAGTGTGTTTTCTGCATGTGTGACTCTGTTCTGTTTTGTAATTCAGTTCAAGTGTAACGGTTTTTACATTCCCTCTATAAGTGACACCTTATGAGAAGTGTCCTTTTCTGTGTGACTTATTTCACTTAGAATCGTCTTACCTAAATCCACTCATCATGCTGCTACTAGCCTTATGACATTGATTTCATGGCTGAGTGATATTCCATTGTACATAAGGACCACAACTTTTTTATCCATTTTTCGCTTTCCTGGGATATTTAAGGTGGAAGGAAGTGGAGGTCCTTGTCAACAGAGCAGCCCTAAACTTTGGGGTGCTTGTGTCTTGCTGATTTTCAATTTTCCCACTTTATCCCCCCATGCGTGGAAGTGCCCTATGCTCTCTAAGCTGTGTTTTTTAGATGTTTCAGGACACACCGTACACTTCTCCAGAGTGGCTGTTGGCAATTTACATCCCGCCCATCAGTGTAGCAAGGCTCCCATTTCTCCATGGCCTGTCCTGCATTTCTGGTTTTGACACTTTTTTCAGCATGGCCCTTTTGACCGATGGGAAGCGAGACTTCTTTGTAGCGCTGATTTGCCTTTCCAGGTTGCTTGGTTGGCCAAAAAGGGCGTATGCGTTTTTTCCTGAATGTATTCAGGAAAAAACGCATACGCCCTTTTTGGCCAAGGGCATCATTGTCAACGTTTTGCCGCTTTTCATGTGCTTTAAAGGCGATTTGAATCTACCTCCTGAAATCTGTTTCCTGCAATTCTGCCTTGATTTCAAATCCTCTTCTTTGCCTTCCCTCAATATATTTGTGGACGAGAGTTATCATTTATAACTCTGCAGGTTTGTGAATTGCAGTGCCCTGAAGCTCCATTTTACAAGTCGCTTTTTTGGGAGCCGGCCGCAAAAGCGCAGGATGGCTTCAGGCCCTGTTCTGGTTCAGGGGGGCAGGCTGAGCCTGTGGTTAATTCTTCTTCCTGATGGGAAAATAGAGTGACCTGTGCCTGTCCCAACACCAAGAGCTAGTCTCTCATTGGTTCCCCGTCTTCCCGTTCATCCTCAGGACAAATTGCAACCTGTACGGAACAGGAGGTTAAAGGTGCTGATGCTCCAAGTAGGGAGATTGCTAGTAAAGTGGCTGGAATGGCGAACCCGAGCACAAGGAGATGAGAAATGAGGTGCGTTTTAGAAACCTTTCCCCATCACACGGTGTACCATCTTCTGGGTTTCTCATGCATGTTTTCGATGTAGGAAGATGCCCTTGAACCTGGAGATTTGGGACCCATGCGATGGGTAGCACGCAGTATTACTTTACAGGGTCTGCGTTTGCTCACCCAACCTCACCAAACCTCTCAGCCCCAAGAGTGTCCACCCTTATGTCTCATCCAGCTGTGGGTCTAGATATGGTCAATCCAGGTTGCATCACAGCCCCTGAACGAATTGTGTAAGAATTTCTCTCTCTTTCCCTGTCTTTGTTTCATGGGTTTTTAAAAGTAATTTATTTTTATAATGGGGTTTAGCTGCTTTTCACGGCTGTGTTTAGGCCGCTTTACACCCACTTGACCCACTAACAGAGAGATATCAATACATAGGTTTTAAGATTATTACTAGTCAGATATATTCTTGTGCGGTGAATCGGGCGTGTTGAGTCCAGTTCTCTGAGCAAGGAGTAGGTCTTGTCTATTCCATATTGGGTTTATGGAACGGTATCTGAGCTAATTTGAAACTCTTGTTTTATGTATCACCCCACCTCACCTTTCCCGTTAAGCAGCCATAGTGTGTTTTCTGCATGTGTGACTCTGTTCTGTTTTGTAATTCAGTTCAAGTGTAACGGTTTTTACATTCCCTCTATAAGTGACACCTTATGAGAAGTGTCCTTTTCTGTGTGACTTATTTCACTTAGAATCGTCTTACCTAAATCCACTCATCATGCTGCTACTAGCCTTATGACATTGATTTCATGGCTGAGTGATATTCCATTGTACATAAGGACCACAACTTTTTTATCCATTTTTCGCTTTCCTGGGATATTTAAGGTGGAAGGAAGTGGAGGTCCTTGTCAACAGAGCAGCCCTAAACTTTGGGGTGCTTGTGTCTTGCTGATTTTCAATTTTCCCACTTTATCCCCCCATGCGTGGAAGTGCCCTATGCTCTCTAAGCTGTGTTTTTTAGATGTTTCAGGACACACCGTACACTTCTCCAGAGTGGCTGTTGGCAATTTACATCCCGCCCATCAGTGTAGCAAGGCTCCCATTTCTCCATGGCCTGTCCTGCATTTCTGGTTTTGACACTTTTTTCAGCATGGCCCTTTTGACCGATGGGAAGCGAGACTTCTTTGTAGCGCTGATTTGCCTTTCCAGGTTGCTTGGTTGGCCAAAAAGGGCGTATGCGTTTTTTCCTGAATGTATTCAGGAAAAAACGCATACGCCCTTTTTGGCCAAGGGCATCATTGTCAACGTTTTGCCGCTTTTCATGTGCTTTAAAGGCGATTCGAATCTACCTCCTGAAATCTGTTTCCTGCAATTCTGCCTTGATTTCAAATCCTCTTCTTTGCCTTCCCTCAATATATTTGTGGACGAGAGTTATCATTTATAACTCTGCAGGTTTGTGAATTGCAGTGCCCTGAAGCTCCATTTTACAAGTCGCTTTTTTGGGAGCCGGCCGCAAAAGCGCAGGATGGCTTCAGGCCCTGTTCTGGTTCAGGGGGGCAGGCTGAGCCTGTGGTTAATTCTTCTTCCTGATGGGAAAATAGAGTGACCTGTGCCTGTCCCAACACCAAGAGCTAGTCTCTCATTGGTTCCCCGTCTTCCCGTTCATCCTCAGGACAAATTGCAACCTGTACGGAACAGGAGGTTAAAGGTGCTGATGCTCCAAGTAGGGAGATTGCTAGTAAAGTGGCTGGAATGGCGAACCCGAGCACAAGGAGATGAGAAATGAGGTGCGTTTTAGAAACCTTTCCCCATCACACGGTGTACCATCTTCTGGGTTTCTCATGCATGTTTTCGATGTAGGAAGATGCCCTTGAACCTGGAGATTTGGGACCCATGCGATGGGTAGCACGCAGTATTACTTTAAAGGGTCTGCGTTTGCTCACCCAACCTCACCAAACCTCTCAGCCCCAAGAGTGTCCACCCTTATGTCTCATCCAGCTGTGGGTCTAGATATGGTCAATCCAGGTTGCATCACAGCCCCTGAACGAATTGTGTAAGAATTTCTCTCTCTTTCCCTGTCTTTGTTTCATGGGTTTTTAAAAGTAATTTATTTTTATAATGGGGTTTAGCTGCTTTTCACGGCTGTGTTTAGGCCGCTTTACACCCACTTGACCCACTAACAGAGAGATATCAATACATAGGTTTTAAGATTATTACTAGTCAGATATATTCTTGTGCGGTGAATCGGGCGTGTTGAGTCCAGTTCTCTGAGCAAGGAGTAGGTCTTGTCTATTACATATTGGGTTTATGGAACGGTATCTGAGCTAATTTGAAACTCTTGTTTTATGTATCACCCCACCTCACCTTTCCCGTTAAGCAGCCATAGTGTGTTTTCTGCATGTGTGACTCTGTTCTGTATTGTAAGTCAGTTCAAGTGTAACGGTTTTTACATTCCCTCTATAAGTGACACCTTATGAGAAGTGTCCTTTTCTGTGTGACTTATTTCACTTAGAATCGTCTTACCTAAATCCACTCATCATGCTGCTACTAGCCTTATGACATTGATTTCATGGCTGAGTGATATTCCATTGTACATAAGGACCACAACATTTTTTATCCATTTTTCGCTTTCCTGGGATATTTAAGGTGGAATGAAGTGGAGGTCCTTGTCAACAGAGCAGCCCTAAACTTTGGGGTGCTTGTGTCTTGCTGATTTTCAATTTTCCCACTTTATCCCCCCATGCGTGGAAGTGCCCTATGCTCTCTAAGCTGTGTTTTTTAGATGTTTCAGGACACACCGTACACTTCTCCAGAGTGGCTGTTGGCAATTTACATCCCGCCCATCAGTGTAGCAAGGCTCCCATTTCTCCATGGCCTGTCCTGCATTTCTGGTTTTGACACTTTTTTCAGCATGGCCCTTTTGACCGATGGGAAGCGAGACTTCTTTGTAGCGCTGATTTGCCTTTCCAGGTTGCTTGGTTGGCCAAAAGGGGCGTATGCGTTTTTTCCTGAATATATTCAGGAAAAAACGCATACGCCCTTTTTGGCCAAGGGCATCATTGTCAACGTTTTGCCGCTTTTCATGTGCTTTAAAGGCGATTCGAATCTACCTCCTGAAATCTGTTTCCTGCAATTCTGCCTTGATTTCAAATCCTCTTCTGTGCCTTCCCTCAATATATTTGTGGACGAGAGTTATCATTTATAACTCTGCAGGTTTGTGAATTGCAGTGCCCTGAAGCTCCATTTTACAAGTCGGTTTTTTGGGAGCCGGCCGCAAAAGCGCAGGATGGCTTCAGGCCCTGTTCTGTTTCAGGGGGGCAGGCTGAGCCTGTGGTTAATTCTTCTTCCTGATGGGAAAATAGAGTGACCTGTGCCTCTCCCAACACCAAGAGCTAGTCTCTCATTGGTTCCCCGTCTTCCCGTTCATCCTCAGGACAAATTGCAACCTGTACGGAACAGGAGGTTAAAGGTGCTGATGCTCCAAGTAGGGAGATTGCTAGTAAAGTGGCTGGAATGGCGAACCCGAGCACAAGGAGATGAGAAATGAGGTGCGTTTTAGAAACCTTTCCCCATCACACGGTGTACCATCTTCTGGGTTTCTCATGCATGTTTTCGATGTAGGAAGATGCCCTTGAACCTGGAGATTTGGGACCCATGCGATGGGTAGCACGCAGTATTACTTTAAAGGGTCTGCGTTTGCTCACCCAACCTCACCAAACCTCTCAGCCCCAAGAGTGTCCACCCTTATGTCTCATCCAGCTGTGGGTCTAGATATGGTCAATCCAGGTTGCATCACAGCCCCTGAACGAATTGTGTAAGAATTTCTCTCTCTTTCCCTGTCTTTGTTTCATGGGTTTTTAAAAGTAATTTATTTTTATAATGGGGTTTAGCTGCTTTTCACGGCTGTGTTTAGGCCGCTTTACACCCACTTGACCCACTAACAGAGAGATATCAATACATAGGTTTTAAGATTATTACTAGTCAGATATATTCTTGTGCGGTGAATCGGGCGTGTTGAGTCCAGTTCTCTGAGCAAGGAGTAGGTCTTGTCTATTACATATTGGGTTTATGGAACGGTATCTGAGCTAATTTGAAACTCTTGTTTTATGTATCACCCCACCTCACCTTTCCCGTTAAGCAGCCATAGTGTGTTTTCTGCATGTGTGACTCTGTTCTGTTTTGTAATTCAGTTCAAGTGTAACGGTTTTTACATTCCCTCTATAAGTGACACCTTATGAGAAGTGTCCTTTTCTGTGTGACTTATTTCACTTAGAATCGTCTTACCTAAATCCACTCATCATGCTGCTACTAGCCTTATGACATTGATTTCATGGCTGAGTGATATTCCATTGTACATAAGGACCACAACATTTTTTATCCATTTTTCGCTTTCCTGGGATATTTAAGGTGGAATGAAGTGGAGGTCCTTGTCAACAGAGCAGCCCTAAACTTTGGGGTGCTTGTGTCTTGCTGATTTTCAATTTTCCCACTTTATCCCCCCATGCGTGGAAGTGCCCTATGCTCTCTAAGCTGTGTTTTTTAGATGTTTCAGGACACACCGTACACTTCTCCAGAGTGGCTGTTGGCAATTTACATCCCGCCCATCAGTGTAGCAAGGCTCCCATTTCTCCATGGCCTGTCCTGCATTTCTGGTTTTGACACTTTTTTCAGCATGGCCCTTTTGACCGATGGGAAGCGAGACTTCTTTGTAGCGCTGATTTGCCTTTCCAGGTTGCTTGGTTGGCCAAAAGGGGCGTATGCGTTTTTTCCTGAATATATTCAGGAAAAAACGCATACGCCCTTTTTGGCCAAGGGCATCATTGTCAACGTTTTGCCGCTTTTCATGTGCTTTAAAGGCGATTCGAATCTACCTCCTGAAATCTGTTTCCTGCAATTCTGCCTTGATTTCAAATCCTCTTCTGTGCCTTCCCTCAATATATTTGTGGACGAGAGTTATCATTTATAACTCTGCAGGTTTGTGAATTGCAGTGCCCTGAAGCTCCATTTTACAAGTCGGTTTTTTGGGAGCCGGCCGCAAAAGCGCAGGATGGCTTCAGGCCCTGTTCTGGTTCAGGGGGGCAGGCTGAGCCTGTGGTTAATTCTTCTTCCTGATGGGAAAATAGAGTGACCTGTGCCTCTCCCAACACCAAGAGCTAGTCTCTCATTGGTTCCCCGTCTTCCCGTTCATCCTCAGGACAAATTGCAACCTGTACGGAACAGGAGGTTAAAGGTGCTGATGCTCCAAGTAGGGAGATTGCTAGTAAAGTGGCTGGAATGGCGAACCCGAGCACAAGGAGATGAGAAATGAGGTGCGTTTTAGAAACCTTTCCCCATCACACGGTGTACCATCTTCTGGGTTTCTCATGCATGTTTTCGATGTAGGAAGATGCCCTTGAACCTGGAGATTTGGGACCCATGCGATGGGTAGCACGCAGTATTACTTTAAAGGGTCTGCGTTTGCTCACCCAACCTCACCAAACCTCTCAGCCCCAAGAGTGTCCACCCTTATGTCTCATCCAGCTGTGGGTCTAGATATGGTCAATCCAGGTTGCATCACAGCCCCTGAACGAATTGTGTAAGAATTTCTCTCTCTTTCCCTGTCTTTGTTTCATGGGTTTTTAAAAGTAATTTATTTTTATAATGGGGTTTAGCTGCTTTTCACGGCTGTGTTTAGGCCGCTTTACACCCACTTGACCCACTAACAGAGAGATATCAATACATAGGTTTTAAGATTATTACTAGTCAGATATATTCTTGTGCGGTGAATCGGGCGTGTTGAGTCCAGTTCTCTGAGCAAGGAGTAGGTCTTGTCTATTCCATATTGGGTTTATGGAACGGTATCTGAGCTAATTTGAAACTCTTGTTTTATGTATCACCCCACCTCACCTTTCCCGTTAAGCAGCCATAGTGTGTTTTCTGCATGTGTGACTCTGTTCTGTTTTGTAATTCAGTTCAAGTGTAACGGTTTTTACATTCCCTCTATAAGTGACACCTTATGAGAAGTGTCCTTTTCTGTGTGACTTATTTCACTTAGAATCGTCTTACCTAAATCCACTCATCATGCTGCTACTAGCCTTATGACATTGATTTCATGGCTGAGTGATATTCCATTGTACATAAGGACCACAACTTTTTTATCCATTTTTCGCTTTCCTGGGATATTTAAGGTGGAATGAAGTGGAGGTCCTTGTCAACAGAGCAGCCCTAAACTTTGGGGTGCTTGTGTCTTGCTGATTTTCAATTTTCCCACTTTATCCCCCCATGCGTGGAAGTGCCCTATGCTCTCTAAGCTGTGTTTTTTAGATGTTTCAGGACACACCGTACACTTCTCCAGAGTGGCTGTTGGCAATTTACATCCCGCCCATCAGTGTAGCAAGGCTCCCATTTCTCCATGGCCTGTCCTGCATTTCTGGTTTTGACACTTTTTTCAGCATGGCCCTTTTGACCGATGGGAAGCGAGACTTCTTTGTAGCGCTGATTTGCCTTTCCAGGTTGCTTGGTTGGCCAAAAGGGGCGTATGCGTTTTTTCCTGAATGTATTCAGGAAAAAACGCATACGCCCTTTTTGGCCAAGGGCATCATTGTCAACGTTTTGCCGCTTTTCATGTGCTTTAAAGGCGATTCGAATCTACCTCCTGAAATCTGTTTCCTGCAATTCTGCCTTGATTTCAAATCCTCTTCTTTGCCTTCCCTCAATATATTTGTGGACGAGAGTTATCATTTATAACTCTGCAGGTTTGTGAATTGCAGTGCCCTGAAGCTCCATTTTACAAGTCGCTTTTTTGGGAGCCGGCCGCAAAAGCGCAGGATGGCTTCAGGCCCTGTTCTGGTTCAGGGGGGCAGGCTGAGCCTGTGGTTAATTCTTCTTCCTGATGGGAAAATAGAGTGACCTGTGCCTGTCCCAACACCAAGAGCTAGTCTCTCATTGGTTCCCCGTCTTCCCGTTCATCCTCAGGACAAATTGCAACCTGTACGGAACAGGAGGTTAAAGGTGCTGATGCTCCAAGTAGGGAGATTGCTAGTAAAGTGGCTGGAATGGCGAACCCGAGCACAAGGAGATGAGAAATGAGGTGCGTTTTAGATTCCTTTCCCCATCACACGGTGTACCATCTTCTGGGTTTCTCATGCATGTTTTCGATGTAGGAAGATGCCCTTGAACCTGGAGATTTGGGACCCATGCGATGGGTAGCACGCAGTATTACTTTAAAGGGTCTGCGTTTGCTCACCCAACCTCACCAAACCTCTCAGCCCCAAGAGTGTCCACCCTTATGTCTCATCCAGCTGTGGGTCTAGATATGGTCAATCCAGGTTGCATCACAGCCCCTGAACGAATTGTGTAAGAATTTCTCTCTCTTTCCCTGTCTTTGTTTCATGGGTTTTTAAAAGTAATTTATTTTTATAATGGGGTTTAGCTGCTTTTCACGGCTGTGTTTAGGCCGCTTTACACCCACTTGACCCACTAACAGAGAGATATCAATACATAGGTTTTAAGATTATTACTAGTCAGATATATTCTTGTGCGGTGAATCGGGCGTGTTGAGTCCAGTTCTCTGAGCAAGGAGTAGGTCTTGTCTATTCCATATTGGGTTTATGGAACGGTATCTGAGCTAATTTGAAACTCTTGTTTTATGTATCACCCCACCTCACCTTTCCCGTTAAGCAGCCATAGTGTGTTTTCTGCATGTGTGACTCTGTTCTGTTTTGTAATTCAGTTCAAGTGTAACGGTTTTTACATTCCCTCTATAAGTGACACCTTATGAGAAGTGTCCTTTTCTGTGTGACTTATTTCACTTAGAATCGTCTTACCTAAATCCACTCATCATGCTGCTACTAGCCTTATGACATTGATTTCATGGCTGAGTGATATTCCATTGTACATAAGGACCACAACTTTTTTATCCATTTTTCGCTTTCCTGGGATATTTAAGGTGGAATGAAGTGGAGGTCCTTGTCAACAGAGCAGCCCTAAACTTTGGGGTGCTTGTGTCTTGCTGATTTTCAATTTTCCCACTTTATCCCCCCATGCGTGGAAGTGCCCTATGCTCTCTAAGCTGTGTTTTTTAGATGTTTCAGGACACACCGTACACTTCTCCAGAGTGGCTGTTGGCAATTTACATCCCGCCCATCAGTGTAGCAAGGCTCCCATTTCTCCATGGCCTGTCCTGCATTTCTGGTTTTGACACTTTTTTCAGCATGGCCCTTTTGACCGATGGGAAGCGAGACTTCTTTGTAGCGCTGATTTGCCTTTCCAGGTTGCTTGGTTGGCCAAAAGGGGCGTATGCGTTTTTTCCTGAATGTATTCAGGAAAAAACACATACGCCCTTTTTGGCCAAGGGCATCATTGTCAACGTTTTGCCGCTTTTCATGTGCTTTAAAGGCGATTCGAATCTACCTCCTGAAATCTGTTTCCTGCAATTCTGCCTTGATTTCAAATCCTCTTCTTTGCCTTCCCTCAATATATTTGTGGACGAGAGTTATCATTTATAACTCTGCAGGTTTGTGAATTGCAGTGCCCTGAAGCTCCATTTTACAAGTCGGTTTTTTGGGAGCCGGCCGCAAAAGCGCAGGATGGCTTCAGGCCCTGTTCTGGTTCAGGGGGGCAGGCTGAGCCTGTGGTTAATTCTTCTTCCTGATGGGAAAATAGAGTGACCTGTGCCTGTCCCAACACCAAGAGCTAGTCTCTCATTGGTTCCCCGTCTTCCCGTTCATCCTCAGGACAAATTGCAACCTGTACGGAACAGGAGGTTAAAGGTGCTGATGCTCCAAGTAGGGAGATTGCTAGTAAAGTGGCTGGAATGGCGAACCCGAGCACAAGGAGATGAGAAATGAGGTGCGTTTTAGATTCCTTTCCCCATCACACGGTGTACCATCTTCTGGGTTTCTCATGCATGTTTTCGATGTAGGAAGATGCCCTTGAACCTGGAGATTTGGGACCCATGCGATGGGTAGCACGCAGTATTACTTTAAAGGGTCTGCGTTTGCTCACCCAACCTCACCAAACCTCTCAGCCCCAAGAGTGTCCACCCTTATGTCTCATCCAGCTGTGGGTCTAGATATGGTCAATCCAGGTTGCATCACAGCCCCTGAACGAATTGTGTAAGAATTTCTCTCTCTTTCCCTGTCTTTGTTTCATGGGTTTTTAAAAGTAATTTATTTTTATAATGGGGTTTAGCTGCTTTTCACGGCTGTGTTTAGGCCGCTTTACACCCACTTGACCCACTAACAGAGAGATATCAATACATAGGTTTTAAGATTATTACTAGTCAGATATATTCTTGTGCGGTGAATCGGGCGTGTTGAGTCCAGTTCTCTGAGCAAGGAGTAGGTCTTGTCTATTCCATATTGGGTTTATGGAACGGTATCTGAGCTAATTTGAAACTCTTGTTTTATGTATCACCCCACCTCACCTTTCCCGTTAAGCAGCCATAGTGTGTTTTCTGCATGTGTGACTCTGTTCTGTTTTGTAATTCAGTTCAAGTGTAACGGTTTTTACATTCCCTCTATAAGTGACACCTTATGAGAAGTGTCCTTTTCTGTGTGACTTATTTCACTTAGAATCGTCTTACCTAAATCCACTCATCATGCTGCTACTAGCCTTATGACATTGATTTCATGGCTGAGTGATATTCCATTGTACATAAGGACCACAACTTTTTTATCCATTTTTCGCTTTCCTGGGATATTTAAGGTGGAATGAAGTGGAGGTCCTTGTCAACAGAGCAGCCCTAAACTTTGGGGTGCTTGTGTCTTGCTGATTTTCAATTTTCCCACTTTATCCCCCCATGCGTGGAAGTGCCCTATGCTCTCTAAGCTGTGTTTTTTAGATGTTTCAGGACACACCATACACTTCTCCAGAGTGGCTGTTGGCAATTTACATCCCGCCCATCAGTGTAGCAAGGCTCCCATTTCTCCATGGCCTGTCCTGCATTTCTGGTTTTGACACTTTTTTCAGCATGGCCCTTTTGACCGATGGGAAGCGAGACTTCTTTGTAGCGCTGATTTGCCTTTCCAGGTTGCTTGGTTGGCCAAAAAGGGCGTATGCGTTTTTTCCTGAATGTATTCAGGAAAAAACGCATACGCCCTTTTTGGCCAAGGGCATCATTGTCAACGTTTTGCCGCTTTTCATGTGCTTTAAAGGCGATTCGAATCTACCTCCTGAAATCTGTTTCCTGCAATTCTGCCTTGATTTCAAATCCTCTTCTTTGCCTTCCCTCAATATATTTGTGGACGAGAGTTATCATTTATAACTCTGCAGGTTTGTGAATTGCAGTGCCCTGAAGCTCCATTTTACAAGTCGGTTTTTTGGGAGCCGGCCGCAAAAGCGCAGGATGGCTTCAGGCCCTGTTCTGGTTCAGGGGGGCAGGCTGAGCCTGTGGTTAATTCTTCTTCCTGATGGGAAAATAGAGTGACCTGTGCCTGTCCCAACACCAAGAGCTAGTCTCTCATTGGTTCCCCGTCTTCCCGTTCATCCTCAGGACAAATTGCAACCTGTACGGAACAGGAGGTTAAAGGTGCTGATGCTCCAAGTAGGGAGATTGCTAGTAAAGTGGCTGGAATGGCGAACCCGAGCACAAGGAGATGAGAAATGAGGTGCGTTTTAGATTCCTTTCCCCATCACACGGTGTACCATCTTCTGGGTTTCTCATGCATGTTTTCGATGTAGGAAGATGCCCTTGAACCTGGAGATTTGGGACCCATGCGATGGGTAGCACGCAGTATTACTTTAAAGGGTCTGCGTTTGCTCACCCAACCTCACCAAACCTCTCAGCCCCAAGAGTGTCCACCCTTATGTCTCATCCAGCTGTGGGTCTAGATATGGTCAATCCAGGTTGCATCACAGCCCCTGAACGAATTGTGTAAGAATTTCTCTCTCTTTCCCTGTCTTTGTTTCATGGGTTTTTAAAAGTAATTTATTTTTATAATGGGGTTTAGCTGCTTTTCACGGCTGTGTTTAGGCCGCTTTACACCCACTTGACCCACTAACAGAGAGATATCAATACATAGGTTTTAAGATTATTACTAGTCAGATATATTCTTGTGCGGTGAATCGGGCGTGTTGAGTCCAGTTCTCTGAGCAAGGAGTAGGTCTTGTCTATTCCATATTGGGTTTATGGAACGGTATCTGAGCTAATTTGAAACTCTTGTTTTATGTATCACCCCACCTCACCTTTCCCGTTAAGCAGCCATAGTGTGTTTTCTGCATGTGTGACTCTGTTCTGTTTTGTAATTCAGTTCAAGTGTAACGGTTTTTACATTCCCTCTATAAGTGACACCTTATGAGAAGTGTCCTTTTCTGTGTGACTTATTTCACTTAGAATCGTCTTACCTAAATCCACTCATCATGCTGCTACTAGCCTTATGACATTGATTTCATGGCTGAGTGATATTCCATTGTACATAAGGACCACAACTTTTTTATCCATTTTTCGCTTTCCTGGGATATTTAAGGTGGAATGAAGTGGAGGTCCTTGTCAACAGAGCAGCCCTAAACTTTGGGGTGCTTGTGTCTTGCTGATTTTCAATTTTCCCACTTTATCCCCCCATGCGTGGAAGTGCCCTATGCTCTCTAAGCTGTGTTTTTTAGATGTTTCAGGACACACCATACACTTCTCCAGAGTGGCTGTTGGCAATTTACATCCCGCCCATCAGTGTAGCAAGGCTCCCATTTCTCCATGGCCTGTCCTGCATTTCTGGTTTTGACACTTTTTTCAGCATGGCCCTTTTGACCGATGGGAAGCGAGACTTCTTTGTAGCGCTGATTTGCCTTTCCAGGTTGCTTGGTTGGCCAAAAAGGGCGTATGCGTTTTTTCCTGAATGTATTCAGGAAAAAACGCATACGCCCTTTTTGGCCAAGGGCATCATTGTCAACGTTTTGCCGCTTTTCATGTGCTTTAAAGGCGATTCGAATCTACCTCCTGAAATCTGTTTCCTGCAATTCTGCCTTGATTTCAAATCCTCTTCTTTGCCTTCCCTCAATATATTTGTGGACGAGAGTTATCATTTATAACTCTGCAGGTTTGTGAATTGCAGTGCCCTGAAGCTCCATTTTACAAGTCGCTTTTTTGGGAGCCGGCCGCAAAAGCGTAGGATGGCTTCAGGCCCTGTTCTGGTTCAGGGGGGCAGGCTGAGCCTGTGGTTAATTCTTCTTCCTGATGGGAAAATAGAGTGACCTGTGCCTGTCCCAACACCAAGAGCTAGTCTCTCATTGGTTCCCCGTCTTCCCGTTCATCCTCAGGACAAATTGCAACCTGTACGGAACAGGAGGTTAAAGGTGCTGATGCTCCAAGTAGGGAGATTGCTAGTAAAGTGGCTGGAATGGCGAACCCGAGCACAAGGAGATGAGAAATGAGGTGCGTTTTAGAAACCTTTCCCCATCACACGGTGTACCATCTTCTGGGTTTCTCATGCATGTTTTCGATGTAGGAAGATGCCCTTGAACCTGGAGATTTGGGACCCATGCGATGGGTAGCACGCAGTATTACTTTACAGGGTCTGCGTTTGCTCACCCAACCTCACCAAACCTCTCAGCCCCAAGAGTGTCCACCCTTATTTCTCATCCAGCTGTGGGTCTAGATATGGTCAATCCAGGTTGCATCACAGCCCCTGAACGAATTGTGTAAGAATTTCTCTCTCTTTCCCTGTCTTTGTTTCATGGGTTTTTAAAAGTAATTTATTTTTATAATGGGGTTTAGCTGCTTTTCACGGCTGTGTTTAGGCCGCTTTACACCCACTTGACCCACTAACAGAGAGATATCAATACATAGGTTTTAAGATTATTTCTAGTCAGATATATTCTTGTGCGGTGAATCGGGCGTGTTGAGTCCAGTTCTCTGAGCAAGGAGTAGGTCTTGTCTATTCCATATTGGGTTTATGGAACGGTATCTGAGCTAATTTGAAACTCTTGTTTTATGTATCACCCCACCTCACCTTTCCCGTTAAGCAGCCATAGTGTGTTTTCTGCATGTGTGACTCTGTTCTGTTTTGTAATTCAGTTCAAGTGTAACGGTTTTTACATTCCCTCTATAAGTGACACCTTATGAGAAGTGTCCTTTTCTGTGTGACTTATTTCACTTAGAATCGTCTTACCTAAATCCACTCATCATGCTGCTACTAGCCTTATGACATTGATTTCATGGCTGAGTGATATTCCATTGTACATAAGGACCACAACTTTTTTATCCATTTTTCGCTTTCCTGGGATATTTAAGGTGGAAGGAAGTGGAGGTCCTTGTCAACAGAGCAGCCCTAAACTTTGGGGTGCTTGTGTCTTGCTGATTTTCAATATTCCCACTTTACCCCCCATGCGTGGAAGTGCCCTATGCTCTCTAAGCTGTGTTTTTTAGATGTTTCAGGACACACCGTACACTTCTCCAGAGTGGCTGTTGGCAATTTACATCCCGCCCATCAGTGTAGCAAGGCTCCCATTTCTCCATGGCCTGTCCTGCATTTCTGGTTTTGACACTTTTTTCAGCATGGCCCTTTTGACCGATGGGAAGCGAGACTTCTTTGTAGCGCTGATTTGCCTTTCCAGGTTGCTTGGTTGGCCAAAAAGGGCGTATGCGTTTTTTCCTGAATGTATTCAGGAAAAAACGCATACGCCCTTTTTGGCCAAGGGCATCATTGTCAACGTTTTGCCGCTTTTCATGTGCTTTAAAGGCGATTCGAATCTACCTCCTGAAATATGTTTCCTGCAATTCTGCCTTGATTTCAAATCCTCTTCTTTGCCTTCCCTCAATATATTTGTGGACGAGAGTTATCATTTATAACTCTGCAGGTTTGTGAATTGCAGTGCCCTGAAGCTCCATTTTACAAGTCGCTTTTTTGGGAGCCGGCCGCAAAAGCGCAGGATGGCTTCAGGCCCTGTTCTGGTTCCGGGGGGCAGGCTGAGCCTGTGGTTAATTCTTCTTCCTGATGGGAAAATAGAGTGACCTGTGCCTGTCCCAACACCAAGAGCTAGTCTCTCATTGGTTCCCCGTCTTCCCGTTCATCCTCAGGACAAATTGCAACCTGTACGGAACAGGAGGTTAAAGGTGCTGATGCTCCAAGTAGGGAGATTGCTAGTAAAGTGGCTGGAATGGCGAACCCGAGCACAAGGAGATGAGAAATGAGGTGCGTTTTAGAAACCTTTCCCCATCACACGGTGTACCATCTTCTGGGTTTCTCATGCATGTTTTCGATGTAGGAAGATGCCCTTGAACCTGGAGATTTGGGACCCATGCGATGGGTAGCACGCAGTATTACTTTAAAGGGTCTGCGTTTGCTCACCCAACCTCACCAAACCTCTCAGCCCCAAGAGTGTCCACCCTTATGTCTCATCCAGCTGTGGGTCTAGATATGGTCAATCCAGGTTGCATCACAGCCCCTGAACGAATTGTGTAAGAATTTCTCTCTCTTTCCCTGTCTTTGTTTCATGGGTTTTTAAAAGTAATTTATTTTTATAATGGGGTTTAGCTGCTTTTCACGGCTGTGTTTAGGCCGCTTTACACCCACTTGACCCACTAACAGAGAGATATCAATACATAGGTTTTAAGATTATTACTAGTCAGATATATTCTTGTGCGGTGAATCGGGCGTGTTGAGTCCAGTTCTCTGAGCAAGGAGTAGGTCTTGTCTATTCCATATTGGGTTTATGGAACGGTATCTGAGCTAATTTGAAACTCTTGTTTTATGTATCACCCCACCTCACCTTTCCCGTTAAGCAGCCATAGTGTGTTTTCTGCATGTGTGACTCTGTTCTGTTTTGTAATTCAGTTCAAGTGTAACGGTTTTTACATTCCCTCTATAAGTGACACCTTATGAGAAGTGTCCTTTTCTGTGTGACTTATTTCACTTAGAATCGTCTTACCTAAATCCACTCATCATGCTGCTACTAGCCTTATGACATTGATTTCATGGCTGAGTGATATTCCATTGTACATAAGGACCACAACTTTTTTATCCATTTTTCGCTTTCCTGGGATATTTAAGGTGGAAGGAAGTGGAGGTCCTTGTCAACAGAGCAGCCCTAAACTTTGGGGTGCTTGTGTCTTGCTGATTTTCAATTTTCCCACTTTATCCCCCCATGCGTGGAAGTGCCCTATGCTCTCTAAGCTGTGTTTTTTAGATGTTTCAGGACACACCGTACACTTCTCCAGAGTGGCTGTTGGCAATTTACATCCCGCCCATCAGTGTAGCAAGGCTCCCATTTCTCCATGGCCTGTCCTGCATTTCTGGTTTTGACACTTTTTTCAGCATGGCCCTTTTGACCGATGGGAAGCGAGACTTCTTTGTAGCGCTGATTTGCCTTTCCAGGTTGCTTGGTTGGCCAAAAAGGGCGTATGCGTTTTTTCCTGAATGTATTCAGGAAAAAACGCATACGCCCTTTTTGGCCAAGGGCATCATTGTCAACGTTTTGCCGCTTTTCATGTGCTTTAAAGGCGATTCGAATCTACCTCCTGAAATCTGTTTCCTGCAATTCTGCCTTGATTTCAAATCCTCTTCTTTGCCTTCCCTCAATATATTTGTGGACGAGAGTTATCATTTATAACTCTGCAGGTTTGTGAATTGCAGTGCCCTGAAGCTCCATTTTACAAGTCGCTTTTTTGGGAGCCGGCCGCAAAAGCGCAGGATGGCTTCAGGCCCTGTTCTGGTTCAGGGGGGCAGGCTGAGCCTGTGGTTAATTCTTCTTCCTGATGGGAAAATAGAGTGACCTGTGCCTGTCCCAACACCAAGAGCTAGTCTCTCATTGGTTCCCCGTCTTCCCGTTCATCCTCAGGACAAATTGCAACCTGTACGGAACAGGAGGTTAAAGGTGCTGATGCTCCAAGTAGGGAGATTGCTAGTAAAGTGGCTGGAATGGCGAACCCGAGCACAAGGAGATGAGAAATGAGGTGCGTTTTAGAAACCTTTCCCCATCACACGGTGTACCATCTTCTGGGTTTCTCATGCATGTTTTCGATGTAGGAAGATGCCCTTGAACCTGGAGATTTGGGACCCATGCGATGGGTAGCACGCAGTATTACTTTAAAGGGTCTGCGTTTGCTCACCCAACCTCACCAAACCTGTCAGCCCCAAGAGTGTCCACCCTTATGTCTCATCCAGCTGTGGGTCTAGATATGGTCAATCCAGGTTGCATCACAGCCCCTGAACGAATTGTGTAAGAATTTCTCTCTCTTTCCCTGTCTTTGTTTCATGGGTTTTTAAAAGTAATTTATTTTTATAATGGGGTTTAGCTGCTTTTCACGGCTGTGTTTAGGCCGCTTTACACCCACTTGACCCACTAACAGAGAGATATCAATACATAGGTTTTAAGATTATTACTAGTCAGATATATTCTTGTGCGGTGAATCGGGCGTGTTGAGTCCAGTTCTCTGAGCAAGGAGTAGGTCTTGTCTATTCCATATTGGGTTTATGGAACGGTATCTGAGCTAATTTGAAACTCTTGTTTTATGTATCACCCCACCTCACCTTTCCCGTTAAGCAGCCATAGTGTGTTTTCTGCATGTGTGACTCTGTTCTGTTTTGTAATTCAGTTCAAGTGTAACGGTTTTTACATTCCCTCTATAAGTGACACCTTATGAGAAGTGTCCTTTTCTGTGTGACTTATTTCACTTAGAATCGTCTTACCTAAATCCACTCATCATGCTGCTACTAGCCTTATGACATTGATTTCATGGCTGAGTGATATTCCATTGTACATAAGGACCACAACTTTTTTATCCATTTTTCGCTTTCCTGGGATATTTAAGGTGGAAGGAAGTGGAGGTCCTTGTCAACAGAGCAGCCCTAAACTTTGGGGTGCTTGTGTCTTGCTGATTTTCAATTTTCCCACTTTATCCCCCCATGCGTGGAAGTGCCCTATGCTCTCTAAGCTGTGTTTTTTAGATGTTTCAGGACACACCGTACACTTCTCCAGAGTGGCTGTTGGCAATTTACATCCCGCCCATCAGTGTAGCAAGGCTCCCATTTCTCCATGGCCTGTCCTGCATTTCTGGTTTTGACACTTTTTTCAGCATGGCCCTTTTGACCGATGGGAAGCGAGACTTCTTTGTAGCGCTGATTTGCCTTTCCAGGTTGCTTGGTTGGCCAAAAAGGGCGTATGCGTTTTTTCCTGAATGTATTCAGGAAAAAACGCATACGCCCTTTTTGGCCAAGGGCATCATTGTCAACGTTTTGCCGCTTTTCATGTGCTTTAAAGGCGATTCGAATCTACCTCCTGAAATCTGTTTCCTGCAATTCTGCCTTGATTTCAAATCCTCTTCTTTGCCTTCCCTCAATATATTTGTGGACGAGAGTTATCATTTATAACTCTGCAGGTTTGTGAATTGCAGTGCCCTGAAGCTCCATTTTACAAGTCGCTTTTTTGGGAGCCGGCCGCAAAAGCGCAGGATGGCTTCAGGCCCTGTTCTGGTTCAGGGGGGCAGGCTGAGCCTGTGGTTAATTCTTCTTCCTGATGGGAAAATAGAGTGACCTGTGCCTGTCCCAACACCAAGAGCTAGTCTCTCATTGGTTCCCCGTCTTCCCGTTCATCCTCAGGACAAATTGCAACCTGTACGGAACAGGAGGTTAAAGGTGCTGATGCTCCAAGTAGGGAGATTGCTAGTAAAGTGGCTGGAATGGCGAACCCGAGCACAAGGAGATGAGAAATGAGGTGCGTTTTAGAAACCTTTCCCCATCACACGGTGTACCATCTTCTGGGTTTCTCATGCATGTTTTCGATGTAGGAAGATGCCCTTGAACCTGGAGATTTGGGACCCATGCGATGGGTAGCACGCAGTATTACTTTAAAGGGTCTGCGTTTGCTCACCCAACCTCACCAAACCTCTCAGCCCCAAGAGTGTCCACCCTTATGTCTCATCCAGCTGTGGGTCTAGATATGGTCAATCCAGGTTGCATCACAGCCCCTGAACGAATTGTGTAAGAATTTCTCTCTCTTTCCCTGTCTTTGTTTCATGGGTTTTTAAAAGTAATTTATTTTTATAATGGGGTTTAGCTGCTTTTCACGGCTGTGTTTAGGCCGCTTTACACCCACTTGACCCACTAACAGAGAGATATCAATACATAGGTTTTAAGATTATTACTAGTCAGATATATTCTTGTGCGGTGAATCGGGCGTGTTGAGTCCAGTTCTCTGAGCAAGGAGTAGGTCTTGTCTATTACATATTGGGTTTATGGAACGGTATCTGAGCTAATTTGAAACTCTTGTTTTATGTATCACCCCACCTCACCTTTCCCGTTAAGCAGCCATAGTGTGTTTTCTGCATGTGTGACTCTGTTCTGTTTTGTAATTCAGTTCAAGTGTAACGGTTTTTACATTCCCTCTATAAGTGACACCTTATGAGAAGTGTCCTTTTCTGTGTGACTTATTTCACTTAGAATCGTCTTACCTAAATCCACTCATCATGCTGCTACTAGCCTTATGACATTGATTTCATGGCTGAGTGATATTCCATTGTACATAAGGACCACAACATTTTTTATCCATTTTTCGCTTTCCTGGGATATTTAAGGTGGAATGAAGTGGAGGTCCTTGTCAACAGAGCAGCCCTAAACTTTGGGGTGCTTGTGTCTTGCTGATTTTCAATTTTCCCACTTTATCCCCCCATGCGTGGAAGTGCCCTATGCTCTCTAAGCTGTGTTTTTTAGATGTTTCAGGACACACCGTACACTTCTCCAGAGTGGCTGTTGGCAATTTACATCCCGCCCATCAGTGTAGCAAGGCTCCCATTTCTCCATGGCCTGTCCTGCATTTCTGGTTTTGACACTTTTTTCAGCATGGCCCTTTTGACCGATGGGAAGCGAGACTTCTTTGTAGCGCTGATTTGCCTTTCCAGGTTGCTTGGTTGGCCAAAAGGGGCTTATGCGTTTTTTCCTGAATATATTCAGGAAAAAACGCATACGCCCTTTTTGGCCAAGGGCATCATTGTCAACGTTTTGCCGCTTTTCATGTGCTTTAAAGGCGATTCGAATCTACCTCCTGAAATCTGTTTCCTGCAATTCTGCCTTGATTTCAAATCCTCTTCTGTGCCTTCCCTCAATATATTTGTGGACGAGAGTTATCATTTATAACTCTGCAGGTTTGTGAATTGCAGTGCCCTGAAGCTCCATTTTACAAGTCGGTTTTTTGGGAGCCGGCCGCAAAAGCGCAGGATGGCTTCAGGCCCTGTTCTGTTTCAGGGGGGCAGGCTGAGCCTGTGGTTAATTCTTCTTCCTGATGGGAAAATAGAGTGACCTGTGCCTGTCCCAACACCAAGAGCTAGTCTCTCATTGGTTCCCCGTCTTCCCGTTCATCCTCAGGACAAATTGCAACCTGTACGGAACAGGAGGTTAAAGGTGCTGATGCTCCAAGTAGGGAGATTGCTAGTAAAGTGGCTGGAATGGCGAACCCGAGCACAAGGAGATGAGAAATGAGGTGCGTTTTAGAAACCTTTCCCCATCACACGGTGTACCATCTTCTGGGTTTCTCATGCATGTTTTCGATGTAGGAAGATGCCCTTGAACCTGGAGATTTGGGACCCATGCGATGGGTAGCACGCAGTATTACTTTAAAGGGTCTGCGTTTGCTCACCCAACCTCACCAAACCTCTCAGCCCCAAGAGTGTCCACCCTTATGTCTCATCCAGCTGTGGGTCTAGATATGGTCAATCCAGGTTGCATCACAGCCCCTGAACGAATTGTGTAAGAATTTCTCTCTCTTTCCCTGTCTTTGTTTCATGGGTTTTTAAAAGTAATTTATTTTTATAATGGGGTTTAGCTGCTTTTCACGGCTGTGTTTAGGCCGCTTTACACCCACTTGACCCACTAACAGAGAGATATCAATACATAGGTTTTAAGATTATTACTAGTCAGATATATTCTTGTGCGGTGAATCGGGCGTGTTGAGTCCAGTTCTCTGAGCAAGGAGTAGGTCTTGTCTATTACATATTGGGTTTATGGAACGGTATCTGAGCTAATTTGAAACTCTTGTTTTATGTATCACCCCACCTCACCTTTCCCGTTAAGCAGCCATAGTGTGTTTTCTGCATGTGTGACTCTGTTCTGTTTTGTAATTCAGTTCAAGTGTAACGGTTTTTACATTCCCTCTATAAGTGACACCTTATGAGAAGTGTCCTTTTCTGTGTGACTTATTTCACTTAGAATCGTCTTACCTAAATCCACTCATCATGCTGCTACTAGCCTTATGACATTGATTTCATGGCTGAGTGATATTCCATTGTACATAAGGACCACAACATTTTTTATCCATTTTTCGCTTTCCTGGGATATTTAAGGTGGAATGAAGTGGAGGTCCTTGTCAACAGAGCAGCCCTAAACTTTGGGGTGCTTGTGTCTTGCTGATTTTCAATTTTCCCACTTTATCCCCCCATGCGTGGAAGTGCCCTATGCTCTCTAAGCTGTGTTTTTTAGATGTTTCAGGACACACCGTACACTTCTCCAGAGTGGCTGTTGGCAATTTACATCCCGCCCATCAGTGTAGCAAGGCTCCCATTTCTCCATGGCCTGTCCTGCATTTCTGGTTTTGACACTTTTTTCAGCATGGCCCTTTTGACCGATGGGAAGCGAGACTTCTTTGTAGCGCTGATTTGCCTTTCCAGGTTGCTTGGTTGGCCAAAAAGGGCGTATGCGTTTTTTCCTGAATGTATTCAGGAAAAAACGCATACGCCCTTTTTGGCCAAGGGCATCATTGTCAACGTTTTGCCGCTTTTCATGTGCTTTAAAGGCGATTCGAATCTACCTCCTGAAATCTGTTTCCTGCAATTCTGCCTTGATTTCAAATCCTCTTCTTTGCCTTCCCTCAATATATTTGTGGACGAGAGTTATCATTTATAACTCTGCAGGTTTGTGAATTGCAGTGCCCTGAAGCTCCATTTTACAAGTCGGTTTTTTGGGAGCCGGCCGCAAAAGGGCAGGATGGCTTCAGGCCCTGTTCTGGTTCAGGGGGGCAGGCTGAGCCTGTGGTTAATTCTTCTTCCTGATGGGAAAATAGAGTGACCTGTGCCTGTCCCAACACCAAGAGCTAGTCTCTCATTGGTTCCCCGTCTTCCCGTTCATCCTCAGGACAAATTGCAACCTGTACGGAACAGGAGGTTAAAGGTGCTGATGCTCCAAGTAGGGAGATTGCTAGTAAAGTGGCTGGAATGGCGAACCCGAGCACAAAGAGATGAGAAATGAGGTGCGTTTTAGAAACCTTTCCCCATCACACGGTGTACCATCTTCTGGGTTTCTCATGCATGTTTTCGATGTAGGAAGATGCCCTTGAACCTGGAGATTTGGGACCCATGCGATGGGTAGCACGCAGTATTACTTTAAAGGGTCTGCGTTTGCTCACCCAACCTCACCAAACCTCTCAGCCCCAAGAGTGTCCACCCTTATGTCTCATCCAGCTGTGGGTCTAGATATGGTCAATCCAGGTTGCATCACAGCCCCTGAACGAATTGTGTAAGAATTTCTCTCTCTTTCCCTGTCTTTGTTTCATGGGTTTTTAAAAGTAATTTATTTTTATAATGGGGTTTAGCTGCTTTTCACGGCTGTGTTTAGGCCGCTTTACACCCACTTGACCCACTAACAGAGAGATATCAATACATAGGTTTTAAGATTATTACTAGTCAGATATATTCTTGTGCGGTGAATCGGGCGTGTTGAGTCCAGTTCTCTGAGCAAGGAGTAGGTCTTGTCTATTACATATTGGGTTTATGGAACGGTATCTGAGCTAATTTGAAACTCTTGTTTTATGTATCACCCCACCTCACCTTTCCCGTTAAGCAGCCATAGTGTGTTTTCTGCATGTGTGACTCTGTTCTGTTTTGTAATTCAGTTCAAGTGTAACGGTTTTTACATTCCCTCTATAAGTGACACCTTATGAGAAGTGTCCTTTTCTGTGTGACTTATTTCACTTAGAATCGTCTTACCTAAATCCACTCATCATGCTGCTACTAGCCTTATGACATTGATTTCATGGCTGAGTGATATTCCATTGTACATAAGGACCACAACTTTTTTATCCATTTTTCGCTTTCCTGGGATATTTAAGGTGGAATGAAGTGGAGGTCCTTGTCAACAGAGCAGCCCTAAACTTTGGGGTGCTTGTGTCTTGCTGATTTTCAATTTTCCCACTTTATCCCCCCATGCGTGGAAGTGCCCTATGCTCTCTAAGCTGTGTTTTTTAGATGTTTCAGGACACACCGTACACTTCTCCAGAGTGGCTGTTGGCAATTTACATCCCGCCCATCAGTGTAGCAAGGCTCCCATTTCTCCATGGCCTGTCCTGCATTTCTGGTTTTGACACTTTTTTCAGCATGGCCCTTTTGACCGATGGGAAGCGAGACTTCTTTGTAGCGCTGATTTGCCTTTCCAGGTTGCTTGGTTGGCCAAAAAGGGCGTATGCGTTTTTTCCTGAATGTATTCAGGAAAAAACGCATACGCCCTTTTTGGCCAAGGGCATCATTGTCAACGTTTTGCCGCTTTTCATGTGCTTTAAAGGCGATTCGAATCTACCTCCTGAAATCTGTTTCCTGCAATTCTGCCTTGATTTCAAATCCTCTTCTTTGCCTTCCCTCAATATATTTGTGGACGAGAGTTATCATTTATAACTCTGCAGGTTTGTGAATTGCAGTGCCCTGAAGCTCCATTTTACAAGTCGGTTTTTTGGGAGCCGGCCGCAAAAGGGCAGGATGGCTTCAGGCCCTGTTCTGGTTCAGGGGGGCAGGCTGAGCCTGTGGTTAATTCTTCTTCCTGATGGGAAAATAGAGTGACCTGTGCCTGTCCCAACACCAAGAGCTAGTCTCTCATTGGTTCCCCGTCTTCCCGTTCATCCTCAGGACAAATTGCAACCTGTACGGAACAGGAGGTTAAAGGTGCTGATGCTCCAAGTAGGGAGATTGCTAGTAAAGTGGCTGGAATGGCGAACCCGAGCACAAAGAGATGAGAAATGAGGTGCGTTTTAGAAACCTTTCCCCATCACACGGTGTACCATCTTCTGGGTTTCTCATGCATGTTTTCGATGTAGGAAGATGCCCTTGAACCTGGAGATTTGGGACCCATGCGATGGGTAGCACGCAGTATTACTTTAAAGGGTCTGCGTTTGCTCACCCAACCTCACCAAACCTCTCAGCCCCAAGAGTGTCCACCCTTATGTCTCATCCAGCTGTGGGTCTAGATATGGTCAATCCAGGTTGCATCACAGCCCCTGAACGAATTGTGTAAGAATTTCTCTCTCTTTCCCTGTCTTTGTTTCATGGGTTTTTAAAAGTAATTTATTTTTATAATGGGGTTTAGCTGCTTTTCACGGCTGTGTTTAGGCCGCTTTACACCCACTTGACCCACTAACAGAGAGATATCAATACATAGGTTTTAAGATTATTACTAGTCAGATATATTCTTGTGCGGTGAATCGGGCGTGTTGAGTCCAGTTCTCTGAGCAAGGAGTAGGTCTTGTCTATTACATATTGGGTTTATGGAACGGTATCTGAGCTAATTTGAAACTCTTGTTTTATGTATCACCCCACCTCACCTTTCCCGTTAAGCAGCCATAGTGTGTTTTCTGCATGTGTGACTCTGTTCTGTTTTGTAATTCAGTTCAAGTGTAACGGTTTTTACATTCCCTCTATAAGTGACACCTTATGAGAAGTGTCCTTTTCTGTGTGACTTATTTCACTTAGAATCGTCTTACCTAAATCCACTCATCATGCTGCTACTAGCCTTATGACATTGATTTCATGGCTGAGTGATATTCCATTGTACATAAGGACCACAACTTTTTTATCCATTTTTCGCTTTCCTGGGATATTTAAGGTGGAATGAAGTGGAGGTCCTTGTCAACAGAGCAGCCCTAAACTTTGGGGTGCTTGTGTCTTGCTGATTTTCAATTTTCCCACTTTATCCCCCCATGCGTGGAAGTGCCCTATGCTCTCTAAGCTGTGTTTTTTAGATGTTTCAGGACACACCATACACTTCTCCAGAGTGGCTGTTGGCAATTTACATCCCGCCCATCAGTGTAGCAAGGCTCCCATTTCTCCATGGCCTGTCCTGCATTTCTGGTTTTGACACTTTTTTCAGCATGGCCCTTTTGACCGATGGGAAGCGAGACTTCTTTGTAGCGCTGATTTGCCTTTCCAGGTTGCTTGGTTGGCCAAAAAGGGCGTATGCGTTTTTTCCTGAATGTATTCAGGAAAAAACGCATACGCCCTTTTTGGCCAAGGGCATCATTGTCAACGTTTTGCCGCTTTTCATGTGCTTTAAAGGCGATTCGAATCTACCTCCTGAAATCTGTTTCCTGCAATTCTGCCTTGATTTCAAATCCTCTTCTTTGCCTTCCCTCAATATATTTGTGGACGAGAGTTATCATTTATAACTCTGCAGGTTTGTGAATTGCAGTGCCCTGAAGCTCCATTTTACAAGTCGGTTTTTTGGGAGCTGGCCGCAAAAGCGCAGGATGGCTTCAGGCCCTGTTCTGGTTCAGGGGGGCAGGCTGAGCCTGTGGTTAATTCTTCTTCCTGATGGGAAAATAGAGTGACCTGTGCCTCTCCCAACACCAAGAGCTAGTCTCTCATTGGTTCCACGTCTTCCCGTTCATCCTCAGGACAAATTGCAACCTGTACGGAACAGGAGGTTAAAGGTGCTGATGCTCCAAGTAGGGAGATTGCTAGTAAAGTGGCTGGAATGGCGAACCCGAGCACAAGGAGATGAGAAATGAGGTGCGTTTTAGAAACCTTTCCCCATCACACGGTGTACCATCTTCTGGGTTTCTCATGCATGTTTTCGATGTAGGAAGATGCCCTTGAACCTGGAGATTTGGGACCCATGCGATGGGTAGCACGCAGTATTACTTTAAAGGGTCTGCGTTTGCTCACCCAACCTCACCAAACCTCTCAGCCCCAAGAGTGTCCACCCTTATGTCTCACCCAGCTGTGGGTCTAGATATGGTCAATCCAGGTTGCATCACAGCCCCTGAACGAATTGTGTAAGAATTTCTCTCTCTTTCCCTGTCTTTGTTTCATGGGTTTTTAAAAGTAATTTATTTTTATAATGGGGTTTAGCTGCTTTTCACGGCTGTGTTTAGGCCGCTTTACACCCACTTGACACACTAACAGAGAGATATCAATACATAGGTTTTAAGATTATTTCTAGTCAGATATATTCTTGTGCGGTGAATCGGGCGTGTTGAGTCCAGTTCTCTGAGCAAGGAGTAGGTCTTGTCTATTCCATATTGGGTTTATGGAACGGTATCTGAGCTAATTTGAAACTCTTGTTTTATGTATCACCCCACCTCACCTTTCCCGTTAAGCAGCCATAGTGTGTTTTCTGCATGTGTGACTCTGTTCTGTTTTGTAATTCAGTTCAAGTGTAACGGTTTTTACATTCCCTCTATAAGTGACACCTTATGAGAAGTGTCCTTTTCTGTGTGACTTATTTCACTTAGAATCGTCTTACCTAAATCCACTCATCATGCTGCTACTAGCCTTATGACATTGATTTCATGGCTGAGTGATATTCCATTGTACATAAGGACCACAACTTTTTTATCCATTTTTCGCTTTCCTGGGATATTTAAGGTGGAAGGAAGTGGAGGTCCTTGTCAACAGAGCAGCCCTAAACTTTGGGGTGCTTGTGTCTTGCTGATTTTCAATTTTCCCACTTTATCCCCCCATGCGTGGAAGTGCCCTATGCTCTCTAAGCTGTGTTTTTTAGATGTTTCAGGACACACCGTACACTTCTCCAGAGTGGCTGTTGGCAATTTACATCCCGCCCATCAGTGTAGCAAGGCTCCCATTTCTCCATGGCCTGTCCTGCATTTCTGGTTTTGACACTTTTTTCAGCATGGCCCTTTTGACCGATGGGAAGCGAGACTTCTTTGTAGCGCTGATTTGCCTTTCCAGGTTGCTTGGTTGGCCAAAAAGGGCGTATGCGTTTTTTCCTGAATGTATTCAGGAAAAAACGCATACGCCCTTTTTGGCCAAGGGCATCATTGTCAACGTTTTGCCGCTTTTCATGTGCTTTAAAGGCGATTCGAATCTACCTCCTGAAATCTGTTTCCTGCAATTCTGCCTTGATTTCAAATCCTCTTCTTTGCCTTCCCTCAATATATTTGTGGACGAGAGTTATCATTTATAACTCTGCAGGTTTGTGAATTGCAGTGCCCTGAAGCTCCATTTTACAAGTCGATTTTTTGGGAGCCGGCCGCAAAAGCGCAGGATGGCTTCAGGCCCTGTTCTGGTTCAGGGGGGCAGGCTGAGCCTGTGGTTAATTCTTCTTCCTGATGGGAAAATAGAGTGACCTGTGCCTGTCCCAACACCAAGAGCTAGTCTCTCATTGGTTCCCCGTCTTCCCGTTCATCCTCAGGACAAATTGCAACCTGTACGGAACAGGAGGTTAAAGGTGCTGATGCTCCAAGTAGGGAGATTGCTAGTAAAGTGGCTGGAATGGCGAACCCGAGCACAAGGAGATGAGAAATGAGGTGCGTTTTAGAAACCTTTCCCCATCACACGGTGTACCATCTTCTGGGTTTCTCATGCATGTTTTCGATGTAGGAAGATGCCCTTGAACCTGGAGATTTGGGACCCATGCGATGGGTAGCACGCAGTAATACTTTAAAGGGTCTGCGTTTGCTCACCCAACCTCACCAAACCTCTCAGCCCCAAGAGTGTCCACCCTTATGTCTCATCCAGCTGTGGGTCTAGATATGGTCAATCCAGGTTGCATCACAGCCCCTGAACGAATTGTGTAAGAATTTCTCTCTCTTTCCCTGTCTTTGTTTCATGGGTTTTTAAAAGTAATTTATTTTTATAATGGGGTTTAGCTGCTTTTCACGGCTGTGTTTAGGCCGCTTTACACCCACTTGACCCACTAACAGAGAGATATCAATACATAGGTTTTAAGATTATTACTAGTCAGATATATTCTTGTGCGGTGAATCGGGCGTGTTGAGTCCAGTTCTCTGAGCAAGGAGTAGGTCTTGTCTATTCCATATTGGGTTTATGGAACGGTATCTGAGCTAATTTGAAACTCTTGTTTTATGTATCACCCCACCTCACCTTTCCCGTTAAGCAGCCATAGTGTGTTTTCTGCATGTGTGACTCTGTTCTGTTTTGTAATTCAGTTCAAGTGTAACGGTTTTTACATTCCCTCTATAAGTGACACCTTATGAGAAGTGTCCTTTTCTGTGTGACTTATTTCACTTAGAATCGTCTTACCTAAATCCACTCATCATGCTGCTACTAGCCTTATGACATTGATTTCATGGCTGAGTGATATTCCATTGTACATAAGGACCACAACTTTTTTATCCATTTTTCGCTTTCCTGGGATATTTAAGGTGGAAGGAAGTGGAGGTCCTTGTCAACAGAGCAGCCCTAAACTTTGGGGTGCTTGTGTCTTGCTGATTTTCAATTTTCCCACTTTATCCCCCCATGCGTGGAAGTGCCCTATGCTCTCTAAGCTGTGTTTTTTAGATGTTTCAGGACACACCGTACACTTCTCCAGAGTGGCTGTTGGCAATTTACATCCCGCCCATCAGTGTAGCAAGGCTCCCATTTCTCCATGGCCTGTCCTGCATTTCTGGTTTTGACACTTTTTTCAGCATGGCCCTTTTGACCGATGGGAAGCGAGACTTCTTTGTAGCGCTGATTTGCCTTTCCAGGTTGCTTGGTTGGCCAAAAAGGGCGTATGCGTTTTTTCCTGAATGTATTCAGGAAAAAACGCATACGCCCTTTTTGGCCAAGGGCATCATTGTCAACGTTTTGCCGCTTTTCATGTGCTTTAAAGGCGATTCGAATCTACCTCCTGAAATCTGTTTCCTGCAATTCTGCCTTGATTTCAAATCCTCTTCTTTGCCTTCCCTCAATATATTTGTGGACGAGAGTTATCATTTATAACTCTGCAGGTTTGTGAATTGCAGTGCCCTGAAGCTCCATTTTACAAGTCGATTTTTTGGGAGCCGGCCGCAAAAGCGCAGGATGGCTTCAGGCCCTGTTCTGGTTCAGGGGGGCAGGCTGAGCCTGTGGTTAATTCTTCTTCCTGATGGGAAAATAGAGTGACCTGTGCCTGTCCCAACACCAAGAGCTAGTCTCTCATTGGTTCCCCGTCTTCCCGTTCATCCTCAGGACAAATTGCAACCTGTACGGAACAGGAGGTTAAAGGTGCTGATGCTCCAAGTAGGGAGATTGCTAGTAAAGTGGCTGGAATGGCGAACCCGAGCACAAGGAGATGAGAAATGAGGTGCGTTTTAGAAACCTTTCCCCATCACACGGTGTACCATCTTCTGGGTTTCTCATGCATGTTTTCGATGTAGGAAGATGCCCTTGAACCTGGAGATTTGGGACCCATGCGATGGGTAGCACGCAGTAATACTTTAAAGGGTCTGCGTTTGCTCACCCAACCTCACCAAACCTCTCAGCCCCAAGAGTGTCCACCCTTATGTCTCATCCAGCTGTGGGTCTAGATATGGTCAATCCAGGTTGCATCACAGCCCCTGAACGAATTGTGTAAGAATTTCTCTCTCTTTCCCTGTCTTTGTTTCATGGGTTTTTAAAAGTAATTTATTTTTATAATGGGGTTTAGCTGCTTTTCACGGCTGTGTTTAGGCCGCTTTACACCCACTTGACCCACTAACAGAGAGATATCAATACATAGGTTTTAAGATTATTACTAGTCAGATATATTCTTGTGCGGTGAATCGGGCGTGTTGAGTCCAGTTCTCTGAGCAAGGAGTAGGTCTTGTCTATTCCATATTGGGTTTATGGAACGGTATCTGAGCTAATTTGAAACTCTTGTTTTATGTATCACCCCACCTCACCTTTCCCGTTAAGCAGCCATAGTGTGTTTTCTGCATGTGTGACTCTGTTCTGTTTTGTAATTCAGTTCAAGTGTAACGGTTTTTACATTCCCTCTATAAGTGACACCTTATGAGAAGTGTCCTTTTCTGTGTGACTTATTTCACTTAGAATCGTCTTACCTAAATCCACTCATCATGCTGCTACTAGCCTTATGACATTGATTTCATGGCTGAGTGATATTCCATTGTACATAAGGACCACAACTTTTTTATCCATTTTTCGCTTTCCTGGGATATTTAAGGTGGAAGGAAGTGGAGGTCCTTGTCAACAGAGCAGCCCTAAACTTTGGGGTGCTTGTGTCTTGCTGATTTTCAATTTTCCCACTTTATCCCCCCATGCGTGGAAGTGCCCTATGCTCTCTAAGCTGTGTTTTTTAGATGTTTCAGGACACACCGTACACTTCTCCAGAGTGGCTGTTGGCAATTTACATCCCGCCCATCAGTGTAGCAAGGCTCCCATTTCTCCATGGCCTGTCCTGCATTTCTGGTTTTGACACTTTTTTCAGCATGGCCCTTTTGACCGATGGGAAGCGAGACTTCTTTGTAGCGCTGATTTGCCTTTCCAGGTTGCTTGGTTGGCCAAAAAGGGCGTATGCGTTTTTTCCTGAATGTATTCAGGAAAAAACGCATACGCCCTTTTTGGCCAAGGGCATCATTGTCAACGTTTTGCCGCTTTTCATGTGCTTTAAAGGCGATTCGAATCTACCTCCTGAAATCTGTTTCTTGCAATTCTGCCTTGATTTCAAATCCTCTTCTTTGCCTTCCCTCAATATATTTGTGGACGAGAGTTATCATTTATAACTCTGCAGGTTTGTGAATTGCAGTGCCCTGAAGCTCCATTTTACAAGTCGGTTTTTTGGGAGCCGGCCGCAAAAGCGCAGGATGGCTTCAGGCCCTGTTCTGGTTCAGGGGGGCAGGCTGAGCCTGTGGTTAATTCTTCTTCCTGATGGGAAAATAGAGTGACCTGTGCCTGTCCCAACACCAAGAGCTAGTCTCTCATTGGTTCCCCGTCTTCCCGTTCATCCTCAGGACAAATTGCAACCTGTACGGAACAGGAGGTTAAAGGTGCTGATGCTCCAAGTAGGGAGATTGCTAGTAAAGTGGCTGGAATGGCGAACCCGAGCACAAGGAGATGAGAAATGAGGTGCGTTTTAGAAACCTTTCCCCATCACACGGTGTACCATCTTCTGGGTTTCTCATGCATGTTTTCGATGTAGGAAGATGCCCTTGAACCTGGAGATTTGGGACCCATGCGATGGGTAGCACGCAGTATTACTTTAAAGGGTCTGCGTTTGCTCACCCAACCTCACCAAACCTCTCAGCCCCAAGAGTGTCCACCCTTATGTCTCATCCAGCTGTGGGTCTAGATATGGTCAATCCAGGTTGCATCACAGCCCCTGAACGAATTGTGTAAGAATTTCTCTCTCTTTCCCTGTCTTTGTTTCATGGGTTTTTAAAAGTAATTTATTTTTATAATGGGGTTTAGCTGCTTTTCACGGCTGTGTTTAGGCCGCTTTACACCCACTTGACCCACTAACAGAGAGATATCAATACATAGGTTTTAAGATTATTACTAGTCAGATATATTCTTGTGCGGTGAATCGGGCGTGTTGAGTCCAGTTCTCTGAGCAAGGAGTAGGTCTTGTCTATTCCATATTGGGTTTATGGAACGGTATCTGAGCTAATTTGAAACTCTTGTTTTATGTATCACCCCACCTCACCTTTCCCGTTAAGCAGCCATAGTGTGTTTTCTGCATGTGTGACTCTGTTCTGTTTTGTAATTCAGTTCAAGTGTAACGGTTTTTACATTCCCTCTATAAGTGACACCTTATGAGAAGTGTCCTTTTCTGTGTGACTTATTTCACTTAGAATCGTCTTACCTAAATCCACTCATCATGCTGCTACTAGCCTTATGACATTGATTTCATGGCTGAGTGATATTCCATTGTACATAAGGACCACAACATTTTTTATCCATTTTTCGCTTTCCTGGGATATTTAAGGTGGAATGAAGTGGAGGTCCTTGTCAACAGAGCAGCCCTAAACTTTGGGGTGCTTGTGTCTTGCTGATTTTCAATTTTCCCACTTTATCCCCCCATGCGTGGAAGTGCCCTATGCTCTCTAAGCTGTGTTTTTTAGATGTTTCAGGACACACCGTACACTTCTCCAGAGTGGCTGTTGGCAATTTACATCCCGCCCATCAGTGTAGCAAGGCTCCCATTTCTCCATGGCCTGTCCTGCATTTCTGGTTTTGACACTTTTTTCAGCATGGCCCTTTTGACCGATGGGAAGCGAGACTTCTTTGTAGCGCTGATTTGCCTTTCCAGGTTGCTTGGTTGGCCAAAAGGGGCGTATGCGTTTTTTCCTGAATATATTCAGGAAAAAACGCATACGCCCTTTTTGGCCAAGGGCATCATTGTCAACGTTTTGCCGCTTTTCATGTGCTTTAAAGGCGATTCGAATCTACCTCCTGAAATCTGTTTCCTGCAATTCTGCCTTGATTTCAAATCCTCTTCTGTGCCTTCCCTCAATATATTTGTGGACGAGAGTTATCATTTATAACTCTGCAGGTTTGTGAATTGCAGTGCCCTGAAGCTCCATTTTACAAGTCGGTTTTTTGGGAGCCGGCCGCAAAAGCGCAGGATGGCTTCAGGCCCTGTTCTGGTTCAGGGGGGCAGGCTGAGCCTGTGGTTAATTCTTCTTCCTGATGGGAAAATAGAGTGACCTGTGCCTGTCCCAACACCAAGAGCTAGTCTCTCATTGGTTCCCCGTCTTCCCGTTCATCCTCAGGACAAATTGCAACCTGTACGGAACAGGAGGTTAAAGGTGCTGATGCTCCAAGTAGGGAGATTGCTAGTAAAGTGGCTGGAATGGCGAACCCGAGCACAAGGAGATGAGAAATGAGGTGCGTTTTAGAAACCTTTCCCCATCACACGGTGTACCATCTTCTGGGTTTCTCATGCATGTTTTCGATGTAGGAAGATGCCCTTGAACCTGGAGATTTGGGACCCATGCGATGGGTAGCACGCAGTATTACTTTAAAGGGTCTGCGTTTGCTCACCCAACCTCACCAAACCTCTCAGCCCCAAGAGTGTCCACCCTTATGTCTCATCCAGCTGTGGGTCTAGATATGGTCAATCCAGGTTGCATCACAGCCCCTGAACGAATTGTGTAAGAATTTCTCTCTCTTTCCCTGTCTTTGTTTCATGGGTTTTTAAAAGTAATTTATTTTTATAATGGGGTTTAGCTGCTTTTCACGGCTGTGTTTAGGCCGCTTTACACCCACTTGACCCACTAACAGAGAGATATCAATACATAGGTTTTAAGATTATTACTAGTCAGATATATTCTTGTGCGGTGAATCGGGCGTGTTGAGTCCAGTTCTCTGAGCAAGGAGTAGGTCTTGTCTATTACATATTGGGTTTATGGAACGGTATCTGAGCTAATTTGAAACTCTTGTTTTATGTATCACCCCACCTCACCTTTCCCGTTAAGCAGCCATAGTGTGTTTTCTGCATGTGTGACTCTGTTCTGTTTTGTAATTCAGTTCAAGTGTAACGGTTTTTACATTCCCTCTATAAGTGACACCTTATGAGAAGTGTCCTTTTCTGTGTGACTTATTTCACTTAGAATCGTCTTACCTAAATCCACTCATCATGCTGCTACTAGCCTTATGACATTGATTTCATGGCTGAGTGATATTCCATTGTACATAAGGACCACAACATTTTTTATCCATTTTTCGCTTTCCTGGGATATTTAAGGTGGAATGAAGTGGAGGTCCTTGTCAACAGAGCAGCCCTAAACTTTGGGGTGCTTGTGTCTTGCTGATTTTCAATTTTCCCACTTTATCCCCCCATGCGTGGAAGTGCCCTATGCTCTCTAAGCTGTGTTTTTTAGATGTTTCAGGACACACCGTACACTTCTCCAGAGTGGCTGTTGGCAATTTACATCCCGCCCATCAGTGTAGCAAGGCTCCCATTTCTCCATGGCCTGTCCTGCATTTCTGGTTTTGACACTTTTTTCAGCATGGCCCTTTTGACCGATGGGAAGCGAGACTTCTTTGTAGCGCTGATTTGCCTTTCCAGGTTGCTTGGTTGGCCAAAAGGGGCGTATGCGTTTTTTCCTGAATATATTCAGGAAAAAACGCATACGCCCTTTTTGGCCAAGGGCATCATTGTCAACGTTTTGCCGCTTTTCATGTGCTTTAAAGGCGATTCGAATCTACCTCCTGAAATCTGTTTCCTGCAATTCTGCCTTGATTTCAAATCCTCTTCTGTGCCTTCCCTCAATATATTTGTGGACGAGAGTTATCATTTATAACTCTGCAGGTTTGTGAATTGCAGTGCCCTGAAGCTCCATTTTACAAGTCGGTTTTTTGGGAGCCGGCCGCAAAAGCGCAGGATGGCTTCAGGCCCTGTTCTGGTTCAGGGGGGCAGGCTGAGCCTGTGGTTAATTCTTCTTCCTGATGGGAAAATAGAGTGACCTGTGCCTGTCCCAACACCAAGAGCTAGTCTCTCATTGGTTCCCCGTCTTCCCGTTCATCCTCAGGACAAATTGCAACCTGTACGGAACAGGAGGTTAAAGGTGCTGATGCTCCAAGTAGGGAGATTGCTAGTAAAGTGGCTGGAATGGCGAACCCGAGCACAAGGAGATGAGAAATGAGGTGCGTTTTAGAAACCTTTCCCCATCACACGGTGTACCATCTTCTGGGTTTCTCATGCATGTTTTCGATGTAGGAAGATGCCCTTGAACCTGGAGATTTGGGACCCATGCGATGGGTAGCACGCAGTATTACTTTAAAGGGTCTGCGTTTGCTCACCCAACCTCACCAAACCTCTCAGCCCCAAGAGTGTCCACCCTTATGTCTCATCCAGCTGTGGGTCTAGATATGGTCAATCCAGGTTGCATCACAGCCCCTGAACGAATTGTGTAAGAATTTCTCTCTCTTTCCCTGTCTTTGTTTCATGGGTTTTTAAAAGTAATTTATTTTTATAATGGGGTTTAGCTGCTTTTCACGGCTGTGTTTAGGCCGCTTTACACCCACTTGACCCACTAACAGAGAGATATCAATACATAGGTTTTAAGATTATTACTAGTCAGATATATTCTTGTGCGGTGAATCGGGCGTGTTGAGTCCAGTTCTCTGAGCAAGGAGTAGGTCTTGTCTATTACATATTGGGTTTATGGAACGGTATCTGAGCTAATTTGAAACTCTTGTTTTATGTATCACCCCACCTCACCTTTCCCGTTAAGCAGCCATAGTGTGTTTTCTGCATGTGTGACTCTGTTCTGTTTTGTAATTCAGTTCAAGTGTAACGGTTTTTACATTCCCTCTATAAGTGACACCTTATGAGAAGTGTCCTTTTCTGTGTGACTTATTTCACTTAGAATCGTCTTACCTAAATCCACTCATCATGCTGCTACTAGCCTTATGACATTGATTTCATGGCTGAGTGATATTCCATTGTACATAAGGACCACAACTTTTTTATCCATTTTTCGCTTTCCTGGGATATTTAAGGTGGAATGAAGTGGAGGTCCTTGTCAACAGAGCAGCCCTAAACTTTGGGGTGCTTGTGTCTTGCTGATTTTCAATTTTCCCACTTTATCCCCCCATGCGTGGAAGTGCCCTATGCTCTCTAAGCTGTGTTTTTTAGATGTTTCAGGACACACCGTACACTTCTCCAGAGTGGCTGTTGGCAATTTACATCCCGCCCATCAGTGTAGCAAGGCTCCCATTTCTCCATGGCCTGTCCTGCATTTCTGGTTTTGACACTTTTTTCAGCATGGCCCTTTTGACCGATGGGAAGCGAGACTTCTTTGTAGCGCTGATTTGCCTTTCCAGGTTGCTTGGTTGGCCAAAAAGGGCGTATGCGTTTTTTCCTGAATGTATTCAGGAAAAAACGCATACGCCCTTTTTGGCCAAGGGCATCATTGTCAACGTTTTGCCGCTTTTCATGTGCTTTAAAGGCGATTCGAATCTACCTCCTGAAATCTGTTTCCTGCAATTCTGCCTTGATTTCAAATCCTCTTCTTTGCCTTCCCTCAATATATTTGTGGACGAGAGTTATCATTTATAACTCTGCAGGTTTGTGAATTGCAGTGCCCTGAAGCTCCATTTTACAAGTCGGTTTTTTGGGAGCCGGCCGCAAAAGGGCAGGATGGCTTCAGGCCCTGTTCTGGTTCAGGGGGGCAGGCTGAGCCTGTGGTTAATTCTTCTTCCTGATGGGAAAATAGAGTGACCTGTGCCTGTCCCAACACCAAGAGCTAGTCTCTCATTGGTTCCCCGTCTTCCCGTTCATCCTCAGGACAAATTGCAACCTGTACGGAACAGGAGGTTAAAGGTGCTGATGCTCCAAGTAGGGAGATTGCTAGTAAAGTGGCTGGAATGGCGAACCCGAGCACAAGGAGATGAGAAATGAGGTGCGTTTTAGAAACCTTTCCCCATCACACGGTGTACCATCTTCTGGGTTTCTCATGCATGTTTTCGATGTAGGAAGATGCCCTTGAACCTGGAGATTTGGGACCCATGCGATGGGTAGCACGCAGTATTACTTTAAAGGGTCTGCGTTTGCTCACCCAACCTCACCAAACCTCTCAGCCCCAAGAGTGTCCACCCTTATGTCTCATCCAGCTGTGGGTCTAGATATGGTCAATCCAGGTTGCATCACAGCCCCTGAACGAATTGTGTAAGAATTTCTCTCTCTTTCCCTGTCTTTGTTTCATGGGTTTTTAAAAGTAATTTATTTTTATAATGGGGTTTAGCTGCTTTTCACGGCTGTGTTTAGGCCGCTTTACACCCACTTGACCCACTAACAGAGAGATATCAATACATAGGTTTTAAGATTATTACTAGTCAGATATATTCTTGTGCGGTGAATCGGGCGTGTTGAGTCCAGTTCTCTGAGCAAGGAGTAGGTCTTGTCTATTACATATTGGGTTTATGGAACGGTATCTGAGCTAATTTGAAACTCTTGTTTTATGTATCACCCCACCTCACCTTTCCCGTTAAGCAGCCATAGTGTGTTTTCTGCATGTGTGACTCTGTTCTGTTTTGTAATTCAGTTCAAGTGTAACGGTTTTTACATTCCCTCTATAAGTGACACCTTATGAGAAGTGTCCTTTTCTGTGTGACTTATTTCACTTAGAATCGTCTTACCTAAATCCACTCATCATGCTGCTACTAGCCTTATGACATTGATTTCATGGCTGAGTGATATTCCATTGTACATAAGGACCACAACTTTTTTATCCATTTTTCGCTTTCCTGGGATATTTAAGGTGGAATGAAGTGGAGGTCCTTGTCAACAGAGCAGCCCTAAACTTTGGGGTGCTTGTGTCTTGCTGATTTTCAATTTTCCCACTTTATCCCCCCATGCGTGGAAGTGCCCTATGCTCTCTAAGCTGTGTTTTTTAGATGTTTCAGGACACACCGTACACTTCTCCAGAGTGGCTGTTGGCAATTTACATCCCGCCCATCAGTGTAGCAAGGCTCCCATTTCTCCATGGCCTGTCCTGCATTTCTGGTTTTGACACTTTTTTCAGCATGGCCCTTTTGACCGATGGGAAGCGAGACTTCTTTGTAGCGCTGATTTGCCTTTCCAGGTTGCTTGGTTGGCCAAAAAGGGCGTATGCGTTTTTTCCTGAATGTATTCAGGAAAAAACGCATACGCCCTTTTTGGCCAAGGGCATCATTGTCAACGTTTTGCCGCTTTTCATGTGCTTTAAAGGCGATTCGAATCTACCTCCTGAAATCTGTTTCCTGCAATTCTGCCTTGATTTCAAATCCTCTTCTTTGCCTTCCCTCAATATATTTGTGGACGAGAGTTATCATTTATAACTCTGCAGGTTTGTGAATTGCAGTGCCCTGAAGCTCCATTTTACAAGTCGGTTTTTTGGGAGCCGGCCGCAAAAGGGCAGGATGGCTTCAGGCCCTGTTCTGGTTCAGGGGGGCAGGCTGAGCCTGTGGTTAATTCTTCTTCCTGATGGGAAAATAGAGTGACCTGTGCCTGTCCCAACACCAAGAGCTAGTCTCTCATTGGTTCCCCGTCTTCCCGTTCATCCTCAGGACAAATTGCAACCTGTACGGAACAGGAGGTTAAAGGTGCTGATGCTCCAAGTAGGGAGATTGCTAGTAAAGTGGCTGGAATGGCGAACCCGAGCACAAAGAGATGAGAAATGAGGTGCGTTTTAGAAACCTTTCCCCATCACACGGTGTACCATCTTCTGGGTTTCTCATGCATGTTTTCGATGTAGGAAGATGCCCTTGAACCTGGAGATTTGGGACCCATGCGATGGGTAGCACGCAGTATTACTTTAAAGGGTCTGCGTTTGCTCACCCAACCTCACCAAACCTCTCAGCCCCAAGAGTGTCCACCCTTATGTCTCATCCAGCTGTGGGTCTAGATATGGTCAATCCAGGTTGCATCACAGCCCCTGAACGAATTGTGTAAGAATTTCTCTCTCTTTCCCTGTCTTTGTTTCATGGGTTTTTAAAAGTAATTTATTTTTATAATGGGGTTTAGCTGCTTTTCACGGCTGTGTTTAGGCCGCTTTACACCCACTTGACCCACTAACAGAGAGATATCAATACATAGGTTTTAAGATTATTACTAGTCAGATATATTCTTGTGCGGTGAATCGGGCGTGTTGAGTCCAGTTCTCTGAGCAAGGAGTAGGTCTTGTCTATTACATATTGGGTTTATGGAACGGTATCTGAGCTAATTTGAAACTCTTGTTTTATGTATCACCCCACCTCACCTTTCCCGTTAAGCAGCCATAGTGTGTTTTCTGCATGTGTGACTCTGTTCTGTTTTGTAATTCAGTTCAAGTGTAACGGTTTTTACATTCCCTCTATAAGTGACACCTTATGAGAAGTGTCCTTTTCTGTGTGACTTATTTCACTTAGAATCGTCTTACCTAAATCCACTCATCATGCTGCTACTAGCCTTATGACATTGATTTCATGGCTGAGTGATATTCCATTGTACATAAGGACCACAACTTTTTTATCCATTTTTCGCTTTCCTGGGATATTTAAGGTGGAATGAAGTGGAGGTCCTTGTCAACAGAGCAGCCCTAAACTTTGGGGTGCTTGTGTCTTGCTGATTTTCAATTTTCCCACTTTATCCCCCCATGCGTGGAAGTGCCCTATGCTCTCTAAGCTGTGTTTTTTAGATGTTTCAGGACACACCATACACTTCTCCAGAGTGGCTGTTGGCAATTTACATCCCGCCCATCAGTGTAGCAAGGCTCCCATTTCTCCATGGCCTGTCCTGCATTTCTGGTTTTGACACTTTTTTCAGCATGGCCCTTTTGACCGATGGGAAGCGAGACTTCTTTGTAGCGCTGATTTGCCTTTCCAGGTTGCTTGGTTGGCCAAAAAGGGCGTATGCGTTTTTTCCTGAATGTATTCAGGAAAAAACGCATACGCCCTTTTTGGCCAAGGGCATCATTGTCAACGTTTTGCCGCTTTTCATGTGCTTTAAAGGCGATTCGAATCTACCTCCTGAAATCTGTTTCCTGCAATTCTGCCTTGATTTCAAATCCTCTTCTTTGCCTTCCCTCAATATATTTGTGGACGAGAGTTATCATTTATAACTCTGCAGGTTTGTGAATTGCAGTGCCCTGAAGCTCCATTTTACAAGTCGGTTTTTTGGGAGCTGGCCGCAAAAGCGCAGGATGGCTTCAGGCCCTGTTCTGGTTCAGGGGGGCAGGCTGAGCCTGTGGTTAATTCTTCTTCCTGATGGGAAAATAGAGTGACCTGTGCCTCTCCCAACACCAAGAGCTAGTCTCTCATTGGTTCCCCGTCTTCCCGTTCATCCTCAGGACAAATTGCAACCTGTACGGAACAGGAGGTTAAAGGTGCTGATGCTCCAAGTAGGGAGATTGCTAGTAAAGTGGCTGGAATGGCGAACCCGAGCACAAGGAGATGAGAAATGAGGTGCGTTTTAGAAACCTTTCCCCATCACACGGTGTACCATCTTCTGGGTTTCTCATGCATGTTTTCGATGTAGGAAGATGCCCTTGAACCTGGAGATTTGGGACCCATGCGATGGGTAGCACGCAGTATTACTTTAAAGGGTCTGCGTTTGCTCACCCAACCTCACCAAACCTCTCAGCCCCAAGAGTGTCCACCCTTATGTCTCATCCAGCTGTGGGTCTAGATATGGTCAATCCAGGTTGCATCACAGCCCCTGAACGAATTGTGTAAGAATTTCTCTCTCTTTCCCTGTCTTTGTTTCATGGGTTTTTAAAAGTAATTTATTTTTATAATGGGGTTTAGCTGCTTTTCACGGCTGTGTTTAGGCCGCTTTACACCCACTTGACACACTAACAGAGAGATATCAATACATAGGTTTTAAGATTATTTCTAGTCAGATATATTCTTGTGCGGTGAATCGGGCGTGTTGAGTCCAGTTCTCTGAGCAAGGAGTAGGTCTTGTCTATTCCATATTGGGTTTATGGAACGGTATCTGAGCTAATTTGAAACTCTTGTTTTATGTATCACCCCACCTCACCTTTCCCGTTAAGCAGCCATAGTGTGTTTTCTGCATGTGTGACTCTGTTCTGTTTTGTAATTCAGTTCAAGTGTAACGGTTTTTACATTCCCTCTATAAGTGACACCTTATGAGAAGTGTCCTTTTCTGTGTGACTTATTTCACTTAGAATCGTCTTACCTAAATCCACTCATCATGCTGCTACTAGCCTTATGACATTGATTTCATGGCTGAGTGATATTCCATTGTACATAAGGACCACAACTTTTTTATCCATTTTTCGCTTTCCTGGGATATTTAAGGTGGAAGGAAGTGGAGGTCCTTGTCAACAGAGCAGCCCTAAACTTTGGGGTGCTTGTGTCTTGCTGATTTTCAATTTTCCCACTTTATCCCCCCATGCGTGGAAGTGCCCTATGCTCTCTAAGCTGTGTTTTTTAGATGTTTCAGGACACACCGTACACTTCTCCAGAGTGGCTGTTGGCAATTTACATCCCGCCCATCAGTGTAGCAAGGCTCCCATTTCTCCATGGCCTGTCCTGCATTTCTGGTTTTGACACTTTTTTCAGCATGGCCCTTTTGACCGATGGGAAGCGAGACTTCTTTGTAGCGCTGATTTGCCTTTCCAGGTTGCTTGGTTGGCCAAAAAGGGCGTATGCGTTTTTTCCTGAATGTATTCAGGAAAAAACGCATACGCCCTTTTTGGCCAAGGGCATCATTGTCAACGTTTTGCCGCTTTTCATGTGCTTTAAAGGCGATTCGAATCTACCTCCTGAAATCTGTTTCCTGCAATTCTGCCTTGATTTCAAATCCTCTTCTTTGCCTTCCCTCAATATATTTGTGGACGAGAGTTATCATTTATAACTCTGCAGGTTTGTGAATTGCAGTGCCCTGAAGCTCCATTTTACAAGTCGATTTTTTGGGAGCCGGCCGCAAAAGCGCAGGATGGCTTCAGGCCCTGTTCTGGTTCAGGGGGGCAGGCTGAGCCTGTGGTTAATTCTTCTTCCTGATGGGAAAATAGAGTGACCTGTGCCTGTCCCAACACCAAGAGCTAGTCTCTCATTGGTTCCCCGTCTTCCCGTTCATCCTCAGGACAAATTGCAACCTGTACGGAACAGGAGGTTAAAGGTGCTGATGCTCCAAGTAGGGAGATTGCTAGTAAAGTGGCTGGAATGGCGAACCCGAGCACAAGGAGATGAGAAATGAGGTGCGTTTTAGAAACCTTTCCCCATCACACGGTGTACCATCTTCTGGGTTTCTCATGCATGTTTTCGATGTAGGAAGATGCCCTTGAACCTGGAGATTTGGGACCCATGCGATGGGTAGCACGCAGTAATACTTTAAAGGCTCTGCGTTTGCTCACCCAACCTCACCAAACCTCTCAGCCCCAAGAGTGTCCACCCTTATGTCTCATCCAGCTGTGGGTCTAGATATGGTCAATCCAGGTTGCATCACAGCCCCTGAACGAATTGTGTAAGAATTTCTCTCTCTTTCCCTGTCTTTGTTTCATGGGTTTTTAAAAGTAATTTATTTTTATAATGGGGTTTAGCTGCTTTTCACGGCTGTGTTTAGGCCGCTTTACACCCACTTGACCCACTAACAGAGAGATATCAATACATAGGTTTTAAGATTATTACTAGTCAGATATATTCTTGTGCGGTGAATCGGGCGTGTTGAGTCCAGTTCTCTGAGCAAGGAGTAGGTCTTGTCTATTACATATTGGGTTTATGGAACGGTATCTGAGCTAATTTGAAACTCTTGTTTTATGTATCACCCCACCTCACCTTTCCCGTTAAGCAGCCATAGTGTGTTTTCTGCATGTGTGACTCTGTTCTGTTTTGTAATTCAGTTCAAGTGTAACGGTTTTTACATTCCCTCTATAAGTGACACCTTATGAGAAGTGTCCTTTTCTGTGTGACTTATTTCACTTAGAATCGTCTTACCTAAATCCACTCATCATGCTGCTACTAGCCTTATGACATTGATTTCATGGCTGAGTGATATTCCATTGTACATAAGGACCACAACTTTTTTATCCATTTTTCGCTTTCCTGGGATATTTAAGGTGGAATGAAGTGGAGGTCCTTGTCAACAGAGCAGCCCTAAACTTTGGGGTGCTTGTGTCTTGCTGATTTTCAATTTTCCCACTTTATCCCCCCATGCGTGGAAGTGCCCTATGCTCTCTAAGCTGTGTTTTTTAGATGTTTCAGGACACACCGTACACTTCTCCAGAGTGGCTGTTGGCAATTTACATCCCGCCCATCAGTGTAGCAAGGCTCCCATTTCTCCATGGCCTGTCCTGCATTTCTGGTTTTGACACTTTTTTCAGCATGGCCCTTTTGACCGATGGGAAGCGAGACTTCTTTGTAGCGCTGATTTGCCTTTCCAGGTTGCTTGGTTGGCCAAAAGGGGCGTATGCGTTTTTTCCTGAATATATTCAGGAAAAAACGCATACGCCCTTTTTGGCCAAGGGCATCATTGTCAACGTTTTGCCGCTTTTCATGTGCTTTAAAGGCGATTCGAATCTACCTCCTGAAATCTGTTTCCTGCAATTCTGCCTTGATTTCAAATCCTCTTCTTTGCCTTCCCTCAATATATTTGTGGACGAGAGTTATCATTTATAACTCTGCAGGTTTGTGAATTGCAGTGCCCTGAAGCTCCATTTTACAAGTCGGTTTTTTGGGAGCCGGCCGCAAAAGCGCAGGATGGCTTCAGGCCCTGTTCTGGTTCAGGGGGGCAGGCTGAGCCTGTGGTTAATTCTTCTTCCTGATGGGAAAATAGAGTGACATGTGCCTCTCCCAACACCAAGAGCTAGTCTCTCATTGGTTCCCCGTCTTCCCGTTCATCCTCAGGACAAATTGCAACCTGTACGGAACAGGAGGTTAAAGGTGCTGATGCTCCAAGTAGGGAGATTGCTAGTAAAGTGGCTGGAATGGCGAACCCGAGCACAAGGAGATGAGAAATGAGGTGCGTTTTAGAAACCTTTCCCCATCACACGGTGTACCATCTTCTGGGTTTCTCATGCATGTTTTCGATGTAGGAAGATGCCCTTGAACCTGGAGATTTGGGACCCATGCGATGGGTAGCACGCAGTATTACTTTAAAGGGTCTGCGTTTGCTCACCCAACCTCACCAAACCTCTCAGCCCCAAGAGTGTCCACCCTTATGTCTCATCCAGCTGTGGGTCTAGATATGGTCAATCCAGGTTGCATCACAGCCCCTGAACGAATTGTGTAAGAATTTCTCTCTCTTTCCCTGTCTTTGTTTCATGGGTTTTTAAAAGTAATTTATTTTTATAATGGGGTTTAGCTGCTTTTCACGGCTGTGTTTAGGCCGCTTTACACCCACTTGACCCACTAACAGAGAGATATCAATACATAGGTTTTAAGATTATTACTAGTCAGATATATTCTTGTGCGGTGAATCGGGCGTGTTGAGTCCAGTTGTCTGAGCAAGGAGTAGGTCTTGTCTATTACATATTGGGTTTATGGAACGGTATCTGAGCTAATTTGAAACTCTTGTTTTATGTATCACCCCACCTCACCTTTCCCGTTAAGCAGCCATAGTGTGTTTTCTGCTTGTGTGACTCTGTTCTGTTTTGTAATTCAGTTCAAGTGTAACGGTTTTTACATTCCCTCTATAAGTGACACCTTATGAGAAGTGTCCTTTTCTGTGTGACTTATTTCACTTAGAATCGTCTTACCTAAATCCACTCATCATGCTGCTACTAGCCTTATGACATTGATTTCATGGCTGAGTGATATTCCATTGTACATAAGGACCACAACTTTTTTATCCATTTTTCGCTTTCCTGGGATATTTAAGGTGGAATGAAGTGGAGGTCCTTGTCAACAGAGCAGCCCTAAACTTTGGGGTGCTTGTGTCTTGCTGATTTTCAATTTTCCCACTTTATCCCCCCATGCGTGGAAGTGCCCTATGCTCTCTAAGCTGTGTTTTTTAGATGTTTCAGGACACACCGTACACTTCTCCAGAGTGGCTGTTGGCAATTTACATCCCGCCCATCAGTGTAGCAAGGCTCCCATTTCTCCATGGCCTGTCCTGCATTTCTGGTTTTGACACTTTTTTCAGCATGGCCCTTTTGACCGATGGGAAGCGAGACTTCTTTGTAGCGCTGATTTGCCTTTCCAGGTTGCTTGGTTGGCCAAAAAGGGCGTATGCGTTTTTTCCTGAATGTATTCAGGAAAAAACGCATACGCCCTTTTTGGCCAAGGGCATCATTGTCAACGTTTTGCCGCTTTTCATGTGCTTTAAAGGCGATTCGAATCTACCTCCTGAAATCTGTTTCCTGCAATTCTGCCTTGATTTCAAATCCTCTTCTTTGCCTTCCCTCAATATATTTGTGGACGAGAGTTATCATTTATAACTCTGCAGGTTTGTGAATTGCAGTGCCCTGAAGCTCCATTTTACAAGTCGGTTTTTTGGGAGCCGGCCGCAAAAGGGCAGGATGGCTTCAGGCCCTGTTCTGGTTCAGGGGGGCAGGCTGAGCCTGTGGTTAATTCTTCTTCCTGATGGGAAAATAGAGTGACCTGTGCCTCTCCCAACACCAAGAGCTAGTCTCTCATTGGTTCCCCGTCTTCCCGTTCATCCTCAGGACAAATTGCAACCTGTACGGAACAGGAGGTTAAAGGTGCTGATGCTCCAAGTAGGGAGATTGCTAGTAAAGTGGCTGGAATGGCGAACCCGAGCACAAGGAGATGAGAAATGAGGTGCGTTTTAGAAACCTTTCCCCATCACACGGTGTACCATCTTCTGGGTTTCTCATGCATGTTTTCGATGTAGGAAGATGCCCTTGAACCTGGAGATTTGGGACCCATGCGATGGGTAGCACGCAGTATTACTTTAAAGGGTCTGCGTTTGCTCACCCAACCTCACCAAACCTCTCAGCCCCAAGAGTGTCCACCCTTATGTCTCATCCAGCTGTGGGTCTAGATATGGTCAATCCAGGTTGCATCACAGCCCCTGAACGAATTGTGTAAGAATTTCTCTCTCTTTCCCTGTCTTTGTTTCATGGGTTTTTAAAAGTAGTTTATTTTTATAATGGGGTTTAGCTGCTTTTCACGGCTGTGTTTAGGCCGCTTTACACCCACTTGACCCACTAACAGAGAGATATCAATACATAGGTTTTAAGATTATTACTAGTCAGATATATTCTTGTGCGGTGAATCGGGCGTGTTGAGTCCAGTTGTCTGAGCAAGGAGTAGGTCTTGTCTGTTACATATTGGGTTTATGGAACGGTATCTGAGCTAATTTGAAACTCTTGTTTTATGTATCACCCCACCTCACCTTTCCCGTTAAGCAGCCATAGTGTGTTTTCTGCTTGTGTGACTCTGTTCTGTTTTGTAATTCAGTTCAAGTGTAACGGTTTTTACATTCCCTCTATAAGTGACACCTTATGAGAAGTGTCCTTTTCTGTGTGACTTATTTCACTTAGAATCGTCTTACCTAAATCCACTCATCATGCTGCTACTAGCCTTATGACATTGATTTCATGGCTGAGTGATATTCCATTGTACATAAGGACCACAACTTTTTTATCCATTTTTCGCTTTCCTGGGATATTTAAGGTGGAAGGAAGTGGAGGTCCTTGTCAACAGAGCAGCCCTAAACTTTGGGGTGCTTGTGTCTTACTGATTTTCAATTTTCCCACTTTATCCCCCCATGCGTGGAAGTGCCCTATGCTCTCTAAGCTGTGTTTTTTAGATGTTTCAGGACACACCGTACACTTCTCCAGAGTGGCTGTTGGCAATTTACATCCCGCCCATCAGTGTAGCAAGGCTCCCATTTCTCCATGGCCTGTCCTGCATTTCTGGTTTTGACACTTTTTTCAGCATGGCCCTTTTGACCGATGGGAAGCGAGACTTCTTTGTAGCGCTGATTTGCCTTTCCAGGTTGCTTGGTTGGCCAAAAAGGGCGTATGCGTTTTTTCCTGAATGTATTCAGGAAAAAACGCATACGCCCTTTTTGGCCAAGGGCATCATTGTCAACGTTTTGCCGCTTTTCATGTGCTTTAAAGGCGATTCGAATCTACCTCCTGAAATCTGTTTCCTGCAATTCTGCCTTGATTTCAAATCCTCTTCTTTGCCTTCCCTCAATATATTTGTGGACGAGAGTTATCATTTATAACTCTGCAGGTTTGTGAATTGCAGTGCCCTGAAGCTCCATTTTACAAGTCGGTTTTTTGGGAGCTGGCCGCAAAAGGGCAGGATGGCTTCAGGCCCTGTTCTGGTTCAGGGGGGCAGGCTGAGCCTGTGGTTAATTCTTCTTCCTGATGGGAAAATAGAGTGACCTGTGCCTCTCCCAACACCAAGAGCTAGTCTCTCATTGGTTCCCCGTCTTCCCGTTCATCCTCAGGACAAATTGCAACCTGTACGGAACAGGAGGTTAAAGGTGCTGATGCTCCAAGTAGGGAGATTGCTAGTAAAGTGGCTGGAATGGCGAACCCGAGCACAAGGAGATGAGAAATGAGGTGCGTTTTAGAAACCTTTCCCCATCACACGGTGTACCATCTTCTGGGTTTCTCATGCATGTTTTCGATGTAGGAAGATGCCCTTGAACCTGGAGATTTGGGACCCATGCGATGGGTAGCACGCAGTATTACTTTAAAGGGTCTGCGTTTGCTCACCCAACCTCACCAAACCTCTCAGCCCCAAGAGTGTCCACCCTTATGTCTCATCCAGCTGTGGGTCTAGATATGGTCAATCCAGGTTGCATCACAGCCCCTGAACGAATTGTGTAAGAATTTCTCTCTCTTTCCCTGTCTTTGTTTCATGGGTTTTTAAAAGTAGTTTATTTTTATAATGGGGTTTAGCTGCTTTTCACGGCTGTGTTTAGGCCGCTTTACACCCACTTGACCCACTAACAGAGAGATATCAATACATAGGTTTTAAGATTATTACTAGTCAGATATATTCTTGTGCGGTGAATCGGGCGTGTTGAGTCCAGTTGTCTGAGCAAGGAGTAGGTCTTGTCTGTTACATATTGGGTTTATGGAACGGTATCTGAGCTAATTTGAAACTCTTGTTTTATGTATCACCCCACCTCACCTTTCCCGTTAAGCAGCCATAGTGTGTTTTCTGCTTGTGTGACTCTGTTCTGTTTTGTAATTCAGTTCAAGTGTAACGGTTTTTACATTCCCTCTATAAGTGACACCTTATGAGAAGTGTCCTTTTCTGTGTGACTTATTTCACTTAGAATCGTCTTACCTAAATCCACTCATCATGCTGCTACTAGCCTTATGACATTGATTTCATGGCTGAGTGATATTCCATTGTACATAAGGACCACAACTTTTTTATCCATTTTTCGCTTTCCTGGGATATTTAAGGTGGAAGGAAGTGGAGGTCCTTGTCAACAGAGCAGCCCTAAACTTTGGGGTGCTTGTGTCTTACTGATTTTCAATTTTCCCACTTTATCCCCCCATGCGTGGAAGTGCCCTATGCTCTCTAAGCTGTGTTTTTTAGATGTTTCAGGACACACCGTACACTTCTCCAGAGTGGCTGTTGGCAATTTACATCCCGCCCATCAGTGTAGCAAGGCTCCCATTTCTCCATGGCCTGTCCTGCATTTCTGGTTTTGACACTTTTTTCAGCATGGCCCTTTTGACCGATGGGAAGCGAGACTTCTTTGTAGCGCTGATTTGCCTTTCCAGGTTGCTTGGTTGGCCAAAAAGGGCGTATGCGTTTTTTCCTGAATGTATTCAGGAAAAAACGCATACGCCCTTTTTGGCCAAGGGCATCATTGTCAACGTTTTGCCGCTTTTCATGTGCTTTAAAGGCGATTCGAATCTACCTCCTGAAATCTGTTTCCTGCAATTCTGCCTTGATTTCAAATCCTCTTCTTTGCCTTCCCTCAATATATTTGTGGACGAGAGTTATCATTTATAACTCTGCAGGTTTGTGAATTGCAGTGCCCTGAAGCTCCATTTTACAAGTCGGTTTTTTGGGAGCTGGCCGCAAAAGGGCAGGATGGCTTCAGGCCCTGTTCTGGTTCAGGGGGGCAGGCTGAGCCTGTGGTTAATTCTTCTTCCTGATGGGAAAATAGAGTGACCTGTGCCTCTCCCAACACCAAGAGCTAGTCTCTCATTGGTTCCCCGTCTTCCCGTTCATCCTCAGGACAAATTGCAACCTGTACGGAACAGGAGGTTAAAGGTGCTGATGCTCCAAGTAGGGAGATTGCTAGTAAAGTGGCTGGAATGGCGAACCCGAGCACAAGGAGATGAGAAATGAGGTGCGTTTTAGAAACCTTTCCCCATCACACGGTGTACCATCTTCTGGGTTTCTCATGCATGTTTTCGATGTAGGAAGATGCCCTTGAACCTGGAGATTTGGGACCCATGCGATGGGTAGCACGCAGTATTACTTTAAAGGGTCTGCGTTTGCTCACCCAACCTCACCAAACCTCTCAGCCCCAAGAGTGTCCACCCTTATGTCTCATCCAGCTGTGGGTCTAGATATGGTCAATCCAGGTTGCATCACAGCCCCTGAACGAATTGTGTAAGAATTTCTCTCTCTTTCCCTGTCTTTGTTTCATGGGTTTTTAAAAGTAATTTATTTTTATAATGGGGTTTAGCTGCTTTTCACGGCTGTGTTTAGGCCGCTTTACACCCACTTGACACACTAACAGAGAGATATCAATACATAGGTTTTAAGATTATTACTAGTCAGATATATTCTTGTGCGGTGAATCGGGCGTGTTGAGTCCAGTTCTCTGAGCAAGGAGTAGGTCTTGTCTATTCCATATTGGGTTTATGGAACGGTATCTGAGCTAATTTGAAACTCTTGTTTTATGTATCACCCCACCTCACCTTTCCCGTTAAGCAGCCATAGTGTGTTTTCTGCATGTGTGACTCTGTTCTGTTTTGTAATTCAGTTCAAGTGTAACGGTTTTTACATTCCCTCTATAAGTGACACCTTATGAGAAGTGTCCTTTTCTGTGTGACTTATTTCACTTAGAATCGTCTTACCTAAATCCACTCATCATGCTGCTACTAGCCTTATGACATTGATTTCATGGCTGAGTGATATTCCATTGTACATAAGGACCACAAATTTTTTATCCATTTTTCGCTTTCCTGGGATATTTAAGGTGGAATGAAGTGGAAGTCCTTGTCAACAGAGCAGCCCTAAACTTTGGGGTGCTTGTGTCTTGCTGATTTTCAATTTTCCCACTTTATCCCCCCATGCGTGGAAGTGCCCTATGCTCTCTAAGCTGTGTTTTTTAGATGTTTCAGGACACACCGTACACTTCTCCAGAGTGGCTGTTGGCAATTTACATCCCGCCCATCAGTGTAGCAAGGCTCCCATTTCTCCATGGCCTGTCCTGCATTTCTGGTTTTGACACTTTTTTCAGCATGGCCCTTTTGACCGATGGGAAGCGAGACTTCTTTGTAGCGCTGATTTGCCTTTCCAGGTTGCTTGGTTGGCCAAAAAGGGCGTATGCGTTTTTTCCTGAATGTATTCAGGAAAAAACGCATACGCCCTTTTTGGCCAAGGGCATCATTGTCAACGTTTTGCCGCTTTTCATGTGCTTTAAAGGCGATTCGAATCTACCTCCTGAAATCTGTTTCCTGCAATTCTGCCTTGATTTCAAATCCTCTTCTTTGCCTTCCCTCAATATATTTGTGGACGAGAGTTATCATTTATAACTCTGCAGGTTTGTGAATTGCAGTGCCCTGAAGCTCCATTTTACAAGTCGCTTTTTTGGGAGCCGGCCGCAAAAGCGCAGGATGGCTTCAGGCCCTGTTCTGGTTCAGGGGGGCAGCCTGAGCCTGTGGTTAATTCTTCTTCCTGATGGGAAAATAGAGTGACCTGTGCCTCTCCCAACACCAAGAGCTAGTCTCTCATTGGTTCCCCGTCTTCCCGTTCATCCTCAGGACAAATTGCAACCTGTACGGAACAGGAGGTTAAAGGTGCTGATGCTCCAAGTAGGGAGATTGCTAGTAAAGTGGCTGGAATGGCGAACCCGAGCACAAGGAGATGAGAAATGAGGTGCGTTTTAGAAACCTTTCCCCATCACACGGTGTACCATCTTCTGGGTTTCTCATGCATGTTTTCGATGTAGGAAGATGCCCTTGAACCTGGAGATTTGGGACCCATGCGATGGGTAGCACGCAGTATTACTTTAAAGGGTCTGCGTTTGCTCACCCAACCTCACCAAACCTCTCAGCCCCAAGAGTGTCCACCCTTATGTCTCATCCAGCTGTGGGTCTAGATATGGTCAATCCAGGTTGCATCACAGCCCCTGAACGAATTGTGTAAGAATTTCTCTCTCTTTCCCTGTCTTTGTTTCATGGGTTTTTAAAAGTAATTTATTTTTATAATGGGGTTTAGCTGCTTTTCACGGCTGTGTTTAGGCCGCTTTACACCCACTTGACACACTAACAGAGAGATATCAATACATAGGTTTTAAGATTATTACTAGTCAGATATATTCTTGTGCGGTGAATCGGGCGTGTTGAGTCCAGTTCTCTGAGCAAGGAGTAGGTCTTGTCTATTCCATATTGGGTTTATGGAACGGTATCTGAGCTAATTTGAAACTCTTGTTTTATGTATCACCCCACCTCACCTTTCCCGTTAAGCAGCCATAGTGTGTTTTCTGCATGTGTGACTCTGTTCTGTTTTGTAATTCAGTTCAAGTGTAACGGTTTTTACATTCCCTCTATAAGTGACACCTTATGAGAAGTGTCCTTTTCTGTGTGACTTATTTCACTTAGAATCGTCTTACCTAAATCCACTCATCATGCTGCTACTAGCCTTATGACATTGATTTCATGGCTGAGTGATATTCCATTGTACATAAGGACCACAACTTTTTTATCCATTTTTCGCTTTCCTGGGATATTTAAGGTGGAATGAAGTGGAAGTCCTTGTCAACAGAGCAGCCCTAAACTTTGGGGTGCTTGTGTCTTGCTGATTTTCAATTTTCCCACTTTATCCCCCCATGCGTGGAAGTGCCCTATGCTCTCTAAGCTGTGTTTTTTAGATGTTTCAGGACACACCGTACACTTCTCCAGAGTGGCTGTTGGCAATTTACATCCCGCCCATCAGTGTAGCAAGGCTCCCATTTCTCCATGGCCTGTCCTGCATTTCTGGTTTTGACACTTTTTTCAGCATGGCCCTTTTGACCGATGGGAAGCGAGACTTCTTTGTAGCGCTGATTTGCCTTTCCAGGTTGCTTGGTTGGCCAAAAAGGGCGTATGCGTTTTTTCCTGAATGTATTCAGGAAAAAACGCATACGCCCTTTTTGGCCAAGGGCATCATTGTCAACGTTTTGCCGCTTTTCATGTGCTTTAAAGGCGATTCGAATCTACCTCCTGAAATCTGTTTCCTGCAATTCTGCCTTGATTTCAAATCCTCTTCTTTGCCTTCCCTCAATATATTTGTGGACGAGAGTTATCATTTATAACTCTGCAGGTTTGTGAATTGCAGTGCCCTGAAGCTCCATTTTACAAGTCGCTTTTTTGGGAGCCGGCCGCAAAAGCGCAGGATGGCTTCAGGCCCTGTTCTGGTTCAGGGGGGCAGCCTGAGCCTGTGGTTAATTCTTCTTCCTGATGGGAAAATAGAGTGACCTGTGCCTGTCCCAACACCAAGAGCTAGTCTCTCATTGGTTCCCCGTCTTCCCGTTCATCCTCAGGACAAATTGCAAACTGTACGGAACAGGAGGTTAAAGGTGCTGATGCTCCAAGTAGGGAGATTGCTAGTAAAGTGGCTGGAATGGCGAACCCGAGCACAAGGAGATGAGAAATGAGGTGCGTTTTAGAAACCTTTCCCCATCACACGGTGTACCATCTTCTGGGTTTCTCATGCATGTTTTCGATGTAGGAAGATGCCCTTGAACCTGGAGATTTGGGACCCATGCGATGGGTAGCACGCAGTATTACTTTAAAGGGTCTGCGTTTGCTCACCCAACCTCACCAAACCTCTCAGCCCCAAGAGTGTCCACCCTTATGTCTCATCCAGCTGTGGGTCTAGATATGGTCAATCCAGGTTGCATCACAGCCCCTGAACGAATTGTGTAAGAATTTCTCTCTCTTTCCCTGTCTTTGTTTCATGGGTTTTTAAAAGTAATTTATTTTTATAATGGGGTTTAGCTGCTTTTCACGGCTGTGTTTAGGCCGCTTTACACCCACTTGACACACTAACAGAGAGATATCAATACATAGGTTTTAAGATTATTACTAGTCAGATATATTCTTGTGCGGTGAATCGGGCGTGTTGAGTCCAGTTCTCTGAGCAAGGAGTAGGTCTTGTCTATTCCATATTGGGTTTATGGAACGGTATCTGAACTAATTTGAAACTCTTGTTTTATGTATCACCCCACCTCACCTTTCCCGTTAAGCAGCCATAGTGTGTTTTCTGCATGTGTGACTCTGTTCTGTTTTGTAATTCAGTTCAAGTGTAACGGTTTTTACATTCCCTCTATAAGTGACACCTTATGAGAAGTGTCCTTTTCTGTGTGACTTATTTCACTTAGAATCGTCTTACCTAAATCCACTCATCATGCTGCTACTAGCCTTATGACATTGATTTCATGGCTGAGTGATATTCCATTGTACATAAGGACCACAACTTTTTTATCCATTTTTCGCTTTCCTGGGATATTTAAGGTGGAATGAAGTGGAGGTCCTTGTCAACAGAGCAGCCCTAAACTTTGGGGTGCTTGTGTCTTGCTGATTTTCAATTTTCCCACTTTATCCCCCCATGCGTGGAAGTGCCCTATGCTCTCTAAGCTGTGTTTTTTAGATGTTTCAGGACACACCGTACACTTCTCCAGAGTGGCTGTTGGCAATTTACATCCCGCCCATCAGTGTAGCAAGGCTCCCATTTCTCCATGGCCTGTCCTGCATTTCTGGTTTTGACACTTTTTTCAGCATGGCCCTTTTGACCGATGGGAAGCGAGACTTCTTTGTAGCGCTGATTTGCCTTTCCAGGTTGCTTGGTTGGCCAAAAAGGGCGTATGCGTTTTTTCCTGAATGTATTCAGGAAAAAACGCATACGCCCTTTTTGGCCAAGGGCATCATTGTCAACGTTTTGCCGCTTTTCATGTGCTTTAAAGGCGATTCGAATCTACCTCCTGAAATCTGTTTCCTGCAATTCTGCCTTGATTTCAAATCCTCTTCTTTGCCTTCCCTCAATATATTTGTGGACGAGAGTTATCATTTATAACTCTGCAGGTTTGTGAATTGCAGTGCCCTGAAGCTCCATTTTACAAGTCGCTTTTTTGGGAGCCGGCCGCAAAAGCGCAGGATGGCTTCAGGCCCTGTTCTGGTTCAGGGGGGCAGCCTGAGCCTGTGGTTAATTCTTCTTCCTGATGGGAAAATAGAGTGACCTGTGCCTGTCCCAACACCAAGAGCTAGTCTCTCATTGGTTCCCCGTCTTCCCGTTCATCCTCAGGACAAATTGCAACCTGTACGGAACAGGAGGTTAAAGGTGCTGATGCTCCAAGTAGGGAGATTGCTAGTAAAGTGGCTGGAATGGCGAACCCGAGCACAAGGAGATGAGAAATGAGGTGCGTTTTAGAAACCTTTCCCCATCACACGGTGTACCATCTTCTGGGTTTCTCATGCATGTTTTCGATGTAGGAAGATGCCCTTGAACCTGGAGATTTGGGACCCATGCGATGGGTAGCACGCAGTATTACTTTAAAGGGTCTGCGTTTGCTCACCCAACCTCACCAAACCTCTCAGCCCCAAGAGTGTCCACCCTTATGTCTCATCCAGCTGTGGGTCTAGATATGGTCAATCCAGGTTGCATCACAGCCCCTGAACGAATTGTGTAAGAATTTCTCTCTCTTTCCCTGTCTTTGTTTCATGGGTTTTTAAAAGTAATTTATTTTTATAATGGGGTTTAGCTGCTTTTCACGGCTGTGTTTAGGCCGCTTTACACCCACTTGACACACTAACAGAGAGATATCAATACATAGGTTTTAAGATTATTACTAGTCAGATATATTCTTGTGCGGTGAATCGGGCGTGTTGAGTCCAGTTCTCTGAGCAAGGAGTAGGTCTTGTCTATTCCATATTGGGTTTATGGAACGGTATCTGAGCTAATTTGAAACTCTTGTTTTATGTATCACCCCACCTCACCTTTCCCGTTAAGCAGCCATAGTGTGTTTTCTGCATGTGTGACTCTGTTCTGTTTTGTAATTCAGTTCAAGTGTAACGGTTTTTACATTCCCTCTATAAGTGACACCTTATGAGAAGTGTCCTTTTCTGTGTGACTTATTTCACTTAGAATCGTCTTACCTAAATCCACTCATCATGCTGCTACTAGCCTTATGACATTGATTTCATGGCTGAGTGATATTCCATTGTACATAAGGACCACAACTTTTTTATCCATTTTTCGCTTTCCTGGGATATTTAAGGTGGAATGAAGTGGAAGTCCTTGTCAACAGAGCAGCCCTAAACTTTGGGGTGCTTGTGTCTTGCTGATTTTCAATTTTCCCACTTTATCCCCCCATGCGTGGAAGTGCCCTATGCTCTCTAAGCTGTGTTTTTTAGATGTTTCAGGACACACCGTACACTTCTCCAGAGTGGCTGTTGGCAATTTACATCCCGCCCATCAGTGTAGCAAGGCTCCCATTTCTCCATGGCCTGTCCTGCATTTCTGGTTTTGACACTTTTTTCAGCATGGCCCTTTTGACCGATGGGAAGCGAGACTTCTTTGTAGCGCTGATTTGCCTTTCCAGGTTGCTTGGTTGGCCAAAAAGGGCGTATGCGTTTTTTCCTGAATGTATTCAGGAAAAAACGCATACGCCCTTTTTGGCCAAGGGCATCATTGTCAACGTTTTGCCGCTTTTCATGTGCTTTAAAGGCGATTCGAATCTACCTCCTGAAATCTGTTTCCTGCAATTCTGCCTTGATTTCAAATCCTCTTCTTTGCCTTCCCTCAATATATTTGTGGACGAGAGTTATCATTTATAACTCTGCAGGTTTGTGAATTGCAGTGCCCTGAAGCTCCATTTTACAAGTCGGTTTTTTGGGAGCCGGCCGCAAAAGCGCAGGATGGCTTCAGGCCCTGTTCTGGTTCAGGGGGGCAGGCTGAGCCTGTGGTTAATTCTTCTTCCTGATGGGAAAATAGAGTGACCTGTGCCTCTCCCAACACCAAGAGCTAGTCTCTCATTGGTTCCCCGTCTTCCCGTTCATCCTCAGGACAAATTGCAACCTGTACGGAACAGGAGGTTAAAGGTGCTGATGCTCCAAGTAGGGAGATTGCTAGTAAAGTGGCTGGAATGGCGAACCCGAGCACAAGGAGATGAGAAATGAGGTGCGTTTTAGAAACCTTTCCCCATCACACGGTGTACCATCTTCTGGGTTTCTCATGCATGTTTTCGATGTAGGAAGATGCCCTTGAACCTGGAGATTTGGGACCCATGCGATGGGTAGCACGCAGTATTACTTTAAAGGGTCTGCGTTTGCTCACCCAACCTCACCAAACCTCTCAGCCCCAAGAGTGTCCACCCTTATGTCTCATCCAGCTGTGGGTCTAGATATGGTCAATCCAGGTTGCATCACAGCCCCTGAACGAATTGTGTAAGAATTTCTCTCTCTTTCCCTGTCTTTGTTTCATGGGTTTTTAAAAGTAATTTATTTTTATAATGAGGTTTAGCTGCTTTTCACGGCTGTGTTTAGGCCGCTTTACACCCACTTGACACACTAACAGAGAGATATCAATACATAGGTTTTAAGATTATTACTAGTCAGATATATTCTTGTGCGGTGAATCGGGCGTGTTGAGTCCAGTTCTCTGAGCAAGGAGTAGGTCTTGTCTATTCCATATTGGGTTTATGGAACGGTATCTGAGCTAATTTGAAACTCTTGTTTTATGTATCACCCCACCTCACCTTTCCCGTTAAGCAGCCATAGTGTGTTTTCTGCATGTGTGACTCTGTTCTGTTTTGTAATTCAGTTCAAGTGTAACGGTTTTTACATTCCCTCTATAAGTGACACCTTATGAGAAGTGTCCTTTTCTGTGTGACTTATTTCACTTAGAATCGTCTTACCTAAATCCACTCATCATGCTGCTACTAGCCTTATGACATTGATTTCATGGCTGAGTGATATTCCATTGTACATAAGGACCACAACTTTTTTATCCATTTTTCGCTTTCCTGGGATATTTAAGGTGGAATGAAGTGGAGGTCCTTGTCAACAGAGCAGCCCTAAACTTTGGGGTGCTTGTGTCTTGCTGATTTTCAATTTTCCCACTTTATCCCCCCATGCGTGGAAGTGCCCTATGCTCTCTAAGCTGTGTTTTTTAGATGTTTCAGGACACACCGTACACTTCTCCAGAGTGGCTGTTGGCAATTTACATCCCGCCCATCAGTGTAGCAAGGCTCCCATTTCTCCATGGCCTGTCCTGCATTTCTGGTTTTGACACTTTTTTCAGCATGGCCCTTTTGACCGATGGGAAGCGAGACTTCTTTGTAGCGCTGATTTGCCTTTCCAGGTTGCTTGGTTGGCCAAAAAGGGCGTATGCGTTTTTTCCTGAATGTATTCAGGAAAAAACGCATACGCCCTTTTTGGCCAAGGGCATCATTGTCAACGTTTTGCCGCTTTTCATGTGCTTTAAAGGCGATTCGAATCTACCTCCTGAAATCTGTTTCCTGCAATTCTGCCTTGATTTCAAATCCTCTTCTTTGCCTTCCCTCAATATATTTGTGGACGAGAGTTATCATTTATAACTCTGCAGGTTTGTGAATTGCAGTGCCCTGAAGCTCCATTTTACAAGTCGCTTTTTTGGGAGCCGGCCGCAAAAGCGCAGGATGGCTTCAGGCCCTGTTCTGGTTCAGGGGGGCAGCCTGAGCCTGTGGTTAATTCTTCTTCCTGATGGGAAAATAGAGTGACCTGTGCCTGTCCCAACACCAAGAGCTAGTCTCTCATTGGTTCCCCGTCTTCCCGTTCATCCTCAGGACAAATTGCAACCTGTACGGAACAGGAGGTTAAAGGTGCTGATGCTCCAAGTAGGGAGATTGCTAGTAAAGTGGCTGGAATGGCGAACCCGAGCACAAGGAGATGAGAAATGAGGTGCGTTTTAGAAACCTTTCCCCATCACACGGTGTACCATCTTCTGGGTTTCTCATGCATGTTTTCGATGTAGGAAGATGCCCTTGAACCTGGAGATTTGGGACCCATGCGATGGGTAGCACGCAGTATTACTTTAAAGGGTCTGCGTTTGCTCACCCAACCTCACCAAACCTCTCAGCCCCAAGAGTGTCCACCCTTATGTCTCATCCAGCTGTGGGTCTAGATATGGTCAATCCAGGTTGCATCACAGCCCCTGAACGAATTGTGTAAGAATTTCTCTCTCTTTCCCTGTCTTTGTTTCATGGGTTTTTAAAAGTAATTTATTTTTATAATGGGGTTTAGCTGCTTTTCACGGCTGTGTTTAGGCCGCTTTACACCCACTTGACACACTAACAGAGAGATATCAATACATAGGTTTTAAGATTATTACTAGTCAGATATATTCTTGTGCGGTGAATCGGGCGTGTTGAGTCCAGTTCTCTGAGCAAGGAGTAGGTCTTGTCTATTCCATATTGGGTTTATGGAACGGTATCTGAGCTAATTTGAAACTCTTGTTTTATGTATCACCCCACCTCACCTTTCCCGTTAAGCAGCCATAGTGTGTTTTCTGCATGTGTGACTCTGTTCTGTTTTGTAATTCAGTTCAAGTGTAACGGTTTTTACATTCCCTCTATAAGTGACACCTTATGAGAAGTGTCCTTTTCTGTGTGACTTATTTCACTTAGAATCGTCTTACCTAAATCCACTCATCATGCTGCTACTAGCCTTATGACATTGATTTCATGGCTGAGTGATATTCCATTGTACATAAGGACCACAACTTTTTTATCCATTTTTCGCTTTCCTGGGATATTTAAGGTGGAATGAAGTGGAAGTCCTTGTCAACAGAGCAGCCCTAAACTTTGGGGTGCTTGTGTCTTGCTGATTTTCAATTTTCCCACTTTATCCCCCCATGCGTGGAAGTGCCCTATGCTCTCTAAGCTGTGTTTTTTAGATGTTTCAGGACACACCGTACACTTCTCCAGAGTGGCTGTTGGCAATTTACATCCCGCCCATCAGTGTAGCAAGGCTCCCATTTCTCCATGGCCTGTCCTGCATTTCTGGTTTTGACACTTTTTTCAGCATGGCCCTTTTGACCGATGGGAAGCGAGACTTCTTTGTAGCGCTGATTTGCCTTTCCAGGTTGCTTGGTTGGCCAAAAAGGGCGTATGCGTTTTTTCCTGAATGTATTCAGGAAAAAACGCATACGCCCTTTTTGGCCAAGGGCATCATTGTCAACGTTTTGCCGCTTTTCATGTGCTTTAAAGGCGATTCGAATCTACCTCCTGAAATCTGTTTCCTGCAATTCTGCCTTGATTTCAAATCCTCTTCTTTGCCTTCCCTCAATATATTTGTGGACGAGAGTTATCATTTATAACTCTGCAGGTTTGTGAATTGCAGTGCCCTGAAGCTCCATTTTACAAGTCGGTTTTTTGGGAGCCGGCCGCAAAAGCGCAGGATGGCTTCAGGCCCTGTTCTGGTTCAGGGGGGCAGGCTGAGCCTGTGGTTAATTCTTCTTCCTGATGGGAAAATAGAGTGACCTGTGCCTCTCCCAACACCAAGAGCTAGTCTCTCATTGGTTCCCCGTCTTCCCGTTCATCCTCAGGACAAATTGCAACCTGTACGGAACAGGAGGTTAAAGGTGCTGATGCTCCAAGTAGGGAGATTGCTAGTAAAGTGGCTGGAATGGCGAACCCGAGCACAAGGAGATGAGAAATGAGGTGCGTTTTAGAAACCTTTCCCCATCACACGGTGTACCATCTTCTGGGTTTCTCATGCATGTTTTCGATGTAGGAAGATGCCCTTGAACCTGGAGATTTGGGACCCATGCGATGGGTAGCACGCAGTATTACTTTAAAGGGTCTGCGTTTGCTCACCCAACCTCACCAAACCTCTCAGCCCCAAGAGTGTCCACCCTTATGTCTCATCCAGCTGTGGGTCTAGATATGGTCAATCCAGGTTGCATCACAGCCCCTGAACGAATTGTGTAAGAATTTCTCTCTCTTTCCCTGTCTTTGTTTCATGGGTTTTTAAAAGTAATTTATTTTTATAATGAGGTTTAGCTGCTTTTCACGGCTGTGTTTAGGCCGCTTTACACCCACTTGACACACTAACAGAGAGATATCAATACATAGGTTTTAAGATTATTACTAGTCAGATATATTCTTGTGCGGTGAATCGGGCGTGTTGAGTCCAGTTCTCTGAGCAAGGAGTAGGTCTTGTCTATTCCATATTGGGTTTATGGAACGGTATCTGAGCTAATTTGAAACTCTTGTTTTATGTATCACCCCACCTCACCTTTCCCGTTAAGCAGCCATAGTGTGTTTTCTGCATGTGTGACTCTGTTCTGTTTTGTAATTCAGTTCAAGTGTAACGGTTTTTACATTCCCTCTATAAGTGACACCTTATGAGAAGTGTCCTTTTCTGTGTGACTTATTTCACTTAGAATCGTCTTACCTAAATCCACTCATCATGCTGCTACTAGCCTTATGACATTGATTTCATGGCTGAGTGATATTCCATTGTACATAAGGACCACAACTTTTTTATCCATTTTTCGCTTTCCTGGGATATTTAAGGTGGAATGAAGTGGAAGTCCTTGTCAACAGAGCAGCCCTAAACTTTGGGGTGCTTGTGTCTTGCTGATTTTCAATTTTCCCACTTTATCCCCCCATGCGTGGAAGTGCCCTATGCTCTCTAAGCTGTGTTTTTTAGATGTTTCAGGACACACCGTACACTTCTCCAGAGTGGCTGTTGGCAATTTACATCCCGCCCATCAGTGTAGCAAGGCTCCCATTTCTCCATGGCCTGTCCTGCATTTCTGGTTTTGACACTTTTTTCAGCATGGCCCTTTTGACCGATGGGAAGCGAGACTTCTTTGTAGCGCTGATTTGCCTTTCCAGGTTGCTTGGTTGGCCAAAAAGGGCGTATGCGTTTTTTCCTGAATGTATTCAGGAAAAAACGCATACGCCCTTTTTGGCCAAGGGCATCATTGTCAACGTTTTGCCGCTTTTCATGTGCTTTAAAGGCGATTCGAATCTACCTCCTGAAATCTGTTTCCTGCAATTCTGCCTTGATTTCAAATCCTCTTCTTTGCCTTCCCTCAATATATTTGTGGACGAGAGTTATCATTTATAACTCTGCAGGTTTGTGAATTGCAGTGCCCTGAAGCTCCATTTTACAAGTCGCTTTTTTGGGAGCCGGCCGCAAAAGCGCAGGATGGCTTCAGGCCCTGTTCTGGTTCAGGGGGGCAGGCTGAGCCTGTGGTTAATTCTTCTTCCTGATGGGAAAATAGAGTGACCTGTGCCTCTCCCAACACCAAGAGCTAGTCTCTCATTGGTTCCCCGTCTTCCCGTTCATCCTCAGGACAAATTGCAACCTGTACGGAACAGGAGGTTAAAGGTGCTGATGCTCCAAGTAGGGAGATTGCTAGTAAAGTGGCTGGAATGGCGAACCCGAGCACAAGGAGATGAGAAATGAGGTGCGTTTTAGAAACCTTTCCCCATCACACGGTGTACCATCTTCTGGGTTTCTCATGCATGTTTTCGATGTAGGAAGATGCCCTTGAACCTGGAGATTTGGGACCCATGCGATGGGTAGCACGCAGTATTACTTTAAAGGGTCTGCGTTTGCTCACCCAACCTCACCAAACCTCTCAGCCCCAAGAGTGTCCACCCTTATGTCTCATCCAGCTGTGGGTCTAGATATGGTCAATCCAGGTTGCATCACAGCCCCTGAACGAATTGTGTAAGAATTTCTCTCTCTTTCCCTGTCTTTGTTTCATGGGTTTTTAAAAGTAATTTATTTTTATAATGGGGTTTAGCTGCTTTTCACGGCTGTGTTTAGGCCGCTTTACACCCACTTGACACACTAACAGAGAGATATCAATACATAGGTTTTAAGATTATTACTAGTCAGATATATTCTTGTGCGGTGAATCGGGCGTGTTGAGTCCAGTTCTCTGAGCAAGGAGTAGGTCTTGTCTATTCCATATTGGGTTTATGGAACGGTATCTGAGCTAATTTGAAACTCTTGTTTTATGTATCACCCCACCTCACCTTTCCCGTTAAGCAGCCATAGTGTGTTTTCTGCATGTGTGACTCTGTTCTGTTTTGTAATTCAGTTCAAGTGTAACGGTTTTTACATTCCCTCTATAAGTGACACCTTATGAGAAGTGTCCTTTTCTGTGTGACTTATTTCACTTAGAATCGTCTTACCTAAATCCACTCATCATGCTGCTACTAGCCTTATGACATTGATTTCATGGCTGAGTGATATTCCATTGTACATAAGGACCACAACTTTTTTATCCATTTTTCGCTTTCCTGGGATATTTAAGGTGGAATGAAGTGGAAGTCCTTGTCAACAGAGCAGCCCTAAACTTTGGGGTGCTTGTGTCTTGCTGATTTTCAATTTTCCCACTTTATCCCCCCATGCGTGGAAGTGCCCTATGCTCTCTAAGCTGTGTTTTTTAGATGTTTCAGGACACACCGTACACTTCTCCAGAGTGGCTGTTGGCAATTTACATCCCGCCCATCAGTGTAGCAAGGCTCCCATTTCTCCATGGCCTGTCCTGCATTTCTGGTTTTGACACTTTTTTCAGCATGGCCCTTTTGACCGATGGGAAGCGAGACTTCTTTGTAGCGCTGATTTGCCTTTCCAGGTTGCTTGGTTGGCCAAAAAGGGCGTATGCGTTTTTTCCTGAATGTATTCAGGAAAAAACGCATACGCCCTTTTTGGCCAAGGGCATCATTGTCAACGTTTTGCCGCTTTTCATGTGCTTTAAAGGCGATTCGAATCTACCTCCTGAAATCTGTTTCCTGCAATTCTGCCTTGATTTCAAATCCTCTTCTTTGCCTTCCCTCAATATATTTGTGGACGAGAGTTATCATTTATAACTCTGCAGGTTTGTGAATTGCAGTGCCCTGAAGCTCCATTTTACAAGTCGCTTTTTTGGGAGCCGGCCGCAAAAGCGCAGGATGGCTTCAGGCCCTGTTCTGGTTCAGGGGGGCAGGCTGAGCCTGTGGTTAATTCTTCTTCCTGATGGGAAAATAGAGTGACCTGTGCCTGTCCCAACACCAAGAGCTAGTCTCTCATTGGTTCCCCGTCTTCCCGTTCATCCTCAGGACAAATTGCAACCTGTACGGAACAGGAGGTTAAAGGTGCTGATGCTCCAAGTAGGGAGATTGCTAGTAAAGTGGCTGGAATGGCGAACCCGAGCACAAGGAGATGAGAAATGAGGTGCGTTTTAGAAACCTTTCCCCATCACACGGTGTACCATCTTCTGGGTTTCTCATGCATGTTTTCGATGTAGGAAGATGCCCTTGAACCTGGAGATTTGGGACCCATGCGATGGGTAGCACGCAGTATTACTTTAAAGGGTCTGCGTTTGCTCACCCAACCTCACCAAACCTCTCAGCCCCAAGAGTGTCCACCCTTATGTCTCATCCAGCTGTGGGTCTAGATATGGTCAATCCAGGTTGCATCACAGCCCCTGAACGAATTGTGTAAGAATTTCTCTCTCTTTCCCTGTCTTTGTTTCATGGGTTTTTAAAAGTAATTTATTTTTATAATGGGGTTTAGCTGCTTTTCACGGCTGTGTTTAGGCCGCTTTACACCCACTTGACACACTAACAGAGAGATATCAATACATAGGTTTTAAGATTATTACTAGTCAGATATATTCTTGTGCGGTGAATCGGGCGTGTTGAGTCCAGTTCTCTGAGCAAGGAGTAGGTCTTGTCTGTTACATATTGGGTTTATGGAACGGTATCTGAGCTAATTTGAAACTCTTGTTTTATGTATCACCCCACCTCACCTTTCCCGTTAAGCAGCCATAGTGTGTTTTCTGCATGTGTGACTCTGTTCTGTTTTGTAATTCAGTTCAAGTGTAACGGTTTTTACATTCCCTCTATAAGTGACACCTTATGAGAAGTGTCCTTTTCTGTGTGACTTATTTCACTTAGAATCGTCTTACCTAAATCCACTCATCATGCTGCTACTAGCCTTATGACATTGATTTCATGGCTGAGTGATATTCCATTGTACATAAGGACCACAACTTTTTTATCCATTTTTCGCTTTCCTGGGATATTTAAGGTGGAAGGAAGTGGAGGTCCTTGTCAACAGAGCAGCCCTAAACTTTGGGGTGCTTGTGTCTTGCTGATTTTCAATTTTCCCACTTTATCCCCCCATGCGTGGAAGTGCCCTATGCTCTCTAAGCTGTGTTTTTTAGATGTTTCAGGACACACCGTACACTTCTCCAGAGTGGCTGTTGGCAATTTACATCCCGCCCATCAGTGTAGCAAGGCTCCCATTTCTCCATGGCCTGTCCTGCATTTCTGGTTTTGACACTTTTTTCAGCATGGCCCTTTTGACCGATGGGAAGCGAGACTTCTTTGTAGCGCTGATTTGCCTTTCCAGGTTGCTTGGTTGGCCAAAAGGGGCGTATGCGTTTTTTCCTGAATATATTCAGGAAAAAACGCATATGCCCTTTTTGGCCAAGGGCATCATTGTCAACGTTTTGCCGCTTTTCATGTGCTTTAAAGGCGATTCGAATCTACCTCCTGAAATCTGTTTCCTGCAATTCTGCCTTGATTTCAAATCCTCTTCTTTGCCTTCCCTCAATATATTTGTGGACGAGAGTTATCATTTATAACTCTGCAGGTTTGTGAATTGCAGTGCCCTGAAGCTCCATTTTACAAGTCGATTTTTTGGGAGCCGGCCGCAAAAGCGCAGGATGGCTTCAGGCCCTGTTCTGGTTCAGGGGGGCAGGCTGAGCCTGTGGTTAATTCTTCTTCCTGATGGGAAAATAGAGTGACCTGTGCCTCTCCCAACACCAAGAGCTAGTCTCTCATTGGTTCCCCGTCTTCCCGTTCATCCTCAGGACAAATTGCAACCTGTACGGAACAGGAGGTTAAAGGTGCTGATGCTCCAAGTAGGGAGATTGCTAGTAAAGTGGCTGGAATGGCGAACCCGAGCACAAGGAGATGAGAAATGAGGTGCGTTTTAGAAACATTTCCCCATCACACGGTGTACCATCTTCTGGGTTTCTCATGCATGTTTTCGATGTAGGAAGATGCCCTTGAACCTGGAGATTTGGGACCCATGCGATGGGTAGCACGCAGTATTACTTTAAAGGGTCTGCGTTTGCTCACCCAACCTCACCAAACCTCTCAGCCCCAAGAGTGTCCACCCTTATGTCTCATCCAGCTGTGGGTCTAGATATGGTCAATCCAGGTTGCATCACAGCCCCTGAACGAATTGTGTAAGAATTTCTCTCTCTTTCCCTGTCTTTGTTTCATGGGTTTTTAAAAGTAATTTATTTTTATAATGGGGTTTAGCTGCTTTTCACGGCTGTGTTTAGGCCGCTTTACACCCACTTGACACACTAACAGAGAGATATCAATACATAGGTTTTAAGATTATTACTAGTCAGATATATTCTTGTGCGGTGAATCGGGCGTGTTGAGTCCAGTTGTCTGAGCAAGGAGTAGGTCTTGTCTGTTACATATTGGGTTTATGGAACGGTATCTGAGCTAATTTGAAACTCTTGTTTTATGTATCACCCCACCTCACCTTTCCCGTTAAGCAGCCATAGTGTGTTTTCTGCTTGTGTGACTCTGTTCTGTTTTGTAATTCAGTTCAAGTGTAACGGTTTTTACATTCCCTCTATAAGTGACACCTTATGAGAAGTGTCCTTTTCTGTGTGACTTATTTCACTTAGAATCGTCTTACCTAAATCCACTCATCATGCTGCTACTAGCCTTATGACATTGATTTCATGGCTGAGTGATATTCCATTGTACATAAGGACCACAACTTTTTTATCCATTTTTCGCTTTCCTGGGATATTTAAGGTGGAAGGAAGTGGAGGTCCTTGTCAACAGAGCAGCCCTAAACTTTGGGGTGCTTGTGTCTTGCTGATTTTCAATTTTCCCACTTTATCCCCCCATGCGTGGAAGTGCCCTATGCTCTCTAAGCTGTGTTTTTTAGATGTTTCAGGACACACCGTACACTTCTCCAGAGTGGCTGTTGGCAATTTACATCCCGCCCATCAGTGTAGCAAGGCTCCCATTTCTCCATGGCCTGTCCTGCATTTCTGGTTTTGACACTTTTTTCAGCATGGCCCTTTTGACCGATGGGAAGCGAGACTTCTTTGTAGCGCTGATTTGCCTTTCCAGGTTGCTTGGTTGGCCAAAAAGGGCGTATGCGTTTTTTCCTGAATGTATTCAGGAAAAAACGCATACGCCCTTTTTGGCCAAGGGCATCATTGTCAACGTTTTGCCGCTTTTCATGTGCTTTAAAGGCGATTCGAATCTACCTCCTGAAATCTGTTTCCTGCAATTCTGCCTTGATTTCAAATCCTCTTCTTTGCCTTCCCTCAATATATTTGTGGACGAGAGTTATCATTTATAACTCTGCAGGTTTGTGAATTGCAGTGCCCTGAAGCTCCATTTTACAAGTCGATTTTTTGGGAGCCGGCCGCAAAAGCGCAAGATGGCTTCAGGCCCTGTTCTGGTTCAGGGGGGCAGGCTGAGCCTGTGGTTAATTCTTCTTCCTGATGGGAAAATAGAGTGACCTGTGCCTCTCCCAACACCAAGAGCTAGTCTCTCATTGGTTCCCCGTCTTCCCGTTCATCCTCAGGACAAATTGCAACCTGTACGGAACAGGAGGTTAAAGGTGCTGATGCTCCAAGTAGGGAGATTGCTAGTAAAGTGGCTGGAATGGCGAACCCGAGCACAAGGAGATGAGAAATGAGGTGCGTTTTAGAAACCTTTCCCCATCACACGGTGTACCATCTTCTGGGTTTCTCATGCATGTTTTCGATGTAGGAAGATGCCCTTGAACCTGGAGATTTGGGACCCATGCGATGGGTAGCACGCAGTATTACTTTAAAGGGTCTGCGTTTGCTCACCCAACCTCACCAAACCTCTCAGCCCCAAGAGTGTCCACCCTTATGTCTCATCCAGCTGTGGGTCTAGATATGGTCAATCCAGGTTGCATCACAGCCCCTGAACGAATTGTGTAAGAATTTCTCTCTCTTTCCCTGTCTTTGTTTCATGGGTTTTTAAAAGTAATTTATTTTTATAATGGGGTTTAGCTGCTTTTCACGGCTGTGTTTAGGCCGCTTTACACCCACTTGACCCACTAACAGAGAGATATCAATACATAGGTTTTAAGATTATTACTAGTCAGATATATTCTTGTGCGGTGAATCGGGCGTGTTGAGTCCAGTTCTCTGAGCAAGGAGTAGGTCTTGTCTGTTACATATTGGGTTTATGGAACGGTATCTGAGCTAATTTGAAACTCTTGTTTTATGTATCACCCCACCTCACCTTTCCCGTTAAGCAGCCATAGTGTGTTTTCTGCATGTGTGACTCTGTTCTGTTTTGTAATTCAGTTCAAGTGTAACGGTTTTTACATTCCCTCTATAAGTGACACCTTATGAGAAGTGTCCTTTTCTGTGTGACTTATTTCACTTAGAATCGTCTTACCTAAATCCACTCATCATGCTGCTACTAGCCTTATGACATTGATTTCATGGCTGAGTGATATTCCATTGTACATAAGGACCACAACTTTTTTATCCATTTTTCGCTTTCCTGGGATATTTAAGGTGGAAGGAAGTGGAGGTCCTTGTCAACAGAGCAGCCCTAAACTTTGGGGTGCTTGTGTCTTGCTGATTTTCAATTTTCCCACTTTATCCCCCCATGCGTGGAAGTGCCCTATGCTCTCTAAGCTGTGTTTTTTAGATGTTTCAGGACACACCATACACTTCTCCAGAGTGGCTGTTGGCAATTTACATCCCGCCCATCAGTGTAGCAAGGCTCCCATTTCTCCATGGCCTGTCCTGCATTTCTGGTTTTGACACTTTTTTCAGCATGGCCCTTTTGACCGATGGGAAGCGAGACTTCTTTGTAGCGCTGATTTGCCTTTCCAGGTTGCTTGGTTGGCCAAAAAGGGCGTATGCGTTTTTTCCTGAATGTATTCAGGAAAAAACGCATACGCCCTTTTTGGCCAAGGGCATCATTGTCAACGTTTTGCCGCTTTTCATGTGCTTTAAAGGCGATTCGAATCTACCTCCTGAAATCTGTTTCCTGCAATTCTGCCTTGATTTCAAATCCTCTTCTTTGCCTTCCCTCAATATATTTGTGGACGAGAGTTATCATTTATAACTCTGCAGGTTTGTGAATTGCAGTGCCCTGAAGCTCCATTTTACAAGTCGGTTTTTTGGGAGCTGGCCGCAAAAGGGCAGGATGGCTTCAGGCCCTGTTCTGGTTCAGGGGGGCAGGCTGAGCCTGTGGTTAATTCTTCTTCCTGATGGGAAAATAGAGTGACCTGTGCCTCTCCCAACACCAAGAGCTAGTCTCTCATTGGTTCCCCGTCTTCCCGTTCATCCTCAGGACAAACTGCAACCTGTACGGAACAGGAGGTTAAAGGTGCTGATGCTCCAAGTAGGGAGATTGCTAGTAAAGTGGCTGGAATGGCGAACCCGAGCACAAGGAGATGAGAAATGAGGTGCGTTTTAGAAACCTTTCCCCATCACACGGTGTACCATCTTCTGGGTTTCTCATGCATGTTTTCGATGTAGGAAGATGCCCTTGAACCTGGAGATTTGGGACCCATGCGATGGGTAGCACGCAGTATTACTTTAAAGGGTCTGCGTTTGCTCACCCAACCTCACCAAACCTCTCAGCCCCAAGAGTGTCCACCCTTATGTCTCATCCAGCTGTGGGTCTAGATATGGTCAATCCAGGTTGCATCACAGCCCCTGAACGAATTGTGTAAGAATTTCTCTCTCTTTCCCTGTCTTTGTTTCATGGGTTTTTAAAAGTAATTTATTTTTATAATGGGGTTTAGCTGCTTTTCACGGCTGTGTTTAGGCCGCTTTACACCCACTTGACCCACTAACAGAGCGATATCAATACATAGGTTTTAAGATTATTACTAGTCAGATATATTCTTGTGCGGTGAATCGGGCGTGTTGAGTCCAGTTCTCTGAGCAAGGAGTAGGTCTTGTCTATTACATATTGGGTTTATGGAACGGTATCTGAGCTAATTTGAAACTCTTGTTTTATGTATCACCCCACCTCACCTTTCCCGTTAAGCAGCCATAGTGTGTTTTCTGCATGTGTGACTCTGTTCTGTTTTGTAATTCAGTTCAAGTGTAACGGTTTTTACATTCCCTCTATAAGTGACACCTTATGAGAAGTGTCCTTTTCTGTGTGACTTATTTCACTTAGAATCGTCTTACCTAAATCCACTCATCATGCTGCTACTAGCCTTATGACATTGATTTCATGGCTGAGTGATATTCCATTGTACATAAGGACCACAACTTTTTTATCCATTTTTCGCTTTCCTGGGATATTTAAGGTGGAATGAAGTGGAGGTCCTTGTCAACAGAGCAGCCCTAAACTTTGGGGTGCTTGTGTCTTGCTGATTTTCAATTTTCCCACTTTATCCCCCCATGCGTGGAAGTGCCCTATGCTCTCTAAGCTGTGTTTTTTAGATGTTTCAGGACACACCGTACACTTCTCCAGAGTGGCTGTTGGCAATTTACATCCCGCCCATCAGTGTAGCAAGGCTCCCATTTCTCCATGGCCTGTCCTGCATTTCTGGTTTTGACACTTTTTTCAGCATGGCCCTTTTGACCGATGGGAAGCGAGACTTCTTTGTAGCGCTGATTTGCCTTTCCAGGTTGCTTGGTTGGCCAAAAAGGGCGTATGCGTTTTTTCCTGAATGTATTCAGGAAAAAACCCATACGCCCTTTTTGGCCAAGGGCATCATTGTCAACGTTTTGCCGCTTTTCATGTGCTTTAAAGGCGATTCGAATCTACCTCCTGAAATCTGTTTCCTGCAATTCTGCCTTGATTTCAAATCCTCTTCTTTGCCTTCCCTCAATATATTTGTGGACGAGAGTTATCATTTATAACTCTGCAGGTTTGTGAATTGCAGTGCCCTGAAGCTCCATTTTACAAGTCGGTTTTTTGGGAGCCGGCCGCAAAAGGGCAGGATGGCTTCAGGCCCTGTTCTGGTTCAGGGGGGCAGGCTGAGCCTGTGGTTAATTCTTCTTCCTGATGGGAAAATAGAGTGACCTGTGCCTCTCCCAACACCAAGAGCTAGTCTCTCATTGGTTCCCCGTCTTCCCGTTCATCCTCAGGACAAATTGCAACCTGTACGGAACAGGAGGTTAAAGGTGCTGATGCTCCAAGTAGGGAGATTGCTAGTAAAGTGGCTGGAATGGCGAACCCGAGCACAAGGAGATGAGAAATGAGGTGCGTTTTAGAAACCTTTCCCCATCACACGGTGTACCATCTTCTGGGTTTCTCATGCATGTTTTCGATGTAGGAAGATGCCCTTGAACCTGGAGATTTGGGACCCATGCGATGGGTAGCACGCAGTATTACTTTAAAGGGTCTGCGTTTGCTCACCCAACCTCACCAAACCTCTCAGCCCCAAGAGTGTCCACCCTTATGTCTCATCCAGCTGTGGGTCTAGATATGGTCAATCCAGGTTGCATCACAGCCCCTGAACGAATTGTGTAAGAATTTCTCTCTCTTTCCCTGTCTTTGTTTCATGGGTTTTTAAAAGTAGTTTATTTTTATAATGGGGTTTAGCTGCTTTTCACGGCTGTGTTTAGGCCGCTTTACACCCACTTGACCCACTAACAGAGAGATATCAATACATAGGTTTTAAGATTATTACTAGTCAGATATATTCTTGTGCGGTGAATCGGGCGTGTTGAGTCCAGTTGTCTGAGCAAGGAGTAGGTCTTGTCTGTTACATATTGGGTTTATGGAACGGTATCTGAGCTAATTTGAAACTCTTGTTTTATGTATCACCCCACCTCACCTTTCCCGTTAAGCAGCCATAGTGTGTTTTCTGCTTGTGTGACTCTGTTCTGTTTTGTAATTCAGTTCAAGTGTAACGGTTTTTACATTCCCTCTATAAGTGACACCTTATGAGAAGTGTCCTTTTCTGTGTGACTTATTTCACTTAGAATCGTCTTACCTAAATCCACTCATCATGCTGCTACTAGCCTTATGACATTGATTTCATGGCTGAGTGATATTCCATTGTACATAAGGACCACAACTTTTTTATCCATTTTTCGCTTTCCTGGGATATTTAAGGTGGAAGGAAGTGGAGGTCCTTGTCAACAGAGCAGCCCTAAACTTTGGGGTGCTTGTGTCTTGCTGATTTTCAATTTTCCCACTTTATCCCCCCATGCGTGGAAGTGCCCTATGCTCCCTAAGCTGTGTTTTTTAGATGTTTCAGGACACACCGTACACTTCTCCAGAGTGGCTGTTGGCAATTTACATCCCGCCCATCAGTGTAGCAAGGCTCCCATTTCTCCATGGCCTGTCCTGCATTTCTGGTTTTGACACTTTTTTCAGCATGGCCCTTTTGACCGATGGGAAGCGAGACTTCTTTGTAGCGCTGATTTGCCTTTCCAGGTTGCTTGGTTGGCCAAAAAGGGCGTATGCGTTTTTTCCTGAATGTATTCAGGAAAAAACGCATACGCCCTTTTTGGCCAAGGGCATCATTGTCAACGTTTTGCCGCTTTTCATGTGCTTTAAAGGCGATTCGAATCTACCTCCTGAAATCTGTTTCCTGCAATTCTGCCTTGATTTCAAATCCTCTTCTTTGCCTTCCCTCAATATATTTGTGGACGAGAGTTATCATTTATAACTCTGCAGGTTTGTGAATTGCAGTGCCCTGAAGCTCCATTTTACAAGTCGGTTTTTTGGGAGCCGGCCGCAAAAGGGCAGGATGGCTTCAGGCCCTGTTCTGGTTCAGGGGGGCAGGCTGAGCCTGTGGTTAATTCTTCTTCCTGATGGGAAAATAGAGTGACCTGTGCCTCTCCCAACACCAAGAGCTAGTCTCTCATTGGTTCCCCGTCTTCCCGTTCATCCTCAGGACAAATTGCAACCTGTACGGAACAGGAGGTTAAAGGTGCTGATGCTCCAAGTAGGGAGATTGCTAGTAAAGTGGCTGGAATGGCGAACCCGAGCACAAAGAGATGAGAAATGAGGTGCGTTTTAGAAACCTTTCCCCATCACACGGTGTACCATCTTCTGGGTTTCTCATGCATGTTTTCGATGTAGGAAGATGCCCTTGAACCTGGAGATTTGGGACCCATGCGATGGGTAGCACGCAGTATTACTTTAAAGGGTCTGCGTTTGCTCACCCAACCTCACCAAACCTCTCAGCCCCAAGAGTGTCCACCCTTATGTCTCATCCAGCTGTGGGTCTAGATATGGTCAATCCAGGTTGCATCACAGCCCCTGAACGAATTGTGTAAGAATTTCTCTCTCTTTCCCTGTCTTTGTTTCATGGGTTTTTAAAAGTAATTTATTTTTATAATGGGGTTTAGCTGCTTTTCACGGCTGTGTTTAGGCCGCTTTACACCCACTTGACCCACTAACAGAGAGATATCAATACATAGGTTTTAAGATTATTACTAGTCAGATATATTCTTGTGCGGTGAATCGGGCGTGTTGAGTCCAGTTCTCTGAGCAAGGAGTAGGTCTTGTCTATTACATATTGGGTTTATGGAACGGTATCTGAGCTAATTTGAAACTCTTGTTTTATGTATCACCCCACCTCACCTTTCCCGTTAAGCAGCCATAGTGTGTTTTCTGCATGTGTGACTCTGTTCTGTTTTGTAATTCAGTTCAAGTGTAACGGTTTTTACATTCCCTCTATAAGTGACACCTTATGAGAAGTGTCCTTTTCTGTGTGACTTATTTCACTTAGAATCGTCTTACCTAAATCCACTCATCATGCTGCTACTAGCCTTATGACATTGATTTCATGGCTGAGTGATATTCCATTGTACATAAGGACCACAACTTTTTTATCCATTTTTCGCTTTCCTGGGATATTTAAGGTGGAATGAAGTGGAGGTCCTTGTCAACAGAGCAGCCCTAAACTTTGGGGTGCTTGTGTCTTGCTGATTTTCAATTTTCCCACTTTATCCCCCCATGCGTGGAAGTGCCCTATGCTCTCTAAGCTGTGTTTTTTAGATGTTTCAGGACACACCGTACACTTCTCCAGAGTGGCTGTTGGCAATTTACATCCCGCCCATCAGTGTAGCAAGGCTCCCATTTCTCCATGGCCTGTCCTGCATTTCTGGTTTTGACACTTTTTTCAGCATGTCCCTTTTGACCGATGGGAAGCGAGACTTCTTTGTAGCGCTGATTTGCCTTTCCAGGTTGCTTGGTTGGCCAAAAAGGGCGTATGCGTTTTTTCCTGAATGTATTCAGGAAAAAACGCATACGCCCTTTTTGGCCAAGGGCATCATTGTCAACGTTTTGCCGCTTTTCATGTGCTTTAAAGGCGATTCGAATCTACCTCCTGAAATCTGTTTCCTGCAATTCTGCCTTGATTTCAAATCCTCTTCTTTGCCTTCCCTCAATATATTTGTGGACGAGAGTTATCATTTATAACTCTGCAGGTTTGTGAATTGCAGTGCCCTGAAGCTCCATTTTACAAGTTGGTTTTTTGGGAGCTGGCCGCAAAAGCGCAGGATGGCTTCAGGCCCTGTTCTGGTTCAGGGGGGCAGGCTGAGCCTGTGGTTAATTCTTCTTCCTGATGGGAAAATAGAGTGACCTGTGCCTCTCCCAACACCAAGAGCTAGTCTCTCATTGGTTCCCCGTCTTCCCGTTCATCCTCAGGACAAATTGCAACCTGTACGGAACAGGAGGTTAAAGGTGCTGATGCTCCAAGTAGGGAGATTGCTAGTAAAGTGGCTGGAATGGCGAACCCGAGCACAAAGAGATGAGAAATGAGGTGCGTTTTAGAAACCTTTCCCCATCACACGGTGTACCATCTTCTGGGTTTCTCATGCATGTTTTCGATGTAGGAAGATGCCCTTGAACCTGGAGATTTGGGACCCATGCGATGGGTAGCACGCAGTATTACTTTAAAGGGTCTGCGTTTGCTCACCCAACCTCACCAAACCTCTCAGCCCCAAGAGTGTCCACCCTTATGTCTCATCCAGCTGTGGGTCTAGATATGGTCAATCCAGGTTGCATCACAGCCCCTGAACGAATTGTGTAAGAATTTCTCTCTCTTTCCCTGTCTTTGTTTCATGGGTTTTTAAAAGTAATTTATTTTTATAATGGGGTTTAGCTGCTTTTCACGGCTGTGTTTAGGCCGCTTTACACCCACTTGACCCACTAACAGAGAGATATCAATACATAGGTTTTAAGATTATTACTAGTCAGATATATTCTTGTGCGGTGAATCGGGCGTGTTGAGTCCAGTTCTCTGAGCAAGGAGTAGGTCTTGTCTATTACATATTGGGTTTATGGAACGGTATCTGAGCTAATTTGAAACTCTTGTTTTATGTATCACCCCACCTCACCTTTCCCGTTAAGCAGCCATAGTGTGTTTTCTGCATGTGTGACTCTGTTCTGTTTTGTAATTCAGTTCAAGTGTAACGGTTTTTACATTCCCTCTATAAGTGACACCTTATGAGAAGTGTCCTTTTCTGTGTGACTTATTTCACTTAGAATCGTCTTACCTAAATCCACTCATCATGCTGCTACTAGCCTTATGACATTGATTTCATGGCTGAGTGATATTCCATTGTACATAAGGACCACAACTTTTTTATCCATTTTTCGCTTTCCTGGGATATTTAAGGTGGAATGAAGTGGAGGTCCTTGTCAACAGAGCAGCCCTAAACTTTGGGGTGCTTGTGTCTTGCTGATTTTCAATTTTCCCACTTTATCCCCCCATGCGTGGAAGTGCCCTATGCTCTCTAAGCTGTGTTTTTTAGATGTTTCAGGACACACCGTACACTTCTCCAGAGTGGCTGTTGGCAATTTACATCCCGCCCATCAGTGTAGCAAGGCTCCCATTTCTCCATGGCCTGTCCTGCATTTCTGGTTTTGACACTTTTTTCAGCATGTCCCTTTTGACCGATGGGAAGCGAGACTTCTTTGTAGCGCTGATTTGCCTTTCCAGGTTGCTTGGTTGGCCAAAAAGGGCGTATGCGTTTTTTCCTGAATGTATTCAGGAAAAAACGCATACGCCCTTTTTGGCCAAGGGCATCATTGTCAACGTTTTGCCGCTTTTCATGTGCTTTAAAGGCGATTCGAATCTACCTCCTGAAATCTGTTTCCTGCAATTCTGCCTTGATTTCAAATCCTCTTCTTTGCCTTCCCTCAATATATTTGTGGACGAGAGTTATCATTTATAACTCTGCAGGTTTGTGAATTGCAGTGCCCTGAAGCTCCATTTTACAAGTTGGTTTTTTGGGAGCTGGCCGCAAAAGCGCAGGATGGCTTCAGGCCCTGTTCTGGTTCAGGGGGGCAGGCTGAGCCTGTGGTTAATTCTTCTTCCTGATGGGAAAATAGAGTGACCTGTGCCTCTCCCAACACCAAGAGCTAGTCTCTCATTGGTTCCCCGTCTTCCCGTTCATCCTCAGGACAAATTGCAACCTGTACGGAACAGGAGGTTAAAGGTGCTGATGCTCCAAGTAGGGAGATTGCTAGTAAAGTGGCTGGAATGGCGAACCCGAGCACAAGGAGATGAGAAATGAGGTGCGTTTTAGAAACCTTTCCCCATCACACGGTGTACCATCTTCTGGGTTTCTCATGCATGTTTTCGATGTAGGAAGATGCCCTTGAACCTGGAGATTTGGGACCCATGCGATGGGTAGCACGCAGTATTACTTTAAAGGGTCTGCGTTTGCTCACCCAACCTCACCAAACCTCTCAGCCCCAAGAGTGTCCACCCTTATGTCTCACCCAGCTGTGGGTCTAGATATGGTCAATCCAGGTTGCATCACAGCCCCTGAACGAATTGTGTAAGAATTTCTCTCTCTTTCCCTGTCTTTGTTTCATGGGTTTTTAAAAGTAATTTATTTTTATAATGGGGTTTAGCTGCTTTTCACGGCTGTGTTTAGGCCGCTTTACACCCACTTGACACACTAACAGAGAGATATCAATACATAGGTTTTAAGATTATTTCTAGTCAGATATATTCTTGTGCGGTGAATCGGGCGTGTTGAGTCCAGTTCTCTGAGCAAGGAGTAGGTCTTGTCTATTCCATATTGGGTTTATGGAACGGTATCTGAGCTAATTTGAAACTCTTGTTTTATGTATCACCCCACCTCACCTTTCCCGTTAAGCAGCCATAGTGTGTTTTCTGCATGTGTGACTCTGTTCTGTTTTGTAATTCAGTTCAAGTGTAACGGTTTTTACATTCCCTCTATAAGTGACACCTTATGAGAAGTGTCCTTTTCTGTGTGACTTATTTCACTTAGAATCGTCTTACCTAAATCCACTCATCATGCTGCTACTAGCCTTATGACATTGATTTCATGGCTGAGTGATATTCCATTGTACATAAGGACCACAACTTTTTTATCCATTTTTCGCTTTCCTGGGATATTTAAGGTGGAAGGAAGTGGAGGTCCTTGTCAACAGAGCAGCCCTAAACTTTGGGGTGCTTGTGTCTTGCTGATTTTCAATTTTCCCACTTTATCCCCCCATGCGTGGAAGTGCCCTATGCTCTCTAAGCTGTGTTTTTTAGATGTTTCAGGACACACCGTACACTTCTCCAGAGTGGCTGTTGGCAATTTACATCCCGCCCATCAGTGTAGCAAGGCTCCCATTTCTCCATGGCCTGTCCTGCATTTCTGGTTTTGACACTTTTTTCAGCATGGCCCTTTTGACCGATGGGAAGCGAGACTTCTTTGTAGCGCTGATTTGCCTTTCCAGGTTGCTTGGTTGGCCAAAAAGGGCGTATGCGTTTTTTCCTGAATGTATTCAGGAAAAAACGCATACGCCCTTTTTGGCCAAGGGCATCATTGTCAACGTTTTGCCGCTTTTCATGTGCTTTAAAGGCGATTCGAATCTACCTCCTGAAATCTGTTTCCTGCAATTCTGCCTTGATTTCAAATCCTCTTCTTTGCCTTCCCTCAATATATTTGTGGACGAGAGTTATCATTTATAACTCTGCAGGTTTGTGAATTGCAGTGCCCTGAAGCTCCATTTTGCAAGTCGCTTTTTTGGGAGCCGGCCGCAAAAGCGCAGGATGGCTTCAGGCCCTGTTCTGGTTCCGGGGGGCAGGCTGAGCCTGTGGTTAATTCTTCTTCCTGATGGGAAAATAGAGTGACCTGTGCCTGTCCCAACACCAAGAGCTAGTCTCTCATTGGTTCCCCGTCTTCCCGTTCATCCTCAGGACAAATTGCAACCTGTACGGAACAGGAGGTTAAAGGTGCTGATGCTCCAAGTAGGGAGATTGCTAGTAAAGTGGCTGGAATGGCGAACCCGAGCACAAGGAGATGAGAAATGAGGTGCGTTTTAGAAACCTTTCCCCATCACACGGTGTACCATCTTCTGGGTTTCTCATGCATGTTTTCGATGTAGGAAGATGCCCTTGAACCTGGAGATTTGGGACCCATGCGATGGGTAGCACGCAGTAATACTTTAAAGGGTCTGCGTTTGCTCACCCAACCTCACCAAACCTCTCAGCCCCAAGAGTGTCCACCCTTATGTCTCATCCAGCTGTGGGTCTAGATATGGTCAATCCAGGTTGCATCACAGCCCCTGAACGAATTGTGTAAGAATTTCTCTCTCTTTCCCTGTCTTTGTTTCATGGGTTTTTAAAAGTAATTTATTTTTATAATGGGGTTTAGCTGCTTTTCACGGCTGTGTTTAGGCCGCTTTACACCCACTTGACCCACTAACAGAGAGATATCAATACATAGGTTTTAAGATTATTACTAGTCAGATATATTCTTGTGCGGTGAATCGGGCGTGTTGAGTCCAGTTCTCTGAGCAAGGAGTAGGTCTTGTCTATTACATATTGGGTTTATGGAACGGTATCTGAGCTAATTTGAAACTCTTGTTTTATGTATCACCCCACCTCACCTTTCCCGTTAAGCAGCCATAGTGTGTTTTCTGCATGTGTGACTCTGTTCTGTTTTGTAATTCAGTTCAAGTGTAACGGTTTTTACATTCCCTCTATAAGTGACACCTTATGAGAAGTGTCCTTTTCTGTGTGACTTATTTCACTTAGAATCGTCTTACCTAAATCCACTCATCATGCTGCTACTAGCCTTATGACATTGATTTCATGGCTGAGTGATATTCCATTGTACATAAGGACCACAACTTTTTTATCCATTTTTCGCTTTCCTGGGATATTTAAGGTGGAATGAAGTGGAGGTCCTTGTCAACAGAGCAGCCCTAAACTTTGGGGTGCTTGTGTCTTGCTGATTTTCAATTTTCCCACTTTATCCCCCCATGCGTGGAAGTGCCCTATGCTCTCTAAGCTGTGTTTTTTAGATGTTTCAGGACACACCGTACACTTCTCCAGAGTGGCTGTTGGCAATTTACATCCCGCCCATCAGTGTAGCAAGGCTCCCATTTCTCCATGGCCTGTCCTGCATTTCTGGTTTTGACACTTTTTTCAGCATGTCCCTTTTGACCGATGGGAAGCGAGACTTCTTTGTAGCGCTGATTTGCCTTTCCAGGTTGCTTGGTTGGCCAAAAAGGGCGTATGCGTTTTTTCCTGAATGTATTCAGGAAAAAACGCATACGCCCTTTTTGGCCAAGGGCATCATTGTCAACGTTTTGCCGCTTTTCATGTGCTTTAAAGGCGATTCGAATCTACCTCCTGAAATCTGTTTCCTGCAATTCTGCCTTGATTTCAAATCCTCTTCTTTGCCTTCCCTCAATATATTTGTGGACGAGAGTTATCATTTATAACTCTGCAGGTTTGTGAATTGCAGTGCCCTGAAGCTCCATTTTACAAGTTGGTTTTTTGGGAGCTGGCCGCAAAAGCGCAGGATGGCTTCAGGCCCTGTTCTGGTTCAGGGGGGCAGGCTGAGCCTGTGGTTAATTCTTCTTCCTGATGGGAAAATAGAGTGACCTGTGCCTCTCCCAACACCAAGAGCTAGTCTCTCATTGGTTCCCCGTCTTCCCGTTCATCCTCAGGACAAATTGCAACCTGTACGGAACAGGAGGTTAAAGGTGCTGATGCTCCAAGTAGGGAGATTGCTAGTAAAGTGGCTGGAATGGCGAACCCGAGCACAAGGAGATGAGAAATGAGGTGCGTTTTAGAAACCTTTCCCCATCACACGGTGTACCATCTTCTGGGTTTCTCATGCATGTTTTCGATGTAGGAAGATGCCCTTGAACCTGGAGATTTGGGACCCATGCGATGGGTAGCACGCAGTATTACTTTAAAGGGTCTGCGTTTGCTCACCCAACCTCACCAAACCTCTCAGCCCCAAGAGTGTCCACCCTTATGTCTCACCCAGCTGTGGGTCTAGATATGGTCAATCCAGGTTGCATCACAGCCCCTGAACGAATTGTGTAAGAATTTCTCTCTCTTTCCCTGTCTTTGTTTCATGGGTTTTTAAAAGTAATTTATTTTTATAATGGGGTTTAGCTGCTTTTCACGGCTGTGTTTAGGCCGCTTTACACCCACTTGACCCACTAACAGAGAGATATCAATACATAGGTTTTAAGATTATTTCTAGTCAGATATATTCTTGTGCGGTGAATCGGGCGTGTTGAGTCCAGTTCTCTGAGCAAGGAGTAGGTCTTGTCTATTCCATATTGGGTTTATGGAACGGTATCTGAGCTAATTTGAAACTCTTGTTTTATGTATCACCCCACCTCACCTTTCCCGTTAAGCAGCCATAGTGTGTTTTCTGCATGTGTGACTCTGTTCTGTTTTGTAATTCAGTTCAAGTGTAACGGTTTTTACATTCCCTCTATAAGTGACACCTTATGAGAAGTGTCCTTTTCTGTGTGACTTATTTCACTTAGAATCGTCTTACCTAAATCCACTCATCATGCTGCTACTAGCCTTATGACATTGATTTCATGGCTGAGTGATATTCCATTGTACATAAGGACCACAACTTTTTTATCCATTTTTCGCTTTCCTGGGATATTTAAGGTGGAAGGAAGTGGAGGTCCTTGTCAACAGAGCAGCCCTAAACTTTGGGGTGCTTGTGTCTTGCTGATTTTCAATTTTCCCACTTTATCCCCCCATGCGTGGAAGTGCCCTATGCTCTCTAAGCTGTGTTTTTTAGATGTTTCAGGACACACCGTACACTTCTCCAGAGTGGCTGTTGGCAATTTACATCCCGCCCATCAGTGTAGCAAGGCTCCCATTTCTCCATGGCCTGTCCTGCATTTCTGGTTTTGACACTTTTTTCAGCATGGCCCTTTTGACCGATGGGAAGCGAGACTTCTTTGTAGCGCTGATTTGCCTTTCCAGGTTGCTTGGTTGGCCAAAAAGGGCGTATGCGTTTTTTCCTGAATGTATTCAGGAAAAAACGCATACGCCCTTTTTGGCCAAGGGCATCATTGTCAACGTTTTGCCGCTTTTCATGTGCTTTAAAGGCGATTCGAATCTACCTCCTGAAATCTGTTTCCTGCAATTCTGCCTTGATTTCAAATCCTCTTCTTTGCCTTCCCTCAATATATTTGTGGACGAGAGTTATCATTTATAACTCTGCAGGTTTGTGAATTGCAGTGCCCTGAAGCTCCATTTTGCAAGTCGCTTTTTTGGGAGCCGGCCGCAAAAGCGCAGGATGGCTTCAGGCCCTGTTCTGGTTCAGGGGGGCAGGCTGAGCCTGTGGTTAATTCTTCTTCCTGATGGGAAAATAGAGTGACCTGTGCCTCTCCCAACACCAAGAGCTAGTCTCTCATTGGTTCCCCGTCTTCCCGTTCATCCTCAGGACAAATTGCAACCTGTACGGAACAGGAGGTTAAAGGTGCTGATGCTCCAAGTAGGGAGATTGCTAGTAAAGTGGCTGGAATGGCGAACCCGAGCACAAGGAGATGAGAAATGAGGTGCGTTTTAGAAACCTTTCCCCATCACACGGTGTACCATCTTCTGGGTTTCTCATGCATGTTTTCGATGTAGGAAGATGCCCTTGAACCTGGAGATTTGGGACCCATGCGATGGGTAGCACGCAGTATTACTTTAAAGGGTCTGCGTTTGCTCACCCAACCTCACCAAACCTCTCAGCCCCAAGAGTGTCCACCCTTATGTCTCACCCAGCTGTGGGTCTAGATATGGTCAATCCAGGTTGCATCACAGCCCCTGAACGAATTGTGTAAGAATTTCTCTCTCTTTCCCTGTCTTTGTTTCATGGGTTTTTAAAAGTAATTTATTTTTATAATGGGGTTTAGCTGCTTTTCACGGCTGTGTTTAGGCCGCTTTACACCCACTTGACCCACTAACAGAGAGATATCAATACATAGGTTTTAAGATTATTTCTAGTCAGATATATTCTTGTGCGGTGAATCGGGCGTGTTGAGTCCAGTTCTCTGAGCAAGGAGTAGGTCTTGTCTATTCCATATTGGGTTTATGGAACGGTATCTGAGCTAATTTGAAACTCTTGTTTTATGTATCACCCCACCTCACCTTTCCCGTTAAGCAGCCATAGTGTGTTTTCTGCATGTGTGACTCTGTTCTGTTTTGTAATTCAGTTCAAGTGTAACGGTTTTTACATTCCCTCTATAAGTGACACCTTATGAGAAGTGTCCTTTTCTGTGTGACTTATTTCACTTAGAATCGTCTTACCTAAATCCACTCATCATGCTGCTACTAGCCTTATGACATTGATTTCATGGCTGAGTGATATTCCATTGTACATAAGGACCACAACTTTTTTATCCATTTTTCGCTTTCCTGGGATATTTAAGGTGGAAGGAAGTGGAGGTCCTTGTCAACAGAGCAGCCCTAAACTTTGGGGTGCTTGTGTCTTGCTGATTTTCAATTTTCCCACTTTATCCCCCCATGCGTGGAAGTGCCCTATGCTCTCTAAGCTGTGTTTTTTAGATGTTTCAGGACACACCGTACACTTCTCCAGAGTGGCTGTTGGCAATTTACATCCCGCCCATCAGTGTAGCAAGGCTCCCATTTCTCCATGGCCTGTCCTGCATTTCTGGTTTTGACACTTTTTTCAGCATGGCCCTTTTGACCGATGGGAAGCGAGACTTCTTTGTAGCGCTGATTTGCCTTTCCAGGTTGCTTGGTTGGCCAAAAGGGGCGTATGCGTTTTTTCCTGAATATATTCAGGAAAAAACGCATATGCCCTTTTTGGCCAAGGGCATCATTGTCAACGTTTTGCCGCTTTTCATGTGCTTTAAAGGCGATTCGAATCTACCTCCTGAAATCTGTTTCCTGCAATTCTGCCTTGATTTCAAATCCTCTTCTTTGCCTTCCCTCAATATATTTGTGGACGAGAGTTATCATTTATAACTCTGCAGGTTTGTGAATTGCAGTGCCCTGAAGCTCCATTTTACAAGTCGGTTTTTTGGGAGCCGGCCGCAAAAGCGCAGGATGGCTTCAGGCCCTGTTCTGGTTCAGGGGGGCAGGCTGAGCCTGTGGTTAATTCTTCTTCCTGATGGGAAAATAGAGTGACCTGTGCCTCTCCCAACACCAAGAGCTAGTCTCTCATTGGTTCCCCGTCTTCCCGTTCATCCTCAGGACAAATTGCAACCTGTACGGAACAGGAGGTTAAAGGTGCTGATGCTCCAAGTAGGGAGATTGCTAGTAAAGTGGCTGGAATGGCGAACCCGAGCACAAGGAGATGAGAAATGAGGTGCGTTTTAGAAACCTTTCCCCATCACACGGTGTACCATCTTCTGGGTTTCTCATGCATGTTTTCGATGTAGGAAGATGCCCTTGAACCTGGAGATTTGGGACCCATGCGATGGGTAGCACGCAGTATTACTTTAAAGGGTCTGCGTTTGCTCACCCAACCTCACCAAACCTCTCAGCCCCAAGAGTGTCCACCCTTATGTCTCATCCAGCTGTGGGTCTAGATATGGTCAATCCAGGTTGCATCACAGCCCCTGAACGAATTGTGTAAGAATTTCTCTCTCTTTCCCTGTCTTTGTTTCATGGGTTTTTAAAAGTAATTTATTTTTATAATGGGGTTTAGCTGCTTTTCACGGCTGTGTTTAGGCCGCTTTACACCCACTTGACCCACTAACAGAGCGATATCAATACATAGGTTTTAAGATTATTACTAGTCAGATATATTCTTGTGCGGTGAATCGGGCGTGTTGAGTCCAGTTCTCTGAGCAAGGAGTAGGTCTTGTCTATTACATATTGGGTTTATGGAACGGTATCTGAGCTAATTTGAAACTCTTGTTTTATGTATCACCCCACCTCACCTTTCCCGTTAAGCAGCCATAGTGTGTTTTCTGCATGTGTGACTCTGTTCTGTTTTGTAATTCAGTTCAAGTGTAACGGTTTTTACATTCCCTCTATAAGTGACACCTTATGAGAAGTGTCCTTTTCTGTGTGACTTATTTCACTTAGAATCGTCTTACCTAAATCCACTCATCATGCTGCTACTAGCCTTATGACATTGATTTCATGGCTGAGTGATATTCCATTGTACATAAGGACCACAACTTTTTTATCCATTTTTCGCTTTCCTGGGATATTTAAGGTGGAATGAAGTGGAGGTCCTTGTCAACAGAGCAGCCCTAAACTTTGGGGTGCTTGTGTCTTGCTGATTTTCAATTTTCCCACTTTATCCCCCCATGCGTGGAAGTGCCCTATGCTCTCTAAGCTGTGTTTTTTAGATGTTTCAGGACACACCGTACACTTCTCCAGAGTGGCTGTTGGCAATTTACATCCCGCCCATCAGTGTAGCAAGGCTCCCATTTCTCCATGGCCTGTCCTGCATTTCTGGTTTTGACACTTTTTTCAGCATGGCCCTTTTGACCGATGGGAAGCGAGACTTCTTTGTAGCGCTGATTTGCCTTTCCAGGTTGCTTGGTTGGCCAAAAAGGGCGTATGCGTTTTTTCCTGAATGTATTCAGGAAAAAACGCATACGCCCTTTTTGGCCAAGGGCATCATTGTCAACGTTTTGCCGCTTTTCATGTGCTTTAAAGGCGATTCGAATCTACCTCCTGAAATCTGTTTCCTGCAATTCTGCCTTGATTTCAAATCCTCTTCTTTGCCTTCCCTCAATATATTTGTGGACGAGAGTTATCATTTATAACTCTGCAGGTTTGTGAATTGCAGTGCCCTGAAGCTCCATTTTACAAGTCGGTTTTTTGGGAGCCGGCCGCAAAAGGGCAGGATGGCTTCAGGCCCTGTTCTGGTTCAGGGGGGCAGGCTGAGCCTGTGGTTAATTCTTCTTCCTGATGGGAAAATAGAGTGACCTGTGCCTCTCCCAACACCAAGAGCTAGTCTCTCATTGGTTCCCCGTCTTCCCGTTCATCCTCAGGACAAATTGCAACCTGTACGGAACAGGAGGTTAAAGGTGCTGATGCTCCAAGTAGGGAGATTGCTAGTAAAGTGGCTGGAATGGCGAACCCGAGCACAAGGAGATGAGAAATGAGGTGCGTTTTAGAAACCTTTCCCCATCACACGGTGTACCATCTTCTGGGTTTCTCATGCATGTTTTCGATGTAGGAAGATGCCCTTGAACCTGGAGATTTGGGACCCATGCGATGGGTAGCACGCAGTATTACTTTAAAGGGTCTGCGTTTGCTCACCCAACCTCACCAAACCTCTCAGCCCCAAGAGTGTCCACCCTTATGTCTCATCCAGCTGTGGGTCTAGATATGGTCAATCCAGGTTGCATCACAGCCCCTGAACGAATTGTGTAAGAATTTCTCTCTCTTTCCCTGTCTTTGTTTCATGGGTTTTTAAAAGTAGTTTATTTTTATAATGGGGTTTAGCTGCTTTTCACGGCTGTGTTTAGGCCGCTTTACACCCACTTGACCCACTAACAGAGAGATATCAATACATAGGTTTTAAGATTATTACTAGTCAGATATATTCTTGTGCGGTGAATCGGGCGTGTTGAGTCCAGTTGTCTGAGCAAGGAGTAGGTCTTGTCTGTTACATATTGGGTTTATGGAACGGTATCTGAGCTAATTTGAAACTCTTGTTTTATGTATCACCCCACCTCACCTTTCCCGTTAAGCAGCCATAGTGTGTTTTCTGCTTGTGTGACTCTGTTCTGTTTTGTAATTCAGTTCAAGTGTAACGGTTTTTACATTCCCTCTATAAGTGACACCTTATGAGAAGTGTCCTTTTCTGTGTGACTTATTTCACTTAGAATCGTCTTACCTAAATCCACTCATCATGCTGCTACTAGCCTTATGACATTGATTTCATGGCTGAGTGATATTCCATTGTACATAAGGACCACAACTTTTTTATCCATTTTTCGCTTTCCTGGGATATTTAAGGTGGAAGGAAGTGGAGGTCCTTGTCAACAGAGCAGCCCTAAACTTTGGGGTGCTTGTGTCTTGCTGATTTTCAATTTTCCCACTTTATCCCCCCATGCGTGGAAGTGCCCTATGCTCTCTAAGCTGTGTTTTTTAGATGTTTCAGGACACACCGTACACTTCTCCAGAGTGGCTGTTGGCAATTTACATCCCGCCCATCAGTGTAGCAAGGCTCCCATTTCTCCATGGCCTGTCCTGCATTTCTGGTTTTGACACTTTTTTCAGCATGGCCCTTTTGACCGATGGGAAGCGAGACTTCTTTGTAGCGCTGATTTGCCTTTCCAGGTTGCTTGGTTGGCCAAAAAGGGCGTATGCGTTTTTTCCTGAATGTATTCAGGAAAAAACGCATACGCCCTTTTTGGCCAAGGGCATCATTGTCAACGTTTTGCCGCTTTTCATGTGCTTTAAAGGCGATTCGAATCTACCTCCTGAAATCTGTTTCCTGCAATTCTGCCTTGATTTCAAATCCTCTTCTTTGCCTTCCCTCAATATATTTGTGGACGAGAGTTATCATTTATAACTCTGCAGGTTTGTGAATTGCAGTGCCCTGAAGCTCCATTTTACAAGTCGATTTTTTGGGAGCCGGCCGCAAAAGCGCAAGATGGCTTCAGGCCCTGTTCTGGTTCAGGGGGGCAGGCTGAGCCTGTGGTTAATTCTTCTTCCTGATGGGAAAATAGAGTGACCTGTGCCTCTCCCAACACCAAGAGCTAGTCTCTCATTGGTTCCCCGTCTTCCCGTTCATCCTCAGGACAAATTGCAACCTGTACGGAACAGGAGGTTAAAGGTGCTGATGCTCCAAGTAGGGAGATTGCTAGTAAAGTGGCTGGAATGGCGAACCCGAGCACAAGGAGATGAGAAATGAGGTGCGTTTTAGAAACCTTTCCCCATCACACGGTGTACCATCTTCTGGGTTTCTCATGCATGTTTTCGATGTAGGAAGATGCCCTTGAACCTGGAGATTTGGGACCCATGCGATGGGTAGCACGCAGTATTACTTTAAAGGGTCTGCGTTTGCTCACCCAACCTCACCAAACCTCTCAGCCCCAAGAGTGTCCACCCTTATGTCTCATCCAGCTGTGGGTCTAGATATGGTCAATCCAGGTTGCATCACAGCCCCTGAACGAATTGTGTAAGAATTTCTCTCTCTTTCCCTGTCTTTGTTTCATGGGTTTTTAAAAGTAATTTATTTTTATAATGGGGTTTAGCTGCTTTTCACGGCTGTGTTTAGGCCGCTTTACACCCACTTGACCCACTAACAGAGAGATATCAATACATAGGTTTTAAGATTATTACTAGTCAGATATATTCTTGTGCGGTGAATCGGGCGTGTTGAGTCCAGTTCTCTGAGCAAGGAGTAGGTCTTGTCTGTTACATATTGGGTTTATGGAACGGTATCTGAGCTAATTTGAAACTCTTGTTTTATGTATCACCCCACCTCACCTTTCCCGTTAAGCAGCCATAGTGTGTTTTCTGCATGTGTGACTCTGTTCTGTTTTGTAATTCAGTTCAAGTGTAACGGTTTTTACATTCCCTCTATAAGTGACACCTTATGAGAAGTGTCCTTTTCTGTGTGACTTATTTCACTTAGAATCGTCTTACCTAAATCCACTCATCATGCTGCTACTAGCCTTATGACATTGATTTCATGGCTGAGTGATATTCCATTGTACATAAGGACCACAACTTTTTTATCCATTTTTCGCTTTCCTGGGATATTTAAGGTGGAAGGAAGTGGAGGTCCTTGTCAACAGAGCAGCCCTAAACTTTGGGGTGCTTGTGTCTTGCTGATTTTCAATTTTCCCACTTTATCCCCCCATGCGTGGAAGTGCCCTATGCTCTCTAAGCTGTGTTTTTTAGATGTTTCAGGACACACCATACACTTCTCCAGAGTGGCTGTTGGCAATTTACATCCCGCCCATCAGTGTAGCAAGGCTCCCATTTCTCCATGGCCTGTCCTGCATTTCTGGTTTTGACACTTTTTTCAGCATGGCCCTTTTGACCGATGGGAAGCGAGACTTCTTTGTAGCGCTGATTTGCCTTTCCAGGTTGCTTGGTTGGCCAAAAAGGGCGTATGCGTTTTTTCCTGAATGTATTCAGGAAAAAACGCATACGCCCTTTTTGGCCAAGGGCATCATTGTCAACGTTTTGCCGCTTTTCATGTGCTTTAAAGGCGATTCGAATCTACCTCCTGAAATCTGTTTCCTGCAATTCTGCCTTGATTTCAAATCCTCTTCTTTGCCTTCCCTCAATATATTTGTGGACGAGAGTTATCATTTATAACTCTGCAGGTTTGTGAATTGCAGTGCCCTGAAGCTCCATTTTACAAGTCGGTTTTTTGGGAGCTGGCCGCAAAAGGGCAGGATGGCTTCAGGCCCTGTTCTGGTTCAGGGGGGCAGGCTGAGCCTGTGGTTAATTCTTCTTCCTGATGGGAAAATAGAGTGACCTGTGCCTCTCCCAACACCAAGAGCTAGTCTCTCATTGGTTCCCCGTCTTCCCGTTCATCCTCAGGACAAACTGCAACCTGTACGGAACAGGAGGTTAAAGGTGCTGATGCTCCAAGTAGGGAGATTGCTAGTAAAGTGGCTGGAATGGCGAACCCGAGCACAAGGAGATGAGAAATGAGGTGCGTTTTAGAAACCTTTCCCCATCACACGGTGTACCATCTTCTGGGTTTCTCATGCATGTTTTCGATGTAGGAAGATGCCCTTGAACCTGGAGATTTGGGACCCATGCGATGGGTAGCACGCAGTATTACTTTAAAGGGTCTGCGTTTGCTCACCCAACCTCACCAAACCTCTCAGCCCCAAGAGTGTCCACCCTTATGTCTCATCCAGCTGTGGGTCTAGATATGGTCAATCCAGGTTGCATCACAGCCCCTGAACGAATTGTGTAAGAATTTCTCTCTCTTTCCCTGTCTTTGTTTCATGGGTTTTTAAAAGTAATTTATTTTTATAATGGGGTTTAGCTGCTTTTCACGGCTGTGTTTAGGCCGCTTTACACCCACTTGACCCACTAACAGAGCGATATCAATACATAGGTTTTAAGATTATTACTAGTCAGATATATTCTTGTGCGGTGAATCGGGCGTGTTGAGTCCAGTTCTCTGAGCAAGGAGTAGGTCTTGTCTATTACATATTGGGTTTATGGAACGGTATCTGAGCTAATTTGAAACTCTTGTTTTATGTATCACCCCACCTCACCTTTCCCGTTAAGCAGCCATAGTGTGTTTTCTGCATGTGTGACTCTGTTCTGTTTTGTAATTCAGTTCAAGTGTAACGGTTTTTACATTCCCTCTATAAGTGACACCTTATGAGAAGTGTCCTTTTCTGTGTGACTTATTTCACTTAGAATCGTCTTACCTAAATCCACTCATCATGCTGCTACTAGCCTTATGACATTGATTTCATGGCTGAGTGTTATTCCATTGTACATAAGGACCACAACTTTTTTATCCATTTTTCGCTTTCCTGGGATATTTAAGGTGGAATGAAGTGGAGGTCCTTGTCAACAGAGCAGCCCTAAACTTTGGGGTGCTTGTGTCTTGCTGATTTTCAATTTTCCCACTTTATCCCCCCATGCGTGGAAGTGCCCTATGCTCTCTAAGCTGTGTTTTTTAGATGTTTCAGGACACACCGTACACTTCTCCAGAGTGGCTGTTGGCAATTTACATCCCGCCCATCAGTGTAGCAAGGCTCCCATTTCTCCATGGCCTGTCCTGCATTTCTGGTTTTGACACTTTTTTCAGCATGGCCCTTTTGACCGATGGGAAGCGAGACTTCTTTGTAGCGCTGATTTGCCTTTCCAGGTTGCTTGGTTGGCCAAAAAGGGCGTATGCGTTTTTTCCTGAATGTATTCAGGAAAAAACGCATACGCCCTTTTTGGCCAAGGGCATCATTGTCAACGTTTTGCCGCTTTTCATGTGCTTTAAAGGCGATTCGAATCTACCTCCTGAAATCTGTTTCCTGCAATTCTGCCTTGATTTCAAATCCTCTTCTTTGCCTTCCCTCAATATATTTGTGGACGAGAGTTATCATTTATAACTCTGCAGGTTTGTGAATTGCAGTGCCCTGAAGCTCCATTTTACAAGTCGGTTTTTTGGGAGCTGGCCGCAAAAGGGCAGGATGGCTTCAGGCCCTGTTCTGGTTCAGGGGGGCAGGCTGAGCCTGTGGTTAATTCTTCTTCCTGATGGGAAAATAGAGTGACCTGTGCCTCTCCCAACACCAAGAGCTAGTCTCTCATTGGTTCCCCGTCTTCCCGTTCATCCTCAGGACAAACTGCAACCTGTACGGAACAGGAGGTTAAAGGTGCTGATGCTCCAAGTAGGGAGATTGCTAGTAAAGTGGCTGGAATGGCGAACCCGAGCACAAGGAGATGAGAAATGAGGTGCGTTTTAGAAACCTTTCCCCATCACACGGTGTACCATCTTCTGGGTTTCTCATGCATGTTTTCGATGTAGGAAGATGCCCTTGAACCTGGAGATTTGGGACCCATGCGATGGGTAGCACGCAGTATTACTTTAAAGGGTCTGCGTTTGCTCACCCAACCTCACCAAACCTCTCAGCCCCAAGAGTGTCCACCCTTATGTCTCATCCAGCTGTGGGTCTAGATATGGTCAATCCAGGTTGCATCACAGCCCCTGAACGAATTGTGTAAGAATTTCTCTCTCTTTCCCTGTCTTTGTTTCATGGGTTTTTAAAAGTAGTTTATTTTTATAATGGGGTTTAGCTGCTTTTCACGGCTGTGTTTAGGCCGCTTTACACCCACTTGACCCACTAACAGAGAGATATCAATACATAGGTTTTAAGATTATTACTAGTCAGATATATTCTTGTGCGGTGAATCGGGCGTGTTGAGTCCAGTTGTCTGAGCAAGGAGTAGGTCTTGTCTGTTACATATTGGGTTTATGGAACGGTATCTGAGCTAATTTGAAACTCTTGTTTTATGTATCACCCCACCTCACCTTTCCCGTTAAGCAGCCATAGTGTGTTTTCTGCTTGTGTGACTCTGTTCTGTTTTGTAATTCAGTTCAAGTGTAACGGTTTTTACATTCCCTCTATAAGTGACACCTTATGAGAAGTGTCCTTTTCTGTGTGACTTATTTCACTTAGAATCGTCTTACCTAAATCCACTCATCATGCTGCTACTAGCCTTATGACATTGATTTCATGGCTGAGTGATATTCCATTGTACATAAGGACCACAACTTTTTTATCCATTTTTCGCTTTCCTGGGATATTTAAGGTGGAAGGAAGTGGAGGTCCTTGTCAACAGAGCAGCCCTAAACTTTGGGGTGCTTGTGTCTTGCTGATTTTCAATTTTCCCACTTTATCCCCCCATGCGTGGAAGTGCCCTATGCTCTCTAAGCTGTGTTTTTTAGATGTTTCAGGACACACCGTACACTTCTCCAGAGTGGCTGTTGGCAATTTACATCCCGCCCATCAGTGTAGCAAGGCTCCCATTTCTCCATGGCCTGTCCTGCATTTCTGGTTTTGACACTTTTTTCAGCATGGCCCTTTTGACCGATGGGAAGCGAGACTTCTTTGTAGCGCTGATTTGCCTTTCCAGGTTGCTTGGTTGGCCAAAAAGGGCGTATGCGTTTTTTCCTGAATGTATTCAGGAAAAAACGCATACGCCCTTTTTGGCCAAGGGCATCATTGTCAACGTTTTGCCGCTTTTCATGTGCTTTAAAGGCGATTCGAATCTACCTCCTGAAATCTGTTTCCTGCAATTCTGCCTTGATTTCAAATCCTCTTCTTTGCCTTCCCTCAATATATTTGTGGACGAGAGTTATCATTTATAACTCTGCAGGTTTGTGAATTGCAGTGCCCTGAAGCTCCATTTTACAAGTCGATTTTTTGGGAGCCGGCCGCAAAAGCGCAAGATGGCTTCAGGCCCTGTTCTGGTTCAGGGGGGCAGGCTGAGCCTGTGGTTAATTCTTCTTCCTGATGGGAAAATAGAGTGACCTGTGCCTCTCCCAACACCAAGAGCTAGTCTCTCATTGGTTCCCCGTCTTCCCGTTCATCCTCAGGACAAATTGCAACCTGTACGGAACAGGAGGTTAAAGGTGCTGATGCTCCAAGTAGGGAGATTGCTAGTAAAGTGGCTGGAATGGCGAACCCGAGCACAAGGAGATGAGAAATGAGGTGCGTTTTAGAAACCTTTCCCCATCACACGGTGTACCATCTTCTGGGTTTCTCATGCATGTTTTCGATGTAGGAAGATGCCCTTGAACCTGGAGATTTGGGACCCATGCGATGGGTAGCACGCAGTATTACTTTAAAGGGTCTGCGTTTGCTCACCCAACCTCACCAAACCTCTCAGCCCCAAGAGTGTCCACCCTTATGTCTCATCCAGCTGTGGGTCTAGATATGGTCAATCCAGGTTGCATCACAGCCCCTGAACGAATTGTGTAAGAATTTCTCTCTCTTTCCCTGTCTTTGTTTCATGGGTTTTTAAAAGTAATTTATTTTTATAATGGGGTTTAGCTGCTTTTCACGGCTGTGTTTAGGCCGCTTTACACCCACTTGACCCACTAACAGAGAGATATCAATACATAGGTTTTAAGATTATTACTAGTCAGATATATTCTTGTGCGGTGAATCGGGCGTGTTGAGTCCAGTTCTCTGAGCAAGGAGTAGGTCTTGTCTGTTACATATTGGGTTTATGGAACGGTATCTGAGCTAATTTGAAACTCTTGTTTTATGTATCACCCCACCTCACCTTTCCCGTTAAGCAGCCATAGTGTGTTTTCTGCATGTGTGACTCTGTTCTGTTTTGTAATTCAGTTCAAGTGTAACGGTTTTTACATTCCCTCTATAAGTGACACCTTATGAGAAGTGTCCTTTTCTGTGTGACTTATTTCACTTAGAATCGTCTTACCTAAATCCACTCATCATGCTGCTACTAGCCTTATGACATTGATTTCATGGCTGAGTGATATTCCATTGTACATAAGGACCACAACTTTTTTATCCATTTTTCGCTTTCCTGGGATATTTAAGGTGGAAGGAAGTGGAGGTCCTTGTCAACAGAGCAGCCCTAAACTTTGGGGTGCTTGTGTCTTGCTGATTTTCAATTTTCCCACTTTATCCCCCCATGCGTGGAAGTGCCCTATGCTCTCTAAGCTGTGTTTTTTAGATGTTTCAGGACACACCATACACTTCTCCAGAGTGGCTGTTGGCAATTTACATCCCGCCCATCAGTGTAGCAAGGCTCCCATTTCTCCATGGCCTGTCCTGCATTTCTGGTTTTGACACTTTTTTCAGCATGGCCCTTTTGACCGATGGGAAGCGAGACTTCTTTGTAGCGCTGATTTGCCTTTCCAGGTTGCTTGGTTGGCCAAAAAGGGCGTATGCGTTTTTTCCTGAATGTATTCAGGAAAAAACGCATACGCCCTTTTTGGCCAAGGGCATCATTGTCAACGTTTTGCCGCTTTTCATGTGCTTTAAAGGCGATTCGAATCTACCTCCTGAAATCTGTTTCCTGCAATTCTGCCTTGATTTCAAATCCTCTTCTTTGCCTTCCCTCAATATATTTGTGGACGAGAGTTATCATTTATAACTCTGCAGGTTTGTGAATTGCAGTGCCCTGAAGCTCCATTTTACAAGTCGGTTTTTTGGGAGCTGGCCGCAAAAGGGCAGGATGGCTTCAGGCCCTGTTCTGGTTCAGGGGGGCAGGCTGAGCCTGTGGTTAATTCTTCTTCCTGATGGGAAAATAGAGTGACCTGTGCCTCTCCCAACACCAAGAGCTAGTCTCTCATTGGTTCCCCGTCTTCCCGTTCATCCTCAGGACAAACTGCAACCTGTACGGAACAGGAGGTTAAAGGTGCTGATGCTCCAAGTAGGGAGATTGCTAGTAAAGTGGCTGGAATGGCGAACCCGAGCACAAGGAGATGAGAAATGAGGTGCGTTTTAGAAACCTTTCCCCATCACACGGTGTACCATCTTCTGGGTTTCTCATGCATGTTTTCGATGTAGGAAGATGCCCTTGAACCTGGAGATTTGGGACCCATGCGATGGGTAGCACGCAGTATTACTTTAAAGGGTCTGCGTTTGCTCACCCAACCTCACCAAACCTCTCAGCCCCAAGAGTGTCCACCCTTATGTCTCATCCAGCTGTGGGTCTAGATATGGTCAATCCAGGTTGCATCACAGCCCCTGAACGAATTGTGTAAGAATTTCTCTCTCTTTCCCTGTCTTTGTTTCATGGGTTTTTAAAAGTAATTTATTTTTATAATGGGGTTTAGCTGCTTTTCACGGCTGTGTTTAGGCCGCTTTACACCCACTTGACCCACTAACAGAGCGATATCAATACATAGGTTTTAAGATTATTACTAGTCAGATATATTCTTGTGCGGTGAATCGGGCGTGTTGAGTCCAGTTCTCTGAGCAAGGAGTAGGTCTTGTCTATTACATATTGGGTTTATGGAACGGTATCTGAGCTAATTTGAAACTCTTGTTTTATGTATCACCCCACCTCACCTTTCCCGTTAAGCAGCCATAGTGTGTTTTCTGCATGTGTGACTCTGTTCTGTTTTGTAATTCAGTTCAAGTGTAACGGTTTTTACATTCCCTCTATAAGTGACACCTTATGAGAAGTGTCCTTTTCTGTGTGACTTATTTCACTTAGAATCGTCTTACCTAAATCCACTCATCATGCTGCTACTAGCCTTATGACATTGATTTCATGGCTGAGTGATATTCCATTGTACATAAGGACCACAACTTTTTTATCCATTTTTCGCTTTCCTGGGATATTTAAGGTGGAATGAAGTGGAGGTCCTTGTCAACAGAGCAGCCCTAAACTTTGGGGTGCTTGTGTCTTGCTGATTTTCAATTTTCCCACTTTATCCCCCCATGCGTGGAAGTGCCCTATGCTCTCTAAGCTGTGTTTTTTAGATGTTTCAGGACACACCGTACACTTCTCCAGAGTGGCTGTTGGCAATTTACATCCCGCCCATCAGTGTAGCAAGGCTCCCATTTCTCCATGGCCTGTCCTGCATTTCTGGTTTTGACACTTTTTTCAGCATGGCCCTTTTGACCGATGGGAAGCGAGACTTCTTTGTAGCGCTGATTTGCCTTTCCAGGTTGCTTGGTTGGCCAAAAAGGGCGTATGCGTTTTTTCCTGAATGTATTCAGGAAAAAACGCATACGCCCTTTTTGGCCAAGGGCATCATTGTCAACGTTTTGCCGCTTTTCATGTGCTTTAAAGGCGATTCGAATCTACCTCCTGAAATCTGTTTCCTGCAATTCTGCCTTGATTTCAAATCCTCTTCTTTGCCTTCCCTCAATATATTTGTGGACGAGAGTTATCATTTATAACTCTGCAGGTTTGTGAATTGCAGTGCCCTGAAGCTCCATTTTACAAGTCGGTTTTTTGGGAGCCGGCCGCAAAAGGGCAGGATGGCTTCAGGCCCTGTTCTGGTTCAGGGGGGCAGGCTGAGCCTGTGGTTAATTCTTCTTCCTGATGGGAAAATAGAGTGACCTGTGCCTCTCCCAACACCAAGAGCTAGTCTCTCATTGGTTCCCCGTCTTCCCGTTCATCCTCAGGACAAATTGCAACCTGTACGGAACAGGAGGTTAAAGGTGCTGATGCTCCAAGTAGGGAGATTGCTAGTAAAGTGGCTGGAATGGCGAACCCGAGCACAAGGAGATGAGAAATGAGGTGCGTTTTAGAAACCTTTCCCCATCACACGGTGTACCATCTTCTGGGTTTCTCATGCATGTTTTCGATGTAGGAAGATGCCCTTGAACCTGGAGATTTGGGACCCATGCGATGGGTAGCACGCAGTATTACTTTAAAGGGTCTGCGTTTGCTCACCCAACCTCACCAAACCTCTCAGCCCCAAGAGTGTCCACCCTTATGTCTCATCCAGCTGTGGGTCTAGATATGGTCAATCCAGGTTGCATCACAGCCCCTGAACGAATTGTGTAAGAATTTCTCTCTCTTTCCCTGTCTTTGTTTCATGGGTTTTTAAAAGTAGTTTATTTTTATAATGGGGTTTAGCTGCTTTTCACGGCTGTGTTTAGGCCGCTTTACACCCACTTGACCCACTAACAGAGAGATATCAATACATAGGTTTTAAGATTATTACTAGTCAGATATATTCTTGTGCGGTGAATCGGGCGTGTTGAGTCCAGTTGTCTGAGCAAGGAGTAGGTCTTGTCTGTTACATATTGGGTTTATGGAACGGTATCTGAGCTAATTTGAAACTCTTGTTTTATGTATCACCCCACCTCACCTTTCCCGTTAAGCAGCCATAGTGTGTTTTCTGCTTGTGTGACTCTGTTCTGTTTTGTAATTCAGTTCAAGTGTAACGGTTTTTACATTCCCTCTATAAGTGACACCTTATGAGAAGTGTCCTTTTCTGTGTGACTTATTTCACTTAGAATCGTCTTACCTAAATCCACTCATCATGCTGCTACTAGCCTTATGACATTGATTTCATGGCTGAGTGATATTCCATTGTACATAAGGACCACAACTTTTTTATCCATTTTTCGCTTTCCTGGGATATTTAAGGTGGAAGGAAGTGGAGGTCCTTGTCAACAGAGCAGCCCTAAACTTTGGGGTGCTTGTGTCTTGCTGATTTTCAATTTTCCCACTTTATCCCCCCATGCGTGGAAGTGCCCTATGCTCTCTAAGCTGTGTTTTTTAGATGTTTCAGGACACACCGTACACTTCTCCAGAGTGGCTGTTGGCAATTTACATCCCGCCCATCAGTGTAGCAAGGCTCCCATTTCTCCATGGCCTGTCCTGCATTTCTGGTTTTGACACTTTTTTCAGCATGGCCCTTTTGACCGATGGGAAGCGAGACTTCTTTGTAGCGCTGATTTGCCTTTCCAGGTTGCTTGGTTGGCCAAAAGGGGCGTATGCGTTTTTTCCTGAATATATTCAGGAAAAAACGCATACGCCCTTTTTGGCCAAGGGCATCATTGTCAACGTTTTGCCGCTTTTCATGTGCTTTAAAGGCGATTCGAATCTACCTCCTGAAATCTGTTTCCTGCAATTCTGCCTTGATTTCAAATCCTCTTCTTTGCCTTCCCTCAATATATTTGTGGACGAGAGTTATCATTTATAACTCTGCAGGTTTGTGAATTGCAGTGCCCTGAAGCTCCATTTTACAAGTCGGTTTTTTGGGAGCCGGCCGCAAAAGCGCAGGATGGCTTCAGGCCCTGTTCTGGTTCAGGGGGGCAGGCTGAGCCTGTGGTTAATTCTTCTTCCTGATGGGAAAATAGAGTGACCTGTGCCTGTCCCAACACCAAGAGCTAGTCTCTCATTGGTTCCCCGTCTTCCCGTTCATCCTCAGGACAAATTGCACCCTGTACGGAACAGGAGGTTAAAGGTGCTGATGCTCCAAGTAGGGAGATTGCTAGTAAAGTGGCTGGAATGGCGAACCCGAGCACAAGGAGATGAGAAATGAGGTGCGTTTTAGAAACCTTTCCCCATCACACGGTGTACCATCTTCTGGGTTTCTCATGCATGTTTTCGATGTAGGAAGATGCCCTTGAACCTGGAGATTTGGGACCCATGCGATGGGTAGCACGCAGTATTACTTTAAAGGGTCTGCGTTTGCTCACCCAACCTCACCAAACCTCTCAGCCCCAAGAGTGTCCACCCTTATGTCTCATCCAGCTGTGGGTCTAGATATGGTCAATCCAGGTTGCATCACAGCCCCTGAACGAATTGTGTAAGAATTTCTCTCTCTTTCCCTGTCTTTGTTTCATGGGTTTTTAAAAGTAATTTATTTTTATAATGGGGTTTAGCTGCTTTTCACGGCTGTGTTTAGGCCGCTTTACACCCACTTGACCCACTAACAGAGAGATATCAATACATAGGTTTTAAGATTATTACTAGTCAGATATATTCTTGTGCGGTGAATCGGGCGTGTTGAGTCCAGTTCTCTGAGCAAGGAGTAGGTCTTGTCTATTACATATTGGGTTTATGGAACGGTATCTGAGCTAATTTGAAACTCTTGTTTTATGTATCACCCCACCTCACCTTTCCCGTTAAGCAGCCATAGTGTGTTTTCTGCATGTGTGACTCTGTTCTGTTTTGTAATTCAGTTCAAGTGTAACGGTTTTTACATTCCCTCTATAAGTGACACCTTATGAGAAGTGTCCTTTTCTGTGTGACTTATTTCACTTAGAATCGTCTTACCTAAATCCACTCATCATGCTGCTACTAGCCTTATGACATTGATTTCATGGCTGAGTGATATTCCATTGTACATAAGGACCACAACTTTTTTATCCATTTTTCGCTTTCCTGGGATATTTAAGGTGGAATGAAGTGGAGGTCCTTGTCAACAGAGCAGCCCTAAACTTTGGGGTGCTTGTGTCTTGCTGATTTTCAATTTTCCCACTTTATCCCCCCATGCGTGGAAGTGCCCTATGCTCTCTAAGCTGTGTTTTTTAGATGTTTCAGGACACACCGTACACTTCTCCAGAGTGGCTGTTGGCAATTTACATCCCGCCCATCAGTGTAGCAAGGCTCCCATTTCTCCATGGCCTGTCCTGCATTTCTGGTTTTGACACTTTTTTCAGCATGGCCCTTTTGACCGATGGGAAGCGAGACTTCTTTGTAGCGCTGATTTGCCTTTCCAGGTTGCTTGGTTGGCCAAAAGGGGCGTATGCGTTTTTTCCTGAATATATTCAGGAAAAAACGCATACGCCCTTTTTGGCCAAGGGCATCATTGTCAACGTTTTGCCGCTTTTCATGTGCTTTAAAGGCGATTCGAATCTACCTCCTGAAATCTGTTTCCTGCAATTCTGCCTTGATTTCAAATCCTCTTCTGTGCCTTCCCTCAATATATTTGTGGACGAGAGTTATCATTTATAACTCTGCAGGTTTGTGAATTGCAGTGCCCTGAAGCTCCATTTTACAAGTCGGTTTTTTGGGAGCCGGCCGCAAAAGCGCAGGATGGCTTCAGGCCCTGTTCTGGTTCAGGGGGGCAGGCTGAGCCTGTGGTTAATTCTTCTTCCTGATGGGAAAATAGAGTGACCTGTGCCTCTCCCAACACCAAGAGCTAGTCTCTCATTGGTTCCCCGTCTTCCCGTTCATCCTCAGGACAAACTGCAACCTGTACGGAACAGGAGGTTAAAGGTGCTGATGCTCCAAGTAGGGAGATTGCTAGTAAAGTGGCTGGAATGGCGAACCCGAGCACAAGGAGATGAGAAATGAGGTGCGTTTTAGAAACCTTTCCCCATCACACGGTGTACCATCTTCTGGGTTTCTCATGCATGTTTTCGATGTAGGAAGATGCCCTTGAACCTGGAGATTTGGGACCCATGCGATGGGTAGCACGCAGTATTACTTTAAAGGGTCTGCGTTTGCTCACCCAACCTCACCAAACCTCTCAGCCCCAAGAGTGTCCACCCTTATGTCTCATCCAGCTGTGGGTCTAGATATGGTCAATCCAGGTTGCATCACAGCCCCTGAACGAATTGTGTAAGAATTTCTCTCTCTTTCCCTGTCTTTGTTTCATGGGTTTTTAAAAGTAATTTATTTTTATAATGGGGTTTAGCTGCTTTTCACGGCTGTGTTTAGGCCGCTTTACACCCACTTGACCCACTAACAGAGCGATATCAATACATAGGTTTTAAGATTATTACTAGTCAGATATATTCTTGTGCGGTGAATCGGGCGTGTTGAGTCCAGTTCTCTGAGCAAGGAGTAGGTCTTGTCTATTACATATTGGGTTTATGGAACGGTATCTGAGCTAATTTGAAACTCTTGTTTTATGTATCACCCCACCTCACCTTTCCCGTTAAGCAGCCATAGTGTGTTTTCTGCATGTGTGACTCTGTTCTGTTTTGTAATTCAGTTCAAGTGTAACGGTTTTTACATTCCCTCTATAAGTGACACCTTATGAGAAGTGTCCTTTTCTGTGTGACTTATTTCACTTAGAATCGTCTTACCTAAATCCACTCATCATGCTGCTACTAGCCTTATGACATTGATTTCATGGCTGAGTGATATTCCATTGTACATAAGGACCACAACTTTTTTATCCATTTTTCGCTTTCCTGGGATATTTAAGGTGGAATGAAGTGGAGGTCCTTGTCAACAGAGCAGCCCTAAACTTTGGGGTGCTTGTGTCTTGCTGATTTTCAATTTTCCCACTTTATCCCCCCATGCGTGGAAGTGCCCTATGCTCTCTAAGCTGTGTTTTTTAGATGTTTCAGGACACACCGTACACTTCTCCAGAGTGGCTGTTGGCAATTTACATCCCGCCCATCAGTGTAGCAAGGCTCCCATTTCTCCATGGCCTGTCCTGCATTTCTGGTTTTGACACTTTTTTCAGCATGGCCCTTTTGACCGATGGGAAGCGAGACTTCTTTGTAGCGCTGATTTGCCTTTCCAGGTTGCTTGGTTGGCCAAAAAGGGCGTATGCGTTTTTTCCTGAATGTATTCAGGAAAAAACGCATACGCCCTTTTTGGCCAAGGGCATCATTGTCAACGTTTTGCCGCTTTTCATGTGCTTTAAAGGCGATTCGAATCTACCTCCTGAAATCTGTTTCCTGCAATTCTGCCTTGATTTCAAATCCTCTTCTTTGCCTTCCCTCAATATATTTGTGGACGAGAGTTATCATTTATAACTCTGCAGGTTTGTGAATTGCAGTGCCCTGAAGCTCCATTTTACAAGTCGGTTTTTTGGGAGCCGGCCGCAAAAGGGCAGGATGGCTTCAGGCCCTGTTCTGGTTCAGGGGGGCAGGCTGAGCCTGTGGTTAATTCTTCTTCCTGATGGGAAAATAGAGTGACCTGTGCCTCTCCCAACACCAAGAGCTAGTCTCTCATTGGTTCCCCGTCTTCCCGTTCATCCTCAGGACAAATTGCAACCTGTACGGAACAGGAGGTTAAAGGTGCTGATGCTCCAAGTAGGGAGATTGCTAGTAAAGTGGCTGGAATGGCGAACCCGAGCACAAGGAGATGAGAAATGAGGTGCGTTTTAGAAACCTTTCCCCATCACACGGTGTACCATCTTCTGGGTTTCTCATGCATGTTTTCGATGTAGGAAGATGCCCTTGAACCTGGAGATTTGGGACCCATGCGATGGGTAGCACGCAGTATTACTTTAAAGGGTCTGCGTTTGCTCACCCAACCTCACCAAACCTCTCAGCCCCAAGAGTGTCCACCCTTATGTCTCATCCAGCTGTGGGTCTAGATATGGTCAATCCAGGTTGCATCACAGCCCCTGAACGAATTGTGTAAGAATTTCTCTCTCTTTCCCTGTCTTTGTTTCATGGGTTTTTAAAAGTAGTTTATTTTTATAATGGGGTTTAGCTGCTTTTCACGGCTGTGTTTAGGCCGCTTTACACCCACTTGACCCACTAACAGAGAGATATCAATACATAGGTTTTAAGATTATTACTAGTCAGATATATTCTTGTGCGGTGAATCGGGCGTGTTGAGTCCAGTTGTCTGAGCAAGGAGTAGGTCTTGTCTGTTACATATTGGGTTTATGGAACGGTATCTGAGCTAATTTGAAACTCTTGTTTTATGTATCACCCCACCTCACCTTTCCCGTTAAGCAGCCATAGTGTGTTTTCTGCTTGTGTGACTCTGTTCTGTTTTGTAATTCAGTTCAAGTGTAACGGTTTTTACATTCCCTCTATAAGTGACACCTTATGAGAAGTGTCCTTTTCTGTGTGACTTATTTCACTTAGAATCGTCTTACCTAAATCCACTCATCATGCTGCTACTAGCCTTATGACATTGATTTCATGGCTGAGTGATATCCCATTGTACATAAGGACCACAACTTTTTTATCCATTTTTCGCTTTCCTGGGATATTTAAGGTGGAAGGAAGTGGAGGTCCTTGTCAACAGAGCAGCCCTAAACTTTGGGGTGCTTGTGTCTTGCTGATTTTCAATTTTCCCACTTTATCCCCCCATGCGTGGAAGTGCCCTATGCTCTCTAAGCTGTGTTTTTTAGATGTTTCAGGACACACCGTACACTTCTCCAGAGTGGCTGTTGGCAATTTACATCCCGCCCATCAGTGTAGCAAGGCTCCCATTTCTCCATGGCCTGTCCTGCATTTCTGGTTTTGACACTTTTTTCAGCATGGCCCTTTTGACCGATGGGAAGCGAGACTTCTTTGTAGCGCTGATTTGCCTTTCCAGGTTGCTTGGTTGGCCAAAAAGGGCGTATGCGTTTTTTCCTGAATGTATTCAGGAAAAAACGCATACGCCCTTTTTGGCCAAGGGCATCATTGTCAACGTTTTGCCGCTTTTCATGTGCTTTAAAGGCGATTCGAATCTACCTCCTGAAATCTGTTTCCTGCAATTCTGCCTTGATTTCAAATCCTCTTCTTTGCCTTCCCTCAATATATTTGTGGACGAGAGTTATCATTTATAACTCTGCAGGTTTGTGAATTGCAGTGCCCTGAAGCTCCATTTTACAAGTCGATTTTTTGGGAGCCGGCCGCAAAAGCGCAAGATGGCTTCAGGCCCTGTTCTGGTTCAGGGGGGCAGGCTGAGCCTGTGGTTAATTCTTCTTCCTGATGGGAAAATAGAGTGACCTGTGCCTCTCCCAACACCAAGAGCTAGTCTCTCATTGGTTCCCCGTCTTCCCGTTCATCCTCAGGACAAATTGCAACCTGTACGGAACAGGAGGTTAAAGGTGCTGATGCTCCAAGTAGGGAGATTGCTAGTAAAGTGGCTGGAATGGCGAACCCGAGCACAAGGAGATGAGAAATGAGGTGCGTTTTAGAAACCTTTCCCCATCACACGGTGTACCATCTTCTGGGTTTCTCATGCATGTTTTCGATGTAGGAAGATGCCCTTGAACCTGGAGATTTGGGACCCATGCGATGGGTAGCACGCAGTATTACTTTAAAGGGTCTGCGTTTGCTCACCCAACCTCACCAAACCTCTCAGCCCCAAGAGTGTCCACCCTTATGTCTCATCCAGCTGTGGGTCTAGATATGGTCAATCCAGGTTGCATCACAGCCCCTGAACGAATTGTGTAAGAATTTCTCTCTCTTTCCCTGTCTTTGTTTCATGGGTTTTTAAAAGTAATTTATTTTTATAATGGGGTTTAGCTGCTTTTCACGGCTGTGTTTAGGCCGCTTTACACCCACTTGACCCACTAACAGAGAGATATCAATACATAGGTTTTAAGATTATTACTAGTCAGATATATTCTTGTGCGGTGAATCGGGCGTGTTGAGTCCAGTTCTCTGAGCAAGGAGTAGGTCTTGTCTGTTACATATTGGGTTTATGGAACGGTATCTGAGCTAATTTGAAACTCTTGTTTTATGTATCACCCCACCTCACCTTTCCCGTTAAGCAGCCATAGTGTGTTTTCTGCATGTGTGACTCTGTTCTGTTTTGTAATTCAGTTCAAGTGTAACGGTTTTTACATTCCCTCTATAAGTGACACCTTATGAGAAGTGTCCTTTTCTGTGTGACTTATTTCACTTAGAATCGTCTTACCTAAATCCACTCATCATGCTGCTACTAGCCTTATGACATTGATTTCATGGCTGAGTGATATTCCATTGTACATAAGGACCACAACTTTTTTATCCATTTTTCGCTTTCCTGGGATATTTAAGGTGGAAGGAAGTGGAGGTCCTTGTCAACAGAGCAGCCCTAAACTTTGGGGTGCTTGTGTCTTGCTGATTTTCAATTTTCCCACTTTATCCCCCCATGCGTGGAAGTGCCCTATGCTCTCTAAGCTGTGTTTTTTAGATGTTTCAGGACACACCATACACTTCTCCAGAGTGGCTGTTGGCAATTTACATCCCGCCCATCAGTGTAGCAAGGCTCCCATTTCTCCATGGCCTGTCCTGCATTTCTGGTTTTGACACTTTTTTCAGCATGGCCCTTTTGACCGATGGGAAGCGAGACTTCTTTGTAGCGCTGATTTGCCTTTCCAGGTTGCTTGGTTGGCCAAAAAGGGCGTATGCGTTTTTTCCTGAATGTATTCAGGAAAAAACGCATACGCCCTTTTTGGCCAAGGGCATCATTGTCAACGTTTTGCCGCTTTTCATGTGCTTTAAAGGCGATTCGAATCTACCTCCTGAAATCTGTTTCCTGCAATTCTGCCTTGATTTCAAATCCTCTTCTTTGCCTTCCCTCAATATATTTGTGGACGAGAGTTATCATTTATAACTCTGCAGGTTTGTGAATTGCAGTGCCCTGAAGCTCCATTTTACAAGTCGGTTTTTTGGGAGCTGGCCGCAAAAGGGCAGGATGGCTTCAGGCCCTGTTCTGGTTCAGGGGGGCAGGCTGAGCCTGTGGTTAATTCTTCTTCCTGATGGGAAAATAGAGTGACCTGTGCCTCTCCCAACACCAAGAGCTAGTCTCTCATTGGTTCCCCGTCTTCCCGTTCATCCTCAGGACAAACTGCAACCTGTACGGAACAGGAGGTTAAAGGTGCTGATGCTCCAAGTAGGGAGATTGCTAGTAAAGTGGCTGGAATGGCGAACCCGAGCACAAGGAGATGAGAAATGAGGTGCGTTTTAGAAACCTTTCCCCATCACACGGTGTACCATCTTCTGGGTTTCTCATGCATGTTTTCGATGTAGGAAGATGCCCTTGAACCTGGAGATTTGGGACCCATGCGATGGGTAGCACGCAGTATTACTTTAAAGGGTCTGCGTTTGCTCACCCAACCTCACCAAACCTCTCAGCCCCAAGAGTGTCCACCCTTATGTCTCATCCAGCTGTGGGTCTAGATATGGTCAATCCAGGTTGCATCACAGCCCCTGAACGAATTGTGTAAGAATTTCTCTCTCTTTCCCTGTCTTTGTTTCATGGGTTTTTAAAAGTAATTTATTTTTATAATGGGGTTTAGCTGCTTTTCACGGCTGTGTTTAGGCCGCTTTACACCCACTTGACCCACTAACAGAGCGATATCAATACATAGGTTTTAAGATTATTACTAGTCAGATATATTCTTGTGCGGTGAATCGGGCGTGTTGAGTCCAGTTCTCTGAGCAAGGAGTAGGTCTTGTCTATTACATATTGGGTTTATGGAACGGTATCTGAGCTAATTTGAAACTCTTGTTTTATGTATCACCCCACCTCACCTTTCCCGTTAAGCAGCCATAGTGTGTTTTCTGCATGTGTGACTCTGTTCTGTTTTGTAATTCAGTTCAAGTGTAACGGTTTTTACATTCCCTCTATAAGTGACACCTTATGAGAAGTGTCCTTTTCTGTGTGACTTATTTCACTTAGAATCGTCTTACCTAAATCCACTCATCATGCTGCTACTAGCCTTATGACATTGATTTCATGGCTGAGTGATATTCCATTGTACATAAGGACCACAACTTTTTTATCCATTTTTCGCTTTCCTGGGATATTTAAGGTGGAATGAAGTGGAGGTCCTTGTCAACAGAGCAGCCCTAAACTTTGGGGTGCTTGTGTCTTGCTGATTTTCAATTTTCCCACTTTATCCCCCCATGCGTGGAAGTGCCCTATGCTCTCTAAGCTGTGTTTTTTAGATGTTTCAGGACACACCGTACACTTCTCCAGAGTGGCTGTTGGCAATTTACATCCCGCCCATCAGTGTAGCAAGGCTCCCATTTCTCCATGGCCTGTCCTGCATTTCTGGTTTTGACACTTTTTTCAGCATGGCCCTTTTGACCGATGGGAAGCGAGACTTCTTTGTAGCGCTGATTTGCCTTTCCAGGTTGCTTGGTTGGCCAAAAAGGGCGTATGCGTTTTTTCCTGAATGTATTCAGGAAAAAACGCATACGCCCTTTTTGGCCAAGGGCATCATTGTCAACGTTTTGCCGCTTTTCATGTGCTTTAAAGGCGATTCGAATCTACCTCCTGAAATCTGTTTCCTGCAATTCTGCCTTGATTTCAAATCCTCTTCTTTGCCTTCCCTCAATATATTTGTGGACGAGAGTTATCATTTATAACTCTGCAGGTTTGTGAATTGCAGTGCCCTGAAGCTCCATTTTACAAGTCGGTTTTTTGGGAGCCGGCCGCAAAAGGGCAGGATGGCTTCAGGCCCTGTTCTGGTTCAGGGGGGCAGGCTGAGCCTGTGGTTAATTCTTCTTCCTGATGGGAAAATAGAGTGACCTGTGCCTCTCCCAACACCAAGAGCTAGTCTCTCATTGGTTCCCCGTCTTCCCGTTCATCCTCAGGACAAATTGCAACCTGTACGGAACAGGAGGTTAAAGGTGCTGATGCTCCAAGTAGGGAGATTGCTAGTAAAGTGGCTGGAATGGCGAACCCGAGCACAAGGAGATGAGAAATGAGGTGCGTTTTAGAAACCTTTCCCCATCACACGGTGTACCATCTTCTGGGTTTCTCATGCATGTTTTCGATGTAGGAAGATGCCCTTGAACCTGGAGATTTGGGACCCATGCGATGGGTAGCACGCAGTATTACTTTAAAGGGTCTGCGTTTGCTCACCCAACCTCACCAAACCTCTCAGCCCCAAGAGTGTCCACCCTTATGTCTCATCCAGCTGTGGGTCTAGATATGGTCAATCCAGGTTGCATCACAGCCCCTGAACGAATTGTGTAAGAATTTCTCTCTCTTTCCCTGTCTTTGTTTCATGGGTTTTTAAAAGTAGTTTATTTTTATAATGGGGTTTAGCTGCTTTTCACGGCTGTGTTTAGGCCGCTTTACACCCACTTGACCCACTAACAGAGAGATATCAATACATAGGTTTTAAGATTATTACTAGTCAGATATATTCTTGTGCGGTGAATCGGGCGTGTTGAGTCCAGTTGTCTGAGCAAGGAGTAGGTCTTGTCTGTTACATATTGGGTTTATGGAACGGTATCTGAGCTAATTTGAAACTCTTGTTTTATGTATCACCCCACCTCACCTTTCCCGTTAAGCAGCCATAGTGTGTTTTCTGCTTGTGTGACTCTGTTCTGTTTTGTAATTCAGTTCAAGTGTAACGGTTTTTACATTCCCTCTATAAGTGACACCTTATGAGAAGTGTCCTTTTCTGTGTGACTTATTTCACTTAGAATCGTCTTACCTAAATCCACTCATCATGCTGCTACTAGCCTTATGACATTGATTTCATGGCTGAGTGATATTCCATTGTACATAAGGACCACAACTTTTTTATCCATTTTTCGCTTTCCTGGGATATTTAAGGTGGAAGGAAGTGGAGGTCCTTGTCAACAGAGCAGCCCTAAACTTTGGGGTGCTTGTGTCTTGCTGATTTTCAATTTTCCCACTTTATCCCCCCATGCGTGGAAGTGCCCTATGCTCTCTAAGCTGTGTTTTTTAGATGTTTCAGGACACACCGTACACTTCTCCAGAGTGGCTGTTGGCAATTTACATCCCGCCCATCAGTGTAGCAAGGCTCCCATTTCTCCATGGCCTGTCCTGCATTTCTGGTTTTGACACTTTTTTCAGCATGGCCCTTTTGACCGATGGGAAGCGAGACTTCTTTGTAGCGCTGATTTGCCTTTCCAGGTTGCTTGGTTGGCCAAAAGGGGCGTATGCGTTTTTTCCTGAATATATTCAGGAAAAAACGCATACGCCCTTTTTGGCCAAGGGCATCATTGTCAACGTTTTGCCGCTTTTCATGTGCTTTAAAGGCGATTCGAATCTACCTCCTGAAATCTGTTTCCTGCAATTCTGCCTTGATTTCAAATCCTCTTCTTTGCCTTCCCTCAATATATTTGTGGACGAGAGTTATCATTTATAACTCTGCAGGTTTGTGAATTGCAGTGCCCTGAAGCTCCATTTTACAAGTCGGTTTTTTGGGAGCCGGCCGCAAAAGCGCAGGATGGCTTCAGGCCCTGTTCTGGTTCAGGGGGGCAGGCTGAGCCTGTGGTTAATTCTTCTTCCTGATGGGAAAATAGAGTGACCTGTGCCTGTCCCAACACCAAGAGCTAGTCTCTCATTGGTTCCCCGTCTTCCCGTTCATCCTCAGGACAAATTGCACCCTGTACGGAACAGGAGGTTAAAGGTGCTGATGCTCCAAGTAGGGAGATTGCTAGTAAAGTGGCTGGAATGGCGAACCCGAGCACAAGGAGATGAGAAATGAGGTGCGTTTTAGAAACCTTTCCCCATCACACGGTGTACCATCTTCTGGGTTTCTCATGCATGTTTTCGATGTAGGAAGATGCCCTTGAACCTGGAGATTTGGGACCCATGCGATGGGTAGCACGCAGTATTACTTTAAAGGGTCTGCGTTTGCTCACCCAACCTCACCAAACCTCTCAGCCCCAAGAGTGTCCACCCTTATGTCTCATCCAGCTGTGGGTCTAGATATGGTCAATCCAGGTTGCATCACAGCCCCTGAACGAATTGTGTAAGAATTTCTCTCTCTTTCCCTGTCTTTGTTTCATGGGTTTTTAAAAGTAATTTATTTTTATAATGGGGTTTAGCTGCTTTTCACGGCTGTGTTTAGGCCGCTTTACACCCACTTGACCCACTAACAGAGAGATATCAATACATAGGTTTTAAGATTATTACTAGTCAGATATATTCTTGTGCGGTGAATCGGGCGTGTTGAGTCCAGTTCTCTGAGCAAGGAGTAGGTCTTGTCTATTACATATTGGGTTTATGGAACGGTATCTGAGCTAATTTGAAACTCTTGTTTTATGTATCACCCCACCTCACCTTTCCCGTTAAGCAGCCATAGTGTGTTTTCTGCATGTGTGACTCTGTTCTGTTTTGTAATTCAGTTCAAGTGTAACGGTTTTTACATTCCCTCTATAAGTGACACCTTATGAGAAGTGTCCTTTTCTGTGTGACTTATTTCACTTAGAATCGTCTTACCTAAATCCACTCATCATGCTGCTACTAGCCTTATGACATTGATTTCATGGCTGAGTGATATTCCATTGTACATAAGGACCACAACTTTTTTATCCATTTTTCGCTTTCCTGGGATATTTAAGGTGGAATGAAGTGGAGGTCCTTGTCAACAGAGCAGCCCTAAACTTTGGGGTGCTTGTGTCTTGCTGATTTTCAATTTTCCCACTTTATCCCCCCATGCGTGGAAGTGCCCTATGCTCTCTAAGCTGTGTTTTTTAGATGTTTCAGGACACACCGTACACTTCTCCAGAGTGGCTGTTGGCAATTTACATCCCGCCCATCAGTGTAGCAAGGCTCCCATTTCTCCATGGCCTGTCCTGCATTTCTGGTTTTGACACTTTTTTCAGCATGGCCCTTTTGACCGATGGGAAGCGAGACTTCTTTGTAGCGCTGATTTGCCTTTCCAGGTTGCTTGGTTGGCCAAAAGGGGCGTATGCGTTTTTTCCTGAATATATTCAGGAAAAAACGCATACGCCCTTTTTGGCCAAGGGCATCATTGTCAACGTTTTGCCGCTTTTCATGTGCTTTAAAGGCGATTCGAATCTACCTCCTGAAATCTGTTTCCTGCAATTCTGCCTTGATTTCAAATCCTCTTCTGTGCCTTCCCTCAATATATTTGTGGACGAGAGTTATCATTTATAACTCTGCAGGTTTGTGAATTGCAGTGCCCTGAAGCTCCATTTTACAAGTCGGTTTTTTGGGAGCCGGCCGCAAAAGCGCAGGATGGCTTCAGGCCCTGTTCTGGTTCAGGGGGGCAGGCTGAGCCTGTGGTTAATTCTTCTTCCTGATGGGAAAATAGAGTGACCTGTGCCTCTCCCAACACCAAGAGCTAGTCTCTCATTGGTTCCCCGTCTTCCCGTTCATCCTCAGGACAAACTGCAACCTGTACGGAACAGGAGGTTAAAGGTGCTGATGCTCCAAGTAGGGAGATTGCTAGTAAAGTGGCTGGAATGGCGAACCCGAGCACAAGGAGATGAGAAATGAGGTGCGTTTTAGAAACCTTTCCCCATCACACGGTGTACCATCTTCTGGGTTTCTCATGCATGTTTTCGATGTAGGAAGATGCCCTTGAACCTGGAGATTTGGGACCCATGCGATGGGTAGCACGCAGTATTACTTTAAAGGGTCTGCGTTTGCTCACCCAACCTCACCAAACCTCTCAGCCCCAAGAGTGTCCACCCTTATGTCTCATCCAGCTGTGGGTCTAGATATGGTCAATCCAGGTTGCATCACAGCCCCTGAACGAATTGTGTAAGAATTTCTCTCTCTTTCCCTGTCTTTGTTTCATGGGTTTTTAAAAGTAATTTATTTTTATAATGGGGTTTAGCTGCTTTTCACGGCTGTGTTTAGGCCGCTTTACACCCACTTGACCCACTAACAGAGCGATATCAATACATAGGTTTTAAGATTATTACTAGTCAGATATATTCTTGTGCGGTGAATCGGGCGTGTTGAGTCCAGTTCTCTGAGCAAGGAGTAGGTCTTGTCTATTACATATTGGGTTTATGGAACGGTATCTGAGCTAATTTGAAACTCTTGTTTTATGTATCACCCCACCTCACCTTTCCCGTTAAGCAGCCATAGTGTGTTTTCTGCATGTGTGACTCTGTTCTGTTTTGTAATTCAGTTCAAGTGTAACGGTTTTTACATTCCCTCTATAAGTGACACCTTATGAG